>NC_143195.1:16035000-17235000 GCF_051530095.1 Phoenix dactylifera
CTCCTCCAGATCCGCAATGTGCTGATCCGCATGGCGGCTCTTTACCAGCATATCGTCCACGTACACCTCCATGTTCCGGCCGATCTGCTCCTTGAAGATTTTATTGACGAGGCGCTGGTAAGTAGCGCCAGCATTCTTCAGACCGAAGGGCATTACCTTGTAACAGTACAGCCCCCTGTCTGTTATGAAGGCCGTTTTCTCCTCGTCCTGTGGAGCCATCATTATTTCGTTGTAGCCGGAGAAGGCGTCCATGAAAGACAGCAGCTGATATCCGGAAGTCGCGTCGACCAGTTGGTCTATTCGCGGGAGCGGAAAGCTATCCTTGGGGCACGCCTTGTTCAGGTCGGTGTAGTCGACGCACATCCTCCACTTCCCGCTCGCCTTCCGGACAAGTACGACGTTTGCCAGCCACTCGGGGTAGCTCACTTCCCTTATGAAACCTGCCTCCAAGAGTTTGTCTACCTCCTGGTCGACCACCCGGATCCGATCCGGGGCACAGTGTCTCTTCTTTTGCTTTACTGGTCGGTGGGTCGGGTCGACGTTGAGGGCGTGAGAAATGACCTCCGGGTCGATCCCAGGTACATCGGCCGCCGACCAGGCAAACACATCAGCATTGGCTCGGAGGAATTCCACTAACCGGAGCCGAGCTTCCAAGTCGAGGTTGGCACCGACCCGGACCGTGCGGTCCGGGCGGCCTTCTTCGAGGGGAACTTCGATTACGCCCTCGGCCGGCTCCCCGTGCCGCAAGGCCACTTCGTCTCTGGCGTCAAGGGACTCGACGCTTAGGGCCTCCATGGGCTTCTTCCCTTTGAGAGTTGCTAGGAAACACTGCCGTGCGGTTGGTTGATCACCTCGGACCTCTCCAATCCCGGCCGCCGTGGGGAACCGCATGAGCAAATGGTAGGTAGAAACCACCGCGCGAAGGGCGTTCAGTCCGGGTCGTCCGAGGATAGCGTTGTAGGCCGAGGGGACACGGACGACCAAGAACCCGAGTCGCACCGTGGCTTCTGCGGGTGCAACGCCCGCAGTCACAGGCAGCTCAATGACACCTTCGGCCGAGATAGCGTCTCCAGTGAATCCTATGAGGGGGGTGGATGTTTTGTGCAACAATTGTCGGGACAAGCTCATCTTTTGGAAGGCCTCGTAATACAAAATATCAGCTGAGCTTCCACTATCCACAAGAACACGCCTTACATCATAGTTCGCCATAGTGAGAGAGATCACCATGGCGTCATCGTGGGGAGTCTGAACCCCCTTTACATCTTCATCGCAAAAAGTGATTACATTTCCGACCCGCTGCCTTTTCGCGACGGCCACTCCTGATGCTTCCGCCGAGCCCCCTGCGTTCCTCACGGGCCGAGAGCAGCCCCCAGTGATGGTGTGGATCACTCCCGCAATGGGTCGATTCTGCTCCCGAGGCTCCTGAGGGGCCGGGTCGACCGGACGCGGGCCTGCCGGGGGACGTCGGTCGTTTACATATCGACCGAGACGCACTCGGCGAATGAGAGCCTCGATCTCGTCCCGAAGCTGGAAGCAGTCTTCGGTATCGTGGCCGTGGTCTCGGTGGTACTCACAGTACGCCCGAGAAGGCCTCCTCCCAGGGATCTTCTTCATTTGCCTCGGGACCGGGAGGTCCTCCCGCCCCTTGACCTCCATGAGGATCTGGGCCCGGGGGGCCAGGAGTGGGGTGTACCGGTTGAAGCGTCGGTGCGGAGAACGATGGCGTGTGGCGCCGTGGTTCCTTGCTGGTGACGGGCTTCTGCGCCGGCGTTGAGGCGTCGGGCTCCTCCTCTGGGGTGCCTCTTTTCGCCTTTTCTTCCCGGGCTTTAGAGGGGCCTCGGCGGCCTCCTTGTTCCGGTGGGATGCTGCCTCCTCGGCGTCTGCATACTGGTTTGCCCGAGATAACAGCTCCGGGAAGCTCCGCGGCAGGCGTTTGTCCAGGGAGAAGGTGAGTCTGCCCTTCCGGAAGCCACGCTTCAGGGCTGAGAGAGCCACTTCCTGGCTCAGGTTCCGGACCTCCAGTGTAGCCTTGTTGAAGCGGGTGAGATAATCCCGCAGGCTTTCTCCCTCGTTTTGCCGGACATCAAAGAGGGAGTCGGAGACCAGTCGCCGCCTGCTACTAACGGCGAAATGGCTGATGAAGAAGCGGGTGAACTGGTCGAAGGACTGGATGGAGTTAGCCTCCAGGCCGGCGAACCATGCCCTTGCCGGGCCACGGAGGGTCGCCGGGAAGGCCTTGCAGAGGAGCGGATCCGATGCTCCATGGAGGAGCATAAGAGTCCTGAAACTCTCCACGTGGTCCCGCGGGTCCGCCGCCCCGTCGTAGGGTTCGATCGCCGGCATTTTGAACCCCGGCGGGTTCGGGGTCCGCAGGATCCTCGAGGCAAGCGCCGGCTGGGAGGAGATCTCCAAGTCAGCGAAGGGATCTTTGGAGTGGCCCTTCAGGACCTGGAGTTGTCTGTGGAGATCGTCCACCCGCCGGTCCAGAGAGCGCGACCGGTGGGTGGGGGACAAGGAGCGGCGCGAGGGGGACCGACTGGAGTGCGGGCCCCTCGAGGACTGGGGTGTCTGAGAACGCGCCCGGGTCCGCCTCTCGTACCCCGCACAGCTCCGATGAGAAGGTCCTGGCAGAATGGACCGTACTCGAGAATCCTCCTCGCGCCGGCGCTCCTCTCCATGGGAGAGAAAGGAGCGCGGGTTGTGAGGAAGAGGCGAGTGCTCGGGGGGCAGCGGCTCCTGAGCCCGTTGCGGCACCCGAGAGATCACACCCTGCAGATTCTGCACTGCCTCCGCGAGGGTGCGAACCTGCTGGGCTAGCTGGTCGAACTGAGCAGCTTCGACCGTCTGAATGGGAGAAGGGGCGGTGGAGTGCTGCTGAGAGTGCGTTGGGGACGCAGCAGCCTCTCGGCCGGAGGCGCGAGAGGCTCCGCGACCGGAAGCATTGGAAGCTCCACGACCACCTCGCCGTGCCATTACGATCGTTCTAAGATTCGGGCCCTTCCTCTAGCGCCAACTGTTGCTGGTGGTCCAAACCGTGAACGATTGGCACTGCGGTGTGAACGGGGTTCCGTCTGAGTTGTCTTGGTTGGTGTTGGCTGCGCTCCACCTTCCGCCAAGAAACCTGCAAACAAGCCTTGCACCACCACCAGGGTGGTGATGGCCCTCCGACGGTCAAGTCAGAGGAGATTGGAGGAGGAGGAGAGGTGATAATCGCAAGTAAGAGAGTGCTCTGGGAGATATTGCTCACCTCCCCCTTTCTCCCCCCAGCCGCATATATACCTGGCTGGGGGGTCTCTCAGGGGGGTTCGTTATCGTGGGGCACGATGGTGTGGCCACTGACATGGCCGTTACAGGGCGTCGTGGAGCAGCACCGGGTACGGCCACGTCAGGGCATAGTGGGGCTCCGCTTTGTACGGCTGATGCAGGAGATCGTGGAGCAGCATCAGATACAGCCGTTGCAGGGAGTAGTGGAGCAGGAGGCCGCGGCGTGCCTCTGGGGAATAGCCTGTCGTTATCAAGAGATCTCCGACTCGGGGTCGGAGCGCTGGATCAAGGGGCAGCCGACTCGGGGTCGGGCTGCGGAGCCGAGGATATCCGACTCGGGGTCGGATTGCTGGATCAAAGGGCAGCCGACTCGGGGTCGGGCTGCGGAGCCGAGGATATCCGACTCGGGGTCGGATTGCTGGATCAAAGGGCAGCCGTAGTCTTCCTGGGCGCGCGTGCCGGTCACGTGGGGCATGGCGGCTTATTTCCCCCGTAACACATAGTGATGGTTTAAACATAACATCATATCCTTTATCACATAATTGACTAATGCTTAACAAGTTATGCTTAAGACCATCAACATATCTAACATTATCTATAAAAGTTGAAGGGGTGATTTGAACTTTACCAATACCAATGATGTGACCTTGGTTGTTGTCTCCAAAAGTCACAGCACCTCCCTTCTTAGCTTCAAAGGTGAAAAATTGATCCTTATCACCCGTCATGTGCCTTGAGCAGCCACTATCCAAATACCAGCAGTTTTTGTTGACCTTGGCTGCAAGACACTCCTACACAAGCAAATCATGTCAACTTAGGTACCCAAGTTTTCTTGGGTCCTTCATGGTTAGTCAAGTTGGTTCCTTTTGGAACCCATACCCTTTTAATTTTCCTTCTTGATTTACCTTTCCTAAAATTACACACATTTGCTTTATGACCTATAGTTCCACAACAAAAGCAGGTTATTTTCTTAGTTTTAGTTTCCCCAGCTTTAACAAAGAAGTTACTAAGAAGTTTTTGTTTATTTCTTGGTTTATATCCTAAACCCGCTTTATTAAATACTGCTCGTTGACTATTGAGTATCATATTTAACTTTTCAGAACTATATGTAAATTTTTCAACTAAGGGTTTGTATTTGTTAAGTTCTTTAGTTAGTGTTTGATTTTCTGTTTTTAGATCATTTAGTTTGTTTGTTAGATCCTTGTTTAAGATTTGTTTATGGTTTTTAAATTCTGAAAATTCCTTAGTTAGTTTTTCATTATCTTTAGTTAAGGTATTAGTCTTTTGAGTTAAAAGTTGGTTGCTTGTCTTAAGTTCTATATTTTCTTTGGTGATTAAATCCTTATCCTTAACTAATTTATCGTATTTATGTAGGTATGATTGATTAGTTATTTTTAGTTCTTTATTCTTAAGATTTATTGCCTTATATTCTATCATTAATTCATTAAAAGCATCATAAAGTTCATCAAATGTAAAATCAAGCTGTGTTTCGGAAGTTACCTCATTTTCATTGGCCATGAAGCAGAAATTGGCCTTCTCTGCTTGTTCTTCATCCGATGATGAAGATGATGTGTCGGAGTCCGATAGGATGGTGACAAGGGCTTTCTTCTTCTTGTACTTGCTGCCCTTCTTTAGTAAGGGACACTTAGCTCTGATGTGTCCCGGTTTTTTGCACTCATAGCACCCAATCCCCTCATTTTCCCTTTCCTTACCTTTGTCCTTGCGGTAGGAATTTGAGGGGCCTCTCCTTTGATGATAAGCCTTCTTGTGGTTGATGAATTTTTTGAACTTGCGCACAAGAAGTGCCTCACCATCATCTTCCTCATGTTCTTCTCCTTCACTGCTGCTACTGCAAGATAATTTCTTGTTAGATGAAGTAGATTTTAGAGCTATTACCTTTTTCTTGTGGGAGGACTCTTCCTCGTTGTGTTGCTTCATGGTTAGCTCGTGCGTCATTAAGGATCCAAGAAGCTCCTCGAGTGGTAATTTGTTCAAGTCCTTGGCTTCTTGGATTGCCGTCACTTTAACTTCCCACGACCTTGGTAGACACCGAAGGATTTTCCTGACAAGCTCACTGTTAGTATAGTTCTTGCCAAGGCTTTTTAGGCCATTGACAATGTCAGTAAACCTAGTGAACATGCTAGTGATTGTCTCATTAGAATCCATTTTAAATAGTTCATACTTATGAACCAATATATTAATTTTGGATTCTTTAACTTGATTTGTGCCCTCATGGGTCACTTCAAGTCTATCCCAGATCTCTTTTGCAGAGTTGCAAGTAGAGACCCTATTGAATTCATTTCTGTCTAAGGCACAGTAAAGCACATTCATAGCTTTAGAATTTAGTTGTGCCTTTCTCATGTCATGTTCATCCCAATCCTTTTCTAATTTGGGTACCGTGATACCCTCTACATATGTGGATGGGATGTATGGGCCATTTACTACAATGGTCCACATCTCATAGTCTTGGGCTTGGATGAATATT
Organism: Phoenix dactylifera; assembly: GCF_051530095.1. Taxonomy (NCBI): domain Eukaryota; kingdom Viridiplantae; phylum Streptophyta; class Magnoliopsida; order Arecales; family Arecaceae; genus Phoenix; species Phoenix dactylifera. Next base: position 16,040,747 of record NC_143195.1, read on the forward strand.
CTCATCGTAGCCTTCCAGTATGAGTAGTCGGATCCATTAAAGAAAGGGGGTCTTTGGGTGGACTGACCCTCAATGTGGGAAGATCCAAATGGGGTTGTCATTTTGATCTTTTAACTCTTGGGTGGAAGAGTTTAGGCTCTGATACCACTTGTTGCCCAGATAGACAACCCAAGAGGGGGGGTGAATTGGGTTTTAAAATAATTTGGGTATTTAAAACGATGTGGATAAGTAATTAAAACTAGTGTAAGTTATTTAATTAATTACTATGTGCTGTGAGTGATATGAAAGGAAGAAGAATAGAGACACGCAATCACAAACACCAAGTTTTATAGTGGTTCGGAGCTAACCCTTGCTCCTACGTCCACTCCCCAAGTCTCACTTGGGAATTCACTATAACCCCCTTGGATTACAGCCGGTTGTTTTCCAAGCTCACAACCAAACTTGTTGTTTTACGAGCTCACAACGAACTCGGTCGGTTTTTCCAGGCTCACCGACTAGAACCACCCCGATTGTTTTCTCGGGATCACAATCGAACCCTTACACACGTTGGTTTTACATTCGGCTCACCAACCAACCTCAATCCCCTTGATTCAATTCCCCGATTGAACCAAGCAAATACAATGTGTAAATAAAAAGAAGAAACAGAAAAATACAGCTTCTCAAAAGCAGATAAAAGACAATATGAACAATAAATGAAGTTAAGAAGCCTCAAACGCTTTAGGTTGGAGAAGAGGAATGGCTTCTTAAACTTCTGGTCTCCTCTTGAGTGAGTAGTCGACTTGAATGCAGGAGGAGAAGGCTTTAATTGCTGGGAAGATGTAGGTGGATGCAGTAAATGCAGATCTTCCTCTTTTTCGTTGAAGAACACGTTGCAGAGCTTGAATGCTTGATTAGTTGGAGTGGAATGGTTCTTTTCTACCTTGCTACAGTCTTCTGTAGCTATTTAAACCAACCCCCACGGAAACTAGCCGTTAGAGAGCTTTTTCTGCCCGTTCTGCACACTCTGCGCAGCCTGACAATGTGTCCGTTGGTGGGTTAGAGTCGACTCGCGCGATCAGGAGTCGACTCGGCTGTAGCGGGAGTCGACTCAAGCTTTTCCGGAGTCGACTCGGCAACTGTTCCAAATTTGAATTAAAGTTGCCTTCACGACTGGGAGTCGACTCGTCTTGACCTGGAGTCGACTCGCCAACTTCTGGAGCTGACTTGGCAATTTCGGAGTCGGCTCATCCACTGAAGTCCGTGGATCCAATTTTGAATTTGATCCACCCGAGTCGACTCGACTGTCCTGGGAGTCGACTCGAATCTCAGAGCCCGAACTTCCGATTCTCTGTCTTTTGGCTCGTCCAGTCTTGGAGTCGACTCGAACTTCCTCGGAGTCGACTCGGCTCTCAGTTTCCGAAACTTGGTCTTCTGCCTTTTTGATGTGAAGCTGTCTTGGAGTCGACTCGAGCTGTCTGGGAGTCGACTCGAATCTCAGAGGCAGTAACTTGGTCTTCTGTCTGTTGATGGTCGCGGAGTCTTGGAGTCGACTCGCATATTGCGGGAGTCGACTCGAATCTTAGAGTCCGAAAATTGCTCTCTGACTTTTTCTTGTGTTCCTCTGAGAGTCGACTCTTACTATCCTGGAGTCGACTCGGTGAACATCGGAGTCGACTCGCGCACTTTGGGAGTCGACTCGTTGACAGGTTCTGAGTTGAAGCTTTCTGTTCTTCTGTCTGTTCTCAGTCGGAGTCGACTCGTACTGATCTGGAGTCGACTCGAGCCCGTGCCAGTGAACTTGATACGCTTGGAGTCGACTCGTGATACTCAGGAGTCGACTCGAGTCTCAGACTTTGGTTCAGGCTGACTTCTTAACTTATCCAAAATACTATGAACCAAGTCTAGAGACACGTAGACAGGATTTTCACTGAAACACTTAATTGAATTCATTAGTAAACAAGAATTATACTCAAATGCTTTGAGCTCATCAAAATCAAATGGGGTTTTAATCAATCACTCCACATGGTTGGAGTAAAGTACTCCCTCAGGAGTTTGGGTTGTTCTTCAGCCATCTCAGGAGGTGGGGATGATTCTAATGTTTTGATCTCAGCTCGAATATTCCTAAAGGTCCGTTCTATTTTAGGGTCAAAAGGTAATAGGTCACGCACTCTAGAACGACTCCCTTGCATAAACTAGTACTTGATCAGTCAAGCATGCAATAAAAGAAAAACACATCAAATCCTTGTATTTGCCCTAAAATCACTAGACAGCTCCTAACTGGTTTGAAGAGGGTACCTAAGCCTCCAATTCGGTCTAATGAACTGAGTTGACCAGGTAAGCTCCCAGGTAAGTGGGGGGGTCACGATGCGTTCGCAAAGGTCCCACTTAAAAACCACTTGCCTCGAACAGATGAACTATCTCCCTTATAGAGACAAAACTTGCCTAGACATCAACTGAGCCACAGAATAAAATTGGTGCAACTTTCGGTGATCTTCGTCCTATTGAGCTCGAATGTTCCTAGGGGCCAACGTCTAATTGTTTTTAATTAAAGTGATAGCTATGTGCGAATTGGTTCACCTAGTTTGGGCAAGAATCTGGTGATGAAATCCAGTTCTTATCTTGTTAGGGTGATTGCCCTTACTATATGCGGATTAATTGGTGTATGTGTATCAAGCATGCATTCACACTTTTACTGAAATTAAAATCAAACAATCACTACAAAATTTCAAGCTAATTGGAAATCAATTTAAATAAGGAAGGTTTAGAGGTTACCAAAGGAAATTTTTCCAGCATTTTTTTTTTAGGCAAACCTCTACAGCATTCCTTTTCTAGTAGTTCCTTTTTTGATCATCCCAGATTTCCTCTTCGATTTCTGGTCAAATAATATGAAGAGAAAAATCAAAAATTAGTAAGAGAGAAAAAAAAAGATAAGGAAAGTAACAAAAATAGAAAATATTTTTATTTTATTTTAGATATATATTTTTTTGAAAGTTTTTTTTTATGAATAGAAAAACAACTATGCTAGCAATCCTCTGCAACGGCGCCAAAAATTGATAGTCAACTTTAAATACCATGCAATAGCACGTATTTGGTAGGATAGTGATTACGGATATCGATCCACAGAGATTGGGGTATAGTTATTTTCTTAAAAATATTTGAAAAAGAGAGTTTGTGAAGACTATTGAATTAAATAATTTAACAGGAAATGCAATTAAAATGATATCAGTTTGAGAGAACCTAGGGCAAGAAATTCACCACTAACATAGGAATAAGGGTTATTTGTAATTTATTTCATTCTTGGATTATTATGCAAATTGGCTACAAGCCTAATAAGCATTCGAATAAAATTTCACAAAAGTAATTTAGGCATAATCCATCTTTAGTTAGCATGAAATGTCTACCCTAATCTAAGGTGGCAGCACATCGCATCTTCTTTAAGCATGAATTATCTTATTTTTACTTCAATGATCATGAAAAACTTTTGTCTAGACTTTCATGCTTGAAATCACAGAATTTAAGCATGAGGTAAAAGGATATTTATTAAAAACAAGAATGTCTATACAATTTCAAGAACATGAATTAAATAAACAAAAATCCGTCTTCCTTTGTTAGAGCTGCATCCAGCCCTAGAGAAGAGCTCAGCCTTCCATGGAGTTGGAGACGACGGCAATAGCGCAGCAGCGGGCTTCCATCTATTCGTTCATTCTCCTGGAGACTCCACTAAAAATGGCTCCTCCTCAGCTCTTATGGGAAGTCATTCCTAAAATACCCAAACTTCTCTCCCTACTTTTATTTCCGTGGGAACTTGGCCTGTGAAAGATAGTTCCAAGGAAGAGACGTCTCCTCCTATTATAGGCTGCAAGCTCCCCCAGTTTCCCTCACATGGATAAGATCTTCCGAGTGGGAAGAGAAAGGCGGAGAAGCGGCGGACGCGGGATAAAGTTGGAGCTATTTCGGGCGTTGGGAAGAAGATAAGCTGGGAATGCATCACTTTGAACAGATGGCTTGATCCTTGGATGCAGGGGATTTGATGCTCATGGCTGAGATGAAGTTGGAGTGTGAATGCCATTGGGAAGAAGCTGATTTGATTTGCTGGAGACTCGGACTCTGTTCGGCAGATGGGAGCTTAGATGAACTTTGTTTCATTGGGAGGACAATGCAGAAGGATGGAGCTGATGTACTTCTTCAACGTGGGGGAGACGCGGACGGCTGGGAGCTAAGATCGAATCCGCGGAGGATGGAAGATTTGTAGGATTGATCCGGACGTTGGGATGCTGTGAAATCTGGGATCTAACCTTGGAAGTTTATCCACGGATGTTGAGAAGTTAATCACGAACGGGAGGGAGTTGTGGATGCGTGATCTATGAGGATAAGAGGATAACTCTGTTCCGTCCGTGGATGATGGAGTTAATCCGGATCAAGAGGAAAGCTGGATTGATCCGGAGTAAAGAATCGTGGGAGGCAATCGTTTGGGATGTTCATCCGATTGGGAACAGGGGATGCTGGGATTTTGTTGCTTATCTCGTGGATAATGGGAGGCTGAATTTTGGCTCTGCTCCGAAACAGGGTCCTGCTAGTTGGATGCGGAAGGAACGGGATGATGTGGAAGCCGATTTTAGACGAGAGGAATCCGAAAGAAGATCTGGGAGGAAATCAAATCTGGAAGATGGTTTGATGCCACTCGGAAGAAGCTGGAGCTCTTAGATTTGCTGGGATTCTGGCGGAAGAAGAAGATGTCGCACGGGATGACCGTGGGATTGTTGCGAATGCAGGGGATTTGAGCTCATCCGTGGATGTTGGAATAAGCTGGTGGTTGCTGGTTCTCATCCGGAAGGGAAGTTGGCTTGGTTCGGGAGGAATCAGATGCGAAAGGAGATAAGGATGCTAGGACGCGATCCACGGAATGGGGGAAGGATCGAGGAGTTCTTTAGATGGGCTCTATTTGCTGGACACAGGGGATGAGGATGGATCGTGGGCTATTCGGATGCGGGAGGAGATCTTGGGACTTATCGCGGAAGAAGAAGAGGATCCGGGACAATGGAGATAACCTGGAAAGATGTTGGATTCGGCTCTATCTTGGGATGGCTGGGATCAAACGCGAATGCTGGGATGTTTGGTAGAGAGACGTGGAGGAAGATGGGATGCTGGGATTCGTTCGGACAGGAGGGAAGATACGTTCTGTTTTGAGGCGGGGGGAACAACGTGTGGATTTGGGACCATTTGAGCAGGGAAGATGCTTGTTCTGTTCTTTGGACATGGGAGGGAGAGTGACATGGAAGCTTGATCTCTAAGCACTTAAAAGGGTGACGTGGACACGGGTTTAGCTGCAAATGCGACCTGCACACATTAGTTCAGACATCATCCCAATTAGTTCGACTTGATCTGCACACATTAGACTCGACCAATAAAATCAGGCAAACTCGAATTATTTTTAATAATGCCATGATGAAGGGGAACACATTTTCTTATGTTTAAATTTAAAATATGTGCATAAAAATAATGATAAGTGTTATGAGTAGGATATTAATTTATGCATTATTTAGCACTTCTACTTGGGTTGTCATGATCTTTGACTTTTGATCGTAAGATCAACAAAGACTATGAGAGCACCTTGCTCTGATACCACTTGTTGCCCAAGGTGACAAGCCAAGAGGGGGGGTGAATTGGTTTTTCTAAATATTTACAATCCTTTAATTAAATCAATTGATGAGTGAGTGGTTTAGTTAATATTAACTGAGTGCGTGTAGTGAAGTTAGAACAATACATAATACAAACACATACGAAGTATAGTGGTTCGGTGCTCTCCTAATCACCTACGTCCACTCCCCAAGCATCCTCTTGGGAATTCGCTATAATCCCGCGGATTATAGTTGGATTATTTTCCGGGTTCACAATCCAAAAATCTTTACACTTTGGTTTTTCGGGATCACCAAAAATCTATGTTGGTTTTGCGGGCTCACCAACAAACTTTCACTATTGGTTTTACAGGCTCACCAACAAACCTTACAAAGTAATAAAGAAGAAAGAGTTTGAAACTCCTAGAAGAGCAAATATAACAATTTTACACTAATAGAAGAGAGGAGAAAAATAGTTATCGCTTTGAGGATCCTCTTCTCTTCTTTGCTAAGGTTGCTTCACTTCACAATGGGTTGGTGGAGCTGTTGAATGCATACTCAGATTGCTCAACCACCTCCTTTTCGAGACTTGAATGAAGAACCTTAATGAAGAGCACTTGGATTTGCTTTCTCTTGAATATGCTATTGATTTCTTGGCAAAAGATACTTTCTCTGATGAATAGTGTCACTTTAAATACTTCGCCATCTCGATTGGTCACTCTTCATTGGTTATATTTGAAAAACTAGCCGTTACTAGCCGTTGGGAGGTCAAAAAGCACTTCTGTAGAACAAGCCGTTATGCTCTTGTCCGTGCTGGGGTCGACCCAAACTTTTTTAGGGTCGACTCAACTTACTGTTCATTGGACTTGGGGTCGACCCAACTCACACTGGGGTTGACTTAAACTTTACTGGGGTCGACCCCTGCTACAGTGAGGTCGGCCTTCTTAGGAACCACAGAACCTTGCATTTTCGGCTGTTTTCACTGGGGTCGACTCATCCTTTCTTGGGGTCGACCCAAGCTACAGTGGGGTCGACCCAAGCTCCATTGGGGTCGACCCTCTCAGGGATTCTAGAGACATGGTTTTTGAGCATATATCCTTAGGGTCGACTCATGTGCAGTTGGGGTCGGCTCCTTTGGGGTCGACTCAAGTGTTCTTGGGGTCGGCTCCATCTGGGGTCGGCTCAAGAAAACTTGGGGTCGGCCCTCTCAATAAATTTCAGAGAGTTGTTTTCTTGAGGCTTAAAACTGGGATCGGCTCAAGGTTCTTTAGGGTCGGCTCCTCTTCTGGGGTCGACTCAAAGATACATGGGGTCGACTCCACTTACTGTTCATTTGTGCCATTTTTGCAGAGGTGTGCCAGGGTCGACTCCACTTAAGTTGGGGTCGACTCAATCCACACTTTCCTGCATCTTAAGGTTAGACTAATTCATACAATCAATGAAATATATTTCAAATAATTTTGAGTGTATGCCACGATTGAGCTACATACCCTTAACAATGAAAATTACTATTTTATTAATTTGATATTCCCTCAATAGTTGTGTTAATCATCGAAATAACACTATCATCCTCATCTAGAACATATGCTCTCTTCTCACAACTCAAGACAATCTTCAAGTTACGGAGGCAGTCCTTGTAATTTGGTCCGGTCAACTTATTGTTATCTAGGATTTAAGTTAATGGGTTGGAAGCTATTGTCATCTGCAGAGAGTAAAAATTCTAGTTAGAAATTTGTAATTGATATTAATTTGTTTTAGGAACTTTTAAGACAAAAGTAGATCAAATCCTTCCAATATTTCTTAGATCTCTCACACTCTTCTGGTAAAGATATGGAAACCTACAACTTAAGATTTCGAGTTGGGTGCTGCGGTCCTACCAATCTACACGCTACCTCACCAACATTATTGATGACACATAGAAGATAAGTGTACAACTCTTGTACAATGCTTCATAAGCAAATTACAGCTAATCTGGTCTCCAAGTCATAAGGTCCTCACCTAATAGTTATTGACTCCGTTCCTTGGTTAAGTCAGACCCACCATATATCCCGCAAAAAATAAAGTTGTGATTGGGTCCTCATCTAACAGTTATTGGAGCCCAACCCCATCTTTACCCCATAATATCACATGTCAATAGAGAGGTCCAGCCCTCCGATGCAATTTGTCCACCGTGTCCAGCTGAGATAAATCAACGTCGGAAAGACCTTAGCAACTCTACTATGGTGGAAGATCAATTGACTTAATATTGGGTAATCTAGTATTAGTGATTCCAACTTTGAGCTTTTCATAGAAGGTAATCGATCAATTGGCCAGATAAGCAGGTGGGAGGCTCCTCTTACTCAGAGAGTAAGGTCCTAATTAAGTAACCACCTTTAAGCTTTTCTAGACACCAATTAGATCAATTATCCAAATAAGGCTAGCTCAATGTATTGTTCACTCTCGACTGATTTAGGAAGGTTTTAGGTTTCATGGGATTTACATCTAATGTAATAATCTACCCCATACCATATGTCATGTATTTACATCTTATGTAACTGTCACATTGGTTCATGTTTACATCCTATATTGTTACGGGGGAAATAAGCCGCCATGCCCCACGTGACCGGCACGCGCGCCCAGGAAGACTACGGCTGCCCTTTGATCCAGCAATCCGACCCCGAGTCGGATATCCTCGGCTCCGCAGCCCAACCCCGAGTCGGCTGCCCTTTGATCCAGCAATCCGACCCCGAGTCGGATATCCTCGGCTCCGCAGCCCGACCCCGAGTCAGCTGCCCCTTGATCCAGCGCTCCGACCCCGAGTCGGAGATCTCTTGATAACGACAGGCTATTCCCCAGAGGCACGCCGCGGCCTCCTGCTCCACTACTCCCTGCAACGGCCGTATCCGATGCTGCTCCACGATCTCCTGCATCAGCCGTACAAAGCGGAGCCCCACTATGCCCTGACGTGGCCGTACCCGGTGCTGCTCCACGACGCCCTGTAACGGCCATGTCAGTGGCCACACCATCGTGCCCCACGATAACGAACCCCCCTGAGAGACCCCCCAGCCAGGTATATATGCGGCTGGGGGGAGAAAGGGGGGAGGTGAGCAATATCTCCCAGAGCACTCTCTTACTTGCGATTATCACCTCTCCTCCTCCTCCAATCTCCTCTGACTTGACCGTCGGAGGGCCATCACCACCCTGGTGGTGGTGCAAGGCTTGTTTGCAGGTTTCTTGGCGGAAGGTGGAGCGCAGCCAACACCAACCAAGACAACTCAGACGGAACCCCGTTCACACCGCAGTGCCAATCGTTCACGGTTTGGACCACCAGCAACAGTTGGCGCTAGAAGGAGGGCCCGAATCTTAGAACGATCGTAATGGCACGGCGAGGTGGTCGTGGAGCTTCCAATGCTTCCGGTCGCGGAGCCTCTCGCGCCTCCGGCCGAGAGGCTGCTGCGTCCCCAACGCACTCTCAGCAGCACTCCACCGCCCCTTCTCCCATTCAGACGGTCGAAGCTGCTCAGTTCGACCAGCTAGCCCAGCAGGTTCGCACCCTCGCGGAGGCAGTGCAGAATCTGCAGGGTGTGATCTCTCGGGTGCCGCAACGGGCTCAGGAGCCGCTGCCCCCCGAGCACTCGCCTCTTCCTCACAACCCGCGCTCCTTCGTCTCCCATGGAGAGGAGCGCCGGCGCGAGGAGGATTCTCGAGTACGGTCCATTCTGCCAGGACCTTCTCATCGGAGCTGTGCGGGGTACGAGAGGCGGACCCGGGCGCGTTCTCAGACACCCCAGTCCTCGAGGGGCCCGCACTCCAGTCGGTCCCCCTCGCGCCGCTCCTTGTCCCCCACCCACCGGTCGCGCTCTCTGGACCGGCGGGTGGACGATCTCCACAGACAACTCCAGGTCCTGAAGGGCCACTCCAAAGATCCCTTTGCTGACTTGGAGATCTCCTCCCAGCCGGCGCTTGCCTCGAGGATCCTGCGGACCCCGAACCCGCCGGGGTTCAAAATGCCGGCGATCGAACCCTACGACGGGGCGGCGGACCCGCGGGACCACGTGGAGAGTTTCAGGACTCTTATGCTCCTCCATGGAGCATCGGATCCGCTCCTCTGCAAGGCCTTCCCGGCGACCCTCCGTGGCCCGGCAAGGGCATGGTTCGCCGGCCTGGAGGCTAACTCCATCCAGTCCTTCGACCAGTTCACCCGCTTCTTCATCAGCCATTTCGCCGTCAGTAGCAGGCGGCGACTGGTCTCCGACTCCCTCTTTAATGTCCGGCAAAACGAGGGAGAAAGCCTGCGGGATTATCTCACCCGCTTCAACAAGGCTACACTGGAGGTCCGGAACCTGAGCCAGGAAGTGGCTCTCTCAGCCCTGAAGCGTGGCTTCCGGAAGGGCAGACTCACCTTCTCCCTGGACAAACGCTTGCCGCGGAGCTTCCCGGAGCTGTTATCTCGGGCAAACCAGTATGCAGATGCCGAGGAGGCAGCATCCCACCGGAACAAGGAGGCCGCCGAGGCCCCTCTAAAGCCCGGGAAGAAAAGGCGAAAAGAGGCACCCCAGAGGAGGAGCCCGACGCCTCAACGCCGGCGCAGAAGCCCGTCACCAGCAAGGAACCACGGCGCCACACGCCCTCGTTCTCCGCACCGACGCTTCAACCGGTACACCCCACTCCTGGCCCCCCGGGCCCAGATCCTCATGGAGGTCAAGGGGCGGGAGGACCTCCCGGTCCCGAGGCAGATGAAGAAGATCCCTGGGAGGAGGCCTTCTCGGGCGTACTGTGAGTACCACCGAGACCACGGCCACGATACCGAAGACTGCTTCCAGCTTCGGGACGAGATCGAGGCTCTCATTCGCCGAGGGCGTCTCGGTCGATATGTAAACGACCGACGTCCCCCGGCAGACCCGCGTCCGGCCGACCCGGCCCCTCAGGAGCCTCGGGAGCAGAATCGACCCGTTGCGGGAGTGATCCACACCATCACTGGGGGCTGCTCTCGGCCCGTGAGGAACGCAGGGGGCTCGGCGGAAGCATCAGGAGTGGCCGTCGCGAAGAGGCAGCGGGTCGGAAATGTAATCACTTTTTGTGATGAAGATGTAAAGGGGGTTCAGACTCCCCACGATGACGCCATGGTGATCTCTCTCACTATGGCGAACTATGATGTAAGGCGTGTTCTTGTGGATAGTGGAAGCTCAGCTGATATTTTGTATTACGAGGCCTTCCAAAAGATGAGCTTGTCCCGACAATTGTTGCACAAAACATCCACCCCCCTCATAGGATTCACTGGAGACGCTATCTCGGCCGAAGGTGTCATTGAGCTGCCTGTGACTGCGGGCGTCGCACCCGCAGAAGCCACGGTGCGACTCGGGTTCTTGGTCGTCCGTGTCCCCTCGGCCTACAACGCTATCCTCGGACGACCCGGACTGAACGCCCTTCGCGCGGTGGTTTCTACCTACCATTTGCTCATGCGGTTCCCCACGGCGGCCGGGATCGGAGAGGTCCGAGGTGACCAACCAACCGCACGGCAGTGTTTCCTAGCAACTCTCAAAGGGAAGAAGCCCATGGAGGCCCTGAGCGTCGAGTCCCTTGACGCCAGAGACGAAGTGGCCTTGCGGCACGGGGAGCCGGCCGAGGGCGTAATTGAAGTTCCCCTCGAAGAAGGCCGCCCGGACCGCACGGTCCGGGTCGGTGCCAACCTCGACTTGGAAGCTCGGCTCCGGTTAGTGGAATTCCTCCGAGCCAATGCTGATGTGTTTGCCTGGTCGGCGGCCGATGTACCTGGGATCGACCCGGAGGTCATTTCTCACGCCCTCAACGTCGACCCGACCCACCGACCAGTAAAGCAAAAGAAGAGACACTGTGCCCCGGATCGGATTCGGGTGGTCGACCAGGAGGTAGACAAACTCTTGGAGGCAGGTTTCATAAGGGAAGTGAGCTACCCCGAGTGGCTGGCAAACGTCGTACTTGTCCGGAAGGCGAGCGGAAAGTGGAGGATGTGCGTCGACTACACCGACCTGAACAAGGCGTGCCCCAAGGATAGCTTTCTGCTTCCGCGAATAGACCAACTGGTCGACGCGACTTCCGGATATCAGCTGCTGTCTTTCATGGACGCCTTCTCCGGCTACAACTAAATAATGATGGCTCCACAGGACGAGGAGAAAACGGCCTTCATAACAGACAGGGGGCTGTACTGTTACAAGGTAATGCCCTTCGGTCTGAAGAACGCTGGCGCTACTTACCAGCGCCTCGTCAATAAAATCTTCAAGGAGCAGATCGGCCGGAACATGGGGGTGTACGTGGACGATATGCTGGTAAAGAGCCGCCATGCGGATCAGCACATTGCGGATCTGGAGGAGACCTTCGCCACCTTGCGGAAGTTTCGTATGAAGCTAAACCCAGCGAAGTGCGCCTTTGGTGCTTCGGCCGGGAGGTTCCTCGGCTTCATTGTCAACCAGCGGGGGATCGAGGCCAACCCGGACAAAATCAAGGCCATCCAAGATATGTCCCCTCCGACCAAAGTGAAGGAGGTTCAGGAGCTCGCTGGGAGGGTCGCCGCGCTCGGACGATTTGTGGCAAAATCGGCCGAATGCTGCCAACCGTTCTTCAAGGTGTTGAAGCGCCCGAAAGACTTCCTCTGGACGGCTGAATGTCAAGTGGCGTTCGACCAGCTCAAGGAGTACATGGCGTCTCCTCCCCTGCTGTCCAAGCCGCAAGAGGGGGAGATGCTCTACCTTTACCTGGCGGTCTCCCCAACCGCAGTCAGCGCAGTACTGGTTCGGGAAGAGGCAAAACTTCAGAAGCCCGTGTACTACACCAGCCGAGTCCTCCGGGATGCCGAGACGCGGTACACGAAGGCTGAAAAGATCGCCTTCGCGCTGCTGACTGCGACCAGGAGGCTTCGCCCCTATTTCCAGGCTCATTCTGTCACCCTTTTGACCGATCAACCACTGCGGCAGATCCTCAGCAATCCTGAGAATGCGGGACGGCTGGTGAAGTGGGCAGTAGAACTTGGTGAGTTCGACATCCGCTACCAGCCCCGGCCCGCCATCAAGGCCCAGGTGCTCGCGGACTTTCTCGCTGAGTGCACTGTGCAGGAGACGGAACCTAGGCCGCCAGAAACACCCAGCCTCGATCTCCCGATCTGGACGCTCCACATTGACGGGTCGTCGAACCCTGAAGGTGGAGGGGCTGGGCTGGTCCTTACCAATCCCGATGGAGTGATAGCCGAGTATGCCTTGAGGTTCGGATTTCCAGTGACCAACAATGAGGCGGAGTACGAGGCCCTAGTCACGGGACTCAAACTCGCCAAGGAGCTCGGCATCCGGCGTCTGAAGGTCTTCACCGACTCCCAGCTGGTGGTCGGGCAGGTTCGAGGGGAGTTCGAGGCACGGAGCCCGACCATGCAGAGCTACGTCCGGAAGGTGCAAGCACTCATTCCCGACCTCGGCAGTATTGACATTCAGCAGGTCCCAAGGAGCGAAAATGCTAGGGCCGACAGGTTGTCCCGCTTGGTGGGCGCTGAGGCACACAACTTGTCAAGGGCGATATACCTGAAGACCCTAGATGCCCCGAGCATCGGCGAGGCTGAAGCGGTAATGGCAATTGATCCGGAACCATCTTGGATGGACCCGCTTGTAGCTTACCTCGCCGAAGGGATCCTCCCCGAAGATGAAGATCAAGCTCGGCGACTTGTTATGAAGTCCGCCCACTACGTACTCTACGAAGGGAGGCTGTATCGGACCTCGTTCACCGCCCCCCTCTTAAGGTGCCTCCGCCCTTCGGAAGCGGCTTACGCCCTCAGCGAAGTCCACGAAGGCATCTGCGGATCGCACCTGGGGGCTAGGTCCCTGGCACATAAGATCATGAGGCAAGGCTACTATTGGCCGACCTTATTGGAAGATTCAAAGGATCACGTACGGAAATGCGACGCCTGCCAGCGCCATGCCAACATCCAGAGAGTCCCCTCTGTTCCCTTGGCGCCAATCACCGCCCCCTGGCCCTTTGCACAGTGGGGAATGGATATCCTCGGACCGTTCCCCATCGCTTCGGCCCAGCGGAAATTTTTGATTGTCGCCATCGACTACTTCACCAAGTGGGTGGAGGCAGAGCCACTGGCCACCATCACGGAGGCGCAAGTCCGGAAGTTCGTAAAGAAGAACATCATCGTCCGATTTGGGGTACCTCGGGTCCTCATCTCGGATAACGGTCGACAGTTTGATAACAAGCATTTCCGAGACTTCTGCGAGGAGTTCGGGATCGAACATCGGTTCACGTCCGTGTCGCATCCCCAAACCAACGGCGAGGCCGAGGTCACAAATCGGACAATCCTCCAAGGTATCAAAGCGCGGATCGGACGGACGGGGCAAGCTTGGGTCGAGGAACTCGAGAATGTCCTTTGGGCGTATCGGACCACGCATCGGACTCCTACCGGGGAGACGCCTTTCAGCCTAACCTATGGCACGGAAGCCGTTGTCCCCGTAGAGCTCGGACTTCCCTCACCTCGGGTAGCCGCACACCGACCCGAGGCCAACTCGGAGCAACTCCGAGGGAACCTGGATCTCTTGGAAGAAGCAAGGGAAATGGCGCAGGTTCGGATGGCAATGTATCAGCGGAGGGTGGCCCGATATTACAACTCCAAAGTCCGACCGAAGCTTTTCAGAATTGGAGATCTGGTGCTGAGGCGAGCTAAGGCATCTCAACCTACGGAAGGTGGGAAGCTAGCGCCGAATTGGGAAGGCCCGTATAAAGTTCGTTGGGTAAACCGACCTGGCTCCTACCAGTTGGAAGCCCTAGACGGCCGAGAAATTCCAAGGGGCTGGAATTCCGCTAACCTGCGGATGTATTACCAGTAGAACAACAAGGCCAGAAAGACAATTTGAAAAGGTGCGACACTTTTCATTTCAATAATTTCTGGTTACAATGGCGTGCTCGTGTGATTACAAGGAATTCCCAGAGGGGAATTAGGGAGTAAAGAAAGCAAAGAAGAGGTGGAGAATCTGTGGAGCTGAGGACCGAGGATCCCAAACCCTCAATCCAAAGCAGCTGCAATCCCACCGGAAGTGGGTGCTTCTAACCGGAGGCGCCATCCAGCACCTCACCAAAAAGACGAGGAGCCGCCGCAGAAGAAGCTCCCGCTGCCCCCAGGGGAACGCCGCCTCCAAAGGATATTCCCATCCTCCCCAGTGGTAGGAAAGAGAAGGAATACGAGGGGGAAGAGCATATGGAGGCGCGGTCCCGGACTGAGCGTCTGGTGCAGAGCTCAATCGGGAGGCTGAACTTCAAGGAGGGGAGATCTGATCCCGGATGAAACGCCTAGAGCGGAGCTCCGCCGGGAAGACCCTCCTTGTTGATCCCAGATGAAACGGCTAGTTGGCTGAAGTCGCAAGGGGAGCGTCTCCCCTTTCCTTCAACAGGAGTCTCTCAGTCATATGCCAAGGAGGAGGTCCGCGATCCATGGCAACCTGAACAGCTCCGGCTTGGCAAACTCCATCGTACCTGCACCTGTATTTATAGCCGAACTGCGGCCCCCTGGTCGTTCCGATGCGGGTGGCTCCAATAAATGCAGGCGCATTGAAACCGGAGCCGTTCCGGCTCCCGAGGCGTATCTCCCCGCGATTTCCTAAGCGTCATTCTCCTTAAACCGCATTCTTTGTGCAGGACAATCCGGGTGTCATGTACCCCTAGGTCCACATATCTCCGCTCGCGCCCAGGCCGTATCCTCCTCGAAGAACCCGCGTATCGCGGCCGCTCAACTAACACTCCTCGCAAGCAGCAGCTGGTGATCCGATTTCCCAGGTAACGCATTAATTAGCGTTTAATGCCCTTCTCGTGTTCCCCCAGGCAACGCTTAGAGAAAAGGAGAAACATGATCGCGGCTGGCCACGGAGAAACCCCGTCGGGCAGCGAGCGACAAGCGCACGACCAGCGAGCGGAATTTTCCGAGGCTCGGCCCTCGGATGCCTGGCTAACCCGATGATCATCCCGGGAGCAGACTAGCCGGAAGCCCCGACCGGTCGCCTCGGCTTGCGCCAGCCTTGGCCGACCAACGAGCGGAATTTCCTGAGGCTCGGCCCTCGGATGCCAGGCTAACCCGACGATCATCCCGGGAGCAGACTAGCCTGAAGCCCCGACCGGTCGCCTCGGCTTGCGCCAGCCTTGGCCGACCAACGAGCGGAATTTTCTGAGGCTCGGCCCTCGGATGCCAGGCTAACCCGACGATCATCCCGGGAGCAGACTAGCCTGAAGCCCCGACCGGTCGCCTCGGCTTGCGCCAGCCTTGGCCGACCAACGAGCGGAATTTCCTGAGGCTTGACAACCCTCGGATGCCAGGCTAACCCGACGATCATCCCGGGAGCAGACTAGCCTGAAGCCCCGACCGGTCGCCTCGGCTTGCGCCAGCCTTGGCCGACCAACGAGCGGAATTTCCTGAGGCTTGACAACCCTCGGATGCCAGGCTAACCCGACGATCATCCCGGGAGCAGACTAGCCTGAAGCCCCGACCGGTCGCCTCGGCTTGCGCCAGCCTTGGCCGACCAACGAGCGGAATTTCCTGAGGCTTGACGGCCCTCGGATGCCTGGCTAGCCCGATGATCATCCCGGGAGCAGACTAGCCGGAAGCCCCGACCGGTCGCCTCGGCTTGCGCCAGCCTTGGCCGACCAACGAGTGGAAGGTCCCGAGGCTCGGCCCTCGGATGCCAGGCTAACCCGATGACCATCCCGGGAGCAGACTAGCCTGAAGCCCCGACCAGTTGCCTCGGCATGCGCCTGCCTTGGTCGACCAACGAGTGGAATTTCCTGAGGCCTAACCCTCGGATGCCTGGCTTGGCGCCGGAAGAATTTCCTGAGGCCTAACCCTCGGATGCCTGGCTTAGCGCCGGAAGAATTTCCTGAGGCCTAACCCTCGGATGCCTGGCTTGGCGCCGGAAGAATTTTCTGAGGCCTAACCCTCGGATGCCTGGCTTAGCGCCGGAAGAATTTCCTGAGGCCTAACCCTCGGATGCCTGGCTTAGCGCCGGAAGAGTTTCCTGAGGCCTAACCCTCGGATGCCTGGCTTAGCGCCGGAAGAATTTTCCGAGGCCTAACCCTCGGATGCCTGGCTTAGCGCCGGAAGAATTTCCCGAGGCCCAACCCTCGGATGCCTGGCTTAGCGCCGGAAGAGTTTCCTGAGGCCTAACCCTCGGATGCCTGGCCTAGCGCCGGAAGAATTTCGGGAGCCAGGAGTCAGCAAGACGCTACCGAGAGTTAAAAGAAAAAGAAGGACGAAGGCGAGATGAAGAAACATTCAACTTGCATTAATTTTCATTGTTTCAAGGCCGAGGCCCATACAATTTGGCAAAACCCCGGTATACAAAAAAAAAGAGAAGACAACGAAAGGTACAAGAGGTCAGCTTGGAGGAACTCCCGGGTCGGGAACGTCGGGCTCGTCCGCAGGAGGTAGGGAAGCAGCAGGAGAACCAGCAGGCAATGGCGCCGGAGAGGAGTCGAGAAGGGAAATCTCGCTCAGGTCAACTTCGGGGTACTTAGCCGACACCCTTGCCAGGCCCTCCTCGAAGCCTAAGATAAAGGCTTCGGCCCCCGCGTCCGACGCGTCACGGACAAACTCGTCGGACTGACGATAGGTCTGTACTGCCTCCGACATATCATGAGCGAACTCGGCGGACTGGCGATAAGCCTCTACCGCCTGACGCCCGATTTCCGCACTCCTCTCGGCCAGCGCCGCCTCTGCCCGCTCCATAATCTGGGCTTTCGCCTCCAAGACCTTCGCCACAATCCGGCTTTCCGCCTCGGTGGAGACCCTCAGCAGCTCAGCCCGAGCCTCCTTGTGCTTCGCTTCGGCAGCAATGCGAGCAGCCTCAGCCTCCGTCAGGCGCGAATGAAGCTCCTGATCGCTCGCACGGGACTTCTCCAAGGCCGACTCCAATTCGCCCAGCTTAGCTTCAAGAGACCGGATTCGGTTGCGGGCGTTGTCGGCTGACCGCTGGGCCTTCTCCCACCTCTCCCGGTAGTCGGCAGCCTTCCGGGACTGCTTCTCGGCCCGCTCATCCGCCTTCTTGACCTCGCCCTCGAGACCCGAGGCAAGCTCCTGAGCCTCCAACAGTTGCCTCTCGAGGGCAGCAAAGCCGAGTGCCCGCTCTTCGGCCTCCCGGAGCCTCGCCTCGAAGTCCCCGGTTGTCCTGCCTGCCACAGCCTGGCCTCCCTTTTCCACTGCTTTCAGCCGGTCCTCGGCCTTCGCCAGAAGCCCCGCCTGTTCCTTGTAGCACTCCTCCAGACGGATCATGTACTGGGCGAGCTAAGAAATAGGAAAAATAAGGGAGTCAGGCGGAGAACAACAGAGCCAATAAATGGTGAAAAGCGGCCAGAAGAACACTCACCGACATAAGACAGACACAGCTGGCAGCCCCAACGTCAGAGACCTCCAACTCCCGGACCCGCCGACGGTCCTTCTCCAGCAGCACTGTTTCGATGAGATTTCGGGCGCCATCGGTAGTGAAGGCAGACCCCGATTTCTCCCCAGAGCCGGACGGTGGTTCTGCAGCCTTACCCCTATCCATCGCCTGGGGAAGAGTCCGGCCGATCGCGCTCGGGGCGGGGGTCACCCCAGGAATTGATAGGGTCCCGCTCGGTCGGGGCCTCGGCGCGTCCCTCCTCGAGTCATCAGGAGCCGACCGAGTCGAAGGCCGGGTCGGGGACCGATCACGTCCGACCCGTCCGTCTCGGGCAGGCTCGGATGATACCTCCGGAGTAGCGGCAATCTTACCACCGGAGGGCTGATACAGCGTCAGCTGCCGGTCCGTGCCCACGACGTCTCCCTGATCGGTGGGCCCGGACTCGTCGGTCGGCGTCGGAGGCACCTCCTTACGGGACTTCTTCGCCGGTGGGGCCCCGCTCGGAAGAGCTCGTTTCCTCCTCTGGGCTGCTTCCAGCAGGGACGCCCTACCAACAGCCTTTGTCTTCACCGACCGCATGACGTCGTCGATCTCTGCAAAAAGGACGGGATAGTCGGAGACGGAGAAACCAAAGGAAAGAACGGGACGAAAGAAGGAAAAAAGTCAAGAAAGAATCGGTGGCGGACTCACGGTCGGTGGGGACCGAGCTCAGACCGACATTCACCAAAGTATCCTCGGAAATAAGGCGGGCCACCGGGGGGAGCTGGCCCTCGGCAACCAACCCCTTCAAGGCGGCCAAGCCATCGGACTCCTCCCTTGACAGTCTCGATAGGCCGATCGGAGACTTCATCGGGGTCTCCCAGGTCGCCCTGATTTCCCAAGAGGGATCTGCATCAACAAAAAAGAAGCGCTCCTTCCATTTGTGAATGGAGGTAGGAGCCTCCTTGACAAGGCCGCATCCTCGCCGCGCTGCGAAGCACCACCACCCTTTGTCCTGGGGGTGGCCGCTCAGGCTGTAGAACTCCCAAAAAACATTCAGGGTGGCGGGGATCTCGTGCATACGGCAGAGAACCTGGAAGACCGTCAGGGCCCGCCACGAGTTCGGCACCAGTTGCGTCGGTGCCACTCTTAAACCCCGTAGCACCTGCATGACCAAGTCCGAAGGGGGAAAGCGGAACCCGGCCTGGAGAATGCCCTCATTGATGGCGATCTTCCCTGGAGGAGGATGGGACATCCTCTCCTCAGGCCCCGGGAGCGTGGCGTTGCAGGCCTCGGGAAGGTGGTACCGAGCCACGAGTCTGTCTAAGTCTGTGGCGACCAGCTCCGACTTAATTTGGTCTGCCCTCACTTCGCCCATTCCTAATGGCCAATAAACCTACGGTCAGGACGGGGACAGGAAGGGGGGAAAGACCGGAGCGACTGGAGTACACTAGTATAAGAGGGGAAAGTATGGAGAGCCCTAAGCTGAAGAATGGGGAAAACTCACCGGAAAAGAGGTAAGAGCGGCTCCGAGAGCGCCAAAGGAGAAACGAGCGAACAGTCCGACGGCAGCAACAGTAGCGCAAAGGGAAAACTTGAAAATATCTGTAAAGAAGAAGACGGACGGGGAAAGGCCCCCGATTAAATAGGCGGAAAGGCAAGTGACGCCTCAATGACGCCAGAGGACGCCTGGCTGCCGAAGGGTCGCTCGCGCCCCAAAGGCGAATCGACACCATTAAGGAAGGATGTCCGCCGAAATCCTCAGACTGCCGGGTCAGCAATAACCGCCATACGCTATAAAAAGGGCGGGGAGCTCGAAGCGCGCGCGCCTCTCCGAGGAACGGCGGCAATCCCGAAACATCACTCCCTTCACCTGTTCCCCTTCTGGTTCCAGGCTCGGAAGTGGGGGGCTACTGTTACGGGGGAAATAAGCCGCCATGCCCCACGTGACCGGCACGCGCGCCCAGGAAGACTACGGCTGCCCTTTGATCCAGCAATCCGACCCCGAGTCGGATATCCTCGGCTCCGCAGCCCGACCCCGAGTCAGCTGCCCTTTGATCCAGCAATCCGACCCCGAGTCGGATATCCTCGGCTCCGCAGCCCGACCCCGAGTCAGCTGCCCCTTGATCCAGCGCTCCGACCCCGAGTCGGAGATCTCTTGATAACGACAGGCTATTCCCCAGAGGCACGCCGCGGCCTCCTGCTCCACTACTCCCTGCAACGGCCGTATCCGATGCTGCTCCACGATCTCCTGCATCAGCCGTACAAAGCGGAGCCCCACTATGCCCTGACGTGGCCGTACCCGGTGCTGCTCCACGACGCCCTGTAACGGCCATGTCAGTGGCCACACCATCGTGCCCCACGATAACGAACCCCCCTGGGAGACCCCCCAGCCAGGTATATATGCGGCTGGGGGGAGAAAGGGGGGAGGTGAGCAATATCTCCCAGAGCACTCTCTTACTTGCGATTATCACCTCTCCTCCTCCTCCAATCTCCTCTGACTTGACCGTCGGAGGGCCATCACCACCCTGGTGGTGGTGCAAGGCTTGTTTGCAGGTTTCTTGGCGGAAGGTGGAGCGCAGCCAACACCAACCAAGACAACTCAGACGGAACCCCGTTCACACCGCAGTGCCAATCGTTCACGGTTTGGACCACCAGCAACATATATAAATATGAAACTCTTTCATATATTATATGATTACATCTTATGTAATCACATAATTATTTCAATTTACATCTTATGTAAATGACCTATTGTTTAAGATTTTTATTCATATCTCATGTAAATAAAATTTGTTTAAATTATACATACATCTCATGCATATATTAATTTTAAACATAAACTAAACATGATCAAGTACATGTGCATCTTATGCATGTATTTTAGATCCGAGTCTTTTAATCTATTATGCTATTCTCTAAATTTCAGATCATGCATTAATTGATTTTAAACATTGTAATCTAATTGCAATTCTAACAACAAGTTGCAAGATCAAAGGAAAAAAAAATCTGCATGCTGAAAATTTCAATAATCTGAAATTTTAGCACGCAGAAAATTCAGCAAGCATAATATTTTAAAATCAGATCTAAAAATGTGTTTCATCAATTCTTAAATCCTAATCATACTCGCAAAAATATAGCTCTGATACTACTGTCGAGTTACACCCCACGTGATACGACGATCCCAACGGAATATCGCACGGAACGTCGTTCATCATATGAACGTGCCACGGATCATAGAGTTCAAAATTTTTTATGGATCAAAATCTAGAAGACTTTTGAACTCATGAGGGAAGGGAGATTAGGATCTGAAAAAGGTTGATTAAATATCATAAAAACTGAAATAAAAATCAGAAATAAGATTTGAAGATCCCATCTTCAAACTTTATGCGGGTGGAAAAACACCGCAGCCTGACGATCATAGGAGGTTAATGTTAGAGATGCATAAGCATCTGGCCTCTGCAGGTATCCGCACGAGGACATGATTATCTAAGATCAGATCTTACCAGAGTACTAGCTCCTTGTAAAGATCTCTCATGACTATCAAAATGATAAGAAAAAGATCAGCAACTTACCTCCTTGAAGAAAAACTCTTTCTTCTTCAATCTTGCTCGCGATGGAGGAAGAGGAAGGATGAAGCTTTCACTGTAGATCTTCCTTTTCTTGCAACCATGGAAGAAGAGGAAGAAGAAGACCTCTTGCAGCCATAGAGAAGGGAGGAAGAAAAGGGCTTGGGCGTGGAGGAAAGAACTCCTTCTTTCCTTGGGCATGGAATCTCTTCCCTTGATTCTCCTCTCAAGCTTCCAACGCCTTGGAAGAGGAAGAAGAATCCCTTCACCTTGTTGCCGTGGAGAAGGAAGAAAGGAAGAGGGAGGAGGCATGGAGAAGGAACTCAATTCATCCTCTCACACGCCTCCAATGCCCCTTTTATAATTGATGGCCTAGGGTTTTTCCAAGGCTTATCATGACAAGAGATAAACTCTTCATAACCGCCCACCCTTGGATCAATGCCAAGTGTCCATGGTGCCATGATCATGTGGATTAGAATCCACTTAGGTGGCGCCTCAAATCAATGCATGACATGTGTCCTTGGATCTAGAGATTTGAGCCTAACCACATTGGGCTTGGACCTCTTTCATGGCGCTATTGTTGAGCCTAATCACATTAGGACTTGTCCCTTAATTAGGTTAACTCCAAATCACATTAGAAGAATTAGATGGGGCACCATGCATCCTACAATGCCATGGAACTTTAGAGTCCGCATGGTATGAGCACGACTTAATGCATTTTCATCCTACAATACTATGTGGATTTTAAAATCCGGATAGTGTGAACATGACTTAAGACATATATCCTAATCTAATCAGGGTTGACCCAATTATGAGCCCAACTCAATTTGGGTCGAATCCAATTTGATTTGGCTCATCAAATCAGCCCAATTGCAATCCAATTGCAATCAATTCTACTTAATTCTTCTTCTATTAACTCGCTAACACTTAGTGGGTTAATTCAATCACCAATCACATTGATAATCGATATCAATATTATTGAAACTTCTTTCAGTGGACTGAAACAATTTCAGTTCTACTCTTAGGGTTCACTTATCACCAAGTGAATGCCTTCGAATCTCACAATCTACTAGTGACACCTAGCAGTATGTGGTGGCAACCTAGCAAAATAGAATATCTAAATCTCTAGGTGCAATTAGCATATGATACAGTTCCTCTATCATGGATCATGACAGGACGAAGGTTATGGATAACTCGTCAAACCCCATCGTCCGTCATATGTCAAATTTATTCGACTTCCAGTTCGAGATATGAAAAACTTTTTTTCGAAAATACCTGATCAGAAATTTATCGAACTTAGTCTTATATATCATATATAATCACTTCTAATCTATCAAGGTCGATAGATCTCATCTAGATGCAACTCTATTCCAAAATGAACCTACTGTAGCTAATCTGCATCACAAGGATCCAAATAGCTAGGGCCCAAATTTACATGCTCGTCAAACTACAGCAACCTCACAGTGAATAGCTGAGGCATTGCAGGTCAAAGGACCAGTCATACAACTGCAGTATAAGTAGTCGCTGACGAGTGGATAGACATTCATGTGACTACTTTTTTTGGTCACGCTTAGTACACTTGTTCTCTAACAAGTACTTGCACAATTACTCCAGTGTCTCTACACTGTGAACTCGAGACTCATCCATCTGACTAAGTGATCTGTGCACTAATATCAGTGGATCGATCACCGCTCTCGTGATGGATCCATCGATCAGGAATATTTAAAAATTAATACCTAATGACACATGCCTCAAATTCTCAACTCCTTAAGACATCATCTTATTAATTTCTTGGATGATTCATGGACATATACAAACATGAATGAATAATAAATTGCCCAATCTTATTAATCAATTAGAGTCAAATTATAAATTTATGCCTCAGATTACAAATATGCGTCAGCCACATTGGCTTATAGGGCATACTTCTGACAAGAGGAATGATAGGTAAAAGTTATGAAATAACTTTCTAGCTTCTTCAATAGTTGAAAAAAAGTTTATTATAGAAAAGCTCTAATTGAGACACGACAGAAAGCTATTCTGTATCCTACTATTTTATGCCATTCTTGTATTATGCTTCTAATCCTGTTGGATAAATTACACTATCATCTTGTATGCAGGTCTTAACTGGTGGAAATGATCACATCATATTTTGTCATGTTGACTCATTTTGGGGTGATCGCTTAATGATAAGATCTTTGGATTAAAAAAGAGGCCTCATGGAGTCCATAGAAAAGATTTTAAATGCAAAACATGTTTAAAACAAAAAAGATGGATTAGATGTAAAAAGCATTGCTCATGAAGCTTTTGAATGTTTATTTGCTATATTATGTTCTCAACATAGGTAGACTTTAAGTTTTGATATTTATCGAAAAAGCTATATGAATCTATAATTGAGGGGAAGTGTAACTCTTGTTATGTAGTATCATAGAAATTTCAACTCCAGGAAAGTTTCTTCCTTGACTTCTTAAAACCAAAGATGTTATGTTCTTTTTTCTTTCCTTTTTTTTCATTTTTTTAAAATAGAACCTTAGCATGGTTAAACTATGCTAGGAAGAAGTCTACTTGGGGTTATTATAGAAATTGAAAAGTTGGAAAAAATAACTGTTTTTATATAGTGTTAGATAGGATTTGGGTAAGTTTTTAGTCCTTTTTGGTTGGATATTTGAGATGTGATCTCGCCCTCATCTTTTTATATTTTCAGTTATTTTGATTCATCTGCACTTTTTTTTGGAGTACAATATAGGAGCTATCGCCAAACTAAAGTCTGTAACAATTTACACCACATAGATCATCAGCCAAAATGTTGCCTAAATAAGTTGGAACATTGGTATAACGATGGATGAAGTCTCCATCAATTGGCCATTCAGCAACCCAATCGGCAGCCTGATTACCTTCATGGTAGATGTGGGTTGCCTAGAACATTAAACACACCCTCTTCCAATGTAGGATGGCCTATAGCAGGGAGTTGGATGCCTGCTTTCCTTGGTTTCCTGCATGAATTCATGATATAATACTAAAAGAGTCGCCTTCAAACCTGTTGCTGGAATTTGGACCCGGGGACGACCAGCGGCTGAGAAGGAGGAGCTCCGGCGTGAGATGGCGGGTGGCGGTCCGTCGGCGGGCGGCATCCTCCGGAGGACCTGCAAAAAGCCGGTGGCCGAGGTTTCCGGCGCCGGCCCTCCGATGCTTAAGTTAGAGGGGGCTAATGTGTGGAGGAAGAGAAAGTATCTTTTAGAGTTTCGAAGTCCAGCCCCCTCTAAGAGGGAGGGTTTTTTTTTTTTTATAAAGAGGTACAGGATTACCTGCGATGTGATGGGGCGAACGGGTTACCATCATGATTGAGCATGATCGTGTGAATTAATGCACGATCGTGTGAGATCAGGCTGGAGCCAGTGAGTCATCATGGCTGATCGGACGTGGCTGAGCGGGCCAACTGCTTGCCGTGGAGGGCTTGAGATCCGTAGATAACATGCACATTGATTATTGAGTGAGCCAGAGATCAGCGGAGGCCATGCGCATTGATTGTTGAGTGAGCCGGAGATCTGCAGAGGCCATGCGCTTTAATTGTTGCAGGGCATGGTCCCCAGTCGAGCTACAGAAGGAGGTGACCGTAGCGGGTGGATAGTGAGGTCGGGCTTCCGAGGTCAAGGATGCTAAGGTTGGGTGCCCGGGTCGGGTGTCTCGGAGTCGAGCGCCTGGCCGGGGGCCAGGTCGGGAGCCCTGAGGTCGGGCCTCCGGTGGGGTGTCTTGAAGTTGGACGCCTGGCCGAGGGCCAGGTTGGGAGCCTTGAGGTCGGGCCTCTAGTGGGGCATCTTGAAGTCAGACGCCTCCAGGTCGGACGCCTCCAGGTCGCGTGCCGGTGATGCATTCATGCATTTTGGGATAATCCGTTTGTGAGACCTTGAAACTGGGCCCGGTCCATTAACTGGCCCAGCCCCAATTTTGGCCTCACGTGCGTCGCACGTGAGGGCGCGAGATGAAGGGAGAAATCATCTCGAAGAAGCCGGGATCGCCTGGTTTTTTAGGGCTTCTCCTCCTCCCTTTGAGACCACCGGAAGAGGAGCCGCCAGACCTCCTTCATTGAGCGATCTTCTTCCTCGTGCAGCCACCCAAGAGGGAGAGAGAGAGAGGGAGAGAGAGCTGTTGAAGCCTGCTCCTCTTTGGTTTGGGTGGTCTTCTGCTACTTCCCTTACCGTCGGAAAAGAAGAAAGCCGCCGGATCTTCGCCGGGGCTGAGGTAAGGTTCCTAGCTTCATCTCTTTGTTAAACCATTTGAAGAAAAAAAGAAAGAAAGAAAGAAAGAAAGAAAGAAAGAAGAAGAGAGAGAAGAGGGGACTTACCCATGTGCAGCCGCAAGCGTCGCCGATGCTGCTAGTCCCCGCCGCGGGCTCTTCCTCTCTTGAGCTCTCTCTCTCCTCCATGGGAAGAAGAGAGGGTCAGTCGCCGCCCTTCCAAGCCCTCTCTTCTCCACGGGACAGAGAGAGGGCTGGCCACTGCGAGTCATGGGCACCGTCGACCGGCCGCTGGTGCCGCCGGCCTCTGGCCGCCGCCCCTTCCGAGCCTCGGCATGGGGTCGCACTGTTGGGAATTGTACCCTAAGAGTCAATCGTCAGCATGTTGATGATTGATTTTGTAAATGAAGTGACAAATTAATAAAATATTATTTTGGTATTATTCATCATTTTTTTGTACATCTTTAAATGAACTCTTGTAGTATGATGAAGTTCTTAGAATTCTTTTATGATAAAGGAGGATTTATCTGTGAGTCCTTAAACCAGTTCACGACCAAATGATATGCTGTAATAGGACAAAGCATTATTGAGTTTAGGTCATTGTGTGACATATACGTTGGTTGTTCTCTTAACTAAAGAGTATGGAGATACTAATATGTCACACAGGTGAAGTGTAGGAGTACATTTTACTAAACGTGACTAATTCCGGAATGCTCTACTGTCAAGAGATGTTCCGAGTAGATATGGGTATATGTGTCCCTCAGACCTGAGATCACCACGGTGATTAGTAAGCAACTCGCTGTACTTTGGTATTGGACTAACTGAATTTCTATTTCTAGGATGGAAGGTCACTGGGTGCAGTCAAGTACTTGCGAAGTCAGTGTGTGAGTCAAGATGGAATTGACCCCTCCTGGTGACAGGAGATAATGCCCTTGTGGTCAATTTAGCAAAATCTGGGCCAAGGTAATCCTTGTGAGGAGTCAAGATTTGTAAAAATTGAATCACAGAGTGGATGTACTATTACAGAGTTGACAGAACTCTGATGTCATCCTGGCATTAGGAGTCATAGGGATGAATTATACGGTAACCATAGTCCAGGGTTCCAGAATATTGCTTCGCAATAATTTTGCCTATCCGGACGTCGGGTACCATTACTAGATGGTCACATCGATTAGTATAGAAAATCATTCATGTGCTACCGACTTAGGTTCAAACCTATGGGGTCACACGCATAGAAGTTTTCTAGGTTGATCATAAAGGCTGATGGACGATTAAGAATCATCCAGGGATAATTTGGTCAATTCAATTGACAAATTATCCTAAGTAAAATATTGCTATAAAATAATTAATGAATTATTGAAGGATTAATATGTAATTAGATTGTTAATTGACTCAATTTGATTGAGTAATAGAGCTTGGGTTGAGCCAAATTGAATTAGCTTCAATTTGGGCTACATTAGGGTTTGACCTAATTAGATTGGTTTTAAACCAAGAAGATTGGGCTTGACCTAATTAATGGAACTTGACCCAATTGGATTGGGCACGATCCAAGATCCTCATCTGATGAAGATTCTGAATTCAAATATTTGAAATTTGAATTTGAGATCAATTCCTAAAAATTAGGAACCTAGTTTTGGAAATCAGATGACACATGTCACCATCACATCAATGGCACTATAGATGGGATTTTTTCTTTTTAGTTGATGGCGCATGATGACACATGGCAAGGATCTATGGTGTGGCGCCATGAAGAGAATTTATCCTAATTTGATTAGGATTTCAATTTCTTCATTTGATGGCGCCAAGTGACATGTGGCGAGATCCTAGCAGGGGATGCAAAATTAGGGGGCAAGCGGCTGCTTTCTTTTGGAAGAAATTGTTAGAAGTATGCCCTAGAAGCCAATTTGGCAGACGCATTATTTTATTCTAGGACATAATTTTGTACTTGACTATTTATTATTGAATAAATAAAAGGCATCTTTTTCATTCATGTTCTTATGTGTCCATAAATCGTCCAAGGAATTAATAAGATGATGACACATATTCTCAAGAGTTGAGAATTTGAGGCATGTGTCATTGGTGATTAATTCCTGAATTGCTCCTGATCGATGGATCATCACGAGGACGATGATTGATCCGCTGAGATTAGTGCACATATTGCTTTCTTTGATGGACGAGTCTTGAGTCCACAGTGTAGGGATACTGGAGCAATTATGCAAGTGCTTGTTAGAGAACAAGGGTACTGAGCATGACCAACACAAGAAGTCACTTGGATGTCTATCCACTTGTCAGTGACTTGCTTGATGTTGCAGTAGTGTGACTGGTCCTTTGACCTGCGATGCTTCGGCTACTCACAGCGAGGTTATTGTAGTTTGACTGCACAAATACATGGTCTCTAGCCCTATGGGTCCATGCAGTGTAGATTGGCTGCAGTAGGTTCACTGTAGGAGTAGGGTATGCATCTACAAGGAATTTATCGACCTTGATAGATAAGGAGAGATCCTATGTGATTTATAAGACTGAGTTCGTAAGACCTCGGCCGGGGCAGATTGCACAGTGGAGAAAGAGTTCTCCGCTCTCGAACTTAAGTCGAATAAATCTTGACATATGACAGACGAAGGGGTTTGACGAGTTATCCATGACCTCCGTCTTGTAGGGATCCACGATAGAAGGACTGTATCACATGATAACTGCACCTAGAGGTTCATCATTCTATTCTGCTGGGTAGCCACTACATGCTGCTAGGTGTCACTGGTAGATGGTGGGACTCATAGGGATTATCTTGATGATCGATAAACCCTAATGAGTAGAGTTGGAATCATTCCGACCTATTGAAAGGAGTTTTCAATGATATTGTGATAGAGATCACAATATATCTCACTACCAGTCAGAGTAGAACCTATGGGGTCACACACACTAGAGACATTGACCGATCCGATGGTTGAATCGTGATTAGGAATCACAAGTAATCAATTCGATTGATAATAAGTTGAAGAAGGAACAAAGGGAATTAATTAATTGGACTTGAAACAAGAGTCCTACTTGGAGTTGGATTCTTGGAGTCCTAATTGGATTAGGATTAGAATTCCTACTTGGACCGGGATTCCTACTTGGACTGGGAATCCTATTTGGAGTAGGACTAGGATTCCTACATGGAGTAGGATTCCTATAATCCTAATGAGATTAGGAGTTTTGAATTAAATTTGGATTCCTACTTGGAGTAGGATTTCTAGAGTCCTAATCGGATTAGAACTTCGAATTCAAATTAGAGTCTTAATTAGATTAGGACTAGAATTAAATAAATCCTAATGGGATTAGGACTTCTTAAGTCCCAATTAATTATTAATCTAATGAATCAAGATGACTCCTAATTAGATTAGAATTGAAGGGTTCAATTGAGTCATGGCTCATCAAGTTCTAATTGGATTAGGACTTACCTAGATTAAAACCCAAATTGGTTCACCCTCGGTCCAAACCTAATTATATTAGAACCTAACCAAGAGTGACCTTCCTAATCCTCCTTAGAGGAGGATTAGGTTAACCATGAAGGAGGGGCACACGCCCCTCCTCCTTTTCCTTGCTTGGTGCGGCAAAGAAGAGGGGCCGGCGCCCCTCTTGGAATTTAATCAAGGAGCTCCGACAAAGTAGGAGCTCCACATGCTATTTAAGAGGAGGCGTGGGGCTGACCTAGGGCATTCATTGAAGCCCTCTCCCTCTCCAATTCGTGGCCCCCTCTCCTCCCCTTTCCTTTGTTCAGCCGCAAGCAAAGGAAGAAAAAAAAAGGTGGCCTCTTCATCCTCCGTTCTTCCTTCCAACGCAGGGAAAAGAAAGAAGGCTGCAGGGGCTTTGATCTTCTTCCTCTCTTCATCCTTCTTCTTCCTCCTCCCAAGCACAATCAAGGGTTGATTAAAAGGAAGGACATCAGCCATCAAAGTTATCTCTGCAAGGGAGCTAGCACCCCGGGGAGATAGAAAGCTTGGATCGGTTCCTGCTTCGTGTGGATACCCGTAGAGGCCGGGCACTTGAACGGCTTCAAGCGAACCTTCATCCAAAAACCACGATCATCAGTTTGCGGTGATCATCTACCCGCACAAGGTGAAGATCTGATCTTCTAATATTTTTTAAAAGTTTTTAATCCTTATCTATCTACGAACGGTTTTAAACAACGTTCATGCGATGAACGGTTGATCCCACGCGTGCCTCTTCCGCTGCATCTGAAATTTTTGAAATTTTTCTGCGGCATGGGTGGGTATTCTAACAGTGGTATCAGAGCCAGGCATCGTAGATTAAGGTAAGAATTAATTATTCATAGGCTTATTAGATCTGAAATTTAAATGATTATGCATGCTGAAAATTTTCTGCATGCAGATTTTTTCTAGGATGCTGATTTTTGCATGCTGATTTTTATGTGATAAAAAGATGATTCTAATTGCATTGTTAATGGGATTACAAAGTTTAGAATCATGATTAGCATGATCAGCAACCTATGTCATGAGATAATCAATTAGATTTCAGATCTGAAAATTATAATTGTTGCATGTGGTGATGATCATAGGATTCAAACCCTTTTGGTATCAAATGTAATGACCTGCGATGTGATCTGTAATGTCATGTAATTTTTCAGATGCTTGCATGCATCTTATTTAATGTTTTGAGAGGCCTGCGTGCCTCCTAAAAGAGGATGTAATTTATTATTATTTTTATTTTATATCTGGTTGTATTTCTGTGACGTGATGTACGTCAACGATCAAGTTGAAGACAAGGCATGAGATGAACGGCAATCCAAGTGGTTGATGGCGATGGGATCAAGAGTTGATCAAGGATCGAGTCAAGGAGACTTGGAACCAATTCAAGAGTTGAAGATTAGTTGATCGATTGACGTGCATGTGCTTGTAATACGATCTAATTAGAATCCATGATCATCACCTATTTAAAGTTTAGCTTTATTTGATGCTGCGATTATAACTGCCTGTGCTGTGCCGTTTGCATGTGATGTGAATGAGAGTCGGGTAGATAGGTTTACATGTGATGTAGCAAACCCAATGAGACCTAAATTAAAACCTCCTCAATCAAGTCGAGAGTGAACCAACATGAGTGTTGACCCTCTAATGGATTTTGATGAATACAAAACACTAGAGCATAATTTCCTTTATCTTAACAAGTTATTTGAGGATTTTAGTTGGTTAATTAAGAATATTGTTATGAAATGTCTAGGCAAGTTCCCATGATTTTTAAGAACTTATTGAAGAATTTTTGAGATGAAAGAAAAAGTTCAGGGACAGCCGAGACGTCTCCGGGTTGTCTCCGAGATGTCTCTGGCACAAACAGGAAGAACTGGCACGTCTGGAGACGTCCCCGGTACCTGCGGAGACGTCCCCGGAGCGCGGAGACGTCCCCTGAAAAAGCGGAGTCGACTCTCTCAGAGAATTCCAGAAGACTTGTTTTTCGGAGATATAACGGCGGAGACGTCCCCGTAAAGCGCGGAGACGTCCCCGGAGCGCGGAGTCGTCCCCGAAGAAGCGGAGTCGTCCCCATGCAAAAAGCGCAAACAAGCGGAGACGTCCCCGTAAAGCGCGGAGACGTCCCCGGAGCGCCTAGGACGCGACTAACAACTTTTTCAGGTTTGATTTGAATTTCAAACGTCTCTTTTTTGTGTCTAACGGCTATATTTGCTTTTTGGGCTATAAAAGGGACCTCTTAAGTGCTTCTCAACATCTTCTTACCAACCCAATACAAGATCATTCAAGAGAGAAGAGAGAAAAAGAGGTTCAAGGGAGTTAGTGCATTCAAGTGAAGAAATCAAGCGCCTTCAAGTTTTCCAACAGATTTCGTGCTCAACTACTCTCTCCCGTTTGGCATTCAAAGCTCACATTCAAGCCAACGCGATCCACATCGGAAGAACCATCATCTCCCACGCTTCCAACGGCTAAAAGGGTTCTTGCGGGTTCTATTGTTTATATTGTTATATTTGCTTGTTTAAGGAGCTTTGATTTGTTTTAAACCTTTATTCTAATATCTTGTAACTTGATTCAATCAAGGGATTGAATCAAAGGGTTAAGGTTTGTTGGTGAGCCAAAGGGAAAAACCAACGTTGTAAGGTTGTGGTTGGTGAGCCTTTGGGGAAAACCAACTGGGTTGGATTGTGAGCCCGTGAAAACAATCGGTTGGTTCGAGTCGGTAAGCCTGTGAAAACCGACCGAGTTTGTTGTGATCTCGTAAAACAACAAGTTGGGTTGTGAGCTTGTAAAACAACCGGCTGTAATCTGTAGGATTATAGTAAAATTCCCAAGAGGTCTTGGGGATTGGATGTAGGTGCTGGGGTGCACCGAACCACTATATGTTTGTTGTGTTTGTAATGCTTCTTGTCATTGTCTAACTAACACACTTACTTACTTAGATAAATTGCTTGCTTAACTCTTATCCGCGCATCCTTTAGTTGCAAGCATATTCAATCAAGTCACGTTCTATACATCAAACTGTTGCTAAGTTTAACTTTCACTGTGCATCTATACAACTTAGCATAATTAATCAAAAAGTTTCAAAAGCAATATAAAAGTTTTTAAAAGACCCAATTCACCCCCCCTCTTGGGTTGTATCTACTGGGCAACAAGTGGTATCAGAGCAGGTGCTCTAAGATTAATTATTGATCTCACGATCAAGAGCCAAAGATCATGACAACTCAAATAGATAGTTTTCTAGGAGAAGGACAATCAATTGATACACCTCCACTATTTAATGGCATAAACTACACACATTGGAAAATACGCATGCGCATTTTTATTCAATCACAAAACTATTATTTATGGAAAATCATAATAAATGACCTTCACACACTCTCTCAAACTATTAATGAAAAGGACTTAGCACAATTGAATGCTAATGCTATGAACATGTTATATTGTGCTATTCAAGAAACAAAGTTTAATGAAATTTCTGCATGCTTATCTGCTAAGGAGATCTGGGATACGTTAGAAAATATTTATGATAAATCTCAGATTAACTCGCATGTGCTTCAATTACATACTAACAATGAGATTGCAGAATCCTCCACAGTAGCCGAGTCGACTCCCAGGTTGTCCGAGTCGACTCCTAAAGAAGAACAGTCTGAAAGGCAGAGACACAGTCTTGAAGACCCTGTAAACTCGAGTCGACTCGAGGAAGAAAGAACAGCAAGAAAAGTCAAAAGCTTCCCAAAGACAAAGAAAGAGATAAAAAGGAAGAGAGCCTTGACCAAGGAAGAGTCAAGCAAGAAAATGAAAGCTAGGAGCAACAATGATGATATTAGCTCCAATGAACTACAAGAGGTAACTAGCTTATGTTTTATGGCACAAGAAGACAAGGTAAAATCTGAATCTACTTTTACCTCAAATGATTTTCAAGAAGAATTCTCTTATGATGAATTATTAAATGCGTTTCATGATTTGTATAGTGAATATAGAAAATTAGCTGTGAAGAATAAAAATCTTAAGAAACTAAATCTGAAAATTTCAAAAGAAAGAAATCCTAATGATGAAATACAAGATTCTGAAAATAAAAGCTTAAGGTTAAATTTAGAACAATTGATCCAAAAAAATCAGAATTTAATTAAAGAAAATCAAAACTTAAGCAAAGAAATTAACCAATTAAGATCTTTTATTAACAAATTCACTGTAAGTTCAGAAAGATTAAAAATGATGTTTGAAAGCCAACATGCTGATTTTGATAAATCAAAATTTAGCTTGACTCCTTCACTTAGCCATAAATCTCTAGAGAAAAAGGTTATCAATTCACCAAGCAAACCATTAAATAAGATAACTTATTTCAAAAATAAAAAGAATGGGCATAACAACTTTGCCTATCGTTCTAGTATAATTAAATCAAGTGGTAAAGTTATTACAATTAAACAAATCTGGGTTCCAAAAGGAACCATATGTCCTAACTCTCAAGGACCCAAGCAAGCTTGGGTACCCAAAATGAAAATATGAGGATGTAGACATTGATGTGCCAAGATACCCATGGAACAAATAGAACTTTCATACAAATGGGTGCTCTAGACACACATCAAAAATGAAACTTAAAATATACTTATGAAAAGTAATTTTAAATGAAATAATAATAATAATGAAATCAGTAATCCTTGCATCTCATCATTATTTTTGCTTTAGTATTTGATATGAATTGCTAGTATTAATCAATTTTGTGATATAAAAAATACTTTTGAAAATATAATCAAATCATTTCATTTTATAGTATACTTTACTCACTATTGGATAAGTTGCTAAATGATTAAACAATTTATTAAGAGTAACTCTATGAATTCTCTATATGCTTGATTGAGAGTTTTTATCCATGGCATTATTGTTTAAATGATAATGTGTACTTGGTATGCTTTTGAATATATGCACTATGAATACCAAGATTAAAGAAACCATCTTTGGCATATAAAATCAACTCATGCTAGTATGTACTTAATCTCAAAAGACCTTGTCATTGCCTTACTTAGATTATCTTCTAAAAGGTCAAAGTTTGCTATGCATGTTAACTAAGGAAACAAACAAAATCAATTTCTAAATCTAATGATGTTGTTTCCAATACTAAGTTTTCAAAAGCTTACACTGGCTTTGTTCTTGGCACGTAAATTGAAATATTTTCTGCATTGGCACAAACTCACAAAAAGGGTTCAAATGAAAAAGGTTTGCAAAAGTATCATGGGATAGTCTTGAAAACCAATTTTTTATCAAGTTGTGCATAGAAAATAATATTGAATACAATTGTTTCAGCACCAAGGACACCATAAGTAAAATAGAATTAATAGATTTCTTGAAGAAATGAAAAAGACAATTGTGTATGATAGTCATTTTTAAAAGCTATCATCACTGCTTGTCATACATATGATTTCTATTAAATCTATTTTTTTGATGAAAACTCTTTTTGATCTTCTGAAAAATAGAAAATGAACTATTGCATATCTTTCATATTTATCAGTAGTATATGTTATACTTGATATGGTTTCTTAAAAGTAATGCCAAATCTGATAGAGATATGTCTATCCTTGGATATCATTCATCAAGCAATGCATATAGAATATTCAATGAAAAGATTTTAGTTGCAGAAATATCAATTCATTTTATTCTTTATGAGACTAATGATTTATTATCAAGATACTAAAATCAAATTATATATGTATATGGTTAATCTTTTACATATAACAATCTGAAAACATGTTAATAATTAGAACCAAATTGAGCTTTTCAGAAATGCACTTAATGAAGAAAAATTGATGACTACTAAAAGACTAAATCAAGAAAAGATGAAATAGATCTTGATGAAATTCTTGCATGATTAGAAGTAAAGATCACCATTATCATTTGCTTGCTTTATGAGCTTTATATTCTATCAAATGAGTGTGTAGAATGGACTCCTATGTGCTTACTTTATTAAAGAAGATATATGTTAAATAACCACCATATTTGAAAACACTCATTACAAATATGATAAAGCAATATATGATTTGAAACAAGCATCAAAAGCGTGATATAAAAGCTTAAGCAACCTTTTCGACAGAAAGTAATAAATCTATGCATCAAAAGAAGAATTTGTGATATCTTACTTGCTCAAAGTATACATTGATGACATCATTCTTGGTTCTACTAATGGAGATTTATATGAAGATTTTACTAAGCTCATGCAAGGTGAGTTTGAAATATGTATGATGAATGAATTAACATTTTTTCTCAAACTCCAAATTAAAACAAACAAGAAAGGGGATCTTCATTGACCAAAGTTAGTCCACAAGACAACTCTTATAGAAGATTGGCATGAAGAAGGTATGTCTATGACCCCATCTTGTAGAATTTGAAAAGGATGAGCAAAGTAGATCTATTGTTTTAAAGCTGTATTGAAGCATGATAGAATAATTATTTTATCATACAGTTAGTAGACCAGATTGTATGATCATTGTGTGCCCTTGTGCAAGACTTCAATCTAACTTTAATGAATCACATTTTATTGATAACAAATAAATTATAATCTGAATTTTGATAGAAACAACCGTTTAAGATAAGTTGATTAAAACTTAGCTAATATGTCTTATTGATAATTATCTTAAGCAAATAGAATCTAAGCTAAATTGATTCTGAAAATAAAAAAAAAATGAATTGATCTTGATAAATCTTCCTATTGCTTCACATGCTTGTCTTTGAACCATCTTGGTTAATGAAACTATCTCTTTAAGCTCAAGTGACATATGCTTGCTTATATTTAGGCAATCTCTTGAGTAAAATGACTCAACACTCAATTATTGTCATATCGTACGTTGAGTCATCTAGTTAAGAAATATATGGTATGAATGTTTTGTATCTTGAAGAAACTAATGATTTTTCTTCAAGAAAGAAAAGAATTTTGTTAATAATGCAGGATCTTTAAGCAAGAAAATGAGAGATTTCAACTTGAAGGAAACCTCCACATAAGATACAATAAACATTCACATGCAAACAAGAGAGAGGATCTTCTTCAGCCAAAAGTTCACACATAAGAAATCTAGTTTGGCTTGAAGAATATAGAATGAATAGGTAATTTTAGATACCTTTCTCATAAATTAATTGAGCAAAGTCAATAACTTAAATCTTATTATGGCATGATTATATTCTTTAATTATTAATTTTTGATATCATGTCTATGTGTGTATTGACTGACTTATACTTTTAGAAACTGTTTCATGGTTTGCCCAAACTAAATTATTTCTTTGCCTATATCATAACCATGAAATACACAAGTATATGCTTAAAATTTTGATGTAAAATAACTTGTGAGAAGTTATGAATACTTGAGAATAACAAAAAGAGAGAGAGATAAAGAAAAGAAAATAGATATTATTCAAGAGAAGTAAAATCTAAGTAAAGGCAAATACTTCAATCTTGAGAAAAAGCAAAACAAGCATAATATATTTGGGACATTTGTGAGCATTCTTTTGGAAGGGATAAAATCCATAATTAATTACACTTAAACAGGAAGAGTTTGAAGTAAACATTTTAACCTTTCTATATTGCTCATCATAGGGATGGTGCTAATGGGGAGGCTAGTGGTAGTACCCGGCACTATTTGACCCAACTATTCGGTGTAGGGCATATTAGGGACGGCACAAGAGGGAGGCTAGTGGTAGTACCTCGTGCCCCTTCCCAACTCCACCGGATAGGGAGCAAATAGAGTATAGAGCATAAGAAAGTTAAAAATGAAAGACAAAGTAAATGAAAGTATATAAGAAGAATCAAGTCAAATTTTTAATCACTTGAAAACACACTTTAATGATGAAATCAGTGCAAAATTATATAGAGGGAGTTTATTTGAAAAGAATTGATTTTGATCCTTGACATTCTTTTTCTTATTATTTTAATGCATGACTTAACACAAAATATATTTTGCATGTGGCATGATGTCTTGAATTATGGGTTCTCAATATTTTTGTAATGCCTCATACTTGGACAATTTGATTGAATGTTTGAAATACTACATAACATCTTGTGTTTGGTTTTATTGAAAAGAAATTTCAGATTTGTCGTTCACAATCATCGTTAAAATCCGAAAGTTAAATAAATTTGTAAAAAGGAGAAGAGAAGGATATCTCTATTTAGGCAAAATGAATTGAGTTTGTTTTATCTTTCAACTTGCTTAACTTTGGTATATAATGTGCTAATTCATACCAAAACTCACATTAAATACAAAGATTCTGAATATGCTCTTATATGTTTGAAATATAAGTTTTCAATCGTAATGATTTAAGATGAGCTATAATGTGGAAGATACATATCTCAAATTATGACCTTGAAAGGCTCTATTGAAAATCTTTATGAAATTCAAAATCTGATTTTGTATAAAAGCTTAAACTCATATGATTTCTAAATAAAATCTTAATATAAGAAAAATAGAATTAAAATTTTGATGCCTTGGTTGATTGCTCCGATACGCATCCGAAACATATCATTTCTTATCTTTAAAGTGTACTAATATTGGTCCAAATGATGTGTCTTTCGATGATTTTGGTTGCAAACAAAAATTTCTAAATATATGATCTTATCTTGATATTAAAAAGATTTATTGTGTTTCATATATACATTGGTGAAAAAACTATGATTAAGAAATTGAGTTCTATAAATATATATACCTCAATGATCATCTATATGTTTTTCTCTCCTACATTCTTAAAGACTTCCATCAGAATATATATATAGAGTGAATGATCTTAAAGCTAGAAATATTTCAGCTCACTCAAATGATTCTTAAAAAAAAAAAAATGTAAATGTTTTTGAAAAAAAAAAACTGAGCTTCAAATGAATCATTTTCTGATTAATATCTCTATACATTTTCTCTAAGATTAGGAGAAAGCATAACTTGTGCTTAAAAGATTAAAAAGGGTGATTGCTATAAATTTTGAATAATTCTTGATCACTCGACATTCTCGATATCATAGAATTTCAGTTTTATTCACGCTTGTCATTAAAATCTGAAATTCAACAAAAGAAAAGAATGATTGAAGAGGAATGCATCTTTTGAGGGGGAGCTTTAGATATCTTATCCTAAAGTTACTTTAATTTGATGCATACCTTGATTTTTATGGATTGATTTTGATGAACATCCTTATATTGCAATACATGCTTTAATTATAAGTTTATACCTTAAGATGAGTTCTATAAAGGTTGTCTTATCTCAAACCTTGAGTCTTATGAAAATAAGCTGAAACTTATAGAAAACATATTTTTGAGATTGACAATTTTATTGAACATTATCTACAAATTCTAAACTCTTAAAATGGAATGATCAATTAAGGGGGAGAAAGAAAATTTCAGAAGGAAAGATCTTATGGAACTTAATCGCATAAATCTATAACTAAAGGAGAAGGAAAGAATACTAAATGAAAAGTGATCCTAATACTCTCCAATATGTATCATCTGAAATTTAAATCTGAAAATCTTTATGATACACCTTGAGGCGTGTTATTTGGTTAGTATATCTCATGCATCACTCTTGAACCAAATTGCAAATCTTAAGAGCCTCTAATTTAATGAAAAAGGGGGAGAATAATGTGTTAAATTTTCTTGAGTATCTCTTAGAAAATCTATTTTTGAACTTCACAAATGAGTCCTAATTGGCTTGCTCTTTAGAACTTCAATTTTGTGCCAATTCATTATTTTATGTATCAAATTGTGCTTATTCTCTAAAGAAATAAAAGAAAGTCTTTAAAAGAGTTCTAAGATGTATCAAAAATTGCATAAATTCATATTTTGGTATTTGTGCCCCAATGCTCTTATTATCATAAAAGAACTTTGAAGTCATTAAGAATTAATGATCCAACAGGATGATATGTCTTTCAAATATATAAGTTTTGATCTTTTACTCTGAAAATCAATTGAATTGCTCTCCTATTGATAAAATACTTAATAGATTAGGCAAAAGGTCTTAAATGAACAAGCTTTCCCACTTATTATTGAAGAGAGGTCAGATTTCCATTCGTGCTTTCCTTGAATATCATTTGTGGTACTTCTTGAATTAACCTAAGGAAGATTCCACCTACACTTGATTAGAAAACTATCTGTGGTATCAAATTAGAAAATTTCTTGAAATCACATTCGATGTGTTCTGCTCTGGAATTATCTTAATTGGCTCTGATCTATGCTCATTAATCTTTTTCTAACATTATTGCCTTGAGTTATATGATTCATATTCTTGCAATAACTTGACATGCAAATCAGAGTACAATAAGAAAAAGAAATATCTGAGTATTCTTATCTTTGTGCTTAATGTTCCACTATCTTTTTGATGTTGTCAAAAAGGGGGAGAAATATCTAAGTATATGCTCATAATGCTTTGTATTTTATATTGAATACCAACTCAGCTTAAACTGAAATAGGTTGATTGTGTTAAGCTGATTAAATCTAAAGCATTATCATGAAGTATGTTTTAAATATTTATGTTTTCTACTTCATGCAACTTAGCTATGCATTAGTCCTAGAACACAGTATATTTTATATTGCACATACTCCAAGTTTTGTCATCATCAAAAAGGGGGAGATTGTTGACCCTCTAATGGATTTTGATGAATACAAAACACTAGAGCATAATTCCCTTTATCTTAACAAGTTATTTGAGGATTTTAGTTGGTTAATTAAGAATATTGTTAAGAAATGTCTAGGCAAGTTCCCATGATTTTTAAGAACTTATTGAAGAATTTTTGAGATGAAAGAAAAAGTTCAGGGACAGCCGAGACGTCTCCGGGTTGTCTCCGAGACGTCTCTGGCACAAACAGGAAGAACTGGCACGTCTGGAGACGTCCCCGGTACCTGCGGAGACGTCCCCGGAGCGCGGAGACGTCCCCTGAAAAAGCGGAGTCGACTCTCTCAGAGAATTCCAGAAGACTTGTTTTTCGGAGATATAACGGCGGAGACGTCCCCGTAAAGCGCGGAGACGTCTCCGGAGCGTGGAGTCGTCCCCGAAGAAGCGGAGTCGTCCCCATGCAAAAAGCGCAAATAAGCGGAGACGTCCCCGTAAAGCGCGGAGACGTCCCCGGAGCGCCTGGGACGCGACTAACAACTTTTTCAGGTTTGATTTGAATTTCAAACGTCTCTTTTTTGTGTCTAACGGCTATATTTGCTTTTTGGGCTATAAAAGGGACCTCTTAAGTGCTTCTCAACATCTTCTTACCAACCCAATACAAGATCATTCAAGAGAGAAGAGAGAAAAAGAGGTTCAAGGGAGTTAGTGCATTCAAGTGAAGAAATCAAGCGCCTTCAAGTTTTCCAACAGATTTCGTGCTCAACTACTCTCTCCCGTTTGGCATTCAAAGCTGACATTCAAGCCAACGCGATCCACATCGGAAGAACCATCATCTCCCATGCTTCCAACGGCTAAAAGGGTTCTTGCGGGTTCTATTGTTTATATTGTTATATTTGCTTGTTTAAGAAGCTTTGATTTGTTTTAAACCTTTATTCTAATATCTTGTAACTTGATTCAATCAAGGGATTGAATCAAAGGGTTAAGGTTTGTTGGTGAGCCAAAGGGAAAAACCAACGTTGTAAGGTTGTGGTTGGTGAGCCTTTGGGGAAAACCAACCGGGTTGGATTGTGAGCCCGTGAAAACAATCGGTTGGTTCGAGTCGGTGAGCCTGTGAAAACCGACCGAGTTTGTTGTGATCTCGTAAAACAACAAGTTGGGTTGTGAGCTTGTAAAACAACCGGCTGTAATCTGTAGGATTATAGTGAAATTCCCAAGAGGTCTTGGGGAGTGGATGTAGGTGCTGGGGTGCACCGAACTACTATATGTTTGTTGTGTCTGTAATGCTTCTTGTCATTGTCTAACTAACACACTTACTTACTTAGATAAATTGCTTGCTTAACTCTTATCCGCGCATCCTTTAGTTGCAAGCATATTCAATCAAGTCACGTTCTATACATCAAACTGTTGCTAAGTTTAACTTTCACTGTGCATCTGTACAACTTAGCATAATTAATCAAAAAGTTTCAAAAGCAATATAAAAGTTTTTAAAAGACCCAATTCACCCCCCCTCTTGGGTTGTATCTACTGGGCAACAATGAGCGAGTCATATTAGATTAATTGATCTAATTGGTGTCTAGGAAAGCATGAAAGGTGGTTACTTAATTAGGACCTTACTCTCTGAGTAAGGGGAGCCTCCCACCTGCTTACTTGGCCAATTGTTCGATTACCTCTTATGGAGAGCTCAAGTTGCAAACACTAAGACCTGATTAACCAATATTAAGTCAATAGGTCTTCCACTGTAGTAGAGCTGCTAAGGTCTTTCTGATGTTGATTTGTCTCGGTTGGATACAGTGGGCAAGTTGCATTAGGGGGCTGGACCTCTCTATAGACATGAGATGTTGTAGGGTAATGGTGGGGTTGGGCATCAATAACTGTTAGGTGAGGACCCAATGACGACTTTATTCCTACGGTTATACGGTGGGTCTGACTTAACTAAGAAATGGGACCAATAACTGTTAGGTGAGGTCTTCATGGCTTAGAGACCAAGTTGCACTGCAACATGCTTGAGAAGCATTGTACAAGAGTTGTACACTCATCTATCTATTTGTCACCAATAACTGTTAGGTGAGGTGCCATGTAGATTGGTGAGACCACAGTACCTACTAGAAACCCTAGTCGCGTAGGATTTTCGTTTTCCTACCAGGGGAGTATGAGGAATTCGAGAAAATAGTGGGAGGTACATTTGTTCTAAAAGACCCTAGAACAAATAAGGATCAAGTACAAAATTCTAACTAGAATCTTTACTCTATGAGGATTATAATGTCAGCTTCTAGATTTTAACTCATATCCTATAGAACAACCATTTGACCAAACCCAATTATAAAGACTGGCTCAGCAAATTTCAAAATAGTTTTGAATTGTGAGAAATTAGGGTATGAGCTAGACCATGGAATCCCTGTATTACCAATCTGTCCGATCACTGATCAGCGTAAGACGCATGCCAAGTGGACGAACGATGACAATAAAGTTAGGTGCTACATAATGGCATCCATGTCCAATAAATTATAATGCCAGCATGAGAAGATGAAGATTGCCAAGGACACATTAAAACACCTGCAAGAGTTGTATGGTAATCAGAGTCACGCAGCTTGGTTTGAATGTCCAAAAGGCTCTTCAAGGCCAAGATGTGTGATGGGCAGTCTATCCATGATCATGGTTTGACCATGATAAAGGACTTAGAGAAGCTTGAGAAGCTCGGCATGATTATGCACAAGGAATTGCAAATGGATTTGATCCTACAATCCCTTCTAGCTTCATATGAACAGTTTATAGTAAATTATCATATGAACAAGATTGTAAGCACCAAAACAGAATTGTTAAATAAATTGGTAACTATCTTAGGGACCTTGAAGAGTTCAAAGGGCAGCGTTCTCGCTATCGAGTTGGTTTCTAATTCCAAGAGAGAGTCTATTTGGAAGAAGAAGAAGCCTGCGAAGAAGCAGAAGACTGAGAAAACGCCAAGTAAGGAAGTTCCAAGAAAAGGGCCAATTGCAAGGAAAAATGTTTTCATTTGCATCATGGACGGCCATTGGAAGAGGAACTGTCCTACATACATGGAAAGCATAAAAACATGAAGGGTTACAGACCTTCAGAAGTTATGTCAGATATGCTCAGGATACTTAGGGACTGTTACCTGTTGCTAGCAGAAATTTGATTTCTATATCTTGTTTAGCACAGAAAGATTTTTATAAGACTACTGTTCCATTTATTTGAGAAATAAATTTATTCAACGTAGTTTTATGATTGACAGTCTCTATCACATACATATGGATGTATCTGTGAATGTATCTGAGCAAACAGTGAATACCATAGGATCTAATAGATCTAGAAATGAGATAAATCTAAAGTATTTGTGGCACCTCAGGCTTGGCCATATAGGAGAAGACAGAATAAACAAATTGGAGAAACATGAACTTTTGGGCTCATTGACTTTCGAGTCATATTCGATTTGTTAATTCTGCCTTCAAGGAAAGATGGCCAAATTATCCTTTGTAGGACACAGGATGGTCCACTGAAATGCTTATCCTGGTACACACTGATATGTGTGGCCCATTCGATGTGCAAGCTAGGGGTTGTAATTTTTACTTCATTTACCGATGATTACTCACGGTATGGATATGTGTATGACACACAAATCTGAAACTTTTGAAAGTTTCAAAGAGTTAAGATATGAAGTAGAAAAATAAACAGAAAAACTCATTAAGGTTCTTCGATCAGATCGAGGAGGTGAACACCTTAATAGAGAGTTTCATGATTATCTCAAGGAGAATGGTATAGTTTCATAATGGACTCCTCCTGGTACACCTCAGCTCAATGGAGTGTCAGAGAGGAGGAATCGGACTCTATTGGATATGGTCCGGTCCATGATGAGCTTTACTAATTTACCCTTATTTTTTTAGATAGATGCCCTATTTTCAGCTATTTACTTATTGAATAGAGTTTCCTCTAAAGTCCGTTCCTACCACACCATATGAGATATGACATGGTAAGAAACCAAGTCTTGGTCATCTCAAGATTTGGGGATGTCCGGCCCACGTCAAGCGACTACAGGCAGACAAGCTAGAGGATAGGACAATTAATGCTCGTTTTATAGGATATCCTAAAGAGTCATTAGGATACGACTTTTCGTCCC
Organism: Phoenix dactylifera; assembly: GCF_051530095.1. Classification (NCBI taxonomy): domain Eukaryota; kingdom Viridiplantae; phylum Streptophyta; class Magnoliopsida; order Arecales; family Arecaceae; genus Phoenix; species Phoenix dactylifera. Next base: position 16,084,639 of record NC_143195.1, read on the forward strand.
AAAGGATCACAAAGTGTTTGTGAGCCTAGATGCTATCTTCATGGAAATAGTTTATCCTTGACAGAGACAGTGGGAGGAAAATTGAGCTTGAAGAGAAAGTCTCTAAATAGCAACGAACCATTGTGCCTATAGAATCTATTTATATTAAGCCAGTACATGATGTCCCTCAATCACCTCGCAGATCTAGTAGGGTCTCCCATTCTTCCGATAGATACTTAGGTATACTAGAAGAGGATACCGAGAAAATGTTCCTAGTGGGAGATAGGGATCACATACAGGATTCCAAAACCTATGACGAGGCGATATCTGATATCGATTCCGAGAAATAGTTGGAGTTAGACTCCATGCATTCCAACCAAGTCTGGACCCTAGTAGATCCACCAGAAGGTATTGTACATATTGGATGCAAATGGATCTACAAAAGGAAGATAGGTTCAGATGGAAAGGTAGAGACCTATAAAGCAAGGCTAGTGGCGAAAGGGTATAGTCAACGCGAAGGCATTGACTCTCAGGAGACTTTTTCTCCTGTAGCCATGTTAAAATCCATCCAAACATTGCTTGCCATTGCAGCATTTCATGATTATGAAATCTGGCAGATGGATGTGAAAACTGTATTCCTGAATGGATATCTTAATGAAGATATCTATATGGAACAGCCTTTGGGTTTCACTTTCAGTGATGGAGATCACAAGGTCTGCAAGCTGCAAAGGTCCATCTATGGACTAAAGCAAGCATCTCGGAGTTGGAACACTCGTTTCGATGACGCAATCAAAACGTTTGATTTCATCAAAAACGAAGAGGAACCGTATGTTTACAAAAAGGTTAGTGGGAGTGCTGTCGTATTTCTCGTACTATACATGGATGACATCCTCCTGATAGGGGATGATATTTCCATGCTAACCTCGGTCAAGGTCTGGTTGTTAAAAGAGTTCTCCATGAAAGACCTTGGGAAAGCATCCTATATTTTGGGAATAAAGGTCTATAAAGTTAGATCTAAAAAGATGCTTGTTCTGTCACAGAATATGTATATAGAGGGAGTGCTGAAGAGGTTCGGCATGGAAACCTCTAAAAGTGGATTATTACCCCTTAGGCATGGGATAAATCTCTCCAAGAAGATGGGCCTTAACACATTTGAAGAGATTCAGCGGATGAGCAAGATCCCTTATGCTTCGGCTATAGGGAGCCTCATGTATACCATGCTATGTACGTGAAATGATATAGTATATGTTGTGAGTGTCACGAGCATATATCAGTCAAATCCAAGCAAGAAGCACTGGATAACTGTGAAGAATATTCTTAAGTACTTAAGAAGAACTGAAGATTTATTCTTGGTCTTTGGAAGAATATCAGAGTTGAAGGTAGAAGGATGCACACATATTGATGATAGAAAGTCTACATCAGAATATGTGCAATAATGGTTTAGTAAATTGGAAGAGTTCCAAACAACCAATCATTGTAGATTCTACCTTAGAAGCTGAATGTTAAGCCGTCTCTAAGGATGCAGTGGAAACCTTTTGGTTTAAAAGGTTCATTGCAGAACTAGGTGTAATGCCATAAGATGCCATAGCACACTTCTGCAATAACAAAGGCACCATAGCACTAGCTAAGGAGCCAAAGGTCTCACCAGAAATCGAAGCACATAGAGCGGAGGTTTAACCTAATAAGCGACTACCTCGAAAAGAAATAAGTAGAGGATCAAAAAGTAGACTCCACAGGAAATGTGGTGGACCCATTCACTAAGCAGATAACTCAGCAGAAAACTAAAACGCATCTTGAGAATATGGGGCTTAGATTTATGGCTAATTGGCTTTAGTGCAAGTGGGAGATTGTTAGAAGTATGCCCTATAAGCCAATTTGGCAGACGCATTATTTTATTCCAGGACATAATTTTGTACTTGACTATTTATTATTGAATAAATAAAAGGCATCTTTTTCATTCATGTTCTTATATGTCCATGAATCGTCCAAGGAATTAATAAGATGATGACACATATTCTCAACAGTTGAGAATTTGAGGCATGTGTCATTGGTGATTAATTCCTGAATTGCTCCTGATTGATGGATCATCACGAGGATGATGATTGATCCGCTGAGATTAGTGCACATATTGCTTTCTTTGATGGACGAGTCTTGAGTCCACAGTGTAGGGATACTGGAGCAATTGTGCAAGTGCTTGTTAGAGAACAAGGGTACTGAGCGTGACCAACACAAGAAGTCACTTGGATGTCTATCCACTTGTCAGTGACTTGCTTGATGTTGCAGTAGTGTGACTGGTCCTTTGACCTGCGATGCTTCGGCTACTCACAGTGAGGTTATTGTAGTTTGACTGCACAAATACATGGTCTCTAGCTATATGGGTCCATGCAGTGTAGATTGGCTGCAGTAGGTTCACTGTAGGAGTAGGGTATGCATCTACAAGGAATCTATCGACCTTGATAGATAAGGAGAGATCCTATGTGATTTATAAGACTGAGTTCGTAAGACCTCGGCCGGGGCAGATTGCACAGTGGAGAAAGAGTTCTCCGCTCTCGAACTTAAGTCGAATAAATCTTGACATATGATAGACGAAGGGGTTTGACGAGTTATCCATGACCTCCGTCTTGTAGGGATCCACGATAGAAGGACTGTATCACATGATAACTGCACCTAGAGGTTCATCATTCTATTCTGCTGGGTAGCCACTACATGCTGCTAGGTGTCACTGGTGGATGGTGGGACTCATAGGGATTATCTTGATGATCGACAAACCCTAATGAGTAGAGTTGGAATCATTCCGACCTATTGAAAGGAGTTTTCAATGATATTGTGATAGAGATCACAATATATCTCACTACCAGTCAGAGTAGAACCTATGGGGTCACACACACTAGAGGCATTGACCGATCCGATGGTTGAATCATGATTAGGAATCACAAGTAATCAATTCGATTGATAATAAGTTGAAGAAGGAACAAAGGGAATTAATTAATTGGACTTGAAACAAGAGTCCTACTTGGAGTTGGATTCTTGGAGTCCTAATTGGATTAGGATTAGAATTCCTACTTGGACTGGGATTCCTACTTGGACTGGGAATCCTATTTGGAGTAGGACTAGGATTCCTACATGGAGTAGGATTCCTATAATCCTAATGAGATTAGGAGTTTTGAATTAAATTTGGATTCCTACTTGGAGTAGGATTTCTAGAGTCCTAATCGGATTAGGACTTCGAATTCAAATTAGAGTCCTAATTGGATTAGGACTAGAATTAAATAAATCCTAATGGGATTAGGACTTCTTAAGTTCCAATTAATTATTAATCTAATGAATCAAGATGACTCCTAATTAGATTAGAATTGAAGGGTTCAATTGAGTCATGGCTCATCAAGTTCTAATTGGATTAGGACTTACCTAGATTAAAACACAAATTGGTTCACCCTTGGTCCAAACCTAATTATATTAGGACCTAACCAAAAGTGACCTTCCTAATCCTCCTTAGAGGAGGATTAGGTTAACCATGAAGGAGGGGCACACTGTTAGATGTATGCCCTAGAAGCCAATCTGGCTGACACATTATTATTTCTAGGGACATAATTTTGTACTTGACTATTTATTATTGAATAAATAAAAGGCATCTTTTCATTCATATTATTTATGTGTCTATGAATCGTCCAAGAAATTAATAAGATGATGATACATATTCTCAAGAGTTGAGAATTTGAGCCATGTATCATTGGTGATTAATTTCTAAATACTCCTGATCAATGGATCATCACGAGGACGGTGATCGATCCGATCAGTGCACAGATCACTTTTCTTCTGGATGGACGAGACTTGAGTCCACAGTGTAGGGACACTGAAGTGATAGTGCAGGTGCTTGTTAGAGAACAAGGGTACTGAGCGTGACCAAGACAAGAAGTCACTTGGATGTCTATCCACTCGTCAGTGACTTGCTTGATGTTGCAGTAGTGTGACTGGTCCTTTGACCTGCGGTGCTTCGGCTACTCACAGTGAGGTTATTATAGTTTGACTGCATACATACATGGTCTCTAGCCATATGGGTCCATGCAGTGTAGATTGGCTGTAGTAAGTTCACTGTAGGAGTAGGGTATGCACCTATAAGGAATCTATCGACCTTGATAGATAAGGAGAGATCCTATGTGATTTATAAGACTGAGTTCGTAAGACCTCGGCCGGGGCAGTATGCACAGTGGAGAAAGAGTTTACCACTCTCGAACTTAAGTCGAATGAATCTTCACATATGACAGACGATGGGGTTTGACGAGTTGTCCATGACCTCCGTCCTGTAGGGATCCACGATAGTAGGACTGTATCACATATTAACTGCACCTAGAGGTTCACCATTCTATTCTGCTGGGTAGCCACTACATGCTGCTAGGTGTCACTGGTGGATGGTGGGACTCATAGGGATTATCTTGATGATCGATAAACCCTAATGAGTTGAGTTGGAATCGTTCCAACCCATTGAAAGGAGTCTTCAATGATATTGTGATAGAGATCACAATATATCTCACTACCAGTCAGAGTAGAACCTATGGGGTCACACACACTAGAAGTATTGACCGATCTGATGGTTGAATAGTGATTGGGAATCACAAGTAATCAATTCGATTGATATTCAGTTGAAGAAGGAACAAAGGGAATTAATTAATTGGACTTGAAACAAGAGTCCTACTTCGAGTAGGATTCCTAGAGTCCTAATTGGATTAGGACTGGAAATCCTAGTTGGAGTAGGACTGGGATTCCTACTTAGATTAGGATTCCCACAATCCTACTTAGAATAGGATTTTGAATTCAATGTGAATTCCTACTTAGAATAGGATTCCTAGAAGTCCCAATTGGATTAAGACTTCGGATTCAAATTGAGTCCTGATTGGATTAGGACTAAAATTAAATACATCCTAATATGGATTAGGGTTTCTTAAGTCACAATTAATTATTAATCTAATGAATCAATAAAACTCCTAATTGGATTAGGATTGAAGAGTTCAATTGAGTCAAAATTGATTCAAGTACTAATTGGATTAGGACTTGCCTAGATTGGATCCATTGGTTCACCCTTGGGCTAAGCCTAATAGGATTAGGGCTTGACCACATTAGGGCAATGCAAACCCTAATGTGGACTAGGGTTTACCAAGAGGGAGGGGCGCAAGCCCCTCCCCCTTGATCACTTGGTGCGGCACAAGAGAGGGGGCCGGCGCCCCCTCTTTGGAAAGTCATCTAGGGCTCCTACTTTGGAGGAGCCCTTGATGGCTATAAAAGGGCATATGAGGCCGGCGCCCTAGAAGCATTGAAGCCTCTCCCTCTTGTGCCGTGGCAACCCTCTCCCTCTCCTTGTTTCAGCCGCAAGCAAGGGAAGAAGAAGATCCAAGTGTTGGCGGCCTCCTCCCCTTCCCTTCCTTCATCCAACGCAAGGAAGAAAAGAAGGCTGCGTGGGGATTCTTCTTCATCCTCTTCTTCATCCTTCTTCTTCCTCCTCTCAAGCATATTCAAGAGTTGAAAGAAAGAGAGGAGATCAGCCATCAAAAGAAGTCTTTGCAAGGGAGCTAGCACCCCGGGAAGACAAGAGATCTTTGATCAGGTCCTCTGCTTCGTGTGGATACCCGTAGAGGCCGAACGTTTGAATGGCTTCAAACGAACCCTCAACCTAAAACCACGAGCTTCAATTTGCAGTGATCATCTACCCGCACAAGGTGAAGATTTGATCTCCCTAAAGGTTTTAAAAGTATTAATCCTTATCTAACTACGAATGGTCTAGAAACAGCGTTCATGCGATGAACGTCGATCCCGCTTATGCCGATTCCGCTGCAATCTGTTTTTTTTGTTTTGAAATATCAGCGGCATAGGCGGATTTCCAACAGTGGTATCAGAGCCTAGGCTTTATAGTTTAAGGTAAGAATTAATTATAAGTAGCCTTATTAGATCTGAAAATTGAATGATCATGCATGCTAAAAATTTTCTGCATGCAGAATTTTTCTAGGGTGCTGATTTTTACATGCTAATTTTTATATGATAAAAGGATGATTCTAATAGCATTGTTAATGTGATTACAAAGTTTAGAATCATGATTAGCATGATCAGCAACCTATGTCATGAGACATTCAATTAATTATCAGATCTGAAAATTATAATTGTTGCATATGGTGATGATCATAGGATTCAAACCCTTTTGGTATTAAATGTAAAGACCTGCGATGTGATCTGCAATGTCATGTAATTTTACAGATGCTTGCGTGCATCTTATTTGATGTTTTGAGAGGCCTGCGTGCCTCCTAAAAGGGGATGTAATTTATTTTTATTTTTATTTTTACATCTGGTTGTATTTCTGTGATGTGATGTACGTCAACGATCAAGTCGAAGATGATACATGAGATGAACAGGGCTCCAAGCGGCTGATGGCGATTGGATCAAGAGTTGGTCAAGGATCGAGTCAAGAAGGCTTGGAACCAATTCAAGAGTTGAAGATCAGTTGATCGATTGACGTGCATGTGCTTGTAATACGACCTAACTAGAATCCATGATCATCACCTATTTAAAGTTTAGCTTTAATTATTGCTGCGATTATAAATGCCTGCAATGCGCCGTTTGCATGTGATGTGAATGTGAGTCGGGTAGATAGGTTTACATATGATGTAGCAAACCCAATTGAGACCTAAATCAAAACCTACTCAATCAAGTCGAGAGTGAACCGACATGAGCAAGTCATATTAGATTAATTGATCTAATTGGTGTCTAGGAAAGCATGAAAGGTGGTTACTTAATTAGGACCTTACTCTCTGAGTAAGGGGAGCCTCCCACCTGCTTACCTGGCCAATTGTTCGATTACCTCTTATGAAGAGCTCAAGTTGCAAACACTTAGACCTGATTAACCAATATTAAGTCAATAGGTCTTCCACTGTAGTAGAGCTGCTAAGGTCTTTCTGATGTTGATTTGTCTCGGCTGGACACAGTGGGCAAGTTGCATCGGGGGGCTGGACCTCTCTATAGACATGAGATGTTGTAGGCTAAAGGTGGGGTTGGGCACCAATAACTGTTAGGTGAGGACCCAATGACGACTTTATTCCTACGATTATACAGTGGGTCTGACTTAACTAAGAAATGTGACCAATAACTGTTAGGTGAGGTTTTCATGGCTTAGAGACCGAGTTGCACTGCAACATGCTTGAGTAGCATTGTACAAGAGTTGTACACTCATCCATCTATGTGTCACCAATAACTGTTAGGTGAGGTGCCATGTAGATCGGTGGGACCGCAGTACCCACTAGAAACCCTAGTCGTGTAGGATTTCCGTTTTCCTACCAGGGGAGTGTGAGAAATTCGAGAAAATAGTGGAAGTTACATTTGTTTTAAAATACCTTAGAACAAATAAGGATCAAAGTACAAAAGTCTAACTAGAATCTTTACTCTCTGCAGATCATAATGTCAGCCTCAAACCCTTTGACCCGTATTCTTGAGACCAACCGATTGACCGGAACCAATTACAAGGACTGGCTTAGGAATCTCAAAATTGTTTTGAGCTGTGAGAAAATAGGCTACATACTCGATTCAGATATCTCCACAATACCAGCACGTCCTACTGATGTTCAGCGACAGATGCATCAAAAGTGGCTGGATGATGACATTAGAGTCAAATGCTATATGATGGCATCCATGTCTAATGAACTCCAATGCCAGCATGAGAATCTCAAGACTGCTAGGGACATACTGGCACACCTGCAAGAGTTGTATGGTGAGCAGAGTCGCACAGCTCGTTTTGAAGTGTCCAAGAGGCTCTTCAAGACAAAGATGCGCGAAGGGCAGTCTGTCCATGATCATGGTCTGACTATGATCAAGGACCTAGAGGAGCTTGAGAAGCTCGGAATGAACATGCACAAGGAATTGCAAGTGGATTTGATCCTACAGTCACTTCCTGATTCATTTGGTCAGTTTATAGTAAACTACCACATGAATAAGATTGAATGCACTAAGACTGAACTGATCAACATGTTGGTAACTGCTGAGGGAGCCTTGAAAGGTTCAAGGGGCAATGTCCTTGCTGCTGAGTTGACTTCTGGTTCCAAGAGAAAGTCTACTTGGAAGAAAAAGAAGCCTGCAAAGAAGCAGAAGAAAGACAAGAAGCCAAAGAAGGAAGTTCAAAAGAAAAAGGCTAATGACAAAGGAAAATATTTCCACTGCAATGTCGACGGCCACTGGAAAAAGAACTGTCCTTCATACCTCGAGAGCCTGAAGAACATGAAAGGTGACAAACCTTCAGAAGGTATAGATTTGCTCATAATTGAAACTAATCTAACGGTTTCTTCTACTTCTAGTTGGGTTATAGATTCTGGTTCTAGTGCTCATCTGTGCACTACCATGCAGGGTCTAAAGGAAAGTAGAAGGCTAGCGGAAGGTGCGGTAACCCTTCGGGTTGGCAACGGGGCAAAAGTTGCTGCTGTGGCTGTCGGCACCTACCATCTGCGACTACCATCTGGTTTTAGTTTATTACTTAGAGACTGTTATTATGTACCTGCTGCTAGCAGAAATTTGATTTCTGTTTCATGTCTAGCACAGGAAGGTCATGTTTTTACATTTGACAAAGACTGTTGTTCTATTTATTTAAGAAATAAAATAGTCGCATGTGGTTTTATGATTGACAGTCTCTATCATTTGCATATGGATGTATCTATAAATGTGTCTGAGCAAGTAGTGAATGCCAAAGGATCCAAAAGATCCAGGGATGAGATAAACCAAAAATATTTGTGGCACCTCAGGCTTGGCCATATTGGAGAGGACAGAATGAACAAAATGGATAAAGATGGGCTTCTCGGCTCATTGACTTCCGAGTCATATCCAGTTTGCGAATCCTGTCTTCAAGAAAAAATGGCCAAATTACCCTTTGTAGGACATGGGGAGAGGACCACTGAAATACTTACCCTAGTACATACAGATGTATGTGGCCCATTCGATGTGCTAGCCAGGGGACGTTATTCGTACTTCATTACCTTTACCGATGATTATTCACGGTATGGGTATGTGTATCTTATGAGACACAAATCTGAATCTTTTGAAAAGTTCAAAGAGTTCAAAAATGAAGTAGAAAAGCAAACTGGAAAACCCCTTAAGGCTCTTCGATCAGATCGAGGAGGAGAATACCTTAGTGGAGAATTTCGGGACTATCTCAAGGACAATGGGATAGTCTCACAATGGACTCCTCCGGGTACACCTCAACTCAACGGGGTGTCAGAGAGGAGGAATCAGACCCTATTGGATATGGTCAGGTCCATGATGAGCTTCACTGATTTACCTATGTTCCTTTGGGAGATGCCTTACTCACAGCGATTTATTTATTGAATAGAGTTCCCTCTAAATCAGTTCCTACCACACCGTATGAGATATGGCATGGTAAGAAACCAAGTCTTGGTCATCTCAAGATTTGGGGATGTCCGGCCCACGTCAAGAGACTACAGGCAGACAAGTTAGAGGCTAGGACCATAAGTGCTCGTTTTATAAGATATCCTAAAGAGTCATTAGGATACAATTTTTACATCTCAGAGGACCACAATGTGTTTGTGAGCCGTCATGCCATCTTCTTGGAAAATCAGTTTATCCTTGATAGAGGCAGTGGGAGGAAAATTGAACTTGAAGAGAAAGTCTCTAAAAAGCAACGAGTCATGGATCCTATCGAACCCATTCATACAGAGCCAGTACACGATGTCCCTCGACCACCTCGTAGATCTAGTAGGGTCTTCCATCCTTCCGATAGATACTTAGGTATACTAGAAGAGGATACCGAGGAAATGTTCCTAGTGGGAGATAGGGATCATACACAACATCCCAAAACCTACGATGAGGCGATATCTGATATCGATTCCGAGAAATGGCTGGAAGCCATGAAGTCAGAGTTAGACTCCATGCATTCCAACCAAGTCTGGACCTTAGTAGATCCACCAGAAGGTATTGTACCTATTGGATGTAAATGGATCTACAAAAGGAAAATAGGTTCGGATGGAAAGGTAGAGACCTTTAAGGCAAGGCTGGTGGCGAAAGGGTATAGTCAACGCGAAGGCATTGACTATCAGGAGACCTTTTCACCTGTAGCCATGCTGAAATCCATCCGAACACTGCTTGCCATTGCAGCATTTCATGATTATGAAATCTGGCAGATGGATGTGAAAACTGCTTTCCTGAATGGATATTTTGATGAAGATATCTATATGGAACAGCCTCTGGGTTTCACTTCCAGTGATGGAGATCACAAGGTCTGCAAGCTGCAAAGGTCCATCTATGGACTAAAGCAAGCATCTCGGAGTTGGAACACTCGTTTTGATGACGCAATCAAAACGTTTGATTTCATCAAAAACGAAGAGAAACCGTGTGTTTACAAAAAGGTTAGTGGGAGTGCTGTCGTATTTCTCGTACTGTATGTGGACGACATCCTCCTGATAGGGAATGATATTCCCATGCTAACCTCGGTCAAGGTCTGGTTGTCAAAAGAGTTCTCCATGAAAGACCTTGGGGAAGCATCCTATATTTTGGGAATAAAGGTCTATAGAGATAGATCTAAAAGGATGCTTGGCCTATCACAGAAAATGTATATAGAGAAAGTGCTGAAAAGGTTCAGCATGGAAAACTCCAAAAGGGATCTCTTACCCCTTAGGCATGGAATTCATCTCTCCAAGAAGATGTGCCCCAACACATTTGAAGAGATTCAACGCATGAGCAAGATCCCTTATGCATCGGCAATAGGGAGCCTCATGTATGCCATGCTATGTACACGACCTGATATAGCTCTTGCTGTGACTGTCACAAGCAGATATCAGTCGAATCCAGGTGAGGAACACTGGACAGCTGTGAAGAATATTCTTAAGTACTTGAGAAGAACTAAAGATTTATTCTTAGTCTTTGGAGGATCATCAGAGTTGAAGGTAGAAGGATACACAGATTCAGACTTCATGACTGATGTCGATGATAGGAAGTCAACATCTGGATATGTGTTCTTGTGCAATGGTGGTACGGTAATTGGAAGAGTTCCAAACAACCGATCATTGCTGATTCTACTATGGAAGCTGAATACATCGCCGCCTCTGAAGCTGCTAAGGAAGGCTTCTGGTTCAAGAAATTCATTGCAGAATTGGATGTAATGTCATCAGATGCCATAACACTCTACTGCAATAATAATGGCGCCATAGCCCTTGCTAAGGAGCCAAGGTCTCATCAAAAGTCCAAGCATATAGAGCGGCGCTTCCATCTCATACGCGACTATGTTGAGAAGAAATATGTAAAGGTGCAGAGAGTAGACTCCGCGGATAACGTGGCAGACCCGTTCACTAAGCAGCTAAGTCAGCAAAAGACTGAAGCCCACCTTGGGAAGATGGGGCTTAGATATATGACTGATTGGCTTTAGTGCAAGTGGGAGATTGTTAGATGTATGCCCTAGAAGCCAATCTGGCTGACACATTGTTATTTCTAGGGACATAATTTTGTACTTGACTATTTATTATTGAATAAATAAAAGGCATCTTTTCATTCATATTATTTATGTGTCTATGAATCGTCCAAGAAATTAATAAGATGATGATACATATTCTCAAGAGTTGAGAATTTGAGCCATGTATCATTGGTGATTAATTTCTAAATGCTCCTGATCAATGGATCATCACGAGGACGGTGATCGATCCGATCAGTGCACAGATCACTTTCCTTCTGGATGGACGAGACTTGAGTCCACAGTGTAGGGACACTGAAGTGATAGTGCAGGTGCTTGTTAGAGAACAAGGGTACTGAGCGTGACCAAGACAAGAAGTCACTTGGATGTCTATCTACTCGTCAGTGACTTGCTTGATGTTGCAGTAGTGTGACTGGTCCTTTGACCTGCGGTGCTTCGGCTACTCACAGTAAGGTTATTGTAGTTTGACTGCACACATACATGGTCTCTAGCCATATGGGTCCATGCAGTGTAGATTGGCTGCAGTAAGTTCACTGTAGGAGTAGGGTATGCACCTATAAGGAATCTATCGACCTTGATAGATAAGGAGAGATCCTATGTGATTTATAAGACTGAGTTCGTAAGACCTCGGCCGGGGCAGTATGCACAGTGGAGAAAGAGTTTACCACTCTCGAACTTAAGTCGAATGAATCTTCACATATGACAGACGATGGGGTTTGACGAGTTGTCCATGACCTCCATCCTGTAGGGATCCACGATAGTAGGACTGTATCACATATTAACTGCACCTAGAGGTTCACCATTCTATTCTGCTGGGTAGCCACTAAATGCTGCTAGGTGTCACTGGTGGATGGTGGGACTCATAGGGATTATCTTGATGATCGATAAACCCTAATGAGTTGAGTTGGAATCGTTCCAACCCATTGAAAGGAGTCTTCAATGATATTGTGATAGAGATCACAATATATCTCACTACCAGTCAGAGTAGAACCTATGGGATCACACACACTAGAAGTATTGACCGATCTGATGGTTGAATAGTGATTGGAAATCACAAGTAATCAATTCGATTGATATTCAGTTGAAGAAGGAACAAAGGGAATTAATTAATTGGACTTGAAACAAGAGTCCTACTTCGAGTAGGATTCCTAGAGTCCTAATTGGATTAGGACTGAGAATCCTAGTTGGAGTAGGACTGGGATTCCTACTTGGATTAGGATTCCCACAATCCTACTTAGAATAGGATTTTGAATTCAATGTGAATTCCTACTTAGAATAGGATTCCTAGAAGTCCCAATTGGATTAGGACTTCGGATTCAAATTGAGTCCTGATTGGATTAGGACTAAAATTAAATACGTCCTAATATGGATTAGGGTTTCTTAAGTCACAATTAATTATTAATCTAATGAATCAATAAGACTCCTAATTGGATTAGGATTGAAGAGTTCAATTGAGTCAAAATTGATTCAAGTACTAATTGGATTAGGACTTACCTAGATTGGATCCATTGGTTCACCCTTGGGCTAAGCCTAATAGGATTAGGGCTTGACCACATTAGGGCAATGCAAACCCTAATGTGGTCTAGGGTTTACCAAGAGGGAGGGGTGCAAGCCCCTCCCCCTTGATCACTTGGTGCAGCACAAGAGAGGGGGCCGGCGCCCCCTCTTTGGAAAGTCATCTAGGGCTCCTACTTTGGAGGAGCCCTTGATGGCTATAAAAGGGCATATGAGGCCGGCGCCCTAGAAGCATTGAAGCCTCTCCCTCTTGTGCCGTGGCCACCCTCTCCCTCTCCTTGTTTCAGCCGCAAGCAAGGGAAGAAGAAGATCCAAGTGTTGGCGGCCTCCTCCCCTTCCCTTCCTTCATCCAACGCAAGGAAGAAAAGAAGGCTGCGTGGGGATTCTTCTTCATCCTCTTCTTCATCCTTTTTCTTCCTCCTCTCAAGCATATTCTGTTGGGAATTGTATCCTAAATGTCAATCGTCAGCATATTGATGATTGAATATTGTAAATAAATTGACAAATTAATAAAGTATTATTTGGCATTATTCATCATTTCATCTTCAAATGAACTCTTATATGATGAAGTCCTTAGGACTTATGTTATGATAAAGGAGGATTTATCTTTGAGTCCTTAAACTTGTTCGCGACCAAATGATATGTTGTTACTAGGACGACAACATTATCGAGATTAGGTCGTTGTGTGACATATATGTTGGTTGTCCTCTTAACCAAGGAGTGTGGAGACACTGGTATGCCATACAGGTGAAGTGTAGGAGTACATTTCACTGAACGTGACCAATTCCGGAACGCTCTACTGTCGAGAGATGTTCCGAGTGGATATGGGTATAAGTTTGGCCCTCTGACCTGAGACCGCAACCTGTGACTAGCAAGCAACTCACTGTACTTTGGTACCGGACTACCTGAATTTCTAATTCAGTGACGGAAGGTCACTGGGTGCAGTCAAGTACTTGCGTAGTCAGTTGTGAGTCAAGATGGAATTGACCCCTCCTGCAAACAGGAGATAATGTCTTGTGACTAATTTAGCAAAACCTTGGCCAGGGTAATCTCAGTGAGGAGTCACGGGATATCTAAAGTTAATCACATAATGGATGTACTAATTATAGGGTTGACAGTGAGCTCTAAGTCATCCTGGCATTAAGAGTCAAAGGAATTGAATTATACAGTAACCATAGTTCAGGGTTCCAGAATATTTGCTTCGCATATATTCGGCCTATTCGGACGTCGGGTACCATTGCTAGATGGTCACATCGATTAGTGTAGGAAGTCGTTCCTATACTACCGGCTTAGGTTCGAACCTATGAGGTCACACGCATAGAAGATTCCTGATTGATCAAGAAGGCTGATGAATGATTAAGAATCATTCAGGGGTAATTTGGTCAATTCGATTGGCAAATTATCTTATAAAATAATTAAAGTAATTATCGGAGGATTAATTAGTAATTAGATTGCTAATGAACTCAATTGGATTGAGTAATTAGACTAAGGATGAGCCAAATTGAATTAGATTCAATTCTGGGCTCAATCAGGGTTTTTGACCTGATTGGACTAGGTCTGAATCAAGAGGACTTAGGTTGACCAAATTAAATTAGATTAAATTTGTGCTTAATTAGGAATTGACCTAATTGGATTAGGTTCAACCCATGGTAATTGAATCATTCTAATTGTTAGGATTTAATTAAATTAAATGGGTTTGATCTGAAACTATTCGGATCTTGAAATCCACTTATCACATATCCATGCATGGCGCCATAAATTGATTTTTAATATGATTAAAAATTAATTTAATTTATTTAATGGTGCCATGGGACACTTGGCAACATCAGGGACCTCTTTCATCATTAGATGGGTCGAAATGGAGAGATAAATTCATGAAAAGAATTGGATAAGATCAAATTCTCTTTCTTCATGACATATGCCATCCTTATCTTTATCTCACTTCTAAATAAGGTTGAATTTCGAATTTAATCACCACAAAATCACCACGTGACCCTCTAATCTGATTAGGGGCATGGGAATTTCGAAATTGAAAGAGGAAAGTGGCAACATGATGAATGGTTTAGATTAGATCAAGCTTCATCATGTAATGGCACATGAACTTGAATTTTGAATTCAAAATTCAAAACCCCACAAAATCCTCCACAAATATGGGATGGTTGGCATGAAGTTAGGTAGGAGAGCAACATTAAAAGGACCTCCATCATCTGGTGGTCGAATTCAAGGAAAAAAGAGAGAAAAAGAAGAAGAAAAAAGGGAAAAGAAAAGAGAGGAACCCTAGTTCATGCATGGAAAAATTCTGCATTCAATCTAGCTGACTTCTTCCTCCTCTAAGTCCATCGCGCCATTAGTGTTAGGGGTCCCTGATAAGAGTCTTTAGATCAGATCTAAGTCCTCTTCAATCCCTTTAAATCTTTCCTCCAAGTTCTTCCAAGAAGGCGGATCAAAAGTTGATAGTGTTTGGAAGATCAAATTTCAGCCTCAAGAAATTCTGCGCAAGCTAGCACTTCCGCAGGATTGGATCTCTTCAGGAACTTCGCGTGGACTTCTCGTAGAGGCCATTCGTGTGCGTGGCTGCGAAGTCGAGGATCAGATCCACAAGTTTCATCCATCATAAAAGGTATTAATCCTACATTAATCTTTTATTATGGTGTCAAGATCTAGGTCTGATTCCCCGAGGTTTTACCCTCTTTTGGGGCTCCTCACGGAGATATCTCCAGAATCCATTCAATGGATATTCGGAGATTAATCGGAATAGAGTTCTTAAGTTTCAGATCTGATAGTTAATCATGCATGAAAGTTTTAGCATAATTGTTTAAACGATTCCGGCATAATCCTATGTGTTCTTAAGGTGCTGATTTCTAGATTTGATCTTGTAAGCATGCATGAATTAAATTGTTTGATTCGATTTTTCCGCTGCGTTTTAAAACTTAAAAAGAACTACGTATGGCTTGATCCCCCTTATGAAGGGGTACGTAGGCAACCCGATCAGGTTCAGCCATGGTTTTATAAAAAAAAAAAAAAAAAAATCCGCATGCTTAACACCGAAGAACCTAGGATTCACTTTCAGTGGTATCAGAGCCAGGTTCATGTTTAAACTTTTATGTTTTAATTCTTGTAATTAAATCTGAAATCATGAGCATGCTTAGATTAGATCTAAAGTATTTTTTATGATTGATTTAATTGCTGATTATGCATGATTAACTAGATCTGAAATTTTGAATGCATATGATGCATGTTTGTGTTAAGATTTGTAACATAAATAAATCTGAAATCATAATATTGTTTAGATTAGATCTAAATAAAATTTATGATTCATATGATCTCTGATTTTAATGAACAAATCAGATCTGAAAATAAAAGTGAAAAAACAAATACATAAGATGTATGTTGTTTGTATTAATTCATGTTGTTATGTATATGTGATGCATGAACATTAAATATAATGACTTAAACATGAATTTAATCTAATTACATGTGATTAATTACAAAAACTCAGATCTGAAAATATGTTTTAAGAACTGAAAGATTGTAATTAATATGTAATTAAAAAGAAATATGCAATGATCAAAACTTTCATAAGTCTAAACTTAATTGAGAATTAAGTGTTATGAAATAGAATTGTAACTCAATTAATTGACATTGCATAATTCTTTGGGCATATGGGTTAGCTTGAATCAAGTTCCTAGGATTGGGTTAGACCTAAGGTTAGAATCATACATGGACAAATAGAATTAATTGATCAAATCTAATTAAGTAGTAACTAGATTAGGTCAAGAAAATTCTAGATCAATTTACAATAGTTGTAGATGGATCAAGTCCATGTCTTTGATTAGACCAAGATGGAACTTGATTTAGGCTCAGAGGTGTAGCCCGAGTCATTTGAGTAATCAAATCGAAATTGATTAACCAGTCGGTGTCTAAGGTAAGTTTGGCAGTTTTGACCGGTGGTTTTTAATTGGGAGCTACTCGCACTGATTCGTCTTTGCCGAGTTAATGGCATATCCCTTCCACCGATCTCACTTACCTGGCCGACATGGTCAATCACATTTTGATTGGATCACTTAATGATTCGAGTTAGCCCATGCCTATAAGGAAAATCAGTTTGACTGATTTAGGTGTCTCCTTAACCGGTTTGAGTCTAATCTGATTTGGTGAAGTCAGTGGGAGAAATTAGACTAACCGGATCTTCTCATCTATCCTAATTATGAAATCCTCTAAAATTATTAGGTCCTTAAAATGAAATGGTTAGGGGGATAACTAGGTCATAGCCTCCCATTAAGTTGGGTGATAATGGGTCCAATGTTTTGATAATTATTGGAGGCGCGACACGCCTGGTACTTATCAAGCATTGGAATTGTCATTCAATATATGATGAGTTAAGTGTACCTTCAATAGGCGGTCAGGTGAGCCGAGCCACACTCGGGCTTGGTCGTCTATTAGTTGATTAGACTTAACCCTATCATTTAATGGTTGGACCTGACTAGGGTATTCGGTGGAGGCGCCACACGCCTGCCGAAGAACCTAGGGCAAAATTATCACTAGAAGTTGCTTGGTGAAGCAACTGGTTTAGAACCTACCAATAGGTGCATATGGGTTAGCCGAGCCACACTCGGGCCTATATGCGATCTATTGGGTTCTAGTGCCCACTAAAGAATTAGGAGTAATTTTTCGAATTGGAGGTAGAGGCTACCAATTTGTATAAAATAGTGGGAGTATCTTTAGACTAAAGTCCAAGTCTACTGTGTTTAGTCAATTCATATACTAATAGCCAAATTTTCTTTTATGTAGAAATGGCCACAAGTTTGTCACTTCGCTCATTATTGGATAATGACAAGTTGACTAGTCCCAACTTCAATAATTGGTATAGAAAGCTGAAAACTCAGCATAGTCAGACCAAAAGGATTAAGGATGACCAAAGTCAGGCAGAATGCTTCTATTGTAAGAAGCAGGGGCATTGGAAGAGGAATTGTCCTCAGTACCTTACCTCACTTGACCCGAACAGGCTAAGCAAGAGAAAAGGGCAATCAGTTGCAGATCAAGGTATTTATATGATAACACCTTGTAATTTCTCTATATGTGATAATTCAACCTGGGTATTAGATACTGGAAGTCCGTTTAATATATGCAATTCATTGCAAGGACTTCAGGTCAATGAGAGATTTGAAAACAGCGAGAGATTCCTGAATGTTGGAGATGGAAGATCTGTTCCAGTTCTAGCTTTAGGAAATCTCAAACTTGTTTTCAATTCTCATGTAGTTGTCTTGAGTGATTGTCACTATTGTCCTGCATTCTTATTGAATGTAATTTCCGTAGGCCTTTTGGCCATGAACGGTTATGAAATTTCAATAAAGAAATATTCTTGTGATATCATTATGAATGGTGTTACTGTAATGAATGGACAATTGAGCAATGGCATCTACTTGTTATCACAACCTGTTAATGTAATGTACACGTCAAGTAAGCGTCCTAGAATAGATAATGTCACGGATGTCTACCTTTGGCATCATAGGCTAGGTCATATTAACAAGAACAGGATGAACAGGTTAAGTAAAGAGGGAATCCTCAATATTAATGATTGTGAATCATTGACAACCTGTGAGTCATGTCTTCTTGGTAAGATGACCAAATCACCTTTTACCAGAAAAGGTGAACGAGCCAGTGATTTATTGACCCTTATACATTCTGATGTATGTGGGCCAATAAGCACAGATGCTAGAGGTGGGTATTCATATTTCATTACGTTTACAGACGACCTTTCTAGGTATGGTTATGTCTATTTAATGAGACATAAATCTGAAGCATTTGAAATGTTCAAATTGTATCGTAATGAAGTAGAAAAACAAACTGGAAAGAGTATTAAAACTCTTCGATCAGATCGAGGAGGTGAATACCTTTCCAATGAGTTTTTGACATATTTAGGAGAGAATGGGATTCTCTCCCAATGGACTCCTCCTGGTACACCACAGTATAACGGTGTATCAGAAAGAAGAAATCGAACTCTGTTAGACATGGTTCGATCCATGATGGGGTTTGCAAGTCTGCCCATATCCTTTTGGGGATATGCACTTGAGTCAGCCTGCTACATTCTAAATAAGGTTCCAAGTAAGTCTGTAAATAAAACACCACATGAGATGTGGACTGGACGTAAGCCAATGCTGTCTCACCTTAGGGTTTGGGGGTGTCCAGCATATGTCAAACGTTTGAAGACAGACAAACTTGAACCCAAGTCTGACAAATGTTTCTTTGTTGGTTATCCTAAAGAAACTAAAGGATATTACTTCTACTTTGCTGAAGAACAAAAGTTATTCGTAAGCAATAGAGCTGTTTTCTTAGAGAAAGAATTCCTTAGTGAAGGAACTAAAAGCTCTAATGTTGAGCTTAGGGAAGTTCAACATGTAGAAGATCCGACACCATCTACTGAACTCGTTGAGTCAGATTTGATTAGATCAGATCCAGAACCCATCTTAGATGCACCATTAAGGCGATCAGGTAGAGTACCACGTCAGCCGGACAGATACTACGGTTTCTTGGTCCACGACGGGGATCCTGTCGAACTTGATGAAAACAATGAGGATCCGATCACCTATATGGATGCTATGCAGAGGCATGACTCTGATGCATGGCTTGGAGCCATGCAATCCGAAATGGAATCCATGAAGGTCAATGATGTATGGACATTAGTTGACCCACCCGAAGGGATTAAACCCATAGGGTGTAAGTGGATTTTCAAAAGAAAATGGGGCGCAGACGGAAAAGTAGAGACCTATAAAGCCCGTCTGGTTGCCAAGGGATATCGTCAACGTTATGGTATTGACTATGACGAGACGTTTTCTCCTGTGGCAATGCTCAAATCCATTCGGATTATGCTTGCGATAGCAGCACACTTAGATTATGAAATCTGGCAGATGGATGTTAAAACCGCTTTTCTAAATGGAGATTTAGAAGAAGAGGTGTATATGATGCAACCTGAAGGTTTTATATCTGCAGATGAGTCTAAGGTGTGCAAGCTTCAAAAATCCATTTATGGATTAAAGCAAGCTTCACGGAGTTGGAACATACGATTTGATAAGGTGATCAAATCATATGGCTTCATTAAGAATGAAGAGGAACCTTGCATTTATAAATGGGCAAATGGTTCAGTTATTATATTTCTTGTTTTGTATGTGGATGACATTCTTTTAATCGGAAATGACATTCCTGCATTACAAGGAATAAAGGTTTGGCTATCATCTCAATTTGCCATGAAGGATTTGGGAGAAGCATCTTACATCCTAGGGATGAAGATCTATAGAGATAGATCTAGAAAATTGCTTGGATTATCCCAATCCACATACATTGATACTATACTGAAAAGGTTCAGTATGATTAATTCCAAGAAAGGCTATCTTCCAATGGGCCATGGAATTAATCTCTCTAAAAGGGATTGTCCGACAACCTCTCAAGAAAGAGAGACTATGGATAGAATTCCATATGCTTCGGCAGTGGGATCTATAATGTATGCCATGACATGTACTAGACCAGACGTGGCATACTCACTAGGAGTAGTGAGTAGATACCAGTCTGATCCAGGTAGCAACCACTGGAAGGTTGTCAAAACCATCCTTAAGTATTTGAGAAATACTAAAGATCAGTGGCTTGTCTACGGTGATTCTGACTTAAAACTTGAGGGATATACCGATTCAAGTTTTCAGTCAGATCAAGATGATAGCAAGAGCGTGTCGGGATATATCTTCACTCTTAAGGGTGGGGCCATCTGCTGGAAGAGTTCCAAGCAGCATACAGTGGCAGATTCTACATGTGAAGCAGAATACATTGCAGCATCTGATGCAGCCAAGGAAGCCGTATGGTTGCGCAAGTTCATCACCGAGCTGGGAGTGGCACCTTCCATTGATGGTCCAGTTCCTACATTTTGTGATAACACTGGAGCCATAGCTCAGGCAAAGGAACCTAAAGCACATCAGCGGACCAAGCATATTCTGCGACGTTATCACCTGGTTCGAGAGATTATAGAACGAGGTGATATTGATCTTCAGAAGATTGACACAAAAGAAAATCTGGCTGACCCATTTACCAAAGTCCTCGGCATCAAAGAGTTCAACGAACACAAGTCGAAGATGGGTATTAGATATTGTGCCGATTGGCTTTAGGCTAAGTGGGAGTTGTTGGGAATTATATCCTAAATGTCAATCGTCAGCATATTCATGATTGAATATTGTAAATAAATTGACAAATTAATAAAGTATTATTTGGCATTATTCATCATTTCATCTTCAAATGAACTCTTATATGATGAAGTCCTTAGGACTTATGTTATGATAAAGGAGGATTTATCTTTGAGTCCTTAAACTTGTTCGCGACCAAATGATATGTTGTTACTAGGACGACAACATTATCGAGATTAGGTCGTTGTGTGACATATACGTTGGTTGTCCTCTTAACCAAGGAGTGTGGAGACACTGGTATGCCATACAGGTGAAGTGTAGGAGTACATTTCACTGAACGTGACCAATTCCGGAACGCTCTACTGTCGAGAGATGTTCTGAGTGGATATGGGTATAAGTTTGGCCCTCTGACCTGAGACCGCAACCTGTGACTAGCAAGCAACTCACTGTACTTTGGTACCGGACTACCTGAATTTCTAATTCAGTGACGGAAGGTCACTGGGTGCAGTCAAGTACTTGCGTAGTCAGTTGTGAGTCAAGATGGAATTGACCCCTCCTGCAAACAGGAGATAATGTCTTGTGACTAATTTAGCAAAACCTTGGCCAGGGTAATCTCAGTGAGGAGTCACGGGATATCTAAAGTTAATCACATAATGGATGTACTAATTATAGGGTTGACAGTAAGCTCTAAGTCATCCTGGCATTAAGAGTCAAAGGGATTGAATTATACAGTAACCATAGTTCAGGGTTCCAGAATATTTGCTTCGCATATATTCGGCCTATTCGGACGTCGGGTACCATTGCTAGATGGTCACATCGATTAGTGTAGGAAGTCGTTCCTATACTACCGGCTTAGGTTCGAACCTATGAGGTCACACGCATAGAAGATTCCTGATTGATCAAGAAGGCTGATGAATGATTAAGAATCATTCAGGGGTAATTTGGTCAATTCGATTGGCAAATTATCTTATAAAATAATTAAAGTAATTATCGGAGGATTAATTAGTAATTAGATTGCTAATGAACTCAATTGGATTGAGTAATTAGACTAAGGATGAGCCAAATTGAATTAGATTCAATTCTGGGCTCAATCAGGGTTTTTGACCTGATTGGATTAGGTCTGAATCAAGAGGACTTAGGTTGACCAAATTAAATTAGATTAAATTTGTGCTTAATTAGGGATTGACCTAATTGGATTAGGTTCAACCCATGGTAATTGAATCATTCTAATTGTTAGGATTTAATTAAATTAAATGGGTTTGATCTGAAACTATTCGGATCTTGAAATCCACTTGTCACATATCCATGCATGGCGCCATAAATTGATTTTTAATATGATTAAAAATTAATTTAATTTATTTAATGGTGCCATGGGACACTTGGCAACATCAGGGACCTCTTTCATCATTAGATGGGTCGAAATGGAGAGATAAATTCATGAAAAGAATTGGATAAGATCAAATTCTCTCTCTTCATGACATATGCCATCCTTATCTTTATCTCACTTCTAATTAAGGTTGAATTTCGAATTTAATCACCACAAAATCACCACGTGACCCTCTAATCTGATTAGGGGCATGGGAATTTCGAAATTGAAAGAGGGAAGTGGCAACATGATGAATGGTTTAGATTAGATCAAGCTTCATCATGTAATGGCACATGAACTTGAATTTTGAATTCAAAATTCAAAACCCCACAAAATCCTCCACAAATATGGGATGGTTGGCATGAAGTTAGGTAGGAGAGCAACATTAAAAGGACCTCCATCATCTGGTGGTCGAATTCAAGGAAAAAAGAGAGAAAAAGAAGAAGAAAAAAGGGAAAAGAAAAGAGAGGAACCCTAGTTCATGCATGGAAAAATTCTGCATTCAATCTAGCTGACTTCTTCCTCCTCTAAGTCCATCGCGCCATTAGTGTTAGGGGTCCCTGATAAGGGTCTTTAGATCAGATCTAAGTCCTCTTCAATCCCTTTAAACCTTTCCTCCAAGTTCTTCCAAGAAGGCGGATCAAAAGTTGATAGTGTTTGGAAGATCAAATTTCAGCCTCAAGAAATTCTGCGCAAGCTAGCACTTCCGCAGGATTGGATCTCTTCAGGAACTTCGTGTGGACTTCTCGTAGAGGCCATTCGTGTGCGTGGCTGCGAAGTCGAGGATCAGATCCACAAGTTTCATCCATCATAAAAGGTATTAATCCTACATTAATCTTTTATTATGGTGTCAAGATCTAGGTCTGATTCCCCGAGGTTTTACCCTCTTTTGGGGCTCCTCACGGAGATATCTCCAGAATCCATTCAATGGATATTCGGAGATTAATCGGAATAGAGTTCTTAAGTTTCAGATCTGATAGTTAATCATGCATGAAAGTTTTAGCATAATTGTTTTAACGATTCCGGCATAATCCTATGTGTTCTTAAGGTGCTGATTTCTAGATTTGATCTTGTAAGCATGCATGAATTAAATTGTTTGATTCGATTTTTCCGCTGCGTTTTAAAACTTAAAAAGAACTACGTATGGCTTGATCCCCCTTATGAAGGGGTACGTAGGCAACCCGATCAGGTTCAGCCATGGTTTTATAAAAAAAAAAAAAATCCGCATGCTTAATACCGAAGAACCTAGGATTCACTTTCATATTCAAGAGTTGAAAGAAAGAGAGGAGATCAGCCATCAAAAGAAGTCTTTGCAAGGGAGCTAGCACTCCGGGAAGACAAGAGATCTTTGATCAGGTCCTCTGCTTCGTATGGATACCCGTAGAGGCCGGACGTTTGAACGGCTTCAAACGAACCCTCAACCTAAAACCACGAGCTTCAGTTTGCGGTGATCATCTACCCGCACAAGGTGAAGATTTGATCTCCCTAAAGGTTTTAAAAGTATTAATCCTTATCTAACTACGAACGGTCTAGAAACAGCGTTCATGCGATGAACGTCGATCCCGCTTATGCCGATTCCGCTGCAATCTATTTTTTTTGTTTTGAAATATCAGCGGCATAGGCGGGTTCCCAACACACACGCCCCTCCTCCTTTTCCTTGCTTGGTGCGGCAAAGAAGAGGGGCCGGCGCCCCTCTTGGAATTTAATCAAGGAGCTCCGACAAAGTAGGAGCTCCACATGCTATTTAAGAGGAGGCGTGGGGCTGACCTAGGGCATTCATTGAAGCCCTCTCCCTCTCCAATTCGTGGCCCCCTCTCCTCCCCTTTCCTTGGTTCAGCCGCAAGCAAAGGAAGAAAAAAAAAGGTGGCCTCTTCATCCTCCCTTCTTCCTTCCAACGCAGGAAAAAGAAAGAAGGCTGCAGGGGCTTTGATCTTCTTCCTCTCTTCATCCTTCTTCTTCCTCCTCCCAAGCATAATCAAAGGTTGATTAAAAGGAAGGACATCAGCCATCAAAGTTATCTCTGTAAGGGAGCTAGCACCCCGGGGAGATAGAAAGCTTGGATCGGTTCCTGCTTCGTGTGGATATCCGTAGAGGCCGGGCACTTGAACGGCTTCAAGCGAACTTTCATCCAAAAACCACGATCATCAGTTTTCGGTGATCATCTACCCGCACAAGGTGAAGATCTGATCTTCTAATATTTTTAAAAGTTTTTAATCCTTATCTATCTACGAACGGTTTTAAACAACGTTCATGCGATGAACGGTTGATCCCGCGCATGCCTCTTCCGCTGCATCTGAAATTTTTGAAATTTTTCTACGGCATGGGCGGGTATTCTAACAGAAATAAATCTCTATTCCTTAGGGATTCAAATGCAGCATTCATTGGCCACACCTCCTCTTTTGTTCCACCGCACATGGTCCCTATTTGATGGGGATTTCAATTGCCATTTGATGGCAATTAATTGGTGCAAAGAAGGAAGGAAGGTGTGGGTTTTTTTGGCAAAAAGAGGCCCTCCATGCGATCTCCTCCATGTGTGTGTGAATTTCTGGATAGCCTAAGTTCTAAAAAAAAGGAGAGAACATGTGAAGGTTACAAGCTCTCTTTGATTTCCTTCATCTCCTCCTCCATCGCCTTCAAAGGAACGATCAAGGGTTGATTGTTTCAAGATTACAGCATATCCTTGCGAGCTAGCAATCCCGGGGACGTAGATCATCCAAGAGCTTCGCGTGGATCATCCGTGGAGGCCAGACGGTTGTGTGGCTAAGAAGCTCGAGCATCATATTCATTTGTCTCTGTGATTCATAAAGGTATAAATTTAGAGATATAATTTTGTGCTAAGTTTTAATCGGGTTCAATCCCTCGAAGGTTCATACCTCTTTTAGGGCTCCTCACGGAGTGATCTTCAGATCTCATTCAATAAGCATTCGGAGATAGATTGGATCCAAAATTAGTCGAGTTTAGAACTTTACTTATGCTCTTACTTTCAGATCTAATGATAATGATGCATAGTTGGTTTTATGCATAATCGTTTAAACGGTCTTGGTATTTATTTATGATCTATTCTGCATGCTAGAATTAAACTGTTTAATTCTATTTTTCCGTTGCGAATTAAACATTATGAACTATGTGTGGCTTGATTCCCCTTTCGAAGGGGTACGTAGGCAACCCGATCAGGTGCAGCCACAGTTTTTAAGAAAAATTTTTAATTTTCAGCATGCTGCTCGTTGTAAATAAACCATCAGTGGTATCAGAGCAAAGGTCCAAGAGTTGTGACCGATCTCCGAGAACTCTCATGCATGTGAAGGGTTTTAGCATGTTATAATGCGCAGCGGAAGCTAGGGATTTTAAAAATTTCTTAATAAAGTCCCTATGCATGAAACCCTTTTAAGCCTAGATCACCTTAATGATTACAATCAAATGATATAAAATAAATGCAGAATTAGTAGAATACCTCAAACGCTAATCCAAAGTGTACAATCTCCACGAGGCGTCCAAGTGTCCGCCCTCCAATGGTGATCCACACGAAAACTTGATCAAGACTTTAGCTCCAAAGACTTTTGATCATTAATGCAGAATTCTTCTAAAGAACTCTAATGGCTTGCTTTCCTTCCTTTTTATTTTTCTTTAGCCTTCTAAAATCACTTCTAATCCTTTTGTCCTAAAGAAGACCACCTTGTCTTGGCTTAGGACACACTAGAAGCAATGCTAGAAAGAAAGAAACTAATGTAAGAAAGAAAGAAGAGAGGAGTGGGGTGGAATTGGAATGATGAAACCCATGGAGTGCTAACCTATTTATAATAGGTGTAGGGATGCATCTCCAAGGGATGCATCCCATCCACACATCCTCTCATGAAAGGGCATCATCTAAAGGGCCATATCAAATAAGAGGAGGTGCAGATCAAGTGAGGAGGTGTATCAAATGATATGTCCTTTCATGTGGTGCCATATTTTGACCAAGTCAACATCACATGCTAATCACATGTCCATCACGCCTCACCTCTTGATCTTTCACGATGATGATCCAAGGGCTCCAATGCAAGGCGCCATTCACTTGACCCATTATGTCTTCATCCAATGGTGGGATTAAGATCCAATGGTCAATTATGGTAGCCATCCTCTAACCCAATCCAATTGGGTTAAACCAACTCTCCATTATGTCTTCATCCAACGGTAGATCAAGATCTAACGGTCTAGATTGAATGATTTATTAAATCTAATCCAATTAGACTCAAACCAAGCCAATTAGGTGCCAACTCTTGGCTAACCCATATTAGAATATGATCTAATCAAATTAGATCAATTAAGAATCAGATTCGAATCCAATTCGAATCAGATTCGAATCCAATTCGAATTAGGAGCTAAGGTTTGCAACACCTGCTAGGATGTTTATCTTGCAAACATGATGTAATCCAATTAGACCCTTAATAAGTTTTCTTGTGTGTGACCGATTGGGTTCCATACTTAGCCAGCAATAGGTGTGAGTGCGAGTTGACCCAACTTGATTAGAACTCTTCTAATCGATTTAAGTCCAAACTGCGCGAACCCGAACTTAACAATTAGAATCCTTTCTAATTGGTGATCGAATTAACTCTTTAATTTGATCAAACCTATAAAACAAGATTGACGTCTAGCAACGTGTCATGTCTACCCGGAAAATATGGAATTTGGTAGAAATACCAAAAATACCCTTCAGTGGCAAGTTACCATGCAATTCAATCCTTTAATCAAACTGCATCCCAAATATGCATATGAGTATGAATATATGTCAAACTCAATTTCATATTCATATTTTTCTCAATCTTTTAATGATAATTCAAATAATGAAACATTAGAAACTCTTTCTAATTTTCATTCTACTTTGATCAAAGGTTTCCTGAATTATCATATGATTAGAATAAATAGGATGCTATCTTCTCTTACTAGAAGTGATTAATTCCTTGTTGACCTACTCATAATCTTCGTACACAATTCACCATATCCAGAAGACCTCGTACATAACTTATTGTCATGAATGAGTGTAAACCAAAATATGGGTTCATGTGCACAAGATACCATGGTGATCTCAGGTCATAGGATCAGTTGCACAACTCCCACTAAGAGAATCATCTTTTGACATGTAAGTAAGACTTCATAAGATTTCTCTTTGTAGGTCAATTCAGTGAACTCATTCCTCTAATGAGCACCCACATATTTGTATTAGTGTCTCCACACAAATGATTGTGAGATCAATCATCCTCTGCATCGAGCATACATAAGACATGCCAGTCTTTCCGGTAATCATTGATCCCCGACTCAATGTACCAATGACTGGGAATATTTAAGATTAGGATTTTAGGATTTTAAGTCTCACTAGTATGATCTCATCATAGTCTTAAAACCATTGCCCTAAACTAAGGAGTTTATCATAAATATAATCAACAGCATATGATAAAACATAACGCCTTTATTCATATTTAAATGTCATGTACATGATTTGGACAAATCAAAAGAAAAAACCTTTCGCAATACATATTGCGATTGGCTTGTAGGGCATCTACTCTTTCAATCTCCCACTTGCACTAAAGCCAATCGCTCTTATATTTTATCCCCATACAATCGAGGTGGCGATCGAACTGCTGTTGTGGTAGAGCTTTAGTGAACGGGTCTGCTAAGTTGTTCTTTGTGTCTACTCGTTCAATGACTATGTCTTGTCTCTCGACGATCTCTCGAACGAGGTGGAAGCGTCTTAGAATGTGCTTGGATTTGTGATGAGATCTTGGTTCCTTTGCTTGAGCAACAGCTCCAGTGTTGTCACAATAAACTGAAACTGGTCCAGCAATCTCAGGAACTACTCCCAACTCAGCGATGAACTTCTTCATCCAGACAGCTTCCTTAGCGGCTTCACTTACAGCGATGTATTCTGCCTCAGTAGTTGAGTCAGCTACAGTTTGCTGCTTGGAACTCTTCCAGCTCACTGCACCACCATTTAGGGTAAAGACATACCCTGAAGTGGACTTGCTATCATCTGGATCTGATTGAAAACTAGAATCAGAAAATCCTTCTAGTTTCAACTCAGATCCTCCATAAACTAGAAAAATATCTTTAGTCCTTCTTAAGTACTTAAGAATATTTTTCACAGCTATCCAATGATTTTCTCCTGGATCAGCCTGGAATCTGCTTGTTATGCCTAAGGCATAAGCAACATCAGGCCTAGTACATAGCATAGCATACATAATTGATCCTACTGCCGAAGCATAGGGAATAGAATTCATTCTATTCCTCTCTTCAGATGTCTTAGGAGACATCTTCTTAGAGAGACGTATGCCATGACTCATAGGTAAGTAACCTCTTTTACTTCCTTCCATGCTGAATCTTTTTAGCACACGATCTATGTACTTAGACTGGGACAAGCCTAGCATCCTTTTAGATCTATCCCTATAGATCTTTATACCAAGTATATAGGATGCTTCTCCCAAGTCTTTCATGGAAAAGCTTTTTGATAGCCAAGTCTTGACCGATTGTAACATTGGAATATCATTTCCAATGATTAGTATGTCATCTACATACAATATTAAGAAGACAACGGCACTCCCACTAGTCTTCTTGTACACACATGGTTTATCCACATTTTTGATAAAACCAAACTCTTTGACTGTTGTATCAAAACGGATGTTCCAACTCCTCGATGCTTGCTTTAATCCATAAATGGATCTCTTAAGCTTGCATACTTGATTTGCTCTCCCACTTGAGACAAATCCTTCTGGCTGTGTCATGTAAACCTCTTCCTCAAGATAACCATTAAGGAAGGCGGTTTTGACATCCATCTGCCAAATTTCATAATCATAGTATGCAGCTATTGCAAGCAAAATCCGAATAGATTTAAGCATGGCAACTGGTGAAAAAGTTTCATCATAGTCAATTCCTTGCTTTTGCCTGAAACCTTTTGCCACCAATCTAGCCTTGTAGGTTTCTACTTGGCCATCTGCTCCAATCTTCTTCTTATAGACCCATTTGCAACCTATAGGGTTAACACCTTCTGGTGCATCAACCAAAGTCCATACTTGGTTGGTATACATAGAGTCTATTTCGGATTTCATAGCTTCTAACCATTTGTTAGAGTCATTACTCATGATAGCTTCCGAATAGGTCAGAGGATCATCATTTTCGATGATGTGGGCTTCATCATTCTCAATGATAAACCCATACCTCTTAGGTGCATTTCGCACTCTATCTGACCTTTGGAGAGGAGATATGTGTTGTGGTTGTACTTCATCAATGGGTACATTTGGTTGAAGAATTTCTTGTGTTTCTATTTGTAGGTCTTGAACTTCATTAAGTTCAATTCTTCTTTCACTGCCCTTTTCTAAGATAAACTCTTTTTCTAAGAAAGTGGCATGCCTACTAACAAATACCTTTTGTTCAGTAGGGTGATAGAAGAGATATCCAATACTTTCTTTGGAATAACCTATAAATGTACATTTATCTGATCTAGCACTTAGCTTATGTCCAAAATTTCTTTTGACATATGCTTGGCAGCCCCATATTTTAAAATATTTAAGATTGGGCTTTCTACCTCTCCATATCTCATATGGAGTACTAGATACAGATTTTGAAGGTATCCTGTTTAGCATATATGTAGCAGTTTCTAAGGCATAACCCCAGAAGGAAATAGGAAGATCTGTAAAGCACATCATGGACCTTACCATATCTAATAGAGTACGATTCCTCCGTTCAGCTACACCATTTAGTTGTGGCGTATACGGAGGTGTCCATTCAGAGAGAATGCCCTTTTCTTTAAGATGATTTAAAAATTCACTAGAAAGGTATTCACCTCCTCGATCAGATCGAAGGATTTTAATACACTTTCCGGTTTGTTTTTCAACCATACTTTGATACTCTTTAAACTTATCAAAGGCTTCGTATTTATGTTTCATAAGATACACAAATCCGAACCTTGATAAATCATCAGTGAATGTGATGAAGTAAGAGTATCCACCTCTAGCTGGAGTTGTCATAGGACCACATACATCTGTATGTATAAGTCCTAATAACTCACTTGCCCTTTCTCCATGTCCAGTGAATGGAGACTTGGTCATTTTTTCCATAAGACAAGATTCACAAGTTCCTAATGATTCATAATCATAAGGATCAAAGAACTCTTCTTTGTATAACTTGTTAATTCTTGATTCACTTATGTGACCAAGTCGGCAATGCCAAAGGAGGGTATTATTCACTTCCTCTCTCTTTCTTTTATTGCTTTTATTAATATGAAAGACATTGTCATTAAGTAATAAAACTAGAAGACCATTTTCCATAATGCCATTGCAAAGATGCTTATTAGAAAAATAAATAGAGCAACCATTGCCCTTTCCATTAATTTCAAAACCTTTCTTTAACAACAAAGGAATGGAAATTACATTTCTAATAATTTTGGGCATATAATAACAATCTTCTAATTGTAGGAGCTTTCCCGAAGGCAATTCCAAGTTGTAGGTTCCAACAGCTTCAGCCTGGATGGACTCTCCTCCAGCGCCATACAGCTCGAAGTCACCTTTCTTCAAAATTTTAATTTTCTGTAGTCCATGCAAAGATTTGCAAATGTGAAAACCACAGCCGGTATCCAATACCCATGAATTTGAATTTGAAGAACTTAATGACAAGTTGGCATGTAACATAAACATACCTTTTGATGCAACTCTTGCATCGGTCTTCATACTTGCAAGAAAACTCTTGCAATTCCTTTTCCAGTGGCCAGCTTTGCCGCAATGAAAACAGGTACTTGATCCGGAGTTTTTCTTTCCTTTTTTCTTTTTGATGCTACTCTTGGGGTTCAATCGTTTCTTAGAACCCTTATTTCCCGATTTCCTCATAGAGGTGCTATTTATAAGAAGGAGTGGACCTTTATCCTTCTTAATATGCCCTTCAGCTGTTTTGAGCATATTTAACAACTCGGGCAGGGAGGTGTTCAGCTTGTTCATGTGAAAGTTCACAACAAACTGAGAGAATGAATCAGGCAGTGATTGCAGGATCAAATCCTGACTGAGCTCACTATCCATAGCAAAACCTAATTGACTTAATCTGGTGATCAAGTCTATAACCATAAGAACATGGTTTTGCACTGAAGTTCCTTCATTCATTCTAGCACGGAACAACTGCTTAGATATCTCATACCTAGCAGTCCTGCTTTGTTCTCCATACAACTCTTTTAAATTGAGAAGTATGGATTGAGTGTCCATGCCTTCATGTTGCCTCTGTAATTCATTGTTCATAGAGGCAAGTATGATACATTTGACAGTCACACTGTCATTTTTCCACATCTTATGTGTGGCAACCTCCTCTTCTATAGCATCATCCCCTAGATCTCCAAGATCAGGGGTTTCAAGTATATAGGAAATTTTCTCCTGAGTGAGTACTATCTTTAAATTCCTCAACCAGTCCACATAGTTTGGTCCGGTCAACTTGTTGGCATCTAAGATGCCTCTTAGTGAAAGTGAAGAAGCCATTTAATAATTCTACATATGCAAGAACAAAACTAATATAAGCAGACCAATCATGATGACATGTTTGCAACTAGATAAGGACTTTAATCTAATTTGTCTCCTACTATTTTTATCGAATATCATAGCCCTCCCCTATGATAAACGTGAAAATATAATTTTTCTTAGTAGGGTTGAGATCCTAATTCATCATAAAAAGCCTTGTGTTTACACAACAAACTCTTATGAGTTCAAAGGTAGAAAACTCTTTCCAATTGCATCTCATGCAATTCTCAACTTTATCTTGTCCTCTTAAAATACTTATTGCCTTGTGTTAGCACAACAAACAATAATATTTTAGTTAAGTCAAACCCTTCATTTCCATATAGTCATATTCGAATAATATTGCCCTTGTGGTTGCACAACAAGGCAATATATTAAAATATGCCATAAGCATCTTAATGCACCAAGACAGTATAACATCAGTCCCCATTGCAAGTCTTGTGTTAGCACAACAAACTAGCATGGATCTTGACATAATAATATCGAGGCATGAAGGAAGGCTATCAATAGTGTTATATCAATATTAAGCTTATCCATAATAGGCAATCAAACAATTGGCCAGGTAAGCAGGTGGGAGGCTCCCCTTACTCAGAGAGTAAGGTCCTAATTAAGTAACCACCTTTAGTGCTTTCCTTAGACACCAATTAGATTAATTGTTCTAGAATGGGTTAGCTCAAAGTTTTTCAACACTATGACTTAATATAATTTTTATTGAGGGCTTACTAGTCTCTAGCACATTCTTTAATTGTAACATACATTTAACATGTCTAAAATAAACTATTATGCATCATGGCTATCTCATAGCATGTATAAATCATAAGCAATTAATTAACATGCTTCAACATATTTTCATATGGAAAATTTTATATCATGATATTTTATTACATAACATATCATATATTAATCATACATTTCAACATTTCTCTAAGCATATGACATTACTATCTCATAGTAAATTAATAATCATACATCATACATAATTATTTGATTGAACCAATTAAGGATGGCTCTGATACCACTGAAGGGTTTTAGCATGTTATAATGCGCAGCGGAAGCTAGGGATTTTAAAAATTTCTTAATAAAGTCCCTATGCATGAAACCCTTTTAAGCCTAGATCACCTTAATGATTACAATCAAATGATATAAAATAAATGCAGAATTAGTAGAATACCTCAAACGCTAATCCAAAGTGTACAATCTCCACGAGGCGTCCAAGTGTCCGCCCTCCAATGGTGATCCACACGAAAACTTGATCAAGACTTTAGCTCCAAAGACTTTTGATCCTTAATGCAGAATTCTTCTAAAGAACTCTAATGGCTTGCTTTCCTTCCTTTTTATTTTTCTTTAGCCTTCTAAAATCACTTCTAATCCTTTTGTCCTAAAGAAGACCACCTTGTCTTGGCTTAGGACACACTAGAAGCAATGCTAGAAAGAAAGAAACTAATGTAAGAAAGAAAGAAGAGAGGAGTGGGGTGGAATTGGAATGATGAAACCCATGGAGTGCTAACCTATTTATAATAGGTGTAGGGATGCATCTCCAAGGGATGCATCCCATCCACACATCCTCTCATGAAAGGGCATCATCTAAAGGGCCATATCAAATAAGAGGAGGTGCAGATCAAGTGAGGAGGTGTATCAAATGATATGTCCTTTCATGTGGTGCCATATTTTGACCAAGTCAACATCACATGCTAATCACATGTCCATCACGCCTCACCTCTTGATCTTTCATGATGATGATCCAAGGGCTCCAATGCAAGGCGCCATTCACTTGACCCATTATGTCTTCATCCAATGGCGGGATTAAGATCCAATGGTCAATTATGGTAGCCATCCTCTAACCCAATCCAATTGGGTTAAACCAACTCTCCATTATGTCTTCATCCAACGGTAGATCAAGATCTAACGGTCTAGATTGAATGATTTATTAAATCTAATCCAATTAGACTCAAACCAAGCCAATTAGGTGCCAACTCTTGGCTAACCCATATTAGAATATGATCTAATCAAATTAGATCAATTAAGAATCAGATTCGAATCCAATTCGAATCAGATTCGAATCCAATTCGAATTAGGAGCTAAGGTTTGCAACACCTGCTAGGATGTTTATCTTGCAAACATGATGTAATCCAATTAGACCCTTAATAAGTTTTCTTGTGTGTGACCCATTGGGTTCCATACTTAGCCAGCAATAGGTGTGAGTGCGAGTTGACCCAACTTGATTAGAACTCTTCTAATCGATTTAAGTCCAAACTGCGCGAACCCGAACTTAACAATTAGAATCCTTTCTAATTGGTGATCGAATTAACTCTTTAATTTGATCAAACCTATAAAACAAGATTGACGTCTAGCAACGTGTCATGTCTACCCGGAAAATATGGAATTTGGTAGAAATACCAAAAATACCCTTCAGTGGCAAGTTACCATGCAATTCAATCCTTTAATCAAACTGCATCCCAAATATGCATATGAGTATGAATATATGTCAAAATCAATTTCATATTCATATTTTTCTCAATCTTTTAATGATAATTCAAATAATGAAACATTAGAAACTCTTTCTAATTTTCATTCTACTTTGATCAAAGGTTTCCTGAATTATCATATGATTAGAATAAATAGGATGCTATCTTCTCTTACTAGAAGTGATTAATTCCTTGTTGACCTACTCATAATCTTCGTACACAATTCACCATATCCAGAAGACCTCGTACATAACTTATTGTCATGAATGAGTGTAAACCAAAATATGGGTTCATGTGCACAAGATACCATGGTGATCTCAGGTCATAGGATCAGTTGCACAACTCCCACTAAGAGAATCATCTTTTGACATGTAAGTAAGACTTCATAAGATTTCTCTTTGTAGGTCAATTCAGTGAACTCATTCCTCTAATGAGCACCCACATCTTTGTATTAGTGTCTCCACACAAATGATTGTGAGATCAATCATCCTCTGCATCGAGCATACATAAGACATGCCAGTCTTTCCGGTAATCATTGATCCCCGACTCAATGTACCAATGACTGGGAATATTTAAGATTAGGATTTTAGGATTTTAAGTCTCACTAGTATGATCTCATCATAGTCTTAAAACCATTGCCCTAAACTAAGGAGTTTATCATAAATATAATCAACAGCATATGATAAAACATAACGCCTTTATTCATATTTAAATGTCATGTACATGATTTGGACAAATCAAAAGAAAAAATCTTTCGCAATACATATTGCGATTGGCTTGTAGGGCATCTACTCTTTCAGCATGATCGTGTGATGAAGCGTGGCTCTCCATCTGGAGGTATATAGAGATGCGTGCTCTGATAGGTATACATGGGTGTCACCCTATTTTTAATAGGACCGAACCCATGTAGGAGTGGAGACTCCCCCATTAGTGGTATCAGAGCTAGGTTGGATGTTTAAATTTTTATGTTATAAAACTTATTTATTCTTTTGTAAAGTAATCTGATAAATCAATCACCAGGCCGTTTGGTCATAGGAGAAAGAAGGGATCATCTCCCTCGTTTTCCATTCGATGGGATCTCCTATGGCGTGTAGGGGTGCCATTGTGTGCGATCTTTGAAGATGAACATCAAAAGACTGATTAAAATTATTTTAATCATTGAAATTAAATTTAAAATCATGAATGTATTTAGATTAGATCTAAAATAAATTTATGATTAATTTAATTGCTGTTTATGCATGATTAACTAGATCTGAAATTTGGATGCATGTGATGCATGTTTTATGATTAATATATGTGATATATTGAACATGTAAAATTTGAAATCATAAACTTATTTAGATTAGATCTAAATGCAATTTATGATCCTTTTAATCTCTGATTTTTTAAGACATATCAGATCTGAAAATAAATGCTTATGATGCATGTTATTTAAGTTAATTCATGTTGGTTGATATATGTGATATATGAACATAAATCATTAATGATTTAAACATGAATTAAATCTGAAATCAGAATGTTTAATTCACAAATTTAGATCTGATTTTAAGAACTAAAAGTTTGTAATTAACATCTGATTTAAGACTTATACAATGATCTAAATTTTTTTATAAAACTACACTTAATTGAGAATTAAGTGACCTAAAATTGTGAATTGAATTTCAATGACATTGCATAATTCATGGGGCATTTGGGTTAGCTTAAGTCAAGTTCTCTAATTGGGTTAGACCTAAGGTTAGAATCAAATCATGGAACGATTGAGTTAATTGATTGAATCTAACTAAGTAGCAATTAGATCAAATCAAGATAACTCAATTCAATTTACAATAGTTATAGATTGATCGGTTCCATATCTTTGATCAAACGAAGATGGAACTTGATTTAGACTCTGTGGTTGAGCTCGAGTCATTAGGATGGTCAAAATCAAAATTGATTAACCAATCGGTGTTTAAGGTAAGTCTGGCAGACTCGACCGGTGGTTTTTAATTGGAAGCTACTCGCACTGATGCATCTTTGTCGAGTTAATAGCATATCCCTTCCACCGATCTCACTTACCTGGCCGATTTGGTCAATCATTTTTGATTGGATCATTTAATGATTCGAGCTAACCCATGCCTGTAAGAAAAATCAGTGGAAGAATTTAGGTTAACCGGATCTTCTTATCTATCCTAATTAAATTCTCTAAAATTATTAAGTTCTTAAAATGAAATAGTTATGGGGATAACTAGGTCATAGCCTCCCATTAAGTTAGATGATAATGAGTCCAATGTTTCGATAATCATTGGAGGCGCCACACGCCTGGTGCTTATCGGGCATTGGAATTGTCATTTGATATATGATGAGTCGAGTGTACCTGTTGACCCTCTAATGGATTTTGATGAATACAAAACACTAGAGCATAATTCCCTTTATCTTAACAAGTTATTTGAGGATTTTAGTTGGTTAATTAAGAATATTGTTAAGAAATGTCTAGGCAAGTTTCCATGATTTTTAAGAACTTATTGAAGAATTTTTTGAGATGAAAGAAAAAGTTCAGGGACAGCCGAGACGTCTCCGGATTGTCTCCGAGACGTCTCTGGCACAAACAGAAAGAACTGGCACGTCTGGAGACGTCCCCGTAAAGCGCGGAGACGTCCCCGGAGCGCGGAGACGTCCCCTGAAAAAGCGGAGTCGACTCTCTCAGAGAATTCCAGAAGACTTGTTTTTCGGAGATATAACGGCGGAGACGTCCCCGTAAAGTGCGGAGACGTCCCCGGAGCGCGGAGTCATCCCCGAAGAAGCGGAGTCGTCCCCATGCAAAAAGCGCAAACAAGCGGAGACGTCCCCGTAAAGCACGGAGACGTCCCCGGAGCGCCTGGGACGCGACTAACAACTTTTTCAGGTTTGATTTGAATTTCAAACGTCTCTTTTTTGTGTCTAACGGCTATATTTGCTTTTTGGGCTATAAAAGGGACCTCTTAAGTGCTTCTCAACATCTTCTTACCAACCCAATACAAGATCATTCAAGAGAGAAGAGAGAAAAAGAGGTTCAAGGGAGTTAGTGCATTCAAGTGAAGAAATCAAGCGCCTTCAAGTTTTCCAACAGATTTCGTGCTCAACTACTCTCTCCCGTTTGGCATTCAAAGCTCACATTCAAGCCAACGCGATCCACATCGAAAGAACCATCATCTCCCACGCTTCCAATGGCTAAAAGGGTTCTTGCGAGTTCTATTGTTTATATTGTTATATTTGCTTGTTTAAGAAGCTTTGATTTGTTTTAAACCTTTATTCTAATATCTTGTAACTTGATTCAATCAAGGGATTGAATCAAGGGGTTAAGGTTTGTTGGTGAGCCAAAGGAAAAAACCAACGTTGTAAGGTTGTGGTTGGTGAGCCTTTGGGAAAACCAACCGGGTTGGATTGTGAGCCCGTGAAAACAATCGGTTGGTTCGAGTCGGTGAGCCTGTGAAAACCGACCGAGTTTGTTGTGATCTCGTAAAACAACAAGTTGGGTTGTGAGCTTGTAAAACAACCGGCTGTAATCTGTAGGATTATAGTAAAATTCCCAAGAGGTCTTGGGGAGTGGATGTAGGTGCTGGGGTGCACCGAACCACTATATGTTTGTTGTGCACTATATGTTTGTTGTGTTTGTAATGCTTCTTGTCATTGTCTAACTAACACACTTACTTACTTAGATAAATTGCTTGCTTAACTCTTATCCGCGCATCCTTTAGTTGCAAGCATATTCAATCAAGTCACGTTCTATACATCAAACTGTTGCTAAGTTTAACTTTCACTGTGCATCTGTACAACTTAGCATAATTAATCAAAAAGTTTCAAAAGCAATATAAAAGTTTTTAAAAGACCCAATTCACCCCCCCTCTTGGGTTGTATCTACTGGGCAACAAGTGGTATCAGAGCAGGTGCTCAAATATTATTTGTAGTCTTAACCGACTAGAGCCAAAGATCATGACAACTCAAATAGATAGTTTTCTAGGAGAAGGACAATCAATTGATACACCTCCACTATTTAATGGCTTAAACTATACACATTGGAAAATACGCATGCGCGTTTTTATTCAATCACAAAACTATTACTTATGGAAAATCATAATAAATGACCTTCACACACTCTCTCAAACTTTTAATGAAAAGGACTTAGCACAGTTGAATGCTAATGCTATGAACATATTATACTGTGCTATTAAAGAAACAAATTTTAATGAAATTTCTGCATGCTTATCTGCTAAGGAGATCTGGGATACTTTAGAAAATGTTTATGATAAATCTCAGACTAGCTCACATGTGCTTCAATTATATACTAACAATGAGACTGCAGAAAAGGGTGTTGAATCTCCCTCAGTCGAGTCGAC
This sequence comes from Phoenix dactylifera, assembly GCF_051530095.1. Classification (NCBI taxonomy): domain Eukaryota; kingdom Viridiplantae; phylum Streptophyta; class Magnoliopsida; order Arecales; family Arecaceae; genus Phoenix; species Phoenix dactylifera. The sequence continues at coordinate 16,123,442 of NC_143195.1, forward strand.
TCCAAGTATCTCAGAGTCGACTCTCAAGTTCACCGAGTCGACTCCAATAAGGTCCGAGTCGACTCCGAGGCAAATCAGCTTCCTAAAGACAAAGAAGAAGAGGAACCAAGAAGAAAGGAAGAAAGAGGTAAAAAGGAAGAGAGCCTTGACCAAGAAAGAGTCTAGCAAGAAAATAGAAGTTAGGAGCAACAATGATGATATTAGCTCCAAGGAACTACAAGAGGTAACCAACTTGTGCTTTATGGCACAAGAAGACAAGGTAGAATCTGAATCTACTCTTACCTCAAATGATTTTCAAGAAGAATTCTCTTATGATGAATTATTAAATGCTTTTTATGATTTGTATAGTGAATGTAGAAAATTAACTGTAAAGAATAAAAATCTTAAGAAACTAAATTCTGAAAATGAAAGCTTAAGGTCATTTTCAGAAGAATTGATTCAGAAAAATCATAGCTTAATTAAAGAAAATCAAAACTTAAGTAAAGAAATTAATCAATTAAAATCTTTTATTAACAAATTCACCGTAAGTTCAGAACGATTAAAAATGATGTTTGAAAGCCAATATGTTACTTATGATAAATCAAAACTTGGCTTGACTTCTTTACTTAACAATAAATCTCTAGAGAAAAAGGTTATTAATTCACCAAACAAACCATTAAATAAGATAACTTATTTCAAAAATGAAAAGGGTGGGAATAACAACTTTACCTATCGTTCTAGTATAATTAAATCAAATGGTAAGGTTATTACTATTAAACAGATATGGGTTCCAAAAGGAACCATATGTCCTAACTCTCAAGGACCCAAGCAAGCTTGGGTACCTAAAATGAAAATATGAGGATGTAGACATAGATGTGCCAAGATACCCATGGAACAAATAGAACCTTCATACAAATGGGTGCTCTAGACACCCATCAAAAATGAAACTTAAAATATACTTATGAAAAGTAATTTTAAATAAAATAATAATAATAATGAAATCAGTAATCCTTGCATCTCATCATTATTTTTGCTTTAATATTTGATATGAATTGCTAGTATTGATCAATTTTGTGATATAGAAAATACTTTTGGAAATATAATCAAATCATTTCATTTTATAGTATACTTTACTCACTATTGGATAAGTTGCTAAATGATTAAACAATTTATTAAGAATAACTCTATGAATTCTCTATATGCTTGATTGAGAGTTTTTATCCATGGCATTATTGTTTAAATGATAATGTGTACTTGGTATGCTTTTGAATATATGCACTATGAATACCAAGATTAAAGAAACCATCTTTGGCATATAAAATCAACTCATGCTAGTATGTACTTAATCTCAAAAGACCTTGTCATTGCCTTACTTAGATTATCTTCTAAAAGGTCAAAGCTTGCTATGCATGTTAACTAAGGAAACAAACAAAATCAATTTCTAAATCTAATGATGTTGTTTCCAATACTAAGTTTTCAAAAGCTTACACTGGCTTTGTTCTTGGCACGTAAATTGAAATATTTTCTGCATTGGCACAAACTCACAAAAAGGGTTCAAATGAAAAAGGTTTGCAAAAGTATCATGGGATAGTCTTGAAAACCAATTTTTTTTTATCAAGTTGTGCATAGAAAATAATATTGAATACAATTGTTTCAGCACCAAGGACACCATAAGTAAAATAAGATTAATAGAATTCTTGAAGAAATGAAAAGACAATTGTGTATGATAGTCATCTACTTAAATGATTTTTAAAAGCTATCATCACTGCTTGTCATACATATGATTTCTATTAAATCTATTTTTTTGATGAAAACTCTTTTTGATCTTCTGAAAAATAGAAAATGAACTATTGCATATCTTTCATATTTATCAGTAGTATATGTTATACTTGATATGGTTTCTTGAAAGTAATGCCAAATCTGATAGAGATATGTCTATCCTTGGATATCATTCATCAAGCAATGCATATAGAATATTCAATGAAAAGATTTTAGTTGCAGAAATATCAATTCATTTTATTCTTTATGAGACTAATGATTTATTATCAAGATACTAAAATCAAATTATATATGTATATGGTTAATCTTTTACATATAACAATCTGAAAACATGTTAATAATTAGAACCAAATTGAGCTTTTCAGAAATGCACTTAATGAAGAAAAATTGATGACTACTAAAAGACTAAATCAAGAAAAGATGAAATAGATCTTGATGAAATTCTTGCATGATTAGAAGTAAAGATCACCATTATCATTTGCTTGCTTTATGAGCTTTATATTCTATCAAATGAGTGTGTAGAATGGACTCCTATGTGCTTACTTTATTAAAGAAGATATATGTTAAATAACCACCATATTTGAAAACACTCATTACAAATATGATAAAGCAATATATGATTTGAAACAAGCATCAAAAGCGTGATATAAAAGCTTAAGCAACCTTTTCGACAGAAAGTAATAAATCTATGCATCAAAATAAGAATTTGTGATATCTTACTTGCTCAAAGTATACATTGATGACATCATTCTTGGTTCTACTAATGGAGATTTATATGAAGATTTTACTAAGCTCATGCAAGGTGAGTTTGAAATATGTATGATGAATGAATTAACATTTTTTCTCAAACTCCAAATTAAAACAAACAAGAAAGGGGATCTTCATTGACCAAAGTTAGTCCACAAGACAACTCTTATAGAAGATTGGCATGAAGAAGGTATGTCTATGACCCCATCTTGTAGAATTTGAAAAGGATGAGCAAAGTAGATCTATTGTTTTAAAGCTGTATTGAAGCATGATAGAATAATTATTTTATCATACAGTTAGTAGACCAGATTGTATGATCATTGTGTGCCCTTGTGCAAGACTTCAATCTAACTTTAATGAATCACATTTTATTGATAACAAATAAATCATAATCTGAATTTTGATAGAAACAACCGTTTAAGATAAGTTGATTAAAACTTAGCTAACATGTCTTATTGATAATTATCTTAAGCAAATAGAATCTAAGTTAAATTGATTCTGAAAATAAAAAAAAAAGAATTGATCTTGATAAATCTTCCTATTGCTTCACAAGCTTGTCTTTGAACCATCTTGGTTAATGAAACTATCTCTTTAAGTTCAAGTGACATATGCTTGCTTATATTTAGGCAATCTCTTGAGTAAAATGACTCAACACTCAATTATTGTCATAACGTATGTTGAGTCATCTAGTTAAGAAATATATGGTATGAATGTTTTGTATCTTGAAGAAACTAATGATTTTTCTTCAAGAAAGAAAAGAATTTTGTTAATAATGCAGGATCTTTAAGCAAGAAAATGAGAGATTTCAACTTGAAGGAAACCTCCACATAAGATACAATAAACATTCACATGCAAACAAGAGAGAGGATCTTCTTCAGCCAAAAGTTCACACATAAGAAATCTAGTTTGGCTTGAAGAATATAGAATGAATAGGTAATTTTAGATACCTTTCTCATAAATTAATTGAGCAAAGTCAATAACTTAAATCTTATTATGGCATGATTATATTCTTTAATTATTAATTTTTGATATCATGTCTATGTGTGTATTGACTGACTTATACTTTTAGAAACTGTTTCATGGTTTGCCCAAACTAAATTATTTCTTTGCCTATATCATAACCATGAAATACACAAGTATATGCTTAAAATTTTGATGTAAAATAACTTGTGAGAAGTTATGAATACTTGAGCATAATGAAAATGTTGTTTGCATGATATACATCTATATGACACATAAGATTATTTTTTTTTTATTCTGCTCTTTCATGTAAATTACTTGAGAATAACAAAAAGAGAGAGAGATAAAGAAAAGAAAATAGATATTATTCAAGAGAAGTAAAATCTAAGTAAAGGCAAATACTTCAATCTTGAGGAAAAGCAAAATAAGCATAATATATTTGGGACATTTGTGAGCATTCTTTTGGAAGGGATAAAATCCATAATTAATTACACTTAAACAGGGAGAGTTTGAAGTAAACATTTTAACCTTTCTATATTGCTCATCATAGGGATGGTGCCAATGGGGAGGCTAGTGGTAGTACCCGGCACTATTTGACCCAACTATTCGGTGTAGGGCATATTAGGGACGGCACAAGAGGGAAGCTAGTGGTAGTACCTCGTGCCCCTTCCCAACTCCACCGGATAGGGAGCAAATAGAGTATAGAGCATAAGAAAGTTAAAAATGAAAGACAAAGTAAATGAAAGTATATAAAAAGAATCAAGTCAAATTTTTGATCACTTGAAAACACACTTTAATGATGAAATCAGTGCAAAATTATATAGAGGAAGTTTATTTGAAAAGAATTGATTTTGATCCTTCACATTCTTTTTCTTATTATTTTAATGCATGACTTAACACATAATATATTTTGCATGTGGCATGATGTCTTGAATTATGGGTTCTCAATATTTTTGTAATGCCTCATACTTGGACAATTTGATTGAATGTTTGAAATACTACATAACATCTTGTGTTTGGTTTTATTGAAAAGAAATTTCAGATTTGTCGTTCACAATCATCGTTAAAATCTGAAAGTTAAATAAATTTGTAAAAAGGAGAAGAGAAGGATATCTCTATTTAGGCAAAATGAATTGAGTTTGTTTTATCTTTCAACTTGCTTAACTTTGGTATATAATGTGCTAATTCATACCAAAACTCACATTAAATACAAAGATTCTGAATATGCTCTTATATGTTTGAAATATAAGTTTTCAATCGTAATGATTTAAGATGAGCTATAATGTGGAAGATACATATCTCAAATTATGACCTTGAAAGGCTCTATTGAAAATCTTTATGAAATTCAGAATCTGATTTTGTATAAAAGCTTAAACTCATATGATTTCTAAATAAAATCTTAATATAAGAAAAATAGAATTAAAATTTTGATGTCTTGGTTGATTGCTCCGATACGCATCCGAAACATATCATTTCTTATCTTTAAAGTGTACTAATATTGGTCCAAATGATGTGTCTTTCGATGATTTTGATTGCAAACAAAAATTTCTAAATATATGATCTTATCTTGATATTAAAAAGATTTATTGTGTTTCATATATACATTGGTGAAAAACTATGATTAAGAAATTGAGTTCTATAAATATATATACCTCAATGATCATCTATATGTTTTTCTCTCCTACATTCTTAAAGACTTCCATCAGAATATATATATAGAGTGAATGATCTTAAAGCTAGAAATATTTCAGCTCACTCAAATGATTCTTAAAAGAAAGAAAATGTAAATATTTTTTAAAAAAAAAACTGAGCTTCAAATGAATCATTTTCTGATTAATATCTCTATACATTTTCTCTAAGATTAGGAGAAAGCATAACTTGTGCTTAAAAGATTAAAAAGGGTGATTGCTATAAATTTTGAATAATTCTTGATCACTCGACATTCTCGATATCATAGAATTTCAGTTTTATTCACGCTTGTCATTAAAATCTAAAATTCAACAAAAGAAAAGAATGATTGAAGAGGAATGCATCTTTTGAGGGGGAGCTTTAGATATCTTATCCTAAAGTTACTTTAATTTGATGCATACCTTAATTTTTATGGATTGATTTTGATGAACATCCTTATATTGCAATACATGCTTTAATTATAAGTTTATACCTTAAGATGAGTTCTATAAAGGTTGTCTTATCTCAAACCTTGAGTCTTATGAAAATAAGCTGAAACTTATAGAAAACATATTTTTGAGATTGACAATTTTATTGAACATTATCTACAAATTCTAAACTCTTTAAATGGAATGATCAATTAAGGGGGAGAAAGAAAATTTCAGAAGGAAAGATCTTATGGAACTTAATCGCATAAATCTATAACTAAAGGAGAGGGAAAGAATACTAAATGAAAAGTGATCCTAATACTCTCCAATATGTATCATCTGAAATTTAAATCTGAAAATCTTTATGATACACCTTGAGGCGTGTTATTTGGTTAGTATATCTCATGCATCACTCTTGAACCAAATTGCAAATCTTAAGAGCCTCTAATTTAATGAAAAAGGGGGAGAATAATGTGTTAAATTTTCTTGAGTATCTCTTAGAAAATCTATTTTTGAACTTCACTAATGAGTCCTAATTGGCTTGCTCTTTAGAACTTCAATTTTGTGCCAATTCATTATTTTATGTATCAAATTGTGCTTATTCTCTAAAGAAATAAAAGAAAGTCTTTAAAAGAGCTCTAAGATGTATCAAAAATTGCATGAATTCATATTTTGGTATTTGTGCCCCAATGCTCTTATTATCATAAAAGAACTTTGAAGTCATTAAGAATTAATGATCCAACAGGATGATATGTCTTTCAAATATATAAGTTTTGATCTTTTACTCTGAAAATCAATTGAATTGCTCTCCTATTGATAAAATACTTAATAGATTAGGCAAAAGGTTTTAAATGAACAAGCTTTCCCACTTATTATTGAAGAGAGGTCAGATTTCCATTCGTGCTTTCCTTGAATATCATTTGTGGTACTTCTTGAATTAACCTAAGGAAGATTCCACCTACACTTGATTAGAAAACTATCTGTGGTATCAAATTAGAAAATTTCTTGAAATCACATTCGATGTGTTCTGCTCTGGAATTATCTTAATTGGCTCTGATCTATGCTCATTAATCTTTTTCTAACATTATTGCCTTGAGTTATATGATTCATATTCTTGCAATAACTTGACATGCAAATCAGAGTACAATAAGAAAAAGAAATATCTGAATATTCTTATCTTTGTGCTTAATGTTCCACTATCTTTTTGATGTTGTCAAAAAGGGGGAAAAATATCTAAGTATATGCTCATAATGCTTTGTATTTTATATTGAATACCAACTCAGCTTAAACTGAAATAGGTTGATTGTGTTAAGCTGATTAAATCTAAAGCATTATCATGAAGTATGTTTTAAATATTTATGTTTTCTACTTCATGCAACTTAGCTATGCATTAGTCCTAGAACACAATATATTTTATATTGCACATACTCCAAGTTTTGTCATCATCAAAAAGGGGGAGATTGTTGACCCTCTAATGGATTTTGATGAATACAAAACACTAGAGCATAATTCCCTTTATCTTAACAAGTTATTTGAGGATTTTAGTTGGTTAATTAAGAATATTGTTAAGAAATGTCTAGGCAAGTTCCCATGATTTTTAAGAACTTATTGAAGAATTTTTTGAGATGAAAGAAAAAGTTCAGGGACAGCCGAGACGTCTCCGGGTTGTCTCCGAGACGTCTCTGGCACAAATAGGAAGAACTGGCACGTCTGGAGACGTCCCCGTAAAGCGCGGAGACGTTCCCGGAGCGCGGAGACGTCCCCTGAAAAAGCGGAGTCGACTCTCTCAGAGAATTCCAGAAGACTTGTTTTTCGGAGATATAACGGCGGAGACGTCCCCGTAAAGCGCGGAGACATCCCCGGAGTGCGGAGTCGTCCCCGAAGAAGCGGAGTCGTCCCCATGCAAAAAGCGCAAACAAGCGGAGACGTCCCCGTAAAGCACGGAGACGTCCCCGGAGTGCCTGGGACGCGACTAACAACTTTTTCAGGTTTGATTTGAATTTCAAACGTCTCTTTTTTGTGTCTAACGGCTATATTTGCTTTTTGGGCTATAAAAGGGACCTCTTAAGTGCTTCTCAACATCTTCTTACCAACCCAATACAAGATCATTCAAGAGAGAAGAGAGAAAAAGAGGTTCAAGGGAGTTAGTGCATTCAAGTGAAAAAATCAAGCGCCTTCAAGTTTTCCAACAGATTTCGTGCTCAACTACTCTCTCCCGTTTGGCATTCAAAGCTCACATTCAAGCCAACGCGATCCACATCGAAAGAACCATCATCTCCCACGCTTCCAACGACTAAAAGGGTTCTTGCGAGTTCTATTGTTTATATTGTTATATTTGCTTGTTTAAGAAGCTTTGATTTGTTTTAAACCTTTATTCTAATATCTTGTAACTTGATTCAATCAAGGGATTGAATCAAGGGGTTAAGGTTTGTTGGTGAGCCAAAGGGAAAAACCAACATTGTAAGGTTGTGGTTGGTGAGCCTTTGGGAAAACCAACCGGGTTGGATTGTGAGCCCGTGAAAACAATCGGTTGGTTCGAGTCGGTGAGCCTGTGAAAACCGACCGAGTTTGTTGTGATCTCGTAAAACAACAAGTTAGGTTGTGAGCTTATAAAACAACCGGCTGTAATCTGTAGGATTATAGTGAAATTCCCAAGAGGTCTTGGGGAGTGGATGTAGGTGCTGGGGTGCACCGAACCACTATATGTTTGTTGTGTTTGTAATGCTTCTTGTCATTGTCTAACTAACACACTTACTTACTTAGATAAATTGCTTGCTTAACTCTTATCCGCGCATCCTTTAGTTGCAAGCATATTCAATCAAGTCACGTTCTATACATCAAACTGTTGCTAAGTTTAACTTTCACTGTGCATCTGTACAACTTAGCATAATTAATCAAAAAGTTTCAAAAGCAATATAAAAGTTTTTAAAAGACCCAATTCACCCCCCCTCTTGGGTTGTATCTACTGGGCAACAGTACCTTCAATAGATGGTCAGGTGGGCCGAGCCACACTCGGGCTTGGTCATCTATTAGTTGATTATATGGAACCCTATCATTTAATGGTTGGACCTAATCAGAATCTTCGGTGGAGGCGCCATACGCCTGCCAAAGAGACCGGGACAAAATTATCACTAGAAATTGTTTAGTGAAACAATTGGTTCACAACCTACCAATAGGTGCATATGGGTTGGCCGAGCCACACTCGGGCCCATATACGATCAATTGGGTTCTAGTGCTCACTAAAGCTTTAAGTGTAATTCTTCGAATTTGAGGTAGATGCTACAAATTTGTATAAAATAGTGTGAGGACCTTTAGACTAAAGTCCAAGTCTTTAGGGTTTAGTCAATTCATACACTAATAAGCTGATTTTCTTTTAAGCAGAAATGGCCACTAACCGATCGCTATTGGATAGTGATAAGCTAATAGGACCCAATTTTAATAGCTAGCTTAGAAAGCTGAAAACTTAGCATAGTCAGACCAAAAAGATTAAGGCTGACCAGAGTCAGGCAGAATGCTTCTATTGTAAGAAGCAGAGGCATTGGAAGAGGAATTGTCCTCAGTACCTTGCCTCACTTGACCCGAACAGGCCAAGCAAAAGAAAAGAGCAATCAGTTGCTGATCAAGGTATTTATATGATAACACCTTGTAATTTCTCTGTATGTGATAATTCGATCTGGGTATTAGATACTGGAAGTCCGTTTAATATATGTAATTCGTTGCAAGGACTTCAGGTCAATGAGAGATTTGAAAATAGCGAGAGATTCCTGAATGTTGGAGATGGAAGATCTGTTCCAGTTCTAGCTTTAGAAAATCTCAAACTTATTTTCAATGCTCATGTAGTTGTCTTGAGTGATTGTCACTATTGTCCTACGTTCTTATTGAATGTAATTTCCGTAGGCCTCTTGGCCATAAACGGCTATGAAATTTCAATAAGAAATATTTTTGTGATATCATTATGAATGGTGTTACCGTAATGAATGGACGATTGAGCAATGGCATCTACTTGTTATCACAACCTGTTAATGTAATGTACACGTCAAAAAAGTGCCCTAGAATAGATAATGTCATGGATGTCTACCTTTGGCATCATAGGCTAGGTCATATTAACAAGAACAGGATGAACAGGTTAAGTAAAGAGGGAATCCTCAATGTTAATGATTGTGAATCATTGACAACCTGCGAGTCATGTCTTCTTGGTAAGATGACCAAATCACCTTTTACCCAAAAAGGTGAACAAGACAGTAACTTATTGACCCTTGTACATTCTGATGTATGTGGGCCAATGAGTACAAATGCTAGAGGTGGGTATTCATATTTCATTACGTTTACAGACGACCTTTCTAGGTATGGTTATGTCTATTTAATAGGACATAAATCTGAATCATTTGAAATGTTCAAATTATATCGTAATGAAGTAGAAAAACAAACTGGCAAGAGTATTAAAACTCTTCGGTCAGACCGAGGAGGAGAATATCTCTCCAGTGAGTTTCTGACATATCTAGGAGAGAATGGGATTCTTTTCCAATGGACTCCTAGTACACCGCAGTATAACGGAGTATCAGAAAGGAGAAATCGAACCCTGTTAGACATTGTTCAATCCATGATGGGGTTTGCAAGTTTGCCCATATCCTTTTAGGGATATGCGCTTAAGTCAGCCTGTTATATACTTAATAAGGTTCCAAGTAAATCTGTGAATAAAACACCATATGAGATGTGGACGGGACGGAAACCGGTATTTTCTCACCTTAGGGTTTGGGGGTGTCCGGCTTATGTCAAACGTTTGAAAACAGACAAACTTGAAGCCAAGTCTGATAAATGTTTCTTTGTCGGTTATCCTAAAAAAATAAAGGATATTATTTCTACCTTGCTGAAGAACAAAAGTTGTTCGTAAGCAATAGAGCTGTTTTCTTGAAGAAGGAATTCCTTGGAGAAGGAAGTAGTAGCTCTAATGTTGAACTTAGGAAAATTCAACATGTAGAAGACCCAACACCATCCACTGAACCAGTTGAGTCTGAGTTGATTAGATCAACTCCAAAATCGATTTTGGATGTACCATTAAGACGATCAGGTAGAGTACCACATCAGCCGAATAGATACTACGGTTTCTTGGTTCGGAACGGGGTTCCTATCGAACTAGATGAAAACGATGAGGATCCGATTACTTACATGGATGCAATGCAAAGAAATGACTCTGATAAATGGCTTGGAGCCATGCAATCCGAAATGGAATCCATGAAGGTCAATGATGTATGGATATTAGTTGACCCACCTGAAGGGATTAAACCCATAGGGTGCAAATGGATTTTCAAAAGAAAACGGGGTGCAGATGGAAAGGTGGAAACCTACAAAGCCCGTCTGGTTGCCAAGGGTTACCGTCAACATTATGGTATAGACTATGACGAGACGTTTTCTCCTATGGCAATACTCAAGTCCATTCGGATTGTACTTGCGATAGCAGCACATTTAGACTATGAGATTTGGCAGATGGATGTTAAAACCGCTTTTCTAAATGAAGATTTAGAAGAGGAGGTGTATATGATACAACCTGAGGGTTTTCCATCTGAAGATGAGTCTAAAGTGTGCAAGCTACAAAGATTCATTTATGGATTAAAGCAAGCTTCTCGGAGTTGGAATATACGTTTTGATAAGGTGATCAAAATATATGGTTTCATTAAGAATGAAGAAGAACCCTGAATTTATAAGTGGGTCAATGGTTCAGTAATCATATTCCTAGTTTTGTATGTGGATGATATTCTATTAATTGGGAATGACGTCCCTGCATTGCAAGGAATAAAGGTCTGGTTATCATCTCAATTTGCCATGAAAGATTTGGATAAAGCATCTTACATCCTAGGGATGAAGATCTATAGAGATAGATCTAAAAGATTGCTTGGATTATCCCAATCTACGTACATTGATACTGTGCTAAAGAGATTCAGCATGATTAATTCCAAGAAAGGCTATCTTCCGATGGGCCATGGAATTAACCTCTCTAAGAAGGATTGTCCGACAATTCCTCAAGAAAGAGAGAGTATGGATAGAATTCTATATGCTTCGACAGTGGGTTCTATAATGTACGCCATGACATGTACAAGACCAGACGTGGCGTATTCACTGGGAGTAGTGAGTAGATACCAGTCTGATCCAGGTAGCAACCATTGGAAGGTTGTAAAATCTATCCTTAAGTATTTAAGAAATACTAAGGACCAGTGGCTTGTATATGGTGATTCTGACTTGAAACTTGAGGGATATACTGATTTCATTTTCCAGTCGGATCGAGATGATAGCAAAAGCATGTCGGGTTATGTCTTTACTCTTAAGGGTGGTGCAATCTGCTGGAAAAGTTTCAAGCAGCACACAATGGCAGATTCTACATGCGAAGCAGAATACATTGCAGCATCTGATGTCGCCAAGGAAGCCGTATGGTTGCGCAAGTTCGTCACCAAGCTTGGAGTGGCACTCTCTATTGATAGTCCAGTTTTCATTTTTTGTGACAACACTGGAGCCATAGCTCAAGTGAAGGAACCCAAAGCACATCAGCGGACCAAACATATTCTGCGACGCTATTGTTAGAAACCCCGATCATGCCGCAGAAAATTCAAAAAAAATCTGATGGCAGCGGAAGAGGCATGCGCGGGATCAACCATTCATCGCATGAACGTTGTTCAAAAACCGTTCGTAGATAGATAAGGATTAAAAACTTTTAAAAACATTAGAAGATCAGATCTTCACCTTGTGCGGGTAGATGATCACCACAAACTGAAGTTCATGGTTTAGGATGAAGGTTCGCTTGAAGCCGTTCAAGTGCCCGGCCTCTACGGGTATCCACACGAAGCAGGATCCGATCCAAGCTCTCTATCTCACCGGGGTGCTAGCTCCCTTGCAGAGATAACTTTTGATGGCTGATCTCCTCTCTTTCTTTCAACTCTTGAATGTACTTGAGAGGAGGAAGAAGAAGGATGATGAAGAGGAAGAAGCAAAGCCCCTGCAGCCTACTTTCTTTTCCCTGCATTGGAAGGAGGAAAGGAGGAAGAGGAGGACGCCATGGCTTCTTCTTTTCTTCTTCTTGCTGGTGGCTGAACCAAAGGAGGGAGAGGGTGGCCACGGCTCCAAAGGAAGAGGAAAAAACTCTTGCTTGGGCGCCGGCCCTAGCTCCCCTTTTAATAAGTATGAAGGGCTCCTAACAATTAGGAGCCCTTGAGTTATTTCCAAGAGGGGGCGCCGGCCCCCTCTCTTCATGTCGCCCTAACCAAGTGGAGAGGGGCTGATGCCCCTCTTACTTGGTTAACCTAATCCTCTTCCAAAGAGGATTAGGTGCCCCTCTCATGGTTTAGTCCTAATCTAATTAGGATTAACCAAATCATGAATCAATCGGGTTCAATCTATGCTAGTCCTAATCCAATTAGAACTTGAATGAACCATGACTCAATTGAACTCTTCAATCCTAACCCAATTAGGAGTCAAGTTGATTCATTAGATTAATAATTAATTAGGACTTGAGGAATCCTAATCCAATTAGGATTTGTTTAATTCTAGTCCTAATCCAATTAGGATCCTCAAGTGGAAGCTTGTACAAGTCCTTGGCTTCTTGGATTGCCGTCACTTTGGCTTCCCATGACCTTGGTAGACAACGAAGAATCTTCCTGACAAGCTCACTGTTAGAATAATTTTTGCCAAGGCTTTTTAGGCCATTGACAATGTCAGTAAATCTAGTGAACATGCAAGTGATTGTTTCATTAGAATCTATTTTAAATAATTCATATTTATGAACTAATATATTTATTTTGGATTCTTTTACTTGATTTGTGCCCTCGTGGGTCACTTCAAGTCTATCCCAAATCTCTTTTGCAGAATTGCAAGTAGAGACTCTATTGAATTCATTTCTATCTAAAGAACAATAAAGTACATTCATGGCTTTGGCATTTAGTTGTGCCTTCCTTATGTCATTGTCATCCCAATCCTTTTCAAGCTTGGGTACAGTGACACCTTCTACATGAATGGATGGGATGTATGGTCCATTTAGTATGGTGGTCCACATCTCATAGTCTTGGGCTTGGATAAATATTCTCATCCTCGCCTTCTAATATGAGTAGTCGGATCCATTAAAAAATGGAGGTCTATGGGTGGACTGTCCCTCAAAGTGAGAAGATTCAAATGGGATTGTCATTTTGATCTTTTACTCTTTGGGTAGTAGAGTTCAGGCTCTGATACCACTTGTTGCCCAGATAGACAACCCAAGAGGGGGGGTGAATTGGGTTTTAAAATAATTATTGCAATTAAAATATTTGTGGACACTAATTAATACTTTTTGCAAGTTGATTAATTAGATGCTATGTGCAGTGAGTGAGATGAAAGTAAAGACGTCAAGGCAATCACAAACACAATGATTTTATAGTGGTTCGGAGCTAACCCTTGCTCCTACGTCCACTCCCCAAGCCTCACTTGGGAATTCACTATAACCCCTCGGATTACAGCCGGTTGTTTTACAAGCTCTCAACCCAACTTGTTGTTTTACGAGGTCACAACGAACTCAGTCGGTTTTTCCAGGCTCACCGACTAGAACCGCCCGATTGTTTTTCCGGGATCACAATCAAACCCTTCACACATTGGTTTCAATCTAGGCTCACCAACAAACCTTTACACCCTTGATTCAATTCCCTGATTGAATCAAGTAAGGACCAAATGGATAGAAAAGCAAACAGAAAAATACAGCTTCTAAATAAGCAGATTTTCAGCAATATAAATAGAAGAGAAGTTAAGAGCCCTCAAACAATTTATGATGATGTAGTGGAGGGCTTCTTGAACTCTGGGTCTCCTCTTGAATGTCTTGAAGACTTGAAGGCTGAAGGAGACTTCTTTAATGCTGGGAAGAGTTGGTTGAATGGAGTTAATGGCCCTCTTCCTTCTTTTCCGTTGAAAATCCTTTGGCAGATGAAGAATATGTGTTTTCTTTGAAAGGAATGTCACTTCTCTACCTTGCTATAGTTCTCTATGGCTATTTAAGCCATTCCCCATGGAAACTAGCCGTTAGACACAATCTACTAGCTGTTCTGCACATTCTGCACATCCTGACAATGTTTTTGTTGGGATCGGAGTCGACTCGCGCGATCTAGAGTCGACTCGGCTGCAGCAGGAGTCGACTCATGCTTTTCTGGAGTCGGCTCGGCAACTATTCCGGATTTGAATTAAAGTGCTCTTCTCGACTGGGAGTCGACTCGACTTAACCCGAAGTTGACTCCCCAAAGTCTGGAGCTGACCTGGCACTTTTGGAGTCGACTCATCTCAAGAAATCCATGGATGCATTTTTCAAGTTTGCTCACTCGAGTCGACTCGTGAATTCTGGGAGTCGACTCGGTGCTCAGAGTCCGAACTCCCGAGCTTCTATCTTTTGGCTCGTGCTGTCTTGGAGTCGACACGGACTGTTTTGGAGTCAACTCGGCTCTCAGTATCCGAAAAGCAGTCTTCTGTTTTTTTGGGGTAGCGCTGCCTTGGAGTCGACTCGAACTGTCTTGGAGTTGACTCGCCTCTCAGAGACAAAAATACTGTCTTCTGTCTTTTTGGGGTCGCGCTGTCTCGGAGTCGACTTGGCCTTTGTGGGAGTCGACTTGGCTCTCAGTGTCCGAAAGTTGCTCTCTGACTTTTGCCTTGTATTACACTGAGAGTCGACTCTCGCTTCCTTTGGAGTCGACCTGCCAACCATCGGAGTCGACTCGCGTTCCTCAGGAGTCGACTCGGCTCTCAGGGTCCAAAATACCTTCTCTGTCTTTCTGTCTGTAACTCCCTGGAGTCGACTCATACTACCCTGGAGTCGACTCGGATAGCATCGGAGTCGACTCACGCTCTTCAAGAGTCGACTCGCTGACAGGTTTTGAGTTGGATCTTTCTGTTCGTCTGTCTGTTCTCAGTCGAAGTCGACTCGTAATGTACAGGAGTCGACTGGAGCCTGTGCCAGTGCTTCTGATACGCTTGGAGTCGACTCGTAATATCCCGGAGTCGACTCGTAATATCCCAGAGTCGACTCGAGTCTCAGACTTTGATTCATATTGATTTCTTAACTTATCCAAAATGTCTTGAACCAAATCTAGAGACACTTAACCATAAATTTACAAGAATTTTACAGAAATACTAGATTGAATTCATTAGTAAACATAAGATATACTCAAATGCTTTGAGCTCATCAAAATCAAATAGGGTTATAATCAATCACTCCACAATTGGTATCAAAGCGCTACCATTACACCAAAACCGACCGGTGTTAGTGAAGGCGCAACTCTATTTCCTTAAACCCCACCAAAGGCAGCGCCACGAGTCGACTCCGACCAAGGCCTCGCCCAACCCCGGACTCCGACCTGGCCTCGCCATGGGTTCAGGGACCCTCGGTATGACCCACCTACTAACCAGGCCATCGCCGTTGGCAGGCGGCAGGACATGCTGACAGTGACCCTCCCTGTGCTGCTCAGGGACCCCGCGGGTATGGCCCGCACAGCGGCCGAGTATGTCCAACATTTCCCCCCCCCAACGCGATGCCTGGGTTTCAAACTCGAGACCTCTGGCTATGATACCAATTGTCAGGATCAAGCGCTACCATTAGACCAAAACCGACCGGTGTTAGTGAAGGCGCAACTCTATTTCCTTAAACTCCACCAAAGGCAGCGCCACGAGTCGACTCCGACCAAGGCCTCGCCCAACCCCGGACTCCGACTTGGCCTCGCCATGGGTTCAGGGACCCTCGGTATGACCAACCTACTAACCAGGCCATCGCCGTTGGCACGCGGCAGGACATGCTGACAGTGACCCTCCCTGTGCTGCTCAGGGACCCCGCGGGTATGGCCCGCACAGCGGCCGAGTATGTCCAATAGGCTCCACAACCCAACTCTCCCACTTGGAGACTGATACATTCAGTCGTGCATCTATCTTAAAAATAGACAAACTTTCATATCTTGATCTGTATTCTCTGTGCAGCACCTCCATTCAACTATCTTTGGAGGCCAATTGAGGCCATGCATCGCCTCAATTTCTCTGTAGTGACTGTCTTAGTCAACATATCAGCTGAATTCTTTACTCCTTGAATCTTCTCAAGTAACAAACTGCCATCTTCTAGCAACTTCCTGATGAAGTGATATCTCAGCTGTATGTGCTTAGTTCTCGCATGAAACATTGGGTTCTTAGTGTTGGAAATTGTGTCCCAAAGCTATTTTTTTAATTATAAGAAATTGGATTATGTATATATTTTATTAAAATGAATAAAAATTTATTCTAGCAATTTTCTATTCATCACAAGTGTTACATCTTCAAATTGAACTTCTGTGTATTGTGATGAAGTCCTTAAGACTAATTTAGTGGATAAAAGAGGTTTTATCATTTAGTCCTTAAACTAGTTCGCGACCAAATGATGAGCTGTCAATTGGACGATAGCTATGTCAAGTATAGGTCGTTGTGTGCCATTTAGTTAGTTGTTCTCTTAAACCAAGGAGTGTGGAGACACTGTATGGCATACAGGTGAGATGTAGGAGTACATCGTCACTGAATAGTGACTCACCTGCGTAGCACTCCACTGTCGGGAGTTAGCTCGTAAAACGTATGGGCATAAGTACCCCTTAGACCTGAGACTGTCATGGTGACTTGCAAGCAACTCACTATACTTAGGCACTGGATGACCTGAATTTCTAATTCAGGGATCGGAAGGATGCTGGGTGCAGTCAAGTACTCGCGAAGTCTGTGTATGAGTCAAGATGGGATTGACCGCTCCAGATTTTAGGAGTTGATGTCTCATTGTATTTCAATTCAGTAAAACCTTGGCCAGGGTAAACCAAGTGATAAGTCACTTGATTTGATTAATTGAAATATACTATGAATGACCGGACCCAGAGTTCGACAGTCCACTCTGAGGTCATCTTGAGTATCGATGGTCATAGTGATGAATTATGCAACAACCATACGTCTAGGTTCTTGAATGTTGCTTTGCATATTCGACCTATCCGGACGTCGGATATCATTGCTAGATGGTCACCTTGATTAGTGCATGGAGTAATCCATGTACTACCGGCTTAGTGTTCGAACCTATCGGAGTCACGCACATTAGTCAAGCTAAGTAGGAAGGTCTTGACCCAATTTAATTAAGAATTAAATTGTGGGTCATTTGAAATTTGGTTCTGTCTATGTTCAGCTAGCACTGAACATGAGTTACATGCTAAATTTCATGGATGAACAACTAATTAAGTCTGTATTTCGGGTCAATCAAGTTTTAATTAATATAATTGAACTTGATCAGAACTCAATTGTTGAGATTAGATTTGATTGGGTCTAAATTAATGTAATTGGGCTCGATCATGATTTAATTGGAATTTAATTTCGTATTTGTTCTGATCTAAGTCGGATTTGGATCGAGCCGAAACTGGACCTAATTGAATCTCCCATGAGTCGGACTCATGTGGAATTTTTTCGAATCAAAAATCATTCAAATGGGCTGTCAATTTGGTTGAGAACGAAATAGGCTTGCTTTATTTCAAAATGGGCTAACCCATTTCCTATTTGACTAATCCCATTTAAATGGTTACGGCTGACTTGTTTTTAAACTCCCATGGACCCGTGGACCACTTCCCCTCATGGACCCTTAAGGTTTTTTTTGTGAACCACGATGGAGAAAAGCCTGGGAGGAGAAAACAGAGCCTTCTTCCTCCCAGATTCATCTCCATACCATGCCATCGTCTGGCCTCCAACCGCACTGCCGTCTGGACTGGAATGTCCGGTTTTGAACCGGCTACATTCCGGTTAAATTTGATTTTTGAAATCCGGCTGTTATCGGATGGATTTACTATTTTTTTCCCACATTTGTTTTTGAAACGAACGTTATGAATTCATAACGTATGGATTCGTAAAGACAGTCATTACTCCTCTTAAATCCTCTCTGCGTTGGCCTATAGATAGACCAACGTTTTCCTCTTGAATACAGAACGAATCAGAGAGAAAAAGGAGTGAATCTGTTGGTGAAATTTTGGAAGAAACTTCACAGACAGAGGCAGCTTCGGTGGGATTTTTTCTAAAGGAGAAGAGGAAGAGAGAAGAAGTGGTCCTTCTCTCTCAATCTTCTCCCAGTGGCAAGCATTCAAATCCGGCTTTCTAGTCTCCTCTCTTCTCCTCTGCGATCAGTCCAAAATTGAAGCTCTCGGGTTGGAAACGGGAGAGAAGAAAGAAGAAGAAGGACAAGAAAAGAAAAGTGTTTCTTCTAGGGTCTTTTTTGCAAAAAGTGGTTTTGCAAAATACAGATATCGTCCAACCTTCCTACGAAGCTCAACGTGCGTGCGAAGTAGAGGGCTTGCAGATCTAGGCCTCGCAGAGCTACCTTTAGGGATCCAGATCTAGATCTAGATCCAGATTACCTCGACCAACTTTCGCTGCGGGCTTGAAGTAATTTTACATAAAAGTTAAATTAAATATTTATAATTGTTATAAATAAAATAAATAAAAAATTTAAAACTGATTTTCATGCCTGGCGTTCGATTTTATCGGACAACTCGGGAGATATTCCCTTCAACTGGTATCAAAGCCAGGTTGGCCGATGGAATTGGCCTATAATATCTAGAATTATGCATTATTTAATTTTTAAATTTAGATTAGATCTAGATTTATTGATAAAATATCAATCTTGTGCTGAATTATAAGGTTGTCCTGCTATAAGGTTAACCCCTTATAGTGAAAAGGTTGTCCTAGACAAAATTGAGATTAATTTGTATCATAAAATAAGTAGTTTATTTTTGTGAAATTATGCATAATTGATGTTTATGAAATTTCAGTTTTAAATTTATTATGACCACAAAATTTAAATATAAATTGTTTATATTTGGAATAAATTGACACCTTGAATCCATGATCATAATGCATTTAATAAAGAATTAAATGTTGAATTTAAAATTTAAAATTTGAATTTCAAATAAAGATTTAAAATTCAAAATTTGAAATTCAAATTAAAATTTAAATTTGAACATGGGATTTGGGGCATGGGTTAGCACAATCAGATTAGTTGACTAGGTTAGACCTAATCATGAAATCAAATTGAAATGGACTAACTTAAGAAACATGATTTAATCTAATTAATAGTTGAACTAGACTAAATCAAGGTTTATAAAATGATCAAACTCAATAGTTGTAGTTTATCATATCCAAACATTTCAATTGGATCTGATTGTGGCTCAGTGGTCGAGCCCGAGTTCCTAAGGATAAACTAAATCAACTTGATAAACCAATTGGTATCTAAGGTAAGTCGGCATTTGATCATGGTTTTTAATTGGGGCTACCTCTTACCTGGCCAACATAGTTGGTGTCTAGAAAAGAGGTTAATGGCGTAACCCTCCCATGATCTCTCTTACCTGGCCAATTTGGTCGATCAAGTTTTGATTAAGGTACCTTGAGACTTGGCACTCACCCATGCCATTAAGAAAAATCAGTGTGACTGATTTAGGTGTCTAATAGACCAATAAGAGCTAGTCCTCTATATGATTTGGTGAAGTCAGTGAGAGGATTTAGAATTATCGGTCAATGTTACATATCATTTAAAATTCTCTAAATTATTAGATCCTTAAAATGATAAAGTTATATAGATAACTAGATCATAGCCTCCCATTCAGGTAAATGATAATGGGTCCAATATTACAGTTGAACATGCAGGACGCTTCCGTCTGGTGTTCCTCTGAATACTGGAATTATCCTTCGTTATATGATAGTTTTTGAGCTATCTAATTGTGATTAGGTTGGCCGAGCCTTCCTCGGGCCTGATCATACATTAGGTAGTGTCATCAAGTTAGTTCATTAATGGTTGGACCTAACCAGGATCTTCAGTGGAGGCCTCCGCCTACTGATTACCACCTGGGGAAAAATTGATTACTAGAAATTGGTTAGAGAAACAATTGGTAATAGACCTACCCTTAGATGCAAATGGGTTGGCCGAGCTTTCTCGGGCCCGTATGCAGTCTATGCGGATTCTAGTACTCACTAGGGAATTAAAGTAATTCCTCGAATTAAAGGTAGAGGCTATTAATTCGATTAAAATAGTGGGAGAAAACTTTTGACTAAAGTCCAAGTCTTTAGGATTAAATAAATCATATACTGATTAGTTGGGTGTTTCCTTTATTTTTCAGATATGGCTAACTCATTATCCCTCCGAACACTATTAGACAATGATAAGCTTAATGGACCTAACTTCGATAGCTGGTATCGAAAGATGAAAATCGTATTAGAGCATGAGCGGATCCTGTATGTGATATCGGATCCTGCACCTGAGGAACCTGCAGCCAATGCACCACGTGCAATCAGAGACGCTTATCAGAAGTGGCTCAACGATCGCACTACAGTGCGTTGCATCATGAGGGCCTCGATGAATGATGAGTTTAGTCGTAAATTCGAGGAAGAGCAGCCAGTGAAAATCCTTCAAATGTTGAAGGAGTCTTTCGGCACACCTGATGATGTTGAACGATATAAGACCTCCTGCACTATATTCAATGCCCGCATGAGGGAAGGGGCATCGGTCACCGATCATGTATTGTACATGGTCGAACAAATCGATCGCTTAAGTAAACTTGGCTTTCCTTTGCATGAGCAATTGGGCAAGGACGCCATTTTGAACTCACTTCCCAAGTCCTACCTGACCTTAGTCATTATAGAATGACTAAACCTGAAGTATCCTATCATGGTTTGCTAGGTTTACTGCAGACCTATGAGAAGGATCACCAACTCAAAAAGGAGTCGGTGAATGTAGTAGGTGGGACTTCTGCAGGACTTTCTTCCTTTAAGAAAGGAAAGAAGAAGAAGGTGCAAAAAGCTCGTGCTGGGGTCTCTAATCCCAGCCAGACTAAGAAGCGTAAAGCCGATAAGAGCAAGGCAGAGTGCTTCTTCTGTAAGAAGATGGGTCATTGGAAGCGGAACTGTCCGGCTTACATAGCGTCCCTTGATCCAAACAGGCCTAAGAAGAAAAAGCAGCAAACAGTTGCTGCACAAGGTAATTATATGATAACACCTTGTAATTTTTCAATTTATGATTCTACCACTTGGGTATTGGATACTGGAAGTCCAATTAATATTTGCAATTCGTTGCAGGGACTTCAAGTTAGTAGAAGATTCAAGAGTGGCGAAAGATTCCTGAACGTTGGAGATGGAAGATCAGTTCCAGTCCTAGCTTTAGGAGTCATTGAGCTTGTTTTTGAATCTAGAGTAGTCATATTAGATGATTGTCATTATTGTACAACATTTTTAATGAATGTCATCTCTGTAGGCCTTTTGGCCAAAAATGGTTATTGTTTATCAATAAAAGAAAATTTTTGTGATATCATTTTGAATGGTATTAAAATTTTTCGTGGACAATTAAAATATAGCATTTATACTCTATCACTGCCTGTGAATGTAATGTACACCTCTAATTAACGCTCTAAGTTAGATAATGTCAATGAAGCCTATTTATGGCATTGCCGGCTAGGTCACATAAATAAAAACAGGATAAACAGGTTAGCCCAACAGGGCATTTTAGAAATCAATGATTGTGAATCATTGCCAACTTGTGAATCCTGTCTTCTGGGTAAGATGACCAAGTCATCTTTTTCTGGAAAGGGTGAACGAGCCAGCGATGTTCTTGACCTCATACATACTGATGTATGTGGACCTATGAACGTAAGTGCCAAAGGTGGTTATGCCTACTTCATAACCTTCACAGATGACCTATCCAGGTATGGGTATGTCTATCTGATGAAGCATAAGTCGGAATTATTTGAAATGTTCAAACAATTTTGTAATGAAGTAGAAAAACAGACTGGAAAGAGTATTAAGATCCTTCGGTCAGACCGAGGAGGAGAATACATTTCCGGTGATTTCTTGACTTATCTTGAGGAGAATGGGATTCTCTCACAATGGACCCCTCCAGGAACACCTCAGCACAATGGTGTATCCGAAAGGAGGAATCGAACTCTGTTAGACATGGTTCGATCCATGATGGGGTTTACTAGTCTGCCTCTATCTTTTTGGGGTTATGCTTTAGAGTCTGCGTGTATAATACTAAATAAGGTTCCAAGTAAGTCTGTTGAGAAGACTCCATATGAGATATGGACTGGGCGTAAGCCGACACTTTCATACCTTAGGGTTTGGGGATGTCCGGCTTATGTTAAACGTTCTCAAACTGACAAACTGGATCCTAGGTCCGATAAGTGTTATTTTGTAGGGTACCCCAAGCAAACTAGGGGTTATTACTTCTACCTTCCTAATGAACAAAAGGTGTTCGTAGGACTTAAGGCAACCTTTTTGGAAAAGGAATTCCTTAGTGAAGGAATTATTGCCTCTAAGGTTGAACTTAGTGAAGTCTAGCAGGTGGAAGATTTAACACAATCTACTGAACCCACAGAATCGGATTCGATTAGATCAAACCCGGAGCCCAATGTAGAAGCACCATTAAGGCGATCAGGTAGAGTACCGCGTCAAGTGGATAGATACTATGGTTTCTTGGTCCAAGACGCAGATCCCATTGAGCTCGATGAGAACAATGAGGATCCGATCACCTATATGGATGCTATGCAGAGGTCCGACTCTGAGTTATGGCTTAACGCCATGAGATTCGAAATGGAATCCATGGAAATCAATAGTGTATGGACACTAGTTGATCCACCCGAAGGAATAAAACCCATAGGGTGCAAATGGATCTTCAAAAGAAAGAGAGGCGCAGACGGAAAGGTGGAGACCTATAAAGCCCGTCTAGTTGCCAAGGGGTATCGTCAACGTTATGGTATCGACTATGACGAGACTTTTTTCCCTGTGGCAATGCTAAAATCTATTCGGATCATACTTGCTATAGCAGCATATATGGATTATGAAATCTGGTAAATGGATGTGAAAACAGCTTTTCTAAATGGAGAGCTGGAAGAAGAGGTGTATATGATACAACCTGAGGGCTTCACATCTACAGACGAGTCCAAAGTATGCAAGCTACAAAAGTCCATTTATGGACTTAAGCAAGCTTCTCGAAGTTGGAACATACGTTTCGATAAAACTATCAAAACGTATGGCTCCGTTAAGAACGAAGAAGAACCTTATGTTTACAAGTGGGCTAACGGTTCAGTGATCACATTTCTTGTCTTATATGTGGATGACATTCTCCTAATTGGGAATGACATCCCTGCATTACAAAATGTGAAACTCTGGCTGTCATCACAGTTCTCCATGAAGGATTTGGGAGAAGCATCCTACATCCTAGGGATGAAAATCTATAGAGATAGATCTAAGAGGTTGCTTGGATTGTCCCAATCCACGTACATCGACACTATGTTGAAGCGGTTCAACATGGAGAATTCCAAGAAGGGCTATCTTTCGATAGGCTAAGAAATTTCTCTCTCTAAGAAAGATTGTCCGACAACTTCCGAAGAGAGAGAGCGTATGAGTAGAATCCCATATGCTTCTGCAGTAGGTTCTATCATGTACGCCATGACATGTACAAGACCGGATGTTGCTTACTCACTAGCAGTAGCGAATAGGTATCAGTCTGATCCGGGTGAGAACCATTGGAAGGTGGTGAAAACCATCCTTAAGTATTTAAGAAATACTAAGGACCAATGGTAAATCTATGGAGAATCTGACTTAAAACTTGTGGGGTTAACAGACTCTAGTTTTCAGTCAGACCATGATGACAGTAAGAGTATGTCAGGATTTGTGTTTACCCTGAATGGAGGAGCAGTCTGCTGGAAAAGTTCCAAGTAGCATTCAGTAGCCGATTCTGTATGCAAAGCAGAGTATGTTGCTGCATCAGATGCGGCAAAGGAAGTGTTAGATGTATGCCCTAGAAGCCAATTTGGCTGACACATTTTTGATTCTAGGGACATAATTTTGTACTTGACTATTTATTATTGAATAAATAAAAGGCATCTTTTCATTCATATTGTTTATGTGTCTATGAATCGTCCAAGAAATTAATAAGATGATGATACATATTCTCAAGAGTTGAGAATTTGAGCCATGTATCATTGGTGATTAATTTCTAAATGCTCCTGATCAATGGATCATCACGAGGACGGTGATCGATCCGATCAGTGCACAGATTGTGGAGTGATTGATTAAAACCCCATTTGATTTTGATGAGCTCAAAGCATTTGAGTATATCTTGTGATTACTAATGAATTCAATTGAGTGTTTCAGTGAAAATCCTGTCCAAGTGTCTCTAGATTTGGTTCATAGTATTTTGGATAAGGTAAGAAGTCTGCTGAACCAAAGTCTGAGACTCGAGTCGACTCCCGAGTATCACGAGTCGACTCCAAGCGTATCAAGTTCACTGGCACGAGCTCGAGTCGACTCCAGATCAGTACGAGTCGACTCCGACTGAGAACAGACAGAAGGACAGAAAGCTTCAACTCAGAAACTGTCAACGAGTCGACTCCCGAAGTGCGCGAGTCGACTCCAATATTCAACGAGTCGACTCCAGGGTAGTAAGAGTCGACTCCAAGAGAAACACAAAGAAAAGTCAGAGAGCAGTTTTCGGGTCTGAGATTCGAGTCGACTCCAGTGGAACGCGAGTCGACTCCGATGGTTGGCAGGTCGACTCCAAAGAAGGTAAGAGTCGACTCTCAGAGGAACACAAGGAAAAAGTCAGAGAACGATTTTCGGACTCTGAGATTCGAGTCGACTCCCGCAGTACGCGAGTCGACTCCGAGACTGAGCGACCATCAACAGACAGAAGACCATGTTACTGCCTCTGAGATTCGAGTCGACTCACAGACAGCTCGAGTCGACTCCGAGACAAGCTTCACGTCAAAAGGCAGAAGACCAACTTTCGGAAACTGAGAGCCGAGTCGACTCCAAGGAAGTTCGAGTCGACTCCAAGACTGGATGAGCCAAAAGACAGAGAATCGGGAGTTCGGGCTCTGAGATTCGAGTCGACTCCCAGGACAGTCGAGTCGACTCGAGTGGACAAAATTTAAAATTGGATCCACGAACTTCAGTGGATGAGCCGACTCCAAAATTGCCAGGTCAGCTCCAGAAGTTGGCGAGTCGACTCCAGGTCAAGACGAGTCGACTCCCAGTCAAGACGGCAACTTTAATTCAAATTTGGAACAGTTGCCGAGTCGACTCCGGAAAAGCGTGAGTCGACTCCTGCTACAGCCGAGTCGACTCCTGATCGCGCGAGTCGACTCCAACCCACCAACGGTCATATTGTCAGGCTGCGCAGAGTGTGCAGAACGGCCAGAAAAAGTAGAGTAACGGCTAGTTTCCGTGGGGGTTGGCTTAAATAGCCACAGAGGACTGTAGCAAGGCAGAGAACAGATATTCCACTCCAAGCATTCAAGTTTTCAAGCTCTCCAAGTGCTCTTAAACGAAAAAGGGAAGATCTGCATTTACTGCTCCAACAACTTCTTCCCAACAATCAAAGCTTCCTCCTCCTGCATTCAAGTCGACCACTCTTTCAAGAGGAGATCGGAGTTCCAGAAGCCATACCTCTTCACCAGCTTAAAAGCGTTTGAGGGCTTCTAACTCCTTTACGATTATATTGTTTTAAATCTGCTTTTTGAGAAGCTATTTTCTGTTTTCTTCTATCTCTTGTATTTACTCGATTCAATCGGGGGATTGAATCAAGGGGTTTAAGGTTGGTTGGTGAGCCAAGTTAAAACCAACGTGTGTAAGGGTTTGATTGTGAGCCCGGGAAAACAATCGGGGTTGGTTCTAGTCGGTGAGCCTGGGAAAACCGACCGAGTTCGTTGTGAGCTCGTAAAACAACAAGTTTGGTTGTGAGCTTGCAAAACAACCGGCTGTAATCCAAGGGGGTTATAGTGAAATTCCCAAGTGAGACTTGGAGAGTAGACGTAGGAGCAAGGGTTAGCTCCGAACCACTATAAAACTTTATGTTTGTAGTGCATTGTCTCTCATCTTCTTCCCCGCACATTACTCACAGCACTAGGCTTTAATTAAATAACTTGCTATAGTTTTTAATTAATCATCCACAAAGTTTTAATTAGCCAAATTATTTTAAAAACCCAATTCACCCCCCCCCCTCTTGGGTTGTCTATCTGGGCAACAAGTGGTATCAGAGCCAAAAACTCTTCCACTCAAGAGTTAAAAGATCAAAATGACAACCCCATTTGGATCTTCTCACATTGAGGGTCAGTCCACCCAAAGACCCCCTTTCTTCAATGGATCTGACTACTCATACTGGAAGGCTAGGATGAGAATATTCATCCAAGCCCAAGACTATGAGATGTGGTCCATTGTAGTAAATGGGCCATACATCCCATCCATTTACGTAGATGGTGTTAAGGTACCTAAACTAGAAATGGACTGGGATGAACATGACATGAGGAAGGCACAATTAAACTCTAAAGCAATGAATGTCTTCTATTGTGCCTTAGACCGTAATGAATTCAATAGGATTTCAACTTGTAATTCAGCAAAAGAAATTTGGGACAGACTTGAAGTGACCCATGAGGGCACGAATCAAGTCAAGGAATCCAAAATAAACATCTTGGTTCATAAATATGAACTATTTAAAATGGATTCAAATGAAACAATCACATCCATGTTCACTAGGTTTACTGATATTGTCAATGGTCTAAAAAGCCTTGGCAAGAACTATACTAACAGTGAGCTTGTCAGGAAAATCCTTCGGTGTCTACCGAGGTCGTGGGAAGCTAAAGTGACAGCAATCCAAGAAGCCAAGGACTTGAACAAGCTACCACTTGAGGAGCTTCTTGGATCCCTCATGACGCACGAGCTCACCATGAAACAATACAACGAGGAAGAGTCCTCCCATAAGAAAAAGGTAATAGCCCTTAAATCTACTTCTTCTAACAAGGACTTGTCTTGCAGCAGCAGCAGTGAAGAAGAAGAAGATGAGGAAGATGGTGGTGAGGCTCTTCTTGTGCGCAAGTTCAAGAAATTCATCAACCACAAGAAGTCCTATCATCAAAGGAGAGGCCCCTCAAATTCCTACCGCAAAGACAAAGGTAAGGAAAGGGAAAATGAGGGGATTGGTTGTTACGAGTGCAAGAAGCCGGGTCACATAAGAGCGGAGTGCCCCTTACTGAAGAAGGGGAGTAAGTACAAGAAGAAAAAGGCACTTGTCACTACCCTATCGGACTCCGACTCATCATCCTCCTCATCAGATGATGAACAAGAAGAGAAGGCCAATTTCTGTTTCATGGCCAACGAAAACGAGGTAACTTCCGACACGCATCCTGATTTTTCTTTTGATGAACTTTATGATGCATTTAATGAATTAATGGTAGAATATAAGGCTATAAATCTTAAGAATAAAGAACTGAAAATAACTAATTAATCATACCTACATAAATACGATAAATTAGTTAAGGATAAGGATTTAATCACCAAAGAAAATATAGAACTTAAAACAAGCAACCAACTTTTAACTCAAAAGACCAACACCTTAACTAAAGAAAATGAAAAACTAACTAAGAAATTTTCAGAACTTAAAAAATATAAACAAACCTTAGATAAGGATCTTACTAAAGAACTTAATGATCTAAAAGCCGAAAATCAGACACTAACTAAAGAACTTAACAAATACAAACCCTTAGTTGAAAGATTTACCTATAGTTCTGAAAAATTAAACATGATACTAAATAGTCAACGTGCAGTGTTTAATAAAGCCGGTTTAGGATATAAACCAAGGAATAAGCAAAAACTTCTTAGTAACTTCTTTGTTAAAGCTGGGAAAACAAAAACTAAGAAAATAACCTGCTTTTGTTGTGGTACAGTAGGCCATAAAGCAAATGTATGTAATTTTAGGAAAAGTAAAACTAAAAAAAAAATTAAAAGGGTATGGGTTCCAAAAGGAACCAACTTGACTAACCATGAAGGACCCAAGAAAACTTGGGTACCTAAGATGACATGATTTGCTTGTGTAGGAGTGTCTTGCAGCCAAGGTCAACAAAAATTGCTGGTATTTAGATAGTGGCTGCTCAAGGCACATGACGGGTGATAAAGACCAATTTTTCACCCTTGAAGCTAAGAAGGGAGGTGCTGTGACGTTTGGAGACAACAACCAAGGTCACATCATTGGTATTGGTAAAGTTCAAATCACCCCTTCTACTTTTATAGATAATGTTAGATATGTTGATGGTCTTAAGCATAACTTGTTAAGCATCAGTCAATTATGTGATAAAGGATATGATGTTATGTTTAAACCATCACTATGTATTATAACAAATCCTAATGATAATAGCTTAGTTTTTAAAGGGATTAGACGTGGAAATGTATATGTTGTAGACCTAGAAGATCTTGCAAAACATAACCAATGTCTAGTTGTAAATGAAACTAAAGATAATGATGCTAGTTGGTTATGGCACCGTAAGTTAGGTCATGCAAGCATGGACACAATAACTAAATTAGTTAAAAGAGACTCCGTGATAGGTTTGCCAAAATTAAAATTTGAAAAGAACAAAATATGTGAAGCATGTCAATTTGGCAAACAATCTAGGAACTCTTTTAAATCCATAAAATGTGTCTCTACCTCTAGGCCTCTAGAATTATTACACATGGACCTATTTGGTCCAACTAGAACAACAAGCCTAGGTGGAAATAAATATGGTCTAGTCATAGTAGATGATTACTCTAGGTACACATGGGTCATGTTTCTAGCACATAAGGACCAAGCATTTTCAATGTTTAAAAAGTTCCATAAGGAAGTAACAAATGCTAGAGAATCTTCAATCATAGCCATTAGAAGTGACCATGGTACCGAATTCGAAAATTAATTATTTGATGAATTTTGTAGTAAAAAGGGGATAACCCATAATTTTTCTGCACCTAGGACACCACAACAAAATGGAGTTGTGGAAAGGAAGAATAGAACTCTAGAGGAAATGGCTAGAACGATGTTATGTGAAAGTAACCTCCCTAAGTACTTTTGGGGAGAAGCCATTAATACTTCTTGCCATATATTAAATAGAGTTTTATTAAGACCCATTATAAAGAAAACACCTTATGAACTGTGGAAAAACAGAAAACCAAAAGTTAACTATTTTCATGTTTTTGGATGTAGGTGTTTTGTACATAATAATGGGAAAAATAATCTAGGGAAATTTGATCCTAAATCTGATGAAGGAATATTCCTAGGTTATTCTACAACTAGTAAAGCCTATAGAATCTTTAATAAAAGAACCCTAGTTATAGAAGAATCTATACATGTTGTTTTTGATGACTCTAGTGACATCTCATCTAGTAAGAAGGTTAATTTTGATGATGATATTGAAATACTTGAAGAAAAGATAGATGAGATGGGATTACAAGATGATAATCAAAAGTTGATTGAAGGAGAATCGTCAAACCAAGAGCCTATAGTGGATCATGGGCTAGCTAAAGCTTGGAGGTATGCTCACGGGCATCCTAAGGAACTAATTCTAGATGATCCATCACAACCGGTTAGGACTAGAGCATCCCTTAGGAATTTGAATAATCATCTAGCTTTTATTTCACACTTTGAGCCCAAACATATAGAAGAAGCCGAAAATGATGTAAATTGGATAAATGCAATGCAAGAAGAACTAAATCAATTTACTAGAAACAAGGTTTGGGATCTAGTGGAGAGACCTTCTGAATATCCAATTATAGGTACTAAATGGATATATAAAAATAAGCTAGATGAAAATGGAATTGTTATAAGGAATAAGGCTAGACTAGTAGCAAAGGGTTATAATCAAGAAGAAGGCATAGATTTTGATGAAACCTTTGCTCCCGTAGCTAGACTTGAGGCAATTAGACTTCTATTAGCATATGCATGCTCTAAGGACTTCAAACTATATCAAATGGATATAAAGAGTGCTTTTCTAAATGGGTTTATTAATGAGGAGGTGTATGTAGAACAACCTCCTGGTTTTGAAAATCATCAATACCCTAATCATGTGTATAAACTGAACAAAGCACTTTATGGACTAAAACAAGCACCTAGAGCATGGTATGAGAGACTTAGTAAATTCCTATTAGAACATGAATTCTCTAGGAGAAATGTAGATACAACATTATTTCTGGAAAAGAAAAATAAGGATATGTTATTAGTACAGATTTATGTTGATGATATCATTTTCGGTGCTACTAACAATCGCCTCTGCGAGGAATTTGCTGATTTGATGCAGAGTGAGTTTGAGATGAGCATGATGGGAGAGCTGAACTACTTCCTCGGGCTTCAAATCAAACAATCTGAAGGAGGCATCTTCATCAATCAAGCAAAATATATCAAGGAGATGCTCAAGAAGTTTGATATGGAGGGAAACAAGTCAATCAGCACCCCCATGAGCTCATCATGTAAGTTAGACCAAGATGAATCAGGTAAATCTGTAAATCAAAAACTTTATAGAGGTATGATAGGTTCTTTACTGTATCTTACTGCAAGTAGGCCTGATATTATGTTTAGTATGTGCATGTGTGCTAGATATCAGGCTAATCCTAAAGAATCACACCTAGCTGCAGTTAAGAGAATCTTTAAATACTTAATTGGAACTAAGAACATAGGGCTGTGGTACTCTAAAGAATCTAGCCTAAACTTAATAGGGTACACAGATTCAGACTTCGCTGGATGTAAGCTTGATAGAAAAAGTACCAGCGGGTCCTGTCAATTTCTAGGAGAAAACCTAATCTCATGGTTTAGCAAGAAACAAAACTCGGTTGCATTATCCACTGCAGAAGCTGAATATGTTGCAGCCGGGAGTTGTTGTGCTCAAATCTTATGGATTAAACAACAATTAGAAGATTATGGCATTAAACAAGATAAAATCCTCATTAATTGTGATAACACAAGTGCCATAAATCTCACTAAAAATCCAATTCAACACTCAAGAACTAAACACATTGAGATAAGACATCACTTCATAAGAGATCATGTATTGAATGGTGATGTGTCACTCCAATTTGTGTGTACTGATAATCAATTAGCAGACATTTTTACAAAACCCCTAAGTGAAGAGAGGTTTAGTGTGCTTAGAAGGGGATTAGGAGTGATTGATCCATCCTAGTGGGGTTTTTCACTAGATTAATTGATTTTGATGATTAGAATGAGGTTAAAATAGAGTTTCTATGCAGTGATCATCAAATCAGTCCTTAATTAGGTGATTTTCCCTCATTTGGCACGATTATGGCATGGTTTTTAGGTGCATGCCAAGGTTAGAGACGACTCGAGTAAGTTTCAGAGCCGGCTCCTAAGGGGGAGTCGACTCGCGCATTTGCGGGAGTCGACTCGCAAAGTTGGCAGCTGAGGGGGAGTCGACTCGCACACTGTCGGGAGTCGACTCGCGCATATTCTGGAGTCGACTCGAGGTCGAGTCGACTCGCGACTCAGGGGAGTCGACTCGCAGTCGGGATCCGACTTTTTAACCCTAGGTTTGTCGTTTCGCAAACACTTTTCCTCAAGCCGCCACTGTTCACAAAGCCCTAGAGCCGACTCCTAGGTCATCCCC
This sequence comes from Phoenix dactylifera, assembly GCF_051530095.1. Taxonomy (NCBI): domain Eukaryota; kingdom Viridiplantae; phylum Streptophyta; class Magnoliopsida; order Arecales; family Arecaceae; genus Phoenix; species Phoenix dactylifera. Next base: position 16,155,423 of record NC_143195.1, read on the forward strand.
GATCGTCTCCAAGCCCTTTTCCCGTCGATTTTTTGCCGGACATTGAGTTTCCGTCCGTTCCTAGGTCATTTCCGGTCCGTCCCGAGCTTCCTCTGTCGGTCCTTCATCGTCCTCTAGGTATTTTTCTTCCCGTTTAGGTCAAGATGCCTCGTAAGACCGTCGTTAGGAAGAGGTCCCGTCCCGAGGCCGGTCCCGAGCGGCGCTCCAAGGCGCGGCACGATCCCGCGAGGCAACCACCTCCGGATCGTTCCCCGCCTAGGGTGGTTCTCGTTAGGCCGTTGGCCGGGAAGGCCGTCACCTCCGGGAGGTTTGTCAATTTCGACTATCTCTCCCCGGAGGGGTTCACCATAGGCGATAGGCTTAGAGCCCAGGGCCTAGAGTACTTCCTCAACTTGGACCTTCCCACCTATCCTGGCCTAGTTCAAGAGTTTTACAGTACCGTCCATCGGGGAGATGGAGGTATCGAGGGCACGGTAGTAGGTGTCCCGTTGCGTGTCACAGAGGACCTCATTGCCCATATCCTTCACCTTCCATTAGTAGGGGTGGCTCCCGCACACCCTGAGGATAGAGTTGCGGCCCTTACGGTCATCTTAGGGCATCCACCTCAGTCCCCCCTAGATGAGGTATCTGCTAGCTCACTTCCTATTGAAGTGAGAATCCTTTTGAGCATTCTGTCCAGGTCCATCTTCCCTAAGACAGGGAGATATGATTTTGTGAATGAGAGGGACTTAGCTATTATGTCTTATATCCTTCAGGACACCCCGATCAACTTTTCAAAGCTCATTTATAGGTATATGTGTGAGCCCCTAGATAGACCTAGGCTCTCACTCCCATACGGGATGTTATTCACTCTTCTTTTTAGGCAGTACGAGATTCCCATTCCTGAGAGGGAACCCTCTCGTGCCTTGCGATGGACTGATCGCTTATGTACGGGGACTATGCACAGGATGGGGTTTCGGAAGAGAGAAGGGATCTGGGTTAGGAAGTCCACTCTCACTGCTCAGACCACCAGACCATCACCCAGTCCTGAGCCAGATTCAGACTACCCAGACCTTCCAGACCATCCAGACCTCCCATCCACTCCTCCTGCTCCTACCACCTCTGCCGGACCTTCCTCCTCAGTTCCACCATCTATGGAGGTCCGTATTGATACAGAGCAGCTCCGGGAGCTGCGGCAGGAGATCGTCCGAGATCTGAGGGATGAGCTGCTTCGGGAGCTCCGAGGTGCGGTGCCTGCCCCCACTCCTGCACCCGTATCTTCTCAGTTGGTCCCTTCCTTGACAGCCGTGAATGACATGACGGCTCATGTACGGAAAGAGATCTACAATGTCCGGAGTTTGGTCCAGGCCCAATTCCACAGCATGAGTGAGGTCACGAGCTCCACTCGACAGATGCGAGAGGAGATAGGTCGTGACATGCACACCACCACCGAGGGGGCCGAGCGCTTGGCGAATGTACTCATCGACAAGCTGGACGCACTTCAGACATCGGTGACTGGGCTTCAGGCGTCGGTGACAGAGCTCTCCACTACACATAGCAGAGCCACCACGTCTATTATCACGCAGCTCGGACATGTGACAGATGCAGTCACCCTCCTCATGGAGCAGAGCCGATTGAGAGGAGGAGCACCATCCTCGAGAGGAGGTGCCACATCCTCCAGAGGAGGAGATGCATCCTCGAGAGGGGGAGCTTCATCCTCGAGGAGGACATAGATGTGTTTGAGTTGTGTTTTGTCTTGCTTTGCTTTACTTATTGTATTCTCACATGTATTCACATTCATATCAATACAATGAGTAGACATTTTATCTTCAATTATGTGCTTTGCTTTCTGATTGATTGTGTGTGATTACCTCCTTTTTGGTATGATGACAAAAAGGGGGAGAAATATGTATAAAATGTGTAAAAGGGGAGAAATATGAAAAAATATGTAAAAGAAATCAATGGAAATAAATAAAAAGATAAACTCTTAAAAACACACTCAAATTTGTTCTAAGTGGATTCGGTACCTCGAGGCTCATTATCTCTCTTTTGGGGCTCCTAATGGAGTAATCTCCAGAATCTATTCAAGGGATATTCGGAGATTAGCTGAATCCTACTCAAGAACAAATTGACAGATTTTTCCTCTAAAAAGATAAAATTCAGTTCAAAAACTTCAAAGCATTAAAAGGAAATTCAGAGAATCAAAACATAGTTGAATGCATATGTTGAGGGGGAGAATCTGAATTTTAATCAAGCTAAATCATTAATGACATATAAGCCAAACAATTGATTGCATAATATGAAGGCTTATATAATTCCAAATGAAAGGGGGAGCTTTAACTCCGAAATTTAATGTTTCACTCCTTTCAAACTTGGATAAATTAAATTATCAGACATTTGAATTCATTTATGGATTTTACTTCATTGTTTTATGAGCAATTCATTTTACATATACTCAAAGTTTTGTCATCATCAAAAAGGGGGAGATTGTGGAGTGATTGATTAAAACCCCAATTGATTTTGATGAGCTCAAAGCATTTGAGTATATCTTGTGATTACTAATGAATTCAATTGAGTGTTTCAGTGAAAATCCTGTCCAAGTGTCTCTAGATTTAGTTCATAGTATTTTGGATAAGGTAAGAAGTCTGCTGAACCAAAGTCTGAGACTCGAGTCGACTCCCGAGTATCACGAGTCGACTCCAAGCGTATCAAGTTCACTGGCACGAGCTCGAGTCGACTCCAGATCAGTACGAGTCGACTCCGACTGAGAACAGACAGAAGGACAGAAAGCTTCAACTCAGAAACTGTCAACGAGTCGACTCCCGAAGTGCGCGAGTCGACTCCAATGTTCAACGAGTCGACTCCAGGGTAGTAAGAGTCGACTCCAAGAGAAACACAAAGAAAAGTCAGAGAACAGTTTTCGGGTCTGAGATTCGAGTCGACTCCAGTGGAACGCGAGTCGACTCCGATGGTTGGCAGGTCGACTCCAAAGAAGGTAAGAGTCGACTCTCAGAGAAACACAAGAAAAAAGTCAGAGAACGATTTTCGGACTCTGAGATTCGAGTCGACTCCCGCAGTACGCGAGTCGACTCCGAGACTGAGCGACCATCAACAGACAGAAGACCATGTTACTGCCTCTGAGATTCGAGTCGACTCACAGACAGCTCGAGTCGACTCCGAGACAAGCTTCACGTCAAAAGGCAGAAGACCAACTTTCGGAAACTGAGAGCCGAGTCGACTCCAAGGAAGTTCGAGTCGACTCCAAGACTGGATGAGCCAAAAGACAGAGAATCGGGAGTTCGGGCTCTGAGATTCGAGTCGACTCCCAGGACAGTCGAGTCGACTCGAGTGGACAAAATTCAAAATTGGATCCACGGACTTCAGTGGATGAGCCGACTCCAAAATTGCCAGGTCAGCTCCAGAAGTTGGCGAGTCGACTCCAGGTCAAGACGAGTCGACTCCCAGTCAAGACGGCAACTTTAATTCAAATTTGGAACAGTTGCCGAGTCGACTCCGGAAAAGCGTGAGTCGACTCCTGCTACAGCCGAGTCGACTCCTGATCGCGCGAGTCGACTCCAACCCACCAACGGTCATATTGTCAGGCTGCGCAGAGTGTGCAGAACGGCCAGAAAAAGCAGAGTAACAGCTAGTTTCCGTGGGGGTTGGCTTAAATAGCCACAGAGGACTGTAGCAAGGCAGAGAACAGATATTCCACTCCAAGCATTCAAGTTTTCAAGCTCTCCAAGTGCTCTTAAACGAAAAAGGGAAGATCTGCATTTACTGCTCCAACAACTTCTTCCCAACAATCAAAGCTTCCTCCTCCTGCATTCAAGTCGACCACTCTTTCAAGAGGAGACCGGAGTTCCAGAAGCCATACCTTTTCACCAGCTTAAAAGCGTTTGAGGGCTTCTAACTCCTTTACGATTATATTGTTTTAAATCTGCTTTTTGAGAAGCTATTTTCTGTTTTCTTCTATCTCTTGTATTTACTTGATTCAATCGGGGGATTGAATCAAGGGGTTTAAGGTTGGTTGGTGAGCCAAGTTAAAACCAACGTGTGTAAGGGTTTGATTGTGAGCCCGAAAAAATAATCGGGGTTGGTTCTAGTCGGTGAGCCTGGAAAAACCGACCGAGTTCGTTGTGAGCTCGTAAAACAACAAGTTTGGTTGTGAGCTTGCAAAACAACCGGCTGTAATCCAAGGGGGTTATAGTAAAATTCCCAAGTGAGACTTGGGGAGTGGACGTAGGAGCAAGGGTTAGCTCCGAACCACTATAAAACTTTGTGTTTGTAGTGCATTGTCTCTCATCTTCTTCCCCGCACATTACTCACAGCACTAGGCTTTAATTAAATAACTTGCTATAGTTTTTAATTAATCATCCACAAAGTTTTAATTAGCCAAATTATTTTAAAAACCCAATTCACCCCCCCCCTCTTGGGTTGTCTATCTGGGCAACACAGATCACTTTCCTTCTGGATGGACGAGACTTGAGTCCACAGTGTAGGGACACTGAAGTGATAGTGCAGGTGCTTGTTAGAGAACAAGGGTACTGAGCGTGACCAAGACAAGAAGTCACTTGGATGTCTATCCACTCGTCAGTGACTTGCTTGATGTTGCAGTAGTGTGACTGGTCCTTTGACCTGCAGTGCTTCGGCTACTCACAGTGAGGTTATTGTAGTTTGACTGCACACATACATGGTCTCTAGCCATATGGGTCCATGCAGTGTAGATTGGCTGCAGTAGGTTCACTGTAGGAGTAGGGTATGCACCTATAAGGAATCTATCGACCTTGATAGAAGAGGAGTGATCCTATGTGATTTGTTAGACTGAGTTCTAAGACCTTGGCCAGGGCAGTAATATAAAGTGGAAAAAGAGTTTTCCACTATCCAACTCAAGTCGAATAAATCTTGACATATGACAGACGATGGGGTTTGACGAGTTGTCCATGACCTCCGTCCTATAGAGATCCACGATAGTAGGACTGTATCACATGTTAACTGCACCTAGAGGTTCATCATTCCATTCTGCTGGGTAGCCACTACATGCTGCTAGGTGTCACTGGTGGATGGTGGGACTCATAGGGATTATCTTGATGATCGATAAACCCTAACGAGTTGAGTTGGAATCGTTCCAACCCATTGAAAGGAGTTTTCAATGATATTGTTATAGAGATCATAATATATCTCACTACCAGTCAGAATAGAACCTATGGGGTCACACACACTAGAAGTATTGACCGATCCGATGGTTGAAATCGTGATTAGGAATCACAAGTAATCAATTTGATTGATAAGAAGTTGAAGAAGGAACAAAGGAAATTAATTAATTGGACTTAAACACAAATCCTACTTCGGGTAGGATTCCTAGAGTCCTAATTGGATTAGGACTGGGAATCCTAGTTGGAGTAGGACTGGGATTCCTACTTGGAATAGGATTCCTACAATCCTAATGAGATTAGGAATTTTGAATCAAAATTGGATTCCTACTTGGAGTAGGATTCCTAGAGTCCTAATCGGATTAGGACTTCGGATTCAAATAGAGTCCTAATTGGATTAGGATTAAAATCAAATATGTCCTAATTTGGATTAGAGTTTCTTAAGTTACAATTAATTATTAATCTAATTAATCAATAAGACTCCTAATTGGATTAGGATTGAAGAGTTCAATTAAGTCAAAATTGATTTAAGTTCTAATTGGATTAGGACTTACCTAGATTGGATCCTAATTGGTTCACCCTTGGGCTAAGCCTAATTGGATTAGGGCTTGACCACATTAGGGCTTTTCAAACCCTACTTAATGTGGATTAGGGTTTACCATGAGGAAGGGGATATGCCCCTCCCTTTTCCATGTGGAGAAGGGAGAAGAGAGCCCCTCTTAGGAAATAACTCTAGGGCTCCTAGATTGTAGAAGCCCTAGATGGTTATAAAAAGGGGCAAAGGGGGCCGGCGCCCTAGATGAGCTCTCCCTCTCCTCTTCCAGCACGTGGCCACCCCTCTCCCTTCCTTGGTTCAGCTGCCATCAGCAAGGGGAAAAGAAGAAGAGGCGTGCACCTCTCCTTGGCCTCCTTCCTTGGTTCCAACGCAGGGAAGAAAAGAAGGCTGCGTGGGGATTCTTCTTCTTCCTCTTCTTCATCCTTCTTCTTCCTCCTCTCAAGCACAATCAAGGGTTGATTGAAAGAGAGGAAATCAGCCATCAAAAGAAGTCTTTGCAAGGGAGCTAGCACCCCGGGAAGACAAGAGAGCTTTGATCGGATCACTGCTTCGTGTGGATACCCGTAGAGGCCGGGCACTTGAACGGCTTCAAGCGAACCTTCATCCTAGACCACGAACTTCAGTTTGCGGTGATCTACCCGCACAAGGTGAAGATCTAATCTTCCTAAAGGTTTAAAAAGTTTTAATTCTTATCTAACTACGAACGGTTCATAAAACAACGTTCATGCGATGAACGTCGATCCCGCTTATGCCGATTCCGCTGCCATCTGAATTTTTTGAAATATCAGCGGCATGGGCGGGTTCCCCAACAGTGGTATCAGAGCCTAGGCTTCGTAGATTAAGGTAAGAATTAATTATCTAAAGGCTTATTAGATCTGAAAATTGAATGATCATGCATGCTGAAAAATTCTGCATGCAGATTTTTCAGGGGTGCTGATTTTTTGCATGCTGATTTTTATGTGATAAAAAGATGATTCTAATTGCATTGTTAATGGGATTACAAAGTTTAGAATCATGATTAGCATGATCAGCGACCTATGTCATGATATAATCAGTTAGTTTTCAGATCTGAAAATTATAATTGTTGCATACGGTGATGATCATAGGATTCAAACCCTTTTGGTATCAAATGTAATGACCTGCGATGTGATCTGCGATGTCATGTAATTTTTCAGATGCTTGCATGCATCTTATTTGATGTTTTGAGAGGCCTGCGTGCCTCCTAAAAGGAGATGTAAATTATTTTTATTTTTATTTTACATCTGGTTGTATTTCTGTGATGTGATGTACATCAACGATCAAGTTGAAGCAAAGGCATGAGATGAAAGGTGATCTAAGCGGTTGATGGCGATGGGATCAAGAGTTGATCAAGGATCGAATCAAGGAGGCTTGGAACCAATTCAAGAGTTGAAGACCACTTGATCGATTGATGTGCATGTGCTTGTAATACGACCTAATTAGAATCCATGATCATCACCTATTCAAGGTTTAACTTTATTTGATGCTGCGATTATAACTGCCTGTGATGTACCGTTTGCATGTGATGTGAATGCGAGTCGGGTAGATAGGTTTACATGTGATGTAGCAAACTCAATTGAGACCTAAATCAAAACCTCCTCAATCAAGTCGAGAGTGAACCGACATGAGCAAGTCATATTAGATTAATTGATCTAATTGGTGTCTAGGAAAGCATGAAAGGTGGTTACTTAATTAGGACCTTACTCTCTGAGTAAGGGGAGCCTCCCACCTGCTTACCTGGCCAATTGTTCGATTACCTCTTATGAAGGGCTCAAGTTGCAAACACTAAGACCTGATTAACCAATATTAAGTCAATAGGTCTTCCACTGTAGTAGAGCTGCTAAGGCCTTTCTGATGTTGATTTGTCTCGGCTGGACACAGTCGTCAAGTTGCATCAGGGGGCTGGACCTCTCTATAGACATGAGATGTTGTAGGGTAAAGGTGGGGTTGGGCACCAATAACTGTTAGGTGAGGACCCAATGACGACTTTATTCCTACGGTTATACGGTGGGTCTGACTTAACTAAGAAATGGGACCAATAACTGTTAGGTGAGGTTTTCATGGCTTAGAGACCAAGTTACACTGCAACATACTTGAGAAGCATTGTACAAGAGTTGTACATTCATCAATCTATGATGGGGACACCAATGAGCCAGTATCACTTTGGCTTGACTGCTAGTCCACATTTCTTGTGTCGTCCAGTTTTTATTTTTATTTTTCTAGTTATTTATTTAAGTCAAGTTCGTGTCAGGTCCAATCCAATTCAAGTCCAGTTCAAGTAATGTTGAGTCAAGTCAATGTCGTTCCAGCCTCAGTAGTATTGAGTCCATGTCATAATAAAGTCCACATACAAAATAAACCAGCCAAAGAACTACCACCCGGTTCACCTCATCCAATGAGATTCCATGGTAGTTAAGACTCCAACAGGTGACACCAAGCCTGCCGATGGGAAGACCCACATCACAGCCCGGGTTCCATTTTTTTTATTTTTCCAAAGACGTTTCCTGAAAAGGCCAGCCGACCACGCCTTCCCAACGAAGCAAGGTTCCATCGCAATCCAGCCGACGAGTCGTCTTCTTCCCCAAGCCGGTTCTCTCCCAGCTCCAGCCGGATGTGCCCGAAGAGGAGAACGAAGCAAGGCGGTTCTCCAGCCGACGAGTCATCTTCTTCCCAAGTCGATTCGCTCCCAGCTCCAGCCGAAGAAGATGAAGAGGTGGAAAACTGAAGGAAACCCATCCGGTTCCAACGCCCTCCAGCTGTTCTTTGAAGCCCAAGAGGCATCCCTGTTTCAAGGAAATATCAGCCGGTTGCCATGGGATCTTAAACGCTGCCGTTACTCATCCAAGAAGAAGCCATCCCGATCCATTTCAACGCCGTGTTCTCCATCACGAGTCTTCCCAGCTTCCACGATTCCTTGGAACGTTTATTTTCCCATCGATGCATCAATGTATCAGTCGGTTTATGAGTCCATTTATTCCTTCTTTATCATGTAATTGGTTGCCCTGCCTATAAAAGGGGTTTATCTCGTTATGTAAGGGGAATGAAAATGAATGAATAGAGAAGAAGCTGTTTGATGAATTGCTTGAAAGAGCTTGGTGTCCAATCCCAAGAACCTACCTTCCTTCCTTCTCTAAAATCCTTCTCTTCTAAGTGAACGCGGCGTCCCCTGACTTCCGCAACTTCTTCTAGCGCAGGCGGCGCTCATCATCCGGCTCCCCATTCCCTCTCCCGAACTCCTTTTCGATCCGACGAATCTTCGTCCGGATTATTTATCCTTTGAATAGATTATTGTGTTTTGTTTTCCAAAACATCCTGCTACCTCAATTAACCCAGGACTTCTGTTCCAGATCTTGTCGGTTTCCTCCATCCGTCTCAACGAAGGACGACCCGTCAGCGAATCAGGACCCTGGACTTGCCTCCCTCTTCCAGGACTTCTCTCGAGCATCGTGTCCGTGTGATCCTTCCACTATAATTCTGAGTAAGTCGTTATTGGGTTCAGTTAAGTTCCCAAATTTTTATGCTTAACAGCAGGAAACTAAAAGTAGAACAACGTGCCCTAATTATGTGTTGATTTCCTAATCAACAACGATCCTTCTTCTAAATTTATTAAAGGAACTGATCAATTGTCGGTAGTTTCTTACAGTAAATTCGATTTTAATATAATCATCTGATAGCTGTTAGATTTGAGTTGGCTAATAGTTTATGAATTGGATTGCTGAAATCTAATTAAAAAAAAAAAAGAAATTTTAGATTGCATGCATTGATCCTGTTCCACATCAATTTTGGTATCAGAGCCAGATTTATTAGGGCACCATTTTCATGCATTAGTGCAGATCTTAGAATTACTAGGCACCAGTTTTAATCTTTCCGCATCCTTTTCTGAGTATAGTTTATTTGGGACATCAACTTTAAGATTAAAAGTTTTTAGCTAGTTTGCTTGATCAACTATTCAAATGCAATTTAATGACATGACATAAAATGATAAAAATTTTCTTGATTGTTGCATATAAGCATTTGCATAAAATAATCTAAGGGCTGAACCCATTAACAAGATAAGGTCGGAATTTCATCACTCGTCCTTAGCCCAAAAATCATCCCAGTGCATAAATATCCTAAGCCTAATTAAAATCAACTAGACGTTGGCCCCTAAGGATAATCGAGCTCAATAGGACGAAGACCACTGAAAGTTGCACCAATTTCGCTCTATGATCCCGGTCGATGTCTAGGCAAGCTTTGTCCCTTTAAGTGATTAAAGGGAGACAGTTTCTGTTCGAGAAAAGTGGGTTTTAAGTGGGACCTTTGCTACATGCAACGTGACCCCTCCACTTACCTGGGAGCTTACCTGGTCGACTAGGTTATTAGACCGGATTAGAGGCTTAAGTGTACTCTTCAACCCAGTTAGGAGCTGTCTAGAATTTTTAGGAAAAACCTTAGAAATTGTTGGGTGATGCATGTTTTAGTTTTACTGTATTAGGGTGTTTGTGTAAAAAAAAAACCAGTTATCAACCAGACGAGCCTGAGTCCAGTCGTGGGATGGACCCTGACATCAGCTCAATCCTTAGAGAAATTAATGAGAAGCTAGGAAGGTTATGTACCCGAGTCGATGCCTTAGAAGAATACCAAGATAGGGGTAGCCCATCCCTAGCCAATAACCCAAGAGAAAGAATTGATCACCCACTCTTTGATCGGAACCACCAACATGTCAATGACTATCCCAGAAATAGGCAAAACTTTGACAGAAATCACAATCGTCCACTAGATGACTATCCCAGAGAAAGGCCCCATCACAATGAAAGAGGTCGTGATCCCATAAATCAACCTCTTAATGATCACCGTGACATCGATGACCGTATACTTCGAAGTGTCAGGGTTGAGGCACCCAGCTTCGTAGGCCGCATGGATCCTCATGAGTATCTTGACTGGGAGTCAGATATGAATCATTATTTCGAATGGTACGACATGTCTGAAGAGCAAAAAATTCGATTTGCAAAAATGAGGCTTCTCGGTCAAGCCAAATATTATTGGCAAAATGTGGAACGTCTAATTCTACATAGGAGACAGGAACCCATCCGAACCTGGGATGAAATGAAGGATAAACTCAGGGAGAAATACCTTCCCACTTCCTATCAATAACGCCTCCTTGATCAATGGCAGACCTTGACCCAGGGAAACAAATCCGTCACTGACTACATTGCCAAGTTTGATGAGTATCTCATGCGATGTCATGTCAATGAGGATCCCTCTGTCACCCTTTCCCGATTTCGTGCTGGGTTAAGAAATGACATCCAACGAGAGCTTTTCATGCGAGAGGTCTATAGTCTAGAGCAGGCATATCAATTAGCTCAGGATTATGAGAGATTCCAAAGAATGCCAATCACTCGACCCAGTGAACCTAGAAACTCGAGTATACTAGGTCCTAGACCCGAACCACACCAAGTCCCCAGAACTAATCCAAATCCTACGTCAACCACTAGACCTCCATTAGTTGCTCCTCCACTCAGGAAAGAAGACCGAGGCAAAGGCACCCTGAATGAAGGACGTAGGGAGAGTAGCTCAAGGGGTAGATGTTTCAACTATCATGGAATTGGACATTTTGCAAACCAGTGTCCTTCTCGTGCCCTACATATTGGAGAGATCGAAGAGGAACACCCTGGGGAAACTGTAGAAGACGAAGAAATTCACATAGCTGATCCTGAATTAGCCGAGGGATTCGATGAACCAAATTTCACTGAAGAAACTGAACCTGAAGTTAGGATAAACGTACTAAGATGTACCCTGACACAACCAAAGGAATGTGAAGATTGGCGAAGAACTACAATTTTTCATACCTACATAAACAATGAGAACAAGGTCTGTAAAATTATCATTGATAGTGGAAGTTGCATCAACGCAGTTTCCACTGATACGATTTCCAAGCTTGGGCTAACACCCATCGACCACCCCAGTCCCTACAAGGTCGCCTGGCTAGACACTTCATCCATACCTGTTAGATACCGTTGCAAGGTACCCATTAAGTTTCAATCTTACCAGGAAGAAATTTGGTGCGACGTTCTTCCCATGGACGTCGGAAGCATTATTTTAGGACGACCTTGGTTATTCGATCAAGATGCCATGCTTTTTGGTCGAACAAATACTTGCTCATTCATGCACAAAGGCAAGAAAATCACACTATACCCTTCACCACCAAAAAAACCAAAGGATAGTAACCCAATAAAACCAAAAGAGGAAGAACAACCCAAGGGATTACACTTGATCAACGCAAAAGAACTAGAAAGAGACATCAAAGAAAGCCCTTCTGTGTGGGTTTTAGCTGTTAAAAAAGTTAGTTTGAAAGAAACAAGCCCAATTCCAGAAGAAATGACTAGTCTTCTTAAAGAATTTGAGGAAATCACCCCAGAGGAACTTCCTGATCAACTACCACCTATGAGGAACATACAACACGCAATAGACCTAGTCCCAGGAGCGACCCTACCAAATTCCCCTCACTATCGGCTCAACCCTACCGAACATGCCGAGTTGAAATGTCAAGTCGAAGAACTCCTAAGAAAAGGATTCATTAGGGAGAGTTTAAGCCCATGTGCCGTACCTGCCCTTTTAACTCCAAAAAAAGATGGAACTTGGAGAATGTGTATTGATAGTCGGGCAATTAACAAGATCACAATACGATATCGATTTCCGATTCCCCGACTAGACGACATGCTAGATATGATCTCTGGATCGAATATATTTTCTAAAATTGATCTTAAAAGTGGCTACCATCAGGTTAGAATCAGACCAGGAGACGAGTGGAAGACCGCCTTTAAAACAAAGGATGGACTATATGAGTGGTTAGTAATGCCATTCGGTCTATCAAATGCTCCCAGCACTTTCATGAGACTAATGACTCAAGTACTACGACCTTTCATGGGAACATTTGTTGTTGTCTACTTTGACGACATCCTCATTTACAGTAAAACAAAAGAGGAACATCTAGACCACCTTCGGCAAGTTTTCCAGACGCTTAGATCCGAAAGCCTATTTATCAACCTTAAGATATGTGAGTTTATGACTACACGTGTTACATTCTTAGGATTTGTTGTGACGCCAGATGGACTATCTGTGGATCCTGAAAAGGTGAGTGCAATCAAGAATTGGCCCGCACCCCAGAATGTGCATGAAGTAAGAAGTTTTCATGGGTTAGCCACCTTTTACCGTAGATTTATTAAGGGATTCAGCACAATCATGGCACCAATTACAGATTGTATTCGTAAGGGAGCCTTTGAGTGGACTAAGGCTAGTAATCGCGCTTTTGAGGAGATAAAGACTTTAATGACCAGTGCACCTGTGTTACGACTTCCTGATTTTTCTAAAGTCTTTGAAGTCGCATGTGACGCATCAGGTGTAGGAATTGGTGGAGTCCTAAGTCAAGACAAACACCCTGTGGCCTATTTTAGTGAAAAACTAAATGAAACCAGGCGCAAATACTCCACCTACGATAAGGAATTTTATGCCATAATTCAAACTCTTAAATTCTGGAGGCACTACTTACTACCACAAGAATTCATTTTATATTCAGACCATGAAGCCCTCAGATTCCTTAGTTCACAAAAGAAATTAAATCCTAGACATGGCAAATGGGTTGAATTTTTACAATCATACACTTTTGTATTAAAACATCGTTCCGGTGTAGATAATCGAGCTGCTGACGCGTTATCTCGAAAGGCAAACCTGTTGTCAGTAGTTAGTATTCAAGTCACTGGATTCGAGAAATTAAAAGAAGAATATGATAACTGTCCTGATTTTGGAAAAATCATGTCTGCACTCCAACAAGGAACTTTGAAAGAGATAGATAAGTATTCCCTTCAAGAGGGGTCCCTTTTCCTGAATAATAAATTATGTGTCCCGCATACGTCTGTTCGAGATTTTTTAATTTGGGAATTACACGCTGGGGGATTGTCTGGTCATTTTGGGAAGGCCAAAACTATTGAAGCCGTAGAGCGTCAATTCTACTGGCCCAGTTTGAAGCGCGACGTTGCCAAAATTGTGGCTCAGTGTCGAATCTGTGCTGTTGCCAAACAGCAAAGACAGAATACGGGATTATACACTCCACTTCCAATACCTGAATATCCATGGAAAGATGTCAGTATGGATTTTATTCTAGGATTACCACGGACTGCCAAGGGACATGACTCCATCTTTGTGGTTGTAGACAGATTTTCGAAAATGGCTCATTTCCTGCCCTGTTCTAAAACCTTCGATGCCTCTCAAGTTGCCCGGATATATTTTAACGAAATCGTTCGTCTACATGGGTTACCCGAATCCATTGTATCAGACCGAGATGTCAAGTTTGTCAGTTATTTCTGGAAAACTTTATGGCATCTAATGGGGACAAAGTTAAAATTTTCATCTGCATATCATCCTCAGACTGACGGTCAAACCGAAGTCGTAAATAGAAGTTTGGGTAATTTACTTCGGTGTTTAGTAGGTGAAAATATGAAAACTTGGGATCTTTTACTACCTCGAGCCGAATTCGCATATAATAGTTCCGTCAATAGAACCATTGGCATGCGTCCATTTGAGGTTGTTTACGGTCAACACCCTAGAAAACCTGTTGATCTCATTCCATTACCCATGCATTCCAGGACATCTGAGTCAGCTGAGTCATTTGCACAACATATTAGGGATCTGCATAAAGATATTATAAAAAAACTAAATATCAGCAATCAAATTTATAAACAATTAGCAGATTCACATCGCCGGACATCTGATTTAGCTGAAGGTGATTATGTTATGATACGAATTAGACCAGAACGATTTCCTTCTGGAACTGTTAAGAAATTGCATGCACGAGGAGCAGGTCCTTTTAAAATTTTAAAGAAGATCGGATCAAATGCATTTGTGGTAGATTTACCACCAGATTTTGGCATTAGTTCTACCTTTAATATCTCTGATTTAGTTAAGTATAAAAAGCCAATAACGATACCCAGTGAGCCATTTGAGCCTAGTCCCTCCTTTGAGAGTGAACCCTTACCTGAGTGTCCACGGCCAAACTTTTCCAAGAAACACGATCGCATTGAGAGGATCCTGGACGAGCAGATTATTTCTACTAGGAGGAAAGGCTACCAGAGATACCTAGTTCGTTGGCACGGTCGGCCAGAGTCTGATGACACATGGATAACCCGAGAGGAACTGCAGCAGATTGATCCAGACATTCTTGAGCACTATCAGAGCCAGAAACAACTTCCTTCAACAGAGTTGAATTTTCTCCAGTCCGGAAGAATTGATGGGGACACCAATGAGCCAGTATCACTTTGGCTTGACTGCTAGTCCACATTTCTTGTGTCGTCCAGTTTTTATTTTTATTTTTCTAGTTATTTATTTAAGTCAAGTTCGTGTCAGGTCCAATCCAATTCAAGTCCAGTTCAAGTAATGTTGAGTCAAGTCAATGTCGTTCCAGCCTAAGTAGTATTGAGTCCATGTCATAATAAAGTCCACATACAAAATAAACCAGCCAAAGAACTACCACCCGGTTCACCTCATCCAATGAGATTCCATGGTAGTTAAGACTCCAACAGGTGACACCAAGCCTGCCGATGGGAAGACCCACATCACAGCCCGGGTTCCATTTTTTTTATTTTTCCAAAGACGTTTCCTGAAAAGGCCAGCCGACCACGCCTTCCCAACGAAGCAAGGTTCCATCGCAATCCAGCCGACGAGTCGTCTTCTTCCCCAAGCCGGTTCTCTCCCAGCTCCAGCCGGATGTGCCCGAAGAGGAGAACGAAGCAAGGCGGTTCTCCAGCCGACGAGTCATCTTCTTCCCAAGTCGATTCGCTCCCAGCTCCAGCCGAAGAAGATGAAGAGGTGGAAAACCGAAGGAAACCCATCCGGTTCCAACGCCCTCCAGCCGTTCTTTGAAGCCCAAGAGGCATCCCTGTTTCAAGGAAATATCAGCCGGTTGCCATGGGATCTTAAACGCTGCCGTTACTCATCCAAGAAGAAGCCATCCCGATCCATTTCAACGTCGTGTTCTCCATCACGAGTCTTCCCAGCTTCCACGATTCCTTGGAACGTTTATTTTCCCATCGATGCATCAATGTATCAGTCGGTTTATGAGTCCATTTATTCCTTCTTTATCATGTAATTGGTTGCCCTGCCTATAAAAGGGGTTTATCTCATTATGTAAGGGGAATGAAAATGAATGAATAGAGAAGAAGCTGTTTGATGAATTGCTTGAAAGAGCTTGGTGTCCAATCCCAAGAACCTACCTTCCTTCCTTCTCTAAAATCCTTCTCTTCTAAGTGAACGCGGCGTCCCCTGACTTCCGCAACTTCTTCTAGCGCAGGCGGCGCTCATCATCCGGCTCCCCGTTCCCTCTCCCGGACTCCTTTCCGATCCGACGAATCTTCGTCCGGATTATTTATCCTTTGAATAGATTATTGTGTTTTGTTTTCCAAAACATCCTGCTACCTCAATTAACCCAGGACTTCTGTTCCAGATCTTGTCGGTTTCCTCCATCCGTCTCAACGAAGGACGACCCGTCAGCGAATCAGGACCCTGGACTTGCCTCCCTCTTCCAGGACTTCTCTCGAGCATCGTGTCCGTGTGATCCTTCCACTATAATTCTGAGTAAGTCGTTATTGGGTTCAGTTAAGTTCCCAAATTTTTATGCTTAACAGCAGGAAACTAAAAGTAGAACAACGTGCCCTAATTATGTGTTGATTTCCTAATCAACAACGATCCTTCTTCTAAATTTATTAAAGGAACTGATCAATTGTCGGTAGTTTCTTACAGTAAATTCGATTTTAATATAATCATCTGATAGCTGTTAGATTTGAGTTGGCTAATAGTTTATGAATTGGATTGTTGAAATCTAATTAAAAAAAAAAAGAAATTTTAGATTGCATGCATTGATCCTGTTCCACATCAATCTATGTGTCACCAATAACTGTTAGGTGAGGTGGCATGTAAATCGGTGGGACCGCAGTACCCACTAGAAACCCTAGTCGTGTGGGATTTCCGTTTTCCTACCAGGAGAGTGTGAGGAATTCGAGAAAATAGTGGGAGTTACATTTGTTCTAAAAGACCTTAGAACAGATTAGGATCAAGTACAAAAGTCTAACTAGAATCTTTACTCTCTGCAGATACAATGTCAGCTTCAAACCCTTTGACCCGTATTCTTGAGACCAACCGACTGACCGGAACCAATTACAAGGACTGGCTTAGAAATCTCAAAATTGTTTTGGACTGTGAGAAAATAGGCTACATACTCGATTCAGATATCCCCACACTACCAACACGTCCTACTGATGTTCAGCGTGAGATGCATAAAAAGTGGTTGGATGATGACATTAGAGTAAAATGCTATATGATGGCATCCATGTCTAATGAACTCCAATGCCAGCATGAAAATAAGAAGACTGCTAGGGACATACTGGCACACCTGCAAGAGTTGTATGGTGAGCAGAGTCGCACAGCTCGTTTTGAAGTGTCCAAAAGGCTCTTCAAGACGAAGATGCGCGAAGGGCAGTCTGTCCATGATCACGGTCTGACTATGATCAAGGATCTAGAGGAGCTTGAGAAGCTTGGTATGGACATGCACAAGGAATTACAAGTGGATTTGATCCTACAGTCACTTTCTGATTCATTTGGTCAGTTTATAGTAAACTACCACATGAATAAGATTGAATGCACTAAGATTGAACTAATCAACATGTCGGTAACTGCTGAGGGAGCCTTGAAAGGTTCAAGGGGCAATGTCCTTGCTGCTGAGTTGACTTCTGGTTCCAAGAGAAAGTCTACTTGGAAGAAAAAGAAGCCTGCTAAGAAGCAGAAGAAAGACAAGAAGCCAAAGAAGGAAGTTCAAAAGAAAAAGGCTAACGACAAAGGAAAATGTTTCCACTGCAATGTCGAAGGCCACTGGAAGAGAAACTGTCCTTCATACCTCGAGAGCCTGAAGAACAAGAAAGGTGACACACCTTCAGAAGGTATAGACTTGCTCATAATTGAAACTAATCTAACGGTTTCTTCTACTTCTAGTTGGGTTATAGATTCTGGTTCTAGTGCTCATCTGTGCACTACCATGCAGGGTCTAAAGGAAAGTAGAAGGCTGGCGGAAGGTGCGGTAACCCTTCGGGTTGGCAACGGGGCAAAAGTTGCTGCTGTGGCTGTGGGCACCTACCATCTGCGACTACCGTCTGGATTTAGTTTAATACTTAGAGACTGCTATTATGTACCTGTTGCTAGCAGAAATTTGATTTTTGTTTCATGTCTAGTATAGGAAGGTCATGTTTTTACATTTGACAAAGACTGCTGTTCTATTTATTTCAGAAATAAAATAGTTGCACGTGGTTTCATGATCGACAGTCTCTATCATTTACATATGGATGTATCTGTGAATGTTACCGAGCAAGAAGTGAGTGCCAAAGGATCCAAAAGATCTAGAGATGAGATAAACCAAAGATATTTGTGGCACCTCAGGCTTGGCCATATTGGAGAGGACAGAATGAACAAAATGGATAAAGATGGGCTTTTAGGCTCATTGACTTCCGAGTCATATCCAGTTTGCGAGTCCTGTCTTCAAGGAAAAATGGCTAGACTGCCCTTTGTAGGACATGGGGAGAGGACCACTGAAATACTTACCCTAATACATACAGATGTATGTGGCCCATTCGATGTGCTAGCCAGGAGACGTTATTCTTACTTCATTACCTTTACCGATGATTATTCACGGTATGGGTATGTGTATCTTATGAGACACAAGTCTGAATCTTTTGAAAAGTTCAAAGAGTTCAAGAATGAAGTAGAAAAACAAACTGGAAAACCTCTTAAGGCTCTTCGATCAGATCGAGGAGGAAAATACCTTAGTGGGGAATTCCGGGACTATCTCAAAGAAAACGGCATAGTCTCACAATGGACACCTCCGGGTACACCTCAACTCAATGGGGTGTCAGAGAGGAGGAATCGGACCCTATTGGATATGGTCAGGTCCATGATGAGCTTCACTGATTTACCTATGTTCCTTTGGGGAGATGCCTTACTCACAGCGATTTATTTATTGAATAGAGTTCCCTCTAAATCCGTTCCTACCACACCGTATGAGATATGGCATGGTAAGAAACCAAGTCTGGGTCATCTCAAGATTTGGGGATGTCCGGCCCATGTCAAGAGACTACAGGCGGACAAGTTAGAGGCTAGGACCATAAGTGCTCATTTTATAGGATATCCTAAAGAGTCATTAGGATACAATTTTTACGTCTCAGAGGATCACAATGTGTTTGTGAGCCGTCATGCCATCTTCTTGAAAAATCAGTTTATCCTTGATAGAGGCAGTGGGAGGAAAATTGAGCTTGAAGAGAAAGTCTCTGAAAAGCAACGAGTCATGGATCCTATAGAACCCATTCATAAAGAGCCAGTACACGATGTCCCTCAACCACCTCGTAGATCTAGTAGGGTCTCCCATCCTCCCGGTAGATACTTAGGTATACTAGAAGAGGATACCGAGGAAATGTTCCTAGTGGGAGATAGGGATCACATACAGGATCCCAAAACCTACAACGAGGCGATATCTGATATCGATTCCGAGAAATGGCTGGAAGCTATGAAGTCAGAGTTAGACTCCATGCATTCCAACCAAGTCTGGACCTTAGTAGATCCACCAGAAGGTATTGTACCTATTGGATGCAAATGGATCTACAAAAGGAAGATAGGTTCGGATGGAGAGGTAGAGACCTATAAGGCAAGGCTTGTGGCGAAAGGGTATAGTCAGCGCGAAGGCATTGACTATCAGGAGACCTTTTCACCTGTAGCCATGCTAAAATCCATCCGAACATTGCTTGCCATTGCAGCATTTCATGATTATAAAATCTGGCAGATGGATGTGAAAACTGCTTTCCTGAATGGATATCTTGATGAAGATATCTATATGGAACAGCCATTGGGTTTCACTTCCAGTGATGGAGATCACAAGGTCTGCAAGCTGCAAACGTCCATCTATGGACTAACGCAAGCATCTCAGAGTTGGAACACTCGTTTCGATGACGCAATCAAAACGTTTAATTTCATCAAAAACGAAGAGGAACCGTGTGTTTACAAAAAGGTTAGTGGGAGTGCTGTCGTTTTTCTCGTACTGTACGTAGATGACATTCTCCTGATAGGGAATGATATTCCCATGCTAACCTCGGTCAAGGTCTGGTTGTCAAAAGAATTCTCCATGAAAGACCTTGGGGAAGCATCCTATATTTTGGGAATAAAGATCTATAGAGATAGATCTAAAAGGATGCTTGGCCTTTCACAGAAGATGTACATAGAGGAGGTGCTGAAAAGGTTCAGCATGGAAAACTCCAAGAGGGGTCTCTTACCTCTTAGGCATGGAATTCATCTCTCCAAGAAGATGTGCCCCAACACATCTGAAGAGATTCAACGCATGAGCAAGATTCCCTATGCATCGGCAATAGGAAGCCTCATGTATGCCATGCTGTGTACACGAGGAAGGGGATATGCCCCTCCCTTTTCCATGTGGAGAAGGGAGAAGAGAGCCCCTCTTAGGAAATAACTCTAGGGCTCCTAGATTGTAGAAGCCCTAGATGGTTATAAAAAGGGGCAAAGGGGGCCGGCGCCCTAGATGAGCTCTCCCTCTCCTCTTCCAGCACGTGGCCACCCCTCTCCCTTCCTTGGTTCAGCTGCCATCAGCAAGGGGAAAAGAAGAAGAGGCGTGCACCTCTCCTTGGCCTCCTTCCTTGGTTCCAACGCAGGGAAGAAAAGAAGGCTGCGTGGGGATTCTTCTTCTTCCTCTTCTTCATCCTTCTTCTTCCTCCTCTCAAGCACAATCAAGGGTTGATTGAAAGAGAGGAAATCAGCCATCAAAAGAAGTCTTTGCAAGGGAGCTAGCACCCCGGGAAGACAAGAGAGCTTTGATCGGATCACTGCTTCGTGTGGATACCCGTAGAGGCCGGGCACTTGAACGGCTTCAAGCGAACCTTCATCCTAGACCACGAACTTCAGTTTGCGGTGATCATCTACCCGCACAAGGTGAAGATCTGATCTTCCTAAAGGTTTAAAAAGTTTTAATTCTTATCTAACTACGAACGGTTCATAAAACAACGTTCATGCGATGAACGTCGATCCCGCTTATGCCGATTCCGCTGCCATCTGAATTTTTTGAAATATCAGCGGCATGGGCGGGTTCCCCAACAGGAAGCTGTTTGGATCAGGAAGTTTGTAAATCAACTTGGTGTTGCTCCCTCAATCAACGGTCCAGTTCTTTTGTATTGTGACAATACTGGAGCCATTGCGCAAGCAAAGGAGCCAAAGTCTCACCACAGGACCAAGCATATTCTGCGTCGCTACCACCTTGTACGAGAGATCGTGGAACGAGGTGACGTCAATCTTCAGAAGATCGATGGAAAGAAGAACCTAGCTGACCCATTCACTAAAGCCCTTTCTGTAAAGGAGTTCGATTATCATAAATCGAAGATGGGTATAAGATACAGTACAAATTGGCTTTAGTCAAAGTGGGAGTTGTTGGAAATTGTGTCCCAAAGCCAATTTTTTAATTGCAAGAAATTAGATTATGTATATGTTTTATTAAAATGAATAAAAATTTATTCTGGCAATTTTCTATTCATCACAAGTGTTACATCTTCAAATGAACTCCTGTGTATTGTGATGAAGTTCTTAGGACTAATTTAGTGGATAAAAGAGGTTTTATCATTTAGTCCTTAAACTAGTTCGCAACCAAATGATGAGCTGTCAATTGGACGATAGCTATATCAAGTATAGATCGTTGTGTGCCATTTAGTTGGTTGTCTTCTTAAACCAAGAAGTGTGGAGACACTGTATGGCATACAAGTGAGATGTAGGAGTACATCGTCACTGAATAGTGACTCACCTGCCTAGCACTCCATAGTCGGGAGTTAGCTCGTAAAACGTATGGGCATAAGTACCCCTTAGACCTGAGACTGTCACGGTGACTTGTAAGCAACTCACTATATTTAGACACTGGATGACCTGAATTTCTAATTCAGGGATCGAAAGGATGCTGGGTGCAGTCAAGTACTCGCGAAGTCTGTGTATGAGTCAAGATGGGATTGACCGCTCCAGATTTTAGGAGTTGATTTCTCATTGTATTTCAATTCAGTAAAACCTTGGCCAGAGTAAACCAAGTGATAAGTCACTTGATTTGATTAATTGAAATACACTATGAATGATCGGACCCAGAGTTCGACAGTCCACTCTGAGGTCATCTTGAGCATCGATGGTCATAGGGATGAATTATGCAACAACCATACGTCTAGGTTCTTGAATGTTGCTTTGCATATTCGACCTATCCGGACGTCGGGTATCATTGCTAGATGGTCACCTCGATTAGTGCATGGAGTAGTTCATGTACTACCGACTTAGTGTTCGAACCTATCGGAGTCACGCACATTTGTCAAGCTAAGTAGAAAGGTCTTGACCCAATTTAATTAATAATTAAATTATGGGTCATTTGGAATTTGGTTCTGTCTATGTTCAGCTAGCACTGAACATGAGGTATATGCTAAATTTCATGGATGGACAATTAATTAAGTCTGTATTTCGGGTCAATCAACTTTTAATTAATATAATTGAACTTGATCAGGACTCAATTGTTGAGATTGAATTTGATTGGATCTAAATTAATGTAATTGGGCTCGATCATGATTTAATTGAATTTTAATTTCGTATTTGTTCTGATCTAAGTCGGACTTGGATCAAGCCGAAACTGGACCTAATTGAATCTCCCATGAGTCGGACTCATGTGGAATTTTTTCGGATAAAAAATCATTCAAATGGGCTGTCAATTTGGTTGAGAACCAAATAGGTTTGCTTTATTTCAAAATGGGCTAACCCATTTTCTATTTGACTAATCCCATTTAAATGGTTACGGCTGACTTGTTTTTAAACTCCCATGGACCCGTGGACCACTTCCCCTCATGGACCCTTAAGGATTTTTTTGTGAACCGCGATGGAGAAAAGCCTGGGAGGAGAAAACAGAGCCTTCTTCCTCCCGGCTTCGTCTGCACACCGTGCCACCGTTTGGCCTCCGGCCGCTCTGCCGTCTGGACCGGAATGTCCGGTTTTGAACCGGCTACATTCCGGTTAAATTTGATTTTTGAAATCCGGCTGTTATCGGATGGATTTACTATTTTTTCCCCACGTTTGTTTTTGAAACGAACGTTATGAATTCATAACGTATGGATTCGTAAAGACAGTCATTACTCCTCTTAAATTCTCTCTGCGTTGGCCTATAGATGGACCAACGTTTTCCTATTGAATACAGAACGAATCAGAGAGAAAAAGGAGTGAATCTGTCTGTGAAATTTTGGAAGAAACTTCACAGACAGAGGCAGCTTCGGTGGGATTTTTTCTAAAGGAGAAGAGGAAGAGAGAAGAAGTGGTCCTTCTCTCTCAATCTTCTTCCAGTGGCAAGCATTCAAATCTGGCTTTCTAGTCTCCTCTCTTCTCCTCTGCGATCAGTCCAAAATTGAAGCTCTCGGGTTGGAAACGGGAGAGAAGGAAGAAGAAGAAGGACAAGAAAAGAAAAGTGTTTCTTCTAGGGTCCTTTTTGCAAAAAGTGGTTTTGCAAAATACAGATATCGTCCAACCTTCCTACGAAGCTCGACGTGCATGCGAAGTAGAGGGATTGCAGATCCAGGCCTCGCAGAGCTACCTTCAGGGATCCAGATCCAGATCTAGATCCAGATTACCTCGACCAACTTCCGCTGCGGACTTGAGGTAATTTTACATAAAAGTTAAATTAAATATTTATAATTGCTATAAATAAAATAAATAAAAAAATTTAAAACTAATTTTCATGCCTGGCGTTCGATTTTATCGGACAACTCGAGAGATATTCCCTTAACTTAGCTAAGTGAATAGCACTCTGATTGCGCAGAATAGTACACTACAGTTCTGCTCTCTGCCCAGCTCTTTCAGAAGGTTCTGCAGCCAAATCATCTCCTTGCTGGCTTCTGCAATGGCAACATATTCTGCCTCAGTTGTCGAAAGAGCAACGATCTTTTGCAGTTGTGAGAATCAGCTCATTGCTGTCCCGCCTACAGTATAAACATATCCTGTGGTGCTTCTTCTAGTGTCAGTATCACCTCCTAGGTCTGCATCCACAAAACCTTGTAGTGTTTGACTGCCTTTTCTATAACACAAGCCTACATTTCTAGTACCTTTCAAATATCTTAGGATCCACTTGACAGCCTCCCAATATTGTCTACCCGGATTGGCCATGTATCTGCTCACAGCTCCCACTGCATGTGCAATGTCGGGTCTCGTGCATATCATAGCATACATCAAGCTGCCTACGGCTGAAGCATATGGTACCCTTGACATCTTCTTCAGTTCCTCATCATCCTTGGGTGATTGCTCTTTTGAAAGTTTGAAGTGGCTCGCCAAAGGTGTCTTCACAGGATCTGCTTCTGTCATGTTGAATCTATTCAGCACCTTATCAATGTAGTTAGCTTGAGAAAGCTTCAGTGTTCCAGCTATCCCTTTCAATCCTCAGCCCAAGCATCTGTTTTGCTGCACCCATGTCTTTCATTGCAAACTCCCTTGATAGTTCTTTCTTCCATCTTTCAATCTCTTGTAGGTTCGGTCCGGCTATCAACATGTCGTCAACATACAAGAGTAAGATGATAAAACTGCCATCAAGTATCTTGAGATAACAGCAATGATCTTCTTGACATCTTGCAAAACTATTGTTGATCATGAATCCGTCGAACCTTTTGTACCACAACCTCGGGGCTTGTTTCAAACCATACAAACTTTTCTTCAGCTTGCATACAAAGTTCTCTTTGCTAGGGACTGCAAAGCCGATAGGTTGCTGCATGTAGATGTCTTCATCAATCTCTCCATGGAGAAATGCAGTTGTAACATCCAACTGCTCCAAATACAGATTTTCTGCTGTGACAATGCTCAGAATCACTCTGATTGTTGAATATTTGACTACCGGAGAGAAAATCTCAGTATAGTCGATACCTTCCTTCTGTTGGAAGCCTTTCACAACCAATCTTGCCTTGTACCTCTTGCTGCCATCATGTTTCTCTTTAACTTTGTAGACCCACTTGTTCTGTCAAGCCTTCTTACCTTCTGGTCACTAAGCTCCCAAGTTTGATTTCTATCCAAAGACTTCATCTCGTCCTTCATGGCTAACTCCCACTTCACCGAATCTTCGCTTTCCATGGCTTCTTCATAACACTTGGGTTCACCTCCATCTGTCAATAGCAGATAATGTAAAGAGGATGAATATCTATCCAGTTGTCTCAAGATTCTTGTAAATCTTCTCAGCTGCGGTATACTTGGTTGAGGTTGTGCCGCAATAGTTTCTGAATGTTTAGGATTTTTCTGAACTCTTTTGGCAACGTCTTCTTCTGTAATCTCTTGCAACTCAACTTGCTGATTTTTTTTGCTTTGCTCCCCTGCACTCTCAAGATCTGAAGTATTCTTGCCCTTATAGAGAACTTGCTCATTGAATATCACATCCTTGCTTCTGATGATCTTCTTGTTCTGCGCATTCCAGAACTTGTAACCAAAATCATCTGTACCATATCCAATGAAGAAACACTTTTTGGACTTTGCATCTAGCTTGTCCCTTTTCTCTGCATTGATGTGCACAAATGAGACATACCCAAAGACCCTTAAGTGTGACAAATTTACTAATTTTCCAGTCCACTCTTCTTCAAGCAATTTGCAATTTAGGGGAACCGACGGGCCTCTGTTTATCACATACGCTGCGGTGTTGACTGCCTCAGCCCAAAACATCTTAGGCAAACCAGCATGTATCTTCATACTATTGTCTCTCTCGTTCAGGGTTCTGTTCATTCGCTCAGCCACCCCATTTTGCTGCGGTATGCTCGGTATTGTCTTCTCCATTCGGATTCCATTCACTGCACAGAATTTCTTGAACTCACTGCTGTCATACTCACCGCCATTGTCAGACCTTAGTCGTTTTATCTTTGCACCAGATTCATTCTCCACCAGACTTTTCCACTTCTTAAAGGTGACAAATACCTCTGATTTGTGCTTCATGAAATAAATCCAAACCTTTCTGGTAGAGTCGTCGATGAACGTGACATAATAGTGTGAGCCTCCAAGAGATGCAACCGGTGAAGGCCCCCACACATCTATGTGTACAAGCTCTAGCTTTTCTGTCTTCGGTGTTCTTCCACCCTTTGAGAAACTGATCCTTTTCTGCTTCCCAGATATGCAGTCTTCACAGAGACCTACATCAACAGTTTTTAGATCTGCTAGCTTGTTCTTCTTTACCATTATCTTCATACCTTTCTCACTCATATGTCCGAGTCTGCGATGCCAAAGAGAACTATCTGCACCTGTCTCTACTAATGCCACCGTATCCTTGGTATCAGTGGTCATGTAGAGTGTCCCTAACTTGTTCCCACATGCTATTACCATAGCTCCTTTGGTGATTTTCCATGAACCACCTACGAAGGTAGTAACATACCCTTCGCTGTCAAGCTGCCCAACAGAAATCAAGTTTCTCTTCAAGCCTGGAACATGCCTCACATTCTTCAGTTTCCACACTAACTGATTCAGCATCCTGATATGAACTTCACCTTTTCCCACAATATTTAAAGGCTCATCATCAGCGAGATAAACCTTTCCGAAGTCTCCTGCAGTGTAATTCAGCATACACTCCTTTCATGAGGTAGAATGAAAAGAAGCTCCAGAGTCTAGTATCCACGATTCCATAAGACTGTCCATGCTGAGAATCAAAGCATCGTTGGCTTCATCTGTGGTTGCATTCATGGACTCCTCGTTCTGCCCCTTGCTTGGATTCTTCTTTCTGAGCCAACAATTCTTCCTCGTGTGGCCCTTCTTGTCACAATGCCAGTAGCCATCACCTTTCGATCTAGACTTGCTCCTCCTCTTAGACTTCGATCTGCCATGGTTTTCACTATGCTGCACAGTTCTTCCTCTGCCTTCAGATGTGTTCAGGACCGATCTAGAGTTCACACCAAACTCTCTCCTTCTGATATCTTCGCTGAGTATTAGATTTCGGACCTCCTCAAACTTCAGTTTGTTTGAGCCACAGGAACTACTTACAGCTGTCACCGTTGCACCCCAACTTTCTGGCAAGGAGGATAGAAGAATTAGAGCACGAACTTCACCCTCAAAACTGATTTCCACCGAGCTCAACTGGCTCGTAATCAGATTGAACTCATTGATGTGATCCGTAACTAAGAAACCTTCACTCATCTTCAGATTGAATAAACGGCGCATTAGGTACACCTTGTTGGAGGCCGAAGGTTTTTCGTACATATTCGACAATACTTTCAGCAAACCTGCTGTTGTCTTCTCTTCCAAAACGTTGAACGCAACGTTTCTAGCCAACGTCAAGCGAACAACTTCCAAAGCCTGATGATCCATTAAATCCCAGTCGGCTTGTGACATGTCTTTCGGTTTCACACTTTCAAGAGGTAGATGAAGTTTCTTCTGATATAAATAATCTTTGATCTGCATCTTCCAGAAACCAAAGTCTTTGTTGTCAAATCTGTCAATCTTGACCTTGCCTTCTTCAGCCGCCATTGCTCCCACTTTTTTCTTCGAACCAGAATGCTCTGATACCAGTTGTTAGGGATCAACCCTACGATTGCGGAATATATAGATTAGTAGGAGAAAGAAAAACACAGCAAATAAGATAGCAAACGCACAAGACACTCAAGTTTATGTGGTTCGGAGTCCCTTACTCCTACGTCCATAGCCGCACAGATCAATATTTCACTATATGATCAAAAGAAAGTTACAGAGATTCAAGAGAAGAGAACAAACTCTCTTTTTCACAGCAAATAATCTCTCTCAACACGAGCAACACATCGTCTTCCTGATGCACACCAAGGATCTCCTTTTGAAGCCTCTCGTGTATGAGTTTTAGGGTTTCTCTAGGTTGCCGCCTACCTCTCGTGTCCCTCAAAAAGTCTATTTATACCTCCCAATCTCTTACTTTGATTAGGGCACAAAAAACTTTGACTTGGACCCGGTTCATAACTCAGCCTCACGTAAAAATCGTGCTCGAGTCGACTCCTGCAATTATGCGAGTCGACTCGGCAACAGTCCACAGAAAATGCCTCTCTGTCTGCCTGTGGGAGTCGACTCTTGGAGTTCTCGAGTCGATTCCAACACTGTGGAGTCGACTCCAAGTCTGCTGGAGTCGACTCCAAAAAGCTGTGCCAAGTCTACCTGCATGCCAGAGTCGACTCCAAGTCTGCTGGAGTCGACTCTGGACCTTGCTGAAGATTTTTTCTTTGCTGATTCAACTTTGAATCTTCTCAAACTCTTTCCGGCTTGTCTTTCCTTGATCCTCCACCACCATAGTGCACATAGGGGTCTAGAAAAAGGGAATGGATCAGGCTCCAAAACCCAACATGTTATTATGCTGACTCATCGTAATTTGTATTCATATGTTATGTTATTATATGAATTGACTAGTTAAGGTGTTTATTACTTATTGGGATGTCTAGCTCATTATACAATTTCTTCCTATTTTTTTTACAGATCCGAAGAATTAACTCGATCCGGGGTTTTACAATATGGAAGAGCGAATAAAAGAATTATGGCACAAGTTATCTTAGATTTGGTTTTATTTAAATTAGTATTCTATCTTTATTGTTCCGCTGCGTATTTAGAACTGTGAGACATTATAATTTGTATCAGTCAATGGAATAAGATTGCATTTATTTCAGCTGAATTATTTTAGTTATATATTTGAGATATTTGGTTAAGATGCCTGAATTATTTTGGATTTATATAATTGAGATGTTTGGTTTAGATGCCTTGCATATTCGTAGGAAGAGTTTCCTACGGGTGTGCGGCGGTTGACGCGGACCCCCAGCTCGCGATCTCGGGCCGGGGGCGTGACACCGTTTTTTTCCCAACATTACCCCCTGACTTTCGAGTCCGAGCCGCTTATGAGCTCGAGCGAAGGAAGTAGTTGCCTTTATTGTATTAGTGGGGGCCAGTAAGCCTTAAATTATCTCAGCATCCCGTGTGCTTTGGGGCATCCTTAATGAGGGGAGACGGGGCGACGCCCTTTCGCCTTTCGAGGTTGCCTCGCATCGTGGGCTCATGATGGAGCTTGGGGATCTGATGGGACGCCACCTTGATTCTATATTCAAAGCGTCGATCCAGATTAAATATGTCGCTTCGGTCTTTCGGGCCGACACGTGGCACGATCTGGACAGAAGGCGGGATCCGAACCTGAAGGATCCGGGCCATTGGGAGGTCCTATATAAACCTCAGACCTGGTCCTAAAAGTTCTTATTTGGCCACCGCATTCGCTACTCCCCCTTCTTCCTTCATCTCTTTTCTTCTTTTACAGTCGCGACCGAGTCTTCCCGGTGGCACCCTGAGGCAATTTCCGGCGACTCAACAGTAGGTTATTTTCCCACGTTGGCTCGGGGGATCCTTCTTCTTCTTCTTCTTCTTTCCTTCATTCCTTGTTTTCTTCTTCGCCTTTCCTTTTCTGGGATGGGTCGTGGTCCAGGTGAGGTCAGGTCTAGCCTGACTGAGGAGGAACTGGAGCTGGTCCGTTCCCGATTTTTCTTCTGGCCTGGTTTCGTCTCGAGCCTGCGGGGTCGGAGGACCGGATGATGAGACCTCCTTCAGGTCGGATCGGGGTGTACATTGAGACACTCTGGGCTGGCCTGCGGTTTCCTCTTCACGAGTTTGTGAACGAGTTGCTGGTGGTGTACCAGCTCATCCCAGCACAACTCGCTCCAAACTCGTGAAGGACCATCATCGGGTTCCTATTCCTTTGTCTTGCGCACGGAATACCGACCTCGGTGAACGTCTTCCGCCGGTACTTCATGTTGAAGTCAAACCCGGCGGACGGAGAGTGGCTCTATCTCGCCTTTCGGGGTGGTAGGCCACTCTTTCGAGGTGCCCCTTCCTCCATTCATGAGTGGAAGAAAAAAATTTTCTTCCTTTCCTCCGAGCTCATGTGGGGATTCGACCCGAGGTGGGGGCATCCCCGGCTGAAGGCCCTTAATAAGCTCCCCCAGCTTTCGGCGGACGAGCAGAGGGTTCTCGATACTCTGTATGGCCTCGGGGGGGATATCCTTCTGACTGATCTCCTGAGCGAGGAGGCCCTGGTGAACGTCGGCCTGCGCCCCAAGGGTAAGAGCAGTCGCACTGCTCCTTCTCAATTTTGCTATCTTTTGTCTTGTATGTTTCTTTTCTTCTCTTTTTAGCGCTGATCTAACACTTGGAAATTTTTCCTTCTTTTCAAACATTCCCAACATGGTGACAAGCAACACTACGCTTTTCGCTCGATTGAAGAGGGGAGCAGCTGAGGCCGGCGGGGCTCACCCCAAGCCCAGGAAGAAGGCCAGGTCGGCCTCAACTTCTGCTCCTGCCGAGGCGAGGGGTTCTGGGGTCGGAACTTCCGGATCTATCCGGGAAGAGGCTCTAATTGCCGAGCATGCGAGCTCGGGTCCTAGGACGGCGACGGACTCGGCGCCTCCAGCCTGCCTCGCCCCCATTTCTCAGTGGCCAGGTCGGCCAGTCGTCCGTCTACGGTGCTCGGGCCTCGAACCGAGCAGGGCCCCTGGGGTTCCGAGCTCGGGCAAGCCGAGTTCATCGGGGGTTAACGTCCCGCGCTCATCGGGGGGCGGAGATCGCTTCGAGAGGGTGTCTAGCGATCCGGAGTCTCCAATCCATGAGGGCAGTTCGGCCCTCCGCGATAGCGACGTCGCACGCGAGGTATTTCGCTGCGCGTTGCTCCCAGCCAACCGAGCCGAGTTCGAATCCGTCGATCTCGGCGGTCTTGTCGATCAAACTTATT
Source organism: Phoenix dactylifera (assembly GCF_051530095.1). Taxonomy (NCBI): domain Eukaryota; kingdom Viridiplantae; phylum Streptophyta; class Magnoliopsida; order Arecales; family Arecaceae; genus Phoenix; species Phoenix dactylifera. The sequence goes on from NC_143195.1 coordinate 16,185,934, forward strand.
GCAATGTTGCCCGGGTAAGTTGTCTCCTTATTTTGCTTCGATTATTGGCATTTCCTTCATCTTTACTTATCGTTGCTTTTCCTACAGCATCTTCATGAGATCGACATGCTGGTGTTCATAGCCTCGGAATGCCAGAATGAGGCTCGGAGGGGCCAAAAGCAGCTGGAGGTGGCCGAGAAGAGGCTTGCCAACTCCGAGGCCGCACGGAAGGAGGCCATCGCGAAGATGGAGGCTGCCAATTGAAAGAGTAGATGCCCTATAAGCCAATCATTTGATGGGTTTCTCTTTGTAATCCTCCAAATCATGTACTTTGACACTCGATATATATCAATAAAGGCATTGTGTTTCATCATTTGCTGCTTATCTATTTTATTATTGGATGATGAACCCCATAAATTAGGACATTGGTTTTAGGGTTATGATGAGATCATACCAGTGAGACCTAAAATCCTAAAATCCTAATTTAGAATATTCCCAGTCAAATTGGTATATTGAGTCGGGGATCAATATTACCGGAAAGACTGGCACATCTTATGTATGCTCAATGTAGAGGGTGATTGATCTCACAATCACTTGTGTGAGACACTAATACAAAGATGTGGGTGCTCATTAGAGGAATGAGTTCACTGAAATGACCAGCCATGAGAACATCTTATGGATTCTTACTTAATTATCAAAAGATGGTTCTCATAGTGGGAGTTGTGCAAGTGATCCTTAGACCTGAGATCACCATGGTACCTTGTGCACTTGAAGCTATATTTTGGTTTACCCTCATTCACGACATTGCGTTGTGTACGGGGTATTCTGGATATGGTGGATTTTGTACGAAGGTTGTGAGTAGGTCAACAAGGAATCAGTCACTTCTAGTAAGAGAAGGTAACATCCTACTTACTCTAATCTTATGATGATTCAAGAAGCCTTTGATCAAAGCAAAATGAATATTAGAAAGAGTTTCTAATGTTTCATTGTTTGAATTATCATATAAAAGATTGAGAGAGACATGAATAAGTAATTGAGTTTGATATTGATCCATACTCGAGCACTTATTCAGGATGTAGTATGACTGAGGGATTGAATTGCACAGTAACTTTCCACTGAAGGGTATGTTTGGATTTGTCCAATACATTCCTCATCTTCCGGGTAGACATGATACGTTGCTAGACGTCAATCATGTCTTGTGGGTTGATCGGATCAAAGAGTTTGATTAGATCAAAGCATCAGAAAGGTTCTGATTGCTAAGTCAGGTTTAGCACTAAATTGAACCTAAATTGGATTAGAGGTATTCTAATCAGGTTAGGTCAACTTGCACCTGCACCTACTGCTGGCTAAGATAAGGAACCCAATGGGTCACACACAAGGGAATTGATCAAGGGTCTAATTGGATTAGATCATGTTTGCAAGATGAACATGCTAGCACGTGTTGCAAACCCTAGCTCCTGATTCAAATTAAATTCGAATATGATTCTTAGATTTGGTTGATCTAATATGATTAGATTATGACCTAATATGGGTTAGCCAAGAGTTGAAACCCATTTGGCTTTAATTAGACCTGATTTGATTAGGTTTAATGTTTTCTTTAAGTTGGTTAAACCCAATTGGATTGGGTTTGATAGGGCCTTCACTTCTGGACCATTGGATCGCTTCCTGGATGAAGGATCTGGTCCACTGGTTGGCGCCTTCATCTGGACCATTGGATGGCTTCCTGGATGAAGGATCTGGTCCACTGGTTAGCGCCTGAATCTGGACCACTGGATGGCTCTCTGGATGAAAGATCTGGACCGTTGCTCAGCGCCTGAATCTGGACCATCGGTGATGGCATCTTACTTCTGGACCATTGGATGGCACCCTGGATGATGATGTCCTGATCTGGACCATTAGATGGCGCCTAGATCTGGACCATTGGCTTTGGTTCACTGCATTTGGGCCCTTGGATCATCAGGATTTAAGAGGGAGATGTGAGAAAGAAGTTGATACACCCTTCTCCTTAGCACCCCATCATGATGGGATGCATCTCTTGGCACATGCCTCATCATGATGAGGTGTGTGGATGGGATGCATCCCTTTATGATGCATCCCTCCATCTCTTATAAATAAGGAGGTGCCTTAGGGTTCTAAAGATCATCCAAGAAAAAGCCTCTCCTTCTCTCTCCCTTATCCCTTCTTTCTTACAAGCCTCTCTCTTTTGTCCTAACCCAAGACAAGAGGGTCTTCTTTAGGACAAAAATGCTAGTGAATGTTTTAGAGGTAGAAAGGAAGAAGGAAGTGAAGGAAAATCAGCCAATTAAATCCTTTGGAAGGATTGAACAATTAGAATCAAGTTTTGGTGGAGCTAGAGTCTTGAACCCATTCCTGTGTGGATCAACATCGGAGGGTGAACATTTGGGCACCTTAGGACATCTTCAGATATATTGGATATAGCGTGATAGGTATTCTTCTATACCAAGATTATATTTTCTACATTATTTGGTTATACTATTAAGGTGATCTTGGCTTATTAGGGTTTCATATAATGGGTTTTATAAGAAAATTTTATAATCCCGTATCTTCCGCTGCGCCCTAGGGCACTGGGAAACCCTAACAGTGGTATCAGAGCCACCCTTAATCAGTTTAACCAAATGATAATACATGCTATTATCTTGATGCTATGAGATAGCTAGGTTGTTTGTATGCATGATTAGTTTATGCTATGAGATAGTGTTATATTCATGTTGTAGCACAGTATAATTGCTAGTACTAAATTATAGAATGTGCAATGAGACCAATATAGTAGTATGAAAACTTTGGGCTGACCCATTCTGGAACAATCGACTCAATTGGTGTCTAGGAAGGAAGCCACAGGTGGTTACTTAATTAGGACCTCACTCTCTGAGTGAGGGGTGCCTCCCACCTGCTTTCCTGGCCAATTATTTGATTGTTCTTTATGGTTGAGCTTAATGTTAGTAAGATACTACTATTTGAAAGCCCTCACTAAATTCATAATTAAATCGTAGTGTTAATTGCTTTAAGCTGAGCCATTCTGAATCAATTGACTAAGTTGGTATCTAGGAAAGAGGCTACAGGTGGTTATTTAATTAGGACCTTACTAAGTAAGGAGAGCCTCCCATCTGCTTACCTGGCCAACTATTTGATTGACCTCCATGGAAAAGCTAATTGCTGATATAACACTATAAAGGTCCTTCCTTCATGCTTAGATATTATTATGTCAATATCTACGCTAGCTTGTTGTGATTCCCACAAGGCTAGTATTAGGGATTGATATTGTAATATCTTGGTGCATATGATGCATATGGCATATTTTAATATGTTGCCTTGTTGTGATTCCCACAAGGGCAGCATTATTCAAATATGACTGTATAAAAATGAAGGGTTTGACTTAACTAGACACAATAGTTTGTTGTGATTCCCACAAGACTATATGTGTGCTAGAGGACAGAATAAAGTTGGGAATTGCATGGGATACAATTGGAAAGAGTTTCCTACCTTTGAACTTATAAGGGCTTGTTGTGATTCCCACAAGGTCTTTTATAAGAAATTTGGATCTCAACCCCACTAAGAAAATTAGTATTTTCTCGTTCATCATATTTGAGGGTTATGACATTCGATAAAAATAGTGGGAGTAACAATTAGATAGAAGTCCTTGTCTGATTGAATACATGTCATCATGATTGGTCTGCTTATATTAGTGTTCTTTGTAATTATAGATTAATTCTGCAAAAATGGCATCTTCACTCTCACTTAGAGGTATCTTAGATACAAACAAATTGACTGGTCCCAACTATGTGGATTGGTTGAGAAATTTAAAGATTGTTCTCACACAAGAAAAACTTTCCTACATTCTTGAAACCCCTGACCTAGGGTCAGCAGGGGAAGATGCAACTGAGGAGGAATTGGCCACATATCGTATGTGGAAAAATGATAGTTTGACTGTCAAATGTATCATGCTTGCTTCTATGAATAATGAATTGCAGAGGCAGCATGATAGCATGGATACTCACTCCATACTCCTTAACTTAAAGGAGTTATATGGTGAGCAGAGCAGAACTGCTAGATATGAGATATCTAAACAGTTGTTCCGTGCTAGAATGATCGAGGGATCATCTGTGCAAGACCACTGTTTAAAGGTTATAGACTTAATCACTCGATTAAGTCAACTTGGTTTTGCTATGGACAGTGAGCTCAGTCAGGATTTGATCCTGCAATCACTACCCGACTCATTCTCGCAGTTTGTCGTGAATTATCACATGAACAAACTGAATTCCTCCCTGCCTGAGCTTCTAAATATGCTGAAAACAGCAGAGTCTCACATCAAGAAGGACAAGGGTCCGATCCTTCTTGTTGGTGAGAGCTCAAAGAAGAAGTCGGGCAACAAGGGTTCAAAGAAAAAACTAAACCCTAAGAGTCGCATCAAAAAGAAGAAGGGAAAAAAAATCTCTGGACCCGGTACCTATTTCCACTGTGGCAAGACGGGGCATTGGAAAAGGAACTGCAAGAGCTTTCTTGCAAGTGTGAAGCCTGATGTAAGTGTTGCATCAAAAGGTATGTTTTTATTACATGCCAATATGACATTAAGTTCTTCTGATTCTAATTCATGGGTATTGGATACCGGTTGTGGTTCTCACATATGCAAATCTTTGCATGGACTGCAGAAAATTAGAAGACTGAAGAAAGGTGACTTCGAGCTATATGGCGCTGGAGGAGAATCCATCCAGGCTGAAGCTGTTGGCACCTACATACTGGAGCTACCCTCCGGAAAGTTCTTGAAGCTAGAAGACTGTTATTTTATGCCAAAAATCATTAGAAATGTAATTTCAATTCCTTTGTTGCTTAAGAAAGGATTCGAAATAAATGGAAAGAGCAATGGTTGCTCTATTTCTTTATCTAATGAGTATTATTGTCATGGCACTATGGAAAATGGTCTTTTAGTATTATGTCTTAATAATGTTATGTTTCATATTGGCAAAGATAATAAAAGAAAAAGAGAAAATATTAATAATACCCTCCTCTGGCATTACCGATTAGGTCATATTAGTGAGACAAGGTTACATAAGTTGTATAAAGATAAATTCTTTGACCTTTATGATTTTGAATCATTAGGAACTTGTGAATCTTGTCTTATGGGTAAAATGACCAAGTCTCCATTCTCGGGACATGGAGAAAGGGCAAGTGAGTTGTTAGAACTCGTACACACTGATGTGTGCGGTCCTATGTCAACTCAAGCTAGAGATGGATACTCTTACTTCATCACATTTACTGATGACTTATCAAGGTTCGGTTTTGTATCTAATGAAACATAAATCTGAAGCCTTTGATAAATTTAAAGAGTATCAAAGTATGGTCGAAAAACAAACTGGAAAGTGTATTAAAATCCTTCGATCTGATCGAGGAGGAGAATACCTTTCTAGTGAATTTTTAGACTATCTTAAATTAAAGGGTATACTCTTTGAATGGACACCTCCATATACGCCACAATTAAATGGTGTAGCTGAAAGAAGGAATCGTACCTTATTAGATATGGTACGGTCCATGATGTGCTTCACAAATCTTCCAATTTCCTTCTGGGGACATGCCCTAGAAACTGCTGCATTAGTATTAAATAGAGTACCATCTAAGTCTGTATCTAGCACTCCATATGAGATATGGAAAGGAAAGAAACCTAATCTTAAGTATCTTAAGATATGGAGTTGTCATGCTTATGTCAAAAGAAATTTTGGACATAAGCTAAGTGCTAGATCGGACAAATGTATATTTGTAGGTTATCCTAAAGACAGTTTAGGATATATCTTCTATGATCCTACCGAACAAAAGGTATTTGTTGCTAGGCATGCCACTTTCTTGGAAAAAGAGTTTTTCTTAGAAAAAGGCAAGGATAGAAGAATTGAACTTGATGAAGTTCAAGACCTACAAGGTGAGACACATAATAATCCTCAACCAGATGTACCCATGGAAGAGGTACAACCACTACACACTACTCCTCTCCGAAGGTTAGAAAGAGTGCGAAATGCACCTAAGAGGTATGGATTTATCATTGAGAATGATGAAGCCCACATCGTTGATAACGATGACCCTCTGACCTATTCGGAAGCTGTCAAGAGTAGGGACTCTGACAGATGGCTAGACGCCATGAAATCCGAGATAGATTCTATGTATACAAACCAAGTGTGGACTTTGGTTGATGCACCTGAGGGAGTGATTCCAATAGGGTGCAAATGGGTATACAAGAAGAAGATAGGAGCTGATGGCCAAGTAGAAACCTACAAGGCCAGGCTAGTGGCAAAAGGTTTCAGGCAAAAAAAAGGCATTGATTATGATGAAACTTTTTCGCCAGTAGCTATGCTCAAATCTATTCGGATTATGCTTGCTATAGCTGCATACTATGATTATGAGATCTGGCAGATGGATGTCAAAACCGCCTTCCTTAATGGTCACCTTGAGGAAGAGGTCTATATGACACAGCCAGAGGGATTTGTCTCAAGAGGGAGAGCAAATCAAGTATGTAGGCTTAAGAAATCCATTTATGGATTAAAGCAGGCATCTAGAAGTTGGAACATCCATTTTGACATGATAGTTTGGCTTCATTAAAAATATAGATGAACCTTGTGTGTACAAGAAGACTAGTGGGAGTGCTATTGTCTTCTTGATATTATATGTGGACGATATATTGGTCATTGGAAATGATGTTCCAATGATGCAATCGGTCAAGACTTGGCTATCAAAGAAATTTTCCATGAAAGACTTGGGTGAAGCATCCTATATACTTGGTATAAGGATCTATAGAGATAGATCTAAAAGGATGCTAGGTTTGTCCCAGTCTAGGTACATTGATAATGTGCTGAAGAGGTTCAACATGGATGGAAGTAAGAAAGGTTTCTTACCCATAGGACATGGCATACAACTCTCTAGGAAGATGTCTCCTAAGACATCTGAAGAGAGGAATAGAATGAGTTCTATTCCCTATGCTTCGGCAGTAGGGTCGATCATGTATGCTATGTTATGTACCAGGCCTGATGTAGCTCATGCCTTGGGCATGGTAAGTAGATTTCAGGCAGATCCCAGGGAGGATCATTGGAAAATTGTGAAAAGCATTCTCAAATACTTGAGAAGGACTAGAGATGTTTTTCTGATTTATGGAGGATCAGAATTGAAACTAGAAGGCTATTCAGATTCTAGCTTTCAATCTGATCCAGATGATAGCAAGTCAATCTCTGGATATATCTTCACTTTGAATGGTGGAGCTGTGAGTTGGAAAAGTTCCAAACAGCAAACTGTAGCTGACTCAACAACTGAGGCAGAATATATAGCTGTTAGTGAAGCTGCTAAGGAAGCAGTCTGGATGAAGAAGTTCATCACAGAGCTGGGTGTAGTTCCTGAGATTGCCGGACCAGTCCCAGTTTATTGCGATAACACTGGAGCAGTTGCACAGGCTAAGGAACCAAGGTCTCATCATAGATCCAAGCACATTTTGAGACGCTTCCACCTTGTTCGAGAGATAATCGAAAGACAAGACGTCAAGATTGAACGAGTGGACACAAAGAACAATATAGCAGACCCATTTACTAAAGCTCTACCACAGCAGCAATTCAATCGTCACCTCGATTGTATGGGGTTAAAATATAAGGGCGATTGGCTTTAGTGCAAGTGGGAGATTGAAAGAGTAGATGCCCTATAAGCCAATCATTTGATGGGTTTCTCTTTGTAATCCTCCAAATCATGTACTTTGACACTCGATATATATCAATAAAGGCATTGTGTTTCATCATTTGCTGCTTATCTATTTTATTATTGGATGATGAACCCCATAAATTAGGACATTGGTTTTAGGGTTATGATGAGATCATACCAGTGAGACCTAAAATCCTAAAATCCTAATTTAGAATATTCCCAGTCAAATTGGTATATTGAGTCGGGGATCAATATTACCGGAAAGACTGGCACATCTTATGTATGCTCAATGTAGAGGGTGATTGATCTCACAATCACTTGTGTGAGACACTAATACAAAGATGTGGGTGCTCATTAGAGGAATGAGTTCACTGAAATGACCAGCCATGAGAACATCTTATGGATTCTTACTTAATTATCAAAAGATGGTTCTCATAGTGGGAGTTGTGCAAGTGATCCTTAGACCTGAGATCACCATGGTACCTTGTGCACTTGAAGCTATATTTTGGTTTACCCTCATTCACGACATTGCGTTGTGTACGGGGTATTCTGGATATGGTGGATTTTGTACGAAGGTTGTGAGTAGGTCAACAAGGAATCAGTCACTTCTAGTAAGAGAAGGTAACATCCTACTTACTCTAATCTTATGATGATTCAAGAAGCCTTTGATCAAAGCAAAATGAATATTAGAAAGAGTTTCTAATGTTTCATTGTTTGAATTATCATATAAAAGATTGAGAGAGACATGAATAAGTAATTGAGTTTGATATTGATCCATACTCGAGCACTTATTCAGGATGTAGTATGACTGAGGGATTGAATTGCACAGTAACTTTCCACTGAAGGGTATGTTTGGATTTGTCCAATACATTCCTCATCTTCCGGGTAGACATGATACGTTGCTAGACGTCAATCATGTCTTGTGGGTTGATCGGATCAAAGAGTTTGATTAGATCAAAGCATCAGAAAGGTTCTGATTGCTAAGTCAGGTTTAGCACTAAATTGAACCTAAATTGGATTAGAGGTATTCTAATCAGGTTAGGTCAACTTGCACCTGCACCTACTGCTGGCTAAGATAAGGAACCCAATGGGTCACACACAAGGGAATTGATCAAGGGTCTAATTGGATTAGATCATGTTTGCAAGATGAACATGCTAGCACGTGTTGCAAACCCTAGCTCCTGATTCAAATTAAATTCGAATATGATTCTTAGATTTGGTTGATCTAATATGATTAGATTATGACCTAATATGGGTTAGCCAAGAGTTGAAACCCATTTGGCTTTAATTAGACCTGATTTGATTAGGTTTAATGTTTTCTTTAAGTTGGTTAAACCCAATTGGATTGGGTTTGATAGGGCCTTCACTTCTGGACCATTGGATCGCTTCCTGGATGAAGGATCTGGTCCACTGGTTGGCGCCTTCATCTGGACCATTGGATGGCTTCCTGGATGAAGGATCTGGTCCACTGGTTAGCGCCTGAATCTGGACCACTGGATGGCTCTCTGGATGAAAGATCTGGACCGTTGCTCAGCGCCTGAATCTGGACCATCGGTGATGGCATCTTACTTCTGGACCATTGGATGGCACCCTGGATGATGATGTCCTGATCTGGACCATTAGATGGCGCCTAGATCTGGACCATTGGCTTTGGTTCACTGCATTTGGGCCCTTGGATCATCAGGATTTAAGAGGGAGATGTGAGAAAGAAGTTGATACACCCTTCTCCTTAGCACCCCATCATGATGGGATGCATCTCTTGGCACATGCCTCATCATGATGAGGTGTGTGGATGGGATGCATCCCTTTATGATGCATCCCTCCATCTCTTATAAATAAGGAGGTGCCTTAGGGTTCTAAAGATCATCCAAGAAAAAGCCTCTCCTTCTCTCTCCCTTATCCCTTCTTTCTTACAAGCCTCTCTCTTTTGTCCTAACCCAAGACAAGAGGGTCTTCTTTAGGACAAAAATGCTAGTGAATGTTTTAGAGGTAGAAAGGAAGAAGGAAGTGAAGGAAAATCAGCCAATTAAATCCTTTGGAAGGATTGAACAATTAGAATCAAGTTTTGGTGGAGCTAGAGTCTTGAACCCATTCCTGTGTGGATCAACATCGGAGGGTGAACATTTGGGCACCTTAGGACATCTTCAGATATATTGGATATAGCGTGATAGGTATTCTTCTATACCAAGATTATATTTTCTACATTATTTGGTTATACTATTAAGGTGATCTTGGCTTATTAGGGTTTCATATAATGGGTTTTATAAGAAAATTTTATAATCCCGTATCTTCCGCTGCGCCCTAGGGCACTGGGAAACCCTAACACCATAGCCGAGCGGCGATCAGCCATAGCCAAGCGGCGATCAGCGGTCAACCAGCTCGAGGAGGAGAGAGCCTCGCACACTCTGGCGAGGTCGGAGTTGCACGCTTCCGAGGCGCATCTGGCCGAGGCCCGTTCTGAGGCCGCCGGCCATAAGTACGAGGTGGGCGTTCTCCGCCTGAAGGCCGAGCAACTCGAAGCTCGGAAAAGAAGGGCACTGGAGCAGGCCCAAGGTGCGGTGACACTCTTCAAGAAGTCAGAAGAGTTTCGCGATCTGCTGGAGGAGGAGGTCGTGGATGGATTCCTTCGGGGCTTCGAGAACTTCCGGAGGCAGATGCAGTGGTTCTGCCCCCAACTCGACCTCAAAGGCATTCGGCCAAGGATGGGGGTCGACACGGAGAGCGAGCATGATGTTCCCGCGATCCTCGAGGCTGAGCAGGAGGCCACCGAGGCCGAGACTAATGTGGCCGAGCAAGCGGCTCAAGAGACTCCCTCTAGGAAAGTTGTCGGGGGCGTTCCCGAGGCCACTGGCGAAGCCCCGTCTGAGGCCGCCACGAAAGGTCCTAAGCCAATTCCTACCGAGGACCCCAAGTGATCATCGTGGACGACCTCGAGGTCGGTGCCGATGAAGCCGCGGCCTCTTAGGACTTAGCCTCCTCTTTTTCTTTGTTCTCCTTTTTGTAAGTGAGGTCGGCCTTTGAATACGGTCGAACCTCAATTTTGTACTTGGCCTTCGGGCCTTTATCAATGAAGAGCTTTCTTTTTCTAAACTTGTGCCTGCTTTTGTTTGCGTAGTGGATAAACCTTTATTTTGGCTGCTTAAGTTGGATTCCTCTTTGGCGAATTTCTTCAAGTCTTCAAGCTCGGCTAAGTCATTAGACTTAGATTTCGGTAGAATTCGCTAAGCTGTTAGGCTTAGCTCTAAGAGGGATCATGTTAAGGTTTTAGGCTTAGACTTTAGAAGAACTCGTTAAGTCTTTGAGCTCGGGTTCCGAAGAAGTCCCGCTAGGCCTTTAGGTTTGTCCTCAGGAAAAATTTTGCCAAGTCCCTGGGCTCGGCTTCCAGAATAAGCTTGTCGAAGCTTCGAGCTCAGGCTCCGAAGATAACATAGGTCGAGGTCAGGCTATTGTTGGAGCTTTCATGCTTTTTGATCTCGAACCTGGTCGGAGTGTCATCAGCTAAAATTAGAGCTCATGGTGAGTGACTTGGCACTTCCGAGCTCGGCCAGAATATCATCGGATGGAGCTCGAGGTTGTCGTTACAGGCCGTCTCGGCTTGAGTCGACGTTCGGATTTGACCGAGCCCTCGTCCAGAGGGGTCTGGAGCAAGTAAGGATTGATCCGAAGATTGGTGGTGAGGAGCTTCTCACGCTTGGTCGGGAGATCTGCGCAGGGCCGAGGGAACCTCGGCTTGTGGTCGATTCAGGAGAGCATCCCAGCCTTGGTCGGGGGGTCCCGAGCTTGGTCGGGGTTTTGTTGACCATCCTGTAACATAAGCAAGTAAGCGCAATGACGTAGGTGCTGGGTAGGATATACCTCTCGCACCATCAGAGCCGAGCATCTCCGGTTGAGGTAAGCGACTCCGCTCTGAGGTCGACTTTCAGTGGCGTTCTTTGGCTTGTAGTCCGCTCCCATGGGTGGCGCCATCTACTGCGGGGATGGCGTTTTGGCCGAAGCCTCGCGCAACAGCATAGCCCGCACCGACCGAGCAGAGAAGGATACTGCATCCCCTATGAGGTATTGTCCACTTTGGGCACGCCTGCATGCCAGGGGGTCCGCGTAGGTACTGCCCCGTTGTTAAATGCTTCGGGGGTCCGCGTAGGTACTACCCTGTCGTTGAATGCCTCGGAGATCTACGTAGGAACTACCCCGTCATCGTCGTCGTGCGCCACAGGGGTCCGCGTAGGTACTACCCCATCGTTGAATGTCTCAGGGGTCCGCGTAGGTACTGCCCCGTCGTTGAATGCTTCGGAGGTCCATGTAGGTACTACCCCATCATTGAATGCCTCGGGGGTCCGTATAGGTACCACCCCATCATTGTCGTCGTGCGCCACGGGGGTCCGCGTAGGTACTACCCCATCATTGAATGTCTCGAGGGTCCGCGTAGGTACTACCCCATCATTGAATGTCTCGAGGGTCCGCGTAGGTACTACCCCGTCGTCGTCGTTGTGCGCTACGGGGGTCCGCGTAGGTACTACCCCGTCGTTGAATGTCTCGGAGGTCCGCGTAGGTACTACCCCATCGTTGAATGCCTCGGAGATCCGCGTAGGTACTACCCCATCGTCGAATGTCTTTTCGAGGCCGAAGGAGCTTGGGCTCACTGTCGACTCAGCGGGGCATCCCGATCTTAGTCGGAGGATCGAGCACGAGGTCGAGGGAGCTTAGGCTCGCTGTCGACCTAGTGACACTTTCCGAGGTCGAGGGAGCTTAGGCTCGCTGTCGACTAAGCAGGGCATCCCGATCTTAATCGGGAGATCGAGCACGAGATCGAGGGAGCTTGGGCTCGCTGTCGACCTGGTAACGCTTTCCGAGGTCGAGGGAGCTTGGGCTCACTGTCGACTCAGCGGAGCATCCCGACCTTAGTCGAGGGATCGAGCACGAGGTCGAGGGAGCTTGGGCTCGCTGTCGACCTGGTGATGCTTTCCAAGGTCGAGGGAGCTTGGGCTCACTGTTGACTCAGCAGGGCATCCCGACCTTAGTCGGAGGATCGAGCACGAGGTTGAGGGAGCTTGGGCTCGCTATCGACCTGGTGACGCTTTCCGAGGTCGAGGGAGCTTGGGCTCGCTGTCGACTTAGCGGGGCATCTCGACCTTGGTTGGGGTCTCTGATGGAGATCGAGACCGAGCTCGACGTCGACGTGGCGAGGTGTTCCAGACTTGACTGGGGCATCCGAGTTTGGTCGGGCATCCGAACTTGGTCGGGCATCCAAATTTTGTCGGGCATTCGAGCTTGGTCGGGTTTCCTGAAGTTCACAAGTGTCCCAATATCAGGAAGAGCATGAAAAAATTAAAGGAGAATGGTGAATGAATTAGCATGAGAAGGGGACGAGAATTATGTTTTCAATAGTCGAGGATCCCTGGGGGCTCTACTGGTAATACATCCGAAGGTTTTCGAAATTCCAACTTCGTGGAATAAGGGTCCCTTCGAGAGACTCCAATTTGTATGCTTCGGGCCGCTGGATTTGTGCATTCTGATAGGGCCCTTCCCAGTTTGGGGCAAGTTTTCCTTGCTCGGCAGGCTGAAAAGCTTCGGCTCTCCTGAGGACGAGATCTTTTGCCTTAAAAAACTTGGTCTTTACTCTAGAGTTGTAATATTGTGCCATTTTTCATTGATATCTCGCCATGCGAACTCGGGCTGCCTTCCTTGTCTCCTCGATGAGGTCCAAGTTGCCCCTGAGCTGGGAGGAGTTGGAGACTGCGTCGTAATGTTCCACTCTTGGTGAGGGGAGTCCAACTTTCGGGTGATGACATCTTCTGTTCCGTATGCCAGGTTGAAGGGGGTCTCGTCGGTAGAAAGTCGGAATGTGGTTCTGTAGGCCCAGAGAACATTGTAGAGGTCTTCGATCCATTGCCCTTTGGATCGATCAAGCCTAGCCTTGAGCCCCTGAAGGATGGTGCGGTTCGTCACCTCGGTTTCTCCATTCGTCTGTGGATGGGCTACTGATGAGAGCATAAAAGTGCGATCTAAGTACCAATTAACTTAGCCTAATGCTAGCAAAATAATGATAAATAATAGGTGTTAACATTTGCATGATTAAATATTTTATCCTTAGCACTTATTATAATTTTTATCATTATTTTATATAAATTCATCTAAAAAGAATGCATCTTCCTAACTGCAGAACAGAGTCCATGATTCTTCTTCCACGCACCCGAGCAACTTCCCATATTCCGCGATGCATCCTAAGCGCCAGCATTAGTTGTTTTCCATCTTCACCGTCTACGTTCACAGCACATCACCAGCCGTCCACCCGCATCCGAACACCATCGGTCAGCATCCGCGTGTGAAGGTTTTCGAAATTCCAGCTTCGTGGAATAAGGGTCCCTTCGAGAGACTCCAACTTGTATGCTCCAGGCCGCTGGACTCGTGCAATCCAATAGGGCCCTTCCCAGTTCGGGGCAAGCTTCCCTTGCTCGGCGGGCTGAGAAGCTTCGGCTCTCCTGAGGACGAGATCTTCTGCCTTAAAAAACTTGGTCTTTACTCTAGAGTTGTAATATTGTGCCATTTTTCGTTGATATCCCGCCATGCGAACTCGGGCTGCCTTCCTTGTCTCCTCGATGAGATCCAAGTTGTCTCTGAGCTGGGAGGAGTTGGAGACTGTGTCGTAATGTTCCACTCTTGGTGAGGGGAGTCCAACTTTCAAGGGGATGACAGCTTTTGTTCCGTATGCCAGGTAGAAGGGGGTCCCGTCGGTAGGAAGTCGGAATGTGGTTCTGTAGGCCCAGAGAACATTGTAGAGGTCATCGGATCGAGCCTAGCCTTGAGCCCCTGAAGGATGGTGCAGTTCGTCACCTCGGTTTCTCCATTCGTCTGTGGATGGGCTACCGAGGTAAAGCGGTGGTCGATGCTGAGCTCGGAGCAGAATTCTCTGAAACGGGTGTTGTCAAACTGACGACCGTTGTCAGATATAAGGATGAGGGGGAGTCCAAATCTATAGATTATTGACTTCCAGATAAAGTCCCGCATCTTCTGCTCGGAGATTCGGGCCACTTGTTCGGCTTCAACCCATTTGGTGAAGTAGTCGATGGAGACGACCAGAAATTTTTTTTGCCTAGTAGCCAAGGAAAATGGCCCTAGGATGTCAATCCCCCATTGGGCGAATGGCCAAGGAGCACTGATCGAGGTCAACAGGGCCGAGGGTCGGCGCTGAATGTTGGCATTCCGCTGACACCGATCGCATCTTTGGACGAAGTCCGTTGCATCCTTTTAAAGTGTGGGCCAATAGTATCATTGGTGCCAGATTTTGTGGGCCAGTGCTCGACCTCCTAGATGGTTCCCGCATATCCCTTCATGAACCTCTCGCATAGCATAGTCCGCCTCTGATGGGCGGAGGCACCTGAAGAGGGAAGAGGTGAAAGATTTTCGGTAAAGCTTGCCTTCATATAATATGTACCAGGAGGCTAGATGCCTGATTTGGCAGGCCTCGAGCTCATCATTAGGGAGGACTTCATTTTTGTAGATAGCTGACGAGCTCATCCATCCAGCTTGGCTCGGTTTCGATGCAGAGGGTTGGCTCGGGCTCCTCTATGCTGGGCATTTGGAGGTATTCGAGTATCGTTGTCTTAGGGAGCTCGCTCATGCGGGAGGTCGCTAGCTTCGACAGTTAGTCTGCCTTTAGGTTCTCTGTTCTGCGAATGTGTTGGATATTGAAGGAGCCCAAGATGGACGTGAGGTCTCGCACCTTTTGGAGATATCTCTGCATCGATGGCTCTCTTGCTTCAAAGTCTTCCAAAAACTAGCTCATGACCAGTTGGAAGTCACTAAAGACCTTTAGGTCCTCTGCTTTCAGCTTCTTTGCCAATTTGAGCCCGGCGATAAGCGCCTCATACTCTACTTCATTGTTCGAGGCTGGGAACTCGAGGTGTAGGACCTGCTCCGCAACTACCCCATTTGGGCTAGTAAGGATAAGACCTGCTCCGCTACCCTCCGAGGTCGAGGAGCCGTCCACATATAGGACCCATGGCTGCCTCAGGGTCACCTCCGCTGGCATGAGTGGGAGCTCGGGATCGTCCGGCAAAGTGCACTCCACGATGAAATCGGCGAGCGCTTGGGCTTTGATCGTCGGCGTCAGATGGTATTCAAGGTCGAACTCCCCCAGCTCGACTGCCCACTTTGCAATCCTCCCAGCGCGATCCGAGCGTTGCAGAATTTGCTTCATAGGCTAGTTGCTCAATATAGCCACAGTGTGGGTCTGGAAGTAGGGCCGGAACCTCCGAGCCGAGATGACCGGGCAAAGATTCTTTTCTCCAGTTTGGAATATCTGATCTCGGCATCCCTCAGAACCCAGCTGGCATAATACACTGGTCTTTGAAGCTTGTTCTCTTCTCGAACCAGGACCGAGCTTACCGTAACCGGGAAGATGGCCAGGTACAAATAGAGGAGCTCACCCTGCTGGGGTTTTGTGAGTAATGGAGGGGAAGCAAGAAGGCGCCTAAGCTCTTCAAAAGCTTGCTGACATTCCTCCGACTATAGGAAGTTCTTCAGTCGCTTGAGAGAAGATTGTGAAGAATGGGAGGCACCACTCGGCCGATCTAAAAACAAATCTTCCCAAAGCTACGACCCGCCCAGTGAGCCGTTGTACCTCCTTGACTGTCTTTGGTGGTACCATCTCTTGCAGTGCTCGGATCTTCTCGAAATTTGCTTCGATTTCATGCTAGGTGACTACAAAGCCAAGAAATTTGCCCGAGGTGACTCCGAACGTGCACTTGGCGGGGTTGAGCTTCATTCGATACTTCCTAAGTGTGGAGAATGTCTCATTGAGGTCAGCCACATGGTCCTCTACTATTCGGCTCTTCACCAGCATGTCGTCCACATAGACTTTCATGTTTCATCCTATTTGATTTTTAAAAATCTGGCGACTGGCCTCTGATATGTTGCTCCAGCATTTTTCAACCCGAATGGCATCACTTTGTAGCAATAAATGCTCTTGTCGGTGATGAAGGCCGTCTTCTCCTCGTCTTCTGGCACTATGGCACTATTCGGATTTGATTATATTCCTAGAAGGCATCCATGAAGGTTAGCAACTGGTGTCCCGAGGTGGAGTCCACAAGCTGATCAATGCTGGGAAGTGAAAAGCTGTCCTTTGGGCAAGCTTTATTCAAGTCGATGTAGTCCACGCACATGCACCATTTCCCATTAGCTTTCTTCATGAGGACCACGTTGGCGAGCTAGTTTGGATAGGAGACCTCCCGGATGAAGCCGGCCTCGAGAAGTTTGTCCACTTCCTCGGCCCCTGCTTGTTGTCGTTTCGGGGCGGAGCCCCGTTTCTTCTACCGCACAGGTCTGCAGGTCGGTTTCACCTGGAGTTGGTGAACCATGACCTTGGGGTCTATTTCCGGCATGTCGGCGGGCGACCAGGCGAAGACGTCCATATTGGACCGAAGGAACTCGATCAGGTGGTCTCTTTCGCGGGAGCTCAGGCCGGAGCCGACCTGCACGGTTAGCTCTGGGCAATTTTCTTTTAAGAAAATCTGGGTAAGAAGCTCACCAGGTTCTACCCGTTCCTTTCGGAGGTCATCCCGCACTTCCAAGGTTTCAATGGGCAGCGTCTGATCTGATATTTGGGTTGGCGCCTTGGCCGGTTGCTCCTCTTGGCTTGGTGCCTTAGCCAGTTGCTTTGCTTTGTAAGTCGCCATATAGCACCGCTTAGCTATTGACTGGTTCCCACGAATTTTGTCTACTCCTCGATCGGTGGGGAACCGCATGAGTAGGTGATAGGTCGAGACCACAGCTCGGAGGGCATTAAGCCTTGGTCGTCCAAGAATGGCGTTGTAGGCCGAAGATAAACGGACCACAAGAAAATCCATCCTTACAGTACTTTCTCGGGGAGCGAGCCCGACTGTGACAAGGAGGCTGACCTCGCCCTCAACAGGAACCGAATCCCTGGTGAATCTGACCAGTGGAGCATTCATTCTCCAGAGCTGGCATTCCGTCATTCTCATTTTTTGATAGGCATCGTAGTACAAAATATTTGCCGAGCTTTCCTTATCAACTAGGACACGCTTTACATCAAATTTGTTTACAATCATGGAGATGACCACAGCGTCATCATGAGGAGTCTCAACTCCTTCCAAGTCCTTGTTTGAGAATTGGATGGCTGTTAGGATCTGTCACATGCCGCTGAAAAATTCAAAAATTTTTAGATATGCAGCGGAAGGGCATGTGCAGATCCCGTTCATTGCATGAACGTATTTTAAAATATTTATAGATAGATCAGGATTAAATTCTTATTAAATCATTTTAAAATCATGATTAAGAAGATCAGATCTTCACCTTGTGCGGGTAGATGGTCTCCGCAAATCTGATTCACGTGGTATTCGATGAGGGTTCAGTGGAAGCCGCACACGCGTCCGGCCTCTACAGGTATCCACACGAAGTATTGAGTCGATCGAAGCCTTGGAATCTCCTCGGGGTGCTAGCTCCCTTGCAGAGAAGGCTATGGATGGCTGAAGTCCTCTCCTTTGAATCAACCTTTGATTGCTTTGAGAGGAGGAAGAAGAAAGAAGTGCCAAGGAAGAAGAAACGAAGGTTCTTCGCAGCCTTTTACTTTCCCTTACGCTAGAACCAAAAGAAGAGAGGGAGGAGGCCACGCCTTGATCTCCTTTTTCCCTTGTTACTTGCGGCTGAAGAGAGGAAGAAGAGAGGGATATTTGCTGCCATGAACCACCAGAAAAATAGCATGAATAGAGGGGCCAAAACCCCTCTCCTTTTAATGCCATAATAGATAAGAATGAGCTCCTACTTTTTAGGAGCTCATCATTATCATCTTATTTTCCAAGAGAGAAGGGCCGTAGCCCCTCCTTTTCATCTCACGCAAGCAAGGGAGGGGCGTAGGCCCCTCCCTCTTCTCCCTCTTCTCCCTTCTATTCTCACACCCCACTTGATCACATTAAGTGGGGTGGATTTAGCCACATTCATAGGGACTCAATCCTTTTCTAAAAAGGATCAGATGAACCCAATTCAATTCCTCCAAATTCTAATCCAATTTGGATTTAATTGAACCATGACTCTATTGAACTCTTCAATCCTAATCCAATTAGGAGTCATTTAATTAATTAGATTAAAATTAAAAATTAATTAGGACTTAAGAAAATCCTAATCTAATCGGGACTTGTTCAAATTTCAGCCCTAAGACAATTAGGACTTAAAAAATTCTATTCCAAGTAGGACTCTAATTTAATTTGAAATCTTAATCCAATTAGGACTCCATGAATCCTACTCCAAGTAGGACTCGTGATCAAGTCTAATTAATTAAATTAAATTGCAATCCGATTGCAATTATTCCTTCTTCTAACCACTAACTCTTAGCGGATTTTCAATTTATCAATCTAATTGATCATATGTGATTCTTAATCACAATTCAACCATCGGATCGGTCAATACTTATAATGTGTGTGACCCCATAGGTTCTTTTCTGACTGGTAGTGAGATATATTGCAATCTCTATCACAATATCATTGAAAACTCCTTTCAATGGGTTGAAATAATTCCAACTCAACTCACCAGGGATCATCGACCATCAATATGATCCCTGTGATTCTCACCATCCACTAGTGACACCTAGCAGTATGTAGTGGCTACCCAGCAGAATAGAATGATGAACCTCTAGGTGTAGTTATCGTATGATACAGTCCTTCTATCGTGGATCACTACAGACCGGAGGTTATGGATAACTCGTCAAACTCCGTCGTCTGTCATATGTCTAGATTATTCGACTTGAGTTCGATGATGGAAAACTCTTTCTCCACTTTATATTACTACCCTGGCCAAGGTCTTAGAACTCAGTCTAATAAATCATATAGGATCACTCCTCTTCTATCAAGGTCGATAGATTCCATGTAAGTGCATACCCTACTCCTACAGTGAACCTACTGCAGCCAATCTACACTACAAGGACCCATATGACTAGAGACTATGTATACGTGTAGTCAAACTACAATAACCTCACTGTGAGTAACCGAAGCACCGCAGGTCAAAGGACCAGTCATACTACTGCAACATCAAGAAAGTCACTGACGAGTGGATAGACATCCAAGTGACTTATTGTCTTGGTCATGCTCAGTACCCTTGTTCTCTAACAAGCACCTGCACTATCACTTCAGTGTTCCTACTGTTAGATGTATGCCCTAGAAGCCAATCTGGCTGACACATTGTTAATTCTAGGGACATAATTTTGTACTTGACTATTTATTATTGAATAAATAAAAGGCATCTTTTCATTCATATTATTTATATGTCTATGAATCGTCCAAGAAATTAATAAGATGATGATGCATATTCTCAAGAGTTGAGAATTTGAGCCATGTATCATTGGTGATTAATTTCTAAATGCTCCTGATCAATGGATCATCACGAGGACGGTGATCGATCCGATCAGTGCACAGATCACTTTCCTTCTGGATGGACGAGACTTGAGTCCACAGTGTAGGGACACTGAAGTGATAGTACAGGTGCTTGTTGGAGAACAAGGGTACTGAGCGTGACCAATACAAGAAGTCACTTGGATGTCTATCCACTCGTCAGTGACTTGCTTGATGTTGCAGTAGTGTGACTGGTCCTTTGACCTGCAGTGCTTCGGCTACTCACAGTGAGGTTATTGTAGTTTGACTGCACACATACATGGTCTCTAGCCATATGGGTCCATGCAGTGTAGATTGGCTGCAGTAAGTTCACTGTAGGAGTAGGGTATGCACCTATAAGGAATCTATCGACCTTGATAGATAAGGAGAGATCCTATGTGATTTATAAGACTGAGTTCGTAAGACCTCGGCCGGGGCAGTATGCGCAGTGGAGAAAGAGTTTTCCACTCTGGAACTTAAGTCGAATAAATCTTCACATATGACAGACGATGGGGTTTGACGAGTTGTCCATGACCTCCGTCCTGTAGGGATCCACGATAGTAGGACTGTATCACATGATAACTGCACCTAGAGGTTCACCATTCTATTCTGCTGGGTAGCCACTACATACTGCTAGGTGTCACTGGTGGATGGTGGGACTCATAGGGATTGTCTCGATGATCGATAAACCCTAATGAGTTGAGTTGGAATCGTTCCAACCCATTGAAAGAAGTTTTTCAATGATATTATGATAGAGATCATAATATATCTCACTACCAGTCAGAGTAGAACCTATGGGGTCACACACACTAGAAGTATTGACCGATCCGATGGTTGAAAAGTGATTATGAATTACGAGTAATCAATTCGATTGATAAGAAGTTGAAGAAGGAATGGGAATTGATTAATTGGACTTAAATCACAAATCCTACTTGAAGTAGGATTCCTAGAGTTCTAATTGGATTAGGACTGGGAATCCTAGTTGGAGTAGGACTGGGATTCCTACTTGGAATAGGATTCCTACAATCCTAATGAGATTAGGAGTTTTGAATTAAAATTGGATTCCTACTTGGAATAGGATTCCTAGAGTCCTAATCGGATTAGGACTTCGGATTCAAATAAGAGTCCTAATTAGATTAGGACTAAAATCAAATATGTCCTAATTTGGATTAGGATTTCTTAAGTCCTAATTAATTATTAATCTAATGAATCAACATGACTCCTAATTGGATTAGGATTGAAGAGTTCAATTGAGTCATGGTTCATTCAAGTTCTAATTGGATTAGGACTAGCATAGATTGAACCCGATTGATTCATGATTTGGTTAATCCTAATTAGATTAGGACTAAACCATGAGAAGGGCACCTAATCCTCCTTGGAAGAGGATTGGGTTAACCAAGTAAGAGGGGCATAAGCCCCTCTCATCTTGATTAGGTGCGGCATGAAGAGAGGGGGCCGGCGCCCCCTCTTGGAAAGTAGTCAAGGGCTCCTAACTTGTAGGAGCCCTTCATGCTTATAAAAAGGAGGCTAGGGCCGGCGCCCTAGGTGAACTTTTCCTCCTGCCAAGCCGTGGCCTCCCACCCTCTCTTCCCCCTTGGTTCAGCCGCAAGCAAGGAAGAACATCCAAGGTGTTGGCGGCTTCTTCCCTGCTCCATCCTTGTTCCAACGCAAGAAAGAAAAGAAGGCTGCGTGGGGATTCTTCTTCTTCCTCTTCTTCTTCCTCTTCTTCATCCTTCTTCTTCCTCCTCTCAAGTGCATTCAAGAGTTGAAAGAAAGAGAGGAGATCAGCAATCAAAAGCCATCTCTGCAAGGGAGCTAGCACCCCGGTGAGATAGAGAGCTTGGATCGGATCCTGCTTCGTGTGGATACCCGTAGAGGCCGGACACTTGAACGGCTTCAAGTGAACCTTCATCCTAGACCATGAACTTCAGTTTGCGGTGATCATCTACCCGCACAAGGTGAAGATCTGATCTTCCTAAAGGTTTAAAAAGTTTTAATTCTTATCTAACTACGAACGATTCATGAAACAACGTTCATGCGATGAACGTCGATCCCGCTTATGCCGATTCCGCTGCCATCTGAATTTTTTTGAAATATCGGCGGCATGGGCGGATTCCCAACAGTGGTATCAGAGCCTAGGCATCATAGATTAAGGTAAGAATTAATTATCTAAAGGCTTATTAGATCTGAAAATTGAATGATCTTACATGCTGAAAATTTCTGCATGCAGATTTTTTCCTAGGGTGCTGATTTTTGCATGCTGATTTTTATGTGATAAAAAGATGATTCTAATTGCATTGTTAATGGGATTACAAAGTTTAGAATCATGATTAGCATGATCAACAACCTATGTCATGAGATAATCAGTTAGTTTTTAGAACTGAAAATTATAATTGTTGCATATGGTGATGATCATAGGATTCAAACCCTTTTGGTATCGAATGTAATGACCTGCGATGTGATCTGCAATGTCATGTAATTTTTTAGATGCTTGCATGCATCTTATTTGATGTTTTGAGAGGCCTGCGTGCCTCCTAAAAGAAGATGTAATTTATTTTTATTTTTATTTTACAATCTGGTTGTATTTGTGTGATGTGATGTACGTCAACGATCAAGTTGAAGACTAGGCATGAGATGAACAGGTAATCTAAGCGGTTGATGGCGATTGGATCAAGAGTTGATCAAGGATCGGATCAAGGAGGCTTGGAACCAATTCAAGAGTTGAAGACCAGTTGATCGATTGACGTGCATGTGCTTGTAATACGACCTAACTAGAATCCATGATCATCACCTATTTAAAGTTTAGCTTTAATTATTGCTGCGATTATAACTGCCTGCAATGTGCCGTTTGCATGTGATGTGAATGAGAGTCGGGTAGATAGGTTTACATGTGATGTAGCAAACCCAATTGAGACCTAAATTAAAACCTCCTCAATCAAGTCGAGAGTGAACCAACATGAGCAAGTCATATTAGATTAATTGATCTAATTGGTGTCTAGGAAAGCATGAAAGGTGGTTACTTAATTAGGACCTTACTCTCTGAGTAAGGGGAGCCTCCCACCTGCTTACCTGGCCAATTGTTCGATTACCTCTTATGAAGAGCTCAAGTTGCAAACACTAAGACCTGATTAACCAATATTAAGTCAATAGGTCTTCCACTGTAGTAGAGCTGCTAAGGTCTTTCTGATGTTGATTTGTCTCGGCTGGACACAGTGGGCAAATTGCATCGGAGGGCTAGACCTCTCTATAGACATGAGATGTTGTAGGGTAAAGGTGGGGTTGGGCACCAATAACTGTTAGGTGAGGACCCAATGACGACTTTATTCCTACGGTTATACGGTGGGTCTGACTTAACTAAGAAATGGGACCAATAACTGTTAGGTGAGGTCTTCATGGCTTAGAGACCGAGTTGCACTGCAACATGCTTGAGTAGCATTGTACAAGAGTTGTACATTCATCAATCTATGTGTCACCAATAACTGTTAGGTGAGGTGGCATGTAAATCGGTGGGACCGCAGTACCCACTAGAAACCCTAGTCGTGTGGGACTTCCGTTTTCCTACCAGGGGAGTGTGGGAAATTCGAAAAAATAGTGGGAGTTACATTTGTTCTAAAAGACCTTAGAACAGATTAGGATCAAGTATAAAAGTCTAACTAGAATCTTTACTCTCTGAGGATTATAAAGTCAGCTTCTAGACTCTTAACTCATAACCTATAGAACAACCGTTTGACCAAACCCAATTATAAAGATTGGCTCAGCAAATTTCAAAAATAGTTTTGAATTGTGAGAAATTCGGGTATATGCTAGACCATGGAATCCCCGTGTTACCAATCCGTCCGATCACTGATCAGCGTAAGACGCTTGTTAAGTGGACGAATAATGACAATAAAGTTAGGTGCTGCATAATGGCATCCATGTCCAATGAATTACAATGCTAGCATGAGAACATGAGATTGCCAGGGACATATTAAATCACCTACAAGAGTTGTATGGTGATCAGAGTCGCGCAGCATGTTTTGAAGTGTCCAAGAGGCTCTTTAAGACAAAGATGCGTGAGGGGCAGTCTGTCCACGATCATGGTTTGACCATGATAAAGGACTTGAAGAAGCTTGAGAAGCCCGGCATGACCATGCACAAGGAATTGCAAACGGATTTGATCCCACAATTCCTTCTAGCTTCATATGAACAGTTTATAGTAAATTACCATATGAACAAGATTGTATGCACCAAAATAGAATTGTTGAATAAATTGGTAACTAAATTAGGGACCTTGAAGAAGTTCAAGGGGCATCGTTTTCGCTGTCAAGTTGGTTTCTACTTCCAAGAGAGAGTCTATTTGGAAGAAGAAGAAGCCTGCGAAGAAGCAGGAGACTAAGAAAACACCAAGTTAGGAAGTTCCAAGAAAAAGGCCAATTGCAAGGAAAAGTGTTTCCATTGCATAATGGACGGCCATTGGAAGAGGAACTGTCCTACATACATGGGAAGCATAAAGAACATGAAGGGTGACAGACCTTCAGAAGGTTTGTCAGATATGCTCAGGATACTTAGGGACTGTTACCTATTGCTAGCAGAAATTTAATTTCTGTATTTTATTTAGCACAGAAAGATTTTTATTTATTTGAAAAATTAAATTGATTCAACATGGTTTTAAGATTGACAGTCTCTATCACATACATATGGATGTATCTGTGAATATATCTGAGCAAACAGTGAATACCATAGGATCTAATAGATCCAAAAATGAGATAAATCTAAAGTATTTAAGGCACCTCAGGCTTGGCCATATAGGAGAAGACAGAATAAACTAATTGGAGAAACATGAGTTTTTGGGCTCATTGACTTTCGAGTCACATTTGATTTGTGAATTCTGCCTTCAAGGAAAGATGGCCAAATTATCCTTTGTAGGACACAGGGAGGTCCACTGAAATACTTACCCTAGTACACACTGATGTGTGTGGCCCATTCGATGTGCAGGCTAGGGGTTGTAATTTTTTACTTCATTTTACCGATGATTACTCACGGTATGGGTATGTGTATCTTATGAGACACAAATATGAAACTTTTGAAAGGTTCAAAGAGTTTAAATATGAAGTAGAAAAACATATAGAAAAACTCACTAAGGTTCTTCGATCAGATCGAAGAGGTAAATACCTTAGTGGAGAGTTCCATGATTATCTCAAGGAGAATGGTATAGTTTTATAATGGACTCCTCCTGGTACACCTCAGTTCAACGGAGTGTCGGAGAGGAGGAATCGGACTCTATTGGATATGGTCCGATCCATGATGAGCTTCACTGATTTATCCTTGTTTCTTTAGATAGATGCCCTATTTTTAGCTATTTACTTATTGAATAGAATTTCCTCTAAAGTCCGTTCCTACCACACCATATGAGATATGACATGGTAAGAAGCCGAGTCTTGGTCATCTCAAGATTTGGGGATGTCTGGCCCACGTCAAGCGACAACAGGCGGACAAGTTAGAGGATAGGACAATTAATGCTCGTTTTATTGAATATCCTGAAAGAGTTATTAGGATACGATTTTTCCATCCCAAAGGATCACAAAGTGTTTGTGAGACGCCATGCTATCTTCATGAAAATAGTTTATCCTTGATAGAGGCAGTGGGAGGAAAATTGAGCTTGAAGAGAAAGTCTCTGAAAAGCAACGAGTCATGGATCCTATCGAACCCATTCATACAGAGCCAGTACACGATGTCCCTCGACCACCTCGTAGATCTAGTAGGGTCTCCCATCCTTCCGATAGATACTTAGGTATAATAAAAGAGGATACCGAGGAAATGTTCCTAGTGGGAGATAGGGATCATACACAAGATCCCAAAACCTACGATGAGGCGATATCTGATATCAATTCCGAGAAATGGCTGGAAGCCATGAAGTCAGAGTTAGACTCCATGCAAGTCTGGACCTTAGTAGATCCACCAGAAGGTATTGTACCTATTGGATGTAAATGGATCTACAAAAGGAAAATAGGTTCAGATGGAAAGGTAGAGACCTTTAAGGCAAGGCTGGTGGCGAAAGGGTATAGTCAACACGAAGGCATTGACTATCAGGAGACCTTTTCACCTGTAGCCATGCTGAAATCCATCCGAACATTGCTTGCCATTGCAGCATTCCATGATTATGAAATCTGGCAGATGGATGTGAAAACCGCTTTCCTGAATGGATATCTTAATGAAGATATCTATATGGAACAACCTTTGGGTTTCACTTCCAGTGATGGAGATCACAAGGTCTGCAAGCTGCAAAGGTCCATCTATGGACTAAAGCAAGCATCTCGGAGTTGGAACACTCGTTTCGATGACGTAATCAAAACGTTTGATTTCATCAAAAATGAAGAGGAACCGTGTGTTTACAAAAAGGTTAGTGGGAGCGCTGTCGTATTTCTCGTACTGTACGTGGACGACATCCTCCTGATAGGGAATGATATTTCCATGCTAACCTCGGTCAAGGTCTGGTTGTCAAAAGAATTCTCCATGAAAGACCTTGGGGAAGCATCCTATATTTTGGGAATAAAGGTCTATAGAGATAGATCTAAAAGGATGCTTGGCCTTTCACAGAAGATGTACATAGAGGAAGTGCTGAAGAGGTTCAGCATGGAAAACTCCAAAAGGAGTCTTTTACCCCTTAGGCATGGAATTCATCTCTCCAAGAAGATGTGCCGCAACACATCTGAAGAGATTCAACGCATGAGCAAGATTCCCTATGCATCGGCAATAGGGAGCCTCATGTATGCCATGCTATGTACACGACCTGATATAGCTCTTGCTGTGAGTGTCACAAGCAGATATCAGTCGAATCCAGGTGAAGAACACTGGACAGCTATGAAGAATATTCTTAAGTACTTGAGAAGAACTAAAGATTTATTCTTAGTATTTGGAGGATCATCAGAGTTAAAGGTAGAAGGGTACACAGATTCAGACTTCATGACTGATGTTGATGATAGAAAGTCTACATCAGAATATGTGCAATGGTGGTTCAGTAAATTGGAAGAGTTCCAAACAACCGATCATTATAGATTCTACCTTAGAAGCTGAATGTTAAGCCGTCTCTAAGGGTGCAGTGGAAATCTTTTTGTTTAAAAGTTCATTGCAGAGTTAGGTGTAATGTCATCAGATGTCATAACACTCTACTGCGATAACAAAGGCACCATAGCACTAGCTAAGGAGCCAAAGGTCTCACCAGAAATCGAAGCACATAGAGCGGCAGTTTAACCTAATAAGCGACTACCTCGAAAGAAAATAAATAGAGGATCAGAGAGTAGACTCCGCGGATAACGTGGCAGATCCGTTCACTAAGCAGCTAAGTCAGCAAAAGATTGAAGCCCACCTTGAGAAGATGGGGCTTAGATATATGACTAATTGGCTTTAGTGCAAGTGAGAGATTGTTAGATGTATGCCCTAGAAGCCAATCTGGCTGACACATTGTTAATTCTAGGGACATAATTTTGTACTTAACTATTTATTATTGAATAAATAAAAGGCATCTTTTCATTCATATTATTTATGTGTCTATGAATCGTCCAAGAAATTAATAAGATGATGATGCATATTCTCAAGAGTTGAGAATTTGAGCCATGTATCATTGGTGATTAATTTCTAAATGCTCCTGATCAATGGATCATCACGAGGACGGTGATCGATCCGATCAGTGCACAGATCACTTTCCTTCTGGATGGACGAGACTTGAGTCCACAGTGTAGAGACACTGAAGTGATAGTACAGGTGCTTGTTGGAGAACAAGGGTACTGAGCGTGACCAATACAAGAAGTCACTTGGATGTCTATCCACTCGTCAGTGACTTGCTTGATGTTGCAGTAGTGTGACTGGTCCTTTGACCTGCAGTGCTTCGGCTACTCACAGTGAGGTTATTGTAGTTTGACTGCACACATACATGGTCTCTAGCCATATGGGTCCATGCAGTGTAGATTGGCTGCAGTAAGTTCACTGTAGGAGTAGGGTATGCACCTATAAGGAATCTATCGACCTTGATAGATAAGGAGAGATCCTATGTGATTTATAAGACTGAGTTCGTAAGACCTCGGCCGGGGCAGTATGCACAGTGGAGAAAGAGTTTTCCACTCTGGAACTTAAGTCGAATAAATCTTCACATATGACAGACGATGGGGTTTGACGAGTTGTCCATGACCTCCGTTCTGTAGGGATCCACGATAGTAGGACTGTATCACATGATAACTGCACCTAGAGGTTCACCATTCTATTCTGCTGGGTAGCCACTACATGCTGCTAGGTGTCACTGGTGGATGGTGGGACTCATAGGGATTGTCTCGATGATCGATAAACCCTAATGAGTTGAGTTGGAATCGTTCCAACCCATTGAAAGGAGTTTTTCAATGATATTATGATAGAGATCATAATATATCTCACTACCAGTCAGAGTAGAACCTATGGGGTCACACACACTAGAAGTATTGACCGATCCGATGGTTGAAAAGTGATTATGAATTACGAGTAATCAATTCGATTGATAAGAAGTTGAAGAAGGAATGGGAATTGATTAATTGGACTTAAATCACAAATCCTACTTGAAGTAGGATTCCTAGAGTTCTAATTGGATTAGGACTGGGAATCCTAGTTGGAGTAGGACTGGAATTCCTACTTGGAATAGGATTCCTACAATCCTAATGAGATTAGGAGTTTTGAATTAAAATTGGATTCCTACTTGGAATAGGATTCCTAGAGTCCTAATCGGATTAGGACTTCGGATTCAAATAAGAGTCCTAATTAGATTAGGACTAAAATCAAATATGTCCTAATTTGGATTAGGATTTCTTAAGTCCTAATTAATTATTAATCTAATGAATCAACATGACTCCTAATTGGATTAGGATTGAAGAGTTCAATTGAGTCATGGTTCATTCAAGTTCTAATTGGATTAGGACTAGCATAGATTGAACCCGATTGATTCATGATTTGGTTAATCCTAATTAGATTAGGACTAAACCATGAGAAGGGCACCTAATCCTCCTTGGAAGAGGATTGGGTTAACCAAGTAAGAGGGGCATAAGCCCCTCTCATCTTGATTAGGTGCGGCATGAAGAGAGGGGGCCGGCGCCCCCTCTTGGAAAGTAGTCAAGGGCTCCTAACTTGTAGGAGCCCTTCATGCTTATAAAAAGGAGGCTAGGGCCGGCGCCCCAGGTGAACTTTTCCTCCTTCCAAGCCGTGGCCTCCCACCCTCTCTTCCCCCTTGGTTCAGCCGCAAGCAAGGAAGAACATCCAAGGTGTTGGCGGCTTCTTCCCTGCTCCATCCTTGTTCCAATGCAAGGAAGAAAAGAAGGCTGCGTGGGGATTCTTCTTCTTCCTCTTCTTCGTCCTTCTTCTTCCTCCTCTCAAGTGCATTCAAGAGTTGAAAGAAAGAGAGGAGATCAGCCATCAAAAGCCATCTCTGCAAGGGAGCTAGCACTCCGGTGAGATAGAGAGCTTGGATCGGATCCTGCTTCGTGTGGATACCCGTAGAGGCCGGACACTTGAACGGCTTCAAGCGAACCTTTATCCTAGACCACGAACTTCAGTTTGCGGTGATCATCTACCCACACAAGGTGAAGATCTGATCTTCCTAAAGGTTTAAAAAGTTTTAATTCTTATCTAACTACGAACGATTCATGAAACAACGTTCATGCGATGAACGTCGATCCCGCTTATGCCGATTCCGCTGCCATCTGAATTTTTTTGAAATATCAGCGGCATGGGCGGGTTCCCAACACCTACACTGTGGACTCGAGTCTCGTCCATCCATAAGGAAAGCAATTTGTGCACTGATCGGATTGATCACCGTCCTCGTGATGATCCATTGAGCAGGAGCATTTAGAAATTAATCACCAATGATACATGGCTCAAATTCTCAACTCTTGAGAATATGTATCATCATCTTATTAATTCCTTGGACGATTCATAGACACATAAACAATATGAATGAAAAGATGCTCATTTATTATTCAATAATAATAAAGTCAAGTACAAATTTATGTCCCAGAATTTATAATGTGTCCGCCAGATTGGCATCTAGGGCATACATCTAATAATCTTCCACTTGCATTAAAGCCAATCAGTCATATATCTAAGTCCCATCTTCTCAAGGTGAGCTTCAGTCTTCTGCTGATTTAACTGCTTAGTGAGCGAGTCTGCCACGTTGTCCGCGGAGTCTACTCTATGTACCTCAACATATTTCTTCTCGAGGTAGTCGCGTATGAGGTGAAAGCGCCGCTCTATATGCTTGGACTTCTGATGAGACCTTGGCTACTTAGCAAGAGCTATGGCGCCATTATTATCGCAATAGAGTGTGATGGCATTTGATGGCATTACATCTAGCTCTGCAATAAATTTCTTGAACCAGAAGGCTTCCTTTGCAGCTTCAGAGGTGGCGATATACTCAGCTTCCATAGTAGAATCAGCAATAATCGGTTGTTTGGAACTTTTTCAATTTACCGTACCACCATTGCACAAGAACACATATCTAGATGTGACACAATCGTGGTGGGCTGCAGATTTTTCTTCTTGAGGATGGCTGAATCTTTCTTCTCTTTTTTTTTTTTTTTTCAAAGCAATGGCAATGGAGGCTAGGGTTCTTTGTGGTGGAAGGAAGGAGGAAGAAGATGGGTTTCTGGTTGGTGAGATTGGGTTCAAGGAGGGTCAGCCAATGGACCAAAATTAGGCACCAATTTTGTGGGGGCTGAAATTGGCTAGACCAATTTTTTTAGGCTGAATTGGGTTGTGTGGAGTCCTAATGGCAATAGGACTTAGAGGAGGACGTGGGAAAGGAGTCTTGGGCGTGAGGGAGGTGCTGAAATGCTGATGTGGCACTCAAGGAGGTGCACCTACGGGAACAAGCGTGAAACAAGGGAGAGAGAGAGTGGATAAGGATGAATTAGTTTTGGAAATCTCATCCAAACTAATTCAAATTTTGAAGACTTGAAGGGAGGCGTCCCACCTCTTTCTTCAGCCTCTTGGCATCGCACCAAGCAAGGGACTTGCCCCTCCTCACGTAAACAAAGGGAATTTCGAAATCCAAAAGAAACTAACTTCATTCATCATACCCTTCTTTATATAGAAAGAAAGGTTGGCAAAGGATAAGGATAAGGACTACACAGAATTTTAAATTGGACTCCTAATTACATGAGGACTCAATTCAAAATTTAAATTTCTAATTGACTAATCAAAGGCCTTGACACCTAAGCCTAGACACCTAGGAATCCATTCCTTATGGCGTGTGGATTGAAACCCATCAAAAGGAATTCAGCCGCATGCCACGAGTTGGAATCTAGGTGGAACTCCTTCTCGGGTACCAACATCAGCATGAAGTTTGAGAGACTCCTAAAATTTCATCTGATCTCCAAATTTCACGTTCTTATAGTCATTGGAAATACGGATGTCTACTTTCCAACAAAATTTGAATCAACTTAATCAGACTTCTGTAGCTCCTAAAATCTTCAAAATACCATATGGTGTTCAATCTGTCACGGATTTCAACTGGATTTGAACTCTGAATTTCTTCCACATGTGAGAGGTCTTCATGATTGAACTTCTCTTTCTTTTGACATGTGACCACTTCCAATTAGCCATGGACCCATTCACGCCTTGGACTCAATTTAATTCATTGTGAAGAGGCTAACCCATTGTGAATCAAATCACTTATTGCATGGACTCAATCTAATTTCAGCTTGGACTCAACTGTTCTTGGACTCAAATTCTTTTCACCCCTCACCCAATGTCCCACGCCATTAGAATGAGGAAGGTGCTCCTGCATCAACTCTCTCCGGCTGGAAAAAGACTCGACTCTGTCGAGTTCTGTGACTGATAGAGCTCGTAGAGATCCGGGTTCAGCCGTTGGACTTCTTCCGTCTTCAACCAAGAGCAATCTGAAATTGGTCTGCCCTTCCATTTAACCAAAAATTTTTGATATCCCCCTCGACGTGTGGACACAATCTGATCATCCAAGATGTCTTCAATGGTGTCTTTAGGGGCTGATCGACGTGGTAATGATGGGGGTACGGCTGGAGGGTCTTCATCTTCAGCAAAGTGACCTTCGTAGAGCTGCAGGTCTTCAACATTGAAAATTGGGCTAACCTGCAAGTCTTCAGGCAAATCAAGCACATATGCATTAGGTCCCATTCGTTTCACTACCTTGAAGGGGCCGGCGCGACGAGGATGTAGCTTCTGAAAATTTCTGCGAGGGAAGCGTTCAGCACTCAACCGCATCATCACAAGGTCTCTTTCTTTGAATTCCAGGGGACGTCGCTTCAAGTCTGCTTGTTGCTTGTAAATCTCGGTGTTGGTGACCAAACGACGTCGAACTTCAGCATGGATGTCTTGTATGTGCCTAGCGAAGTCTTCACCACCTTCGCTGGTCCTTGTGTTGATGGGAAGTGGTACAAGATCAATAGGCTGCCGCGGTTTCAACCCGAGAACAATCTCGAAAGGTGACAATCCTGTGGTACGGTTGACACTGCTGTTGTAGGCAAACTCGGCATGGGGTAAAATCAGATCCCATGACTTCACATGATCCCGGACTAAGCATCGAAGAAGGTTCCCAAGACTGCGGTTGACCACCTCGGTCTGCCCATCGGTTTGGGGGTGATAGGCGCTGGAGAAGGAAAGACGGGTGCCAAGCTTCGCCCAAAGTGTCTTCCAAAAATAGCTAACGAACTTGACATCACGATCAGATACAATAGTCTTCGGGAGCCCATGTAGACGAACCACTTCTTTTAAGAACAAATCAGCAACTCGTGATGCATCATAAGTCTTCGCACAGGGCACAAAGTGCGACATCTTTGAAAACCTGTCAACAATGACAAAAATAGAATCATGTCCTCGTACCGTCTTGGGCAACCCAAGCACGAAGTCCATGCTGAGGTCCTCCCATGGTGAGCTCGGCAATGGCAGTGGAGAGTAGAGGCCGGCATTGGATTTTGTTCCCTTGGCTAGTTGACAAGTTCGGCAATGTTTGATGATTCGGTGGACATCCTTGAGCAAGGTCGGCCAATAGAACCTGTCCTCCATCATAACGACGGTCTTGTCACGCCCGAAGTGACCAGCAAGACCTCCCCCATGAACCTCTCGGATGATGTGGTCGCGAAGAGAGGTTTGTGGAATACATAGGCTGAAAGAGTAGATGCCCTACAAGCCAATCGCAATATGTATTGCGAAGGGTTTTTCTTTTGATTTGTCCAAATCATGTACATGACATTTAAATATGAATAAAGGCATTATTTTTTATCATATGCTGTTGATTATATTTATGATAAACTCCTTAGATTAGGGCAATGGTTTTAAGACTATGATGAGATCATACTAGTGAGACTTAAAATCCTAAAATCCTAATCTTAAATATTCCCAGTCATTGGTACATTGAGTCGGGGATCAATGATTACCGAAAAAACTGGCATGTCTTATGTATGCTCGATGCAGAGGATGATTGATCTCACAATCATTTGTGTGGAGACACTAATACAAAGATATGGGTGCTCATTAGAAGAATGAGTTCACTGAATTGACCTACAAAGAGAAATCTTATGAAGTCTTACTTACATGTCAAAAGATGATTCTCTTAGTGGGAGTTGTGCAACTGATCCTTTGACCTGAGATCACCATGGTATCTTGTGCACATGAACCTATGTTTTGGTTTACACTCATTCATGACAATAAGTTATGTACGAGGTCTTCTGGATATGGTGGATTGTGTACGAAGATTATGAGTAGGTCAACAAGGAATTAATCACTTCTAGTAAGAGAAGATTGCATCCTATTTATTCTAATCATATGATAATTCAGGAAGCCTTTGATCAAAGCAGAATGAAAATTAGAAAGAGTTTCTAATGTTTCATTATTTGAATTATCATTAAAAGATTGAGAAAAATATGAATATGAAATTGAGTTTGACATATATTCATACTCATATACATATTTGGGATGCAGTTTGATTAAAGGATTGAATTGCATGGTAACTTGCCACTGAAGGGTATTTTTGGTATTTCTACCAAATTTCATATTTTCCGGGTAGACATGACACGTTGCTAGACGTCAATCTTGTCTTATAGGTTTGATCGAATTAAAGAGTTTAATTCGATCACCAATTAGAAAGGATTCTAATTGTTAAGTTTGGGTTCGCGCAGTTTAGACTTAAATCGATTAGAAGAGTTCTAATCAAGTTGGGTCAACTCGCACTCACACCTATTGCTGGCTAAGTATGGAACCCAATGGGTCACACACAAGAAAATTTATCAAGGGTCTAATTGGATTAGATCATGTTTGCAAGATAAACATCCTAGCAGGTGTTGCAAACCTTAGCTCCTGATTCGAACTGGATTCGAATCTGATTCGAATTGGATTCGAATCTGATTCTTAATTGATCTAATTTGATTAGATCATATTCTAATATGGGTTAGCCAAGAGTTGGCACCTAATTGGCTTGGTTTGAGTCTAATTGGATTAGATTTGATAAATCATTCATTTTTGACCGTTGGATCAACATTTGGATGAAGAGATGGATCAAATGGATGGCACCATGAATTGGAGCCATTGGATTTTCATCATAGGATGATGGGAGATCATGATGACGTGATGGATATCATTGGGAGGCGTGGAGATGAAAAATAGGTGAAGGAAAGAGAGAGAATACGTGAAGATTAAATGGATAAGGATGAACCATTTATTTGATCTTATCCATTCTCTCTCTTCTCTCTTCATCACGCCTAAGGGATATATGGCGCCTTCTTTCATGGCCTTTGGATCATCATCAACCCTTGATGAATGGATAAGGTTGGTTCCTATTTTTCTTGCGCGAGAAGAAGTGAAGAAAGGGAAGAGTACGGCGCATTTTCATGAAGAGGTGCTTAGGGAATCAAGCGCCACATCATAAGCGCTTGATCTTATCCTAACCACTTTTGATACGCCTCTCCCTATTTTTGTGGCGCCTTCTCTCCTCTTATCACGCCCCATCTGAAGGATGTGTGGATGGGATGCATCCTTTGGTGATGCATCCCCACGCCATCTA
The DNA here is from genome assembly GCF_051530095.1 of Phoenix dactylifera. NCBI lineage: Eukaryota > Viridiplantae > Streptophyta > Magnoliopsida > Arecales > Arecaceae > Phoenix > Phoenix dactylifera. Next base: position 16,220,995 of record NC_143195.1, read on the forward strand.
TAAATAGGAATGCTCCCGGTGTTTTCTAATCATCGGAAATCAATCCAACTCTCTCTCTCTCATATCCCTTCTTTCTTACATTAGTTTCTTTCTTTCTAACATTGCTTCTAGTGTGTCCTAAGCCAAGACAAGGTGGTCTTCCTTAGGACAAAAGGATTAGAAGTGATTTTAGAAGGCTAAAGAAAAATAGAAAGGAAGGAAAGCAAGCTATTAGAGTTCTTTAGAAGAATTCTGCATTAAGGATCAAAAGTCTTTGGAGCTAAAGTCTTGATCAAGTTTTCGTGTGGATCACCATTGGAGGGCGGACACTTGGACGCCTCGTGGAGATTGTACACTTTGGATTAGCATTTGAGGTATTCTACTAATTCTGCATTTATTTTATATTATTTGATTGTAATCATTAAGGTGATCTAGGCTTAAAAGGGTTTCATGCATAGGGACTTTATTAAGAAAATTTTTAAAATCTCTAGCTTCCGCTGCCCATTATGACATGCTAGAACCCTACAGTGGTATCAGAGCTATCCTTAATTGGTTCAATCAAATAATAATGCATGATGTATGATTATTAATTTACTATGAGATAGTAATGTCATATGCTTAATGAAATGCTGAAATATATGATTCATATATGATATGATATGTAATAAAATGTCATGATATGAAATTTTCCATATGAAAATATGTTGAAGCATGTTAATTAGTTGCTTATAATTTATACATGCTATGAGATAGCTATAATGCATGATAGCTTATTTTAGATATGTTAAATATATGTTACAATTAAAGAATGTGCTAGAGACTAGTAAGCCCTCAATAAAAATTATATTAAGTCATAGTGTTAAAAAATTTTAAGCTAACCCATTCTAGAACAATTAATCTAATTGGTGTCTAAGGAAAGCACTAAAGGTGGTTACTTAATTAGGACCTTACTCTTTGAGTAAGGGGAGCCTCCCACCTGCTTACCTGGCCAATTGTTTGATTGTCTATTATGGATAAGCTTAATATTGATATAATACTATTGATAGCCTTCCTTCATGCCTCGATATTATTATGTCAAGATCCATGCTAGTTTGTTGTGCTAATACAAAACTTGCAATGGGGACTGATGTTATACTGTCTTGGTGCATTAAGATGCTTATGGCATATTTTAATATATTGCCTTGTTGTGCAACCACAAGGGCAATATTATTCGAATATGACTATATGGAAATGAAGGGTTTGACTTAACTAAAATATTATTGTTTGTTGTGCTAACACAAGGCAATAAGTATTTTAAGAGGACAAGATAAAGTTGAGAATTGCATGAGATGCAATCGGAAAGAGTTTCCTACCTTTGAACTCATAAAGGTTTGTTGTGTAACCACAAGGCTTTTTATGATGAATTAGGATCTCAACCCTACTAAGAAAAATTATATTTTCACGTTTATCATAGGAGAGGGCTATGATATTCGATAAAAATAGTAGGAGACAAATTAGATTAAAGTCCTTATCTAGTTGCAAACATGTCATCATGATTGGTCTGCTTATATTAGTTATGTTCTTGCATATGTAGAATTATTAAATGGCTTCTTCACTTTCACTAAGAGGCATCTTAGATGCCAACAAGTTGACTGGACCAAACTATGTGGACTGGTTGAGGAATTTAAAGATAGTACTTACTCAGGAGAAAATTTCCTATATACTTGAAACCCCTGATCTTGGAGATCTAGGGGATGATGCTACAGAAGAGGAGGTTGCCACACATAAGATGTGGAAAAATGACAGTTTGACTGTCAAATGTATCATACTTGCCTCTATGAGCAATGAATTACAGAGGCAACATGAAGGCATGGACACTCAATCCATACTTCTCAATTTAAAAGAGTTGTATGGAGAACAAAGCAGGACTGCTAGGTATGAGATATCTAAGCAGTTGTTCCGTGCTAGAATGAATGAAGGAACTCCAGTGCAAAACCATGTTCTTATGGTTATAGACTTAATCACTAGATTAAGTCAATTAGGTTTTGCTATGGATAGTGAGCTCAGTCAGGATTTGATCCTGCAATCACTGCCTGATTCATTCTCTCAGTTTGTTGTGAACTTTCACATGAACAAGCTGAACACCTCCCTGCCCGAGCTGTTAAATATGCTCAAAACAGCTGAAGGCCATATTAAGAAGGATAAAGGTCCACTCCTTCTTATAGATGGCACTTCTAAAAGGAAATCGGGAAATAAGGGTTCTAAGAAACGATTGAACCCCAAGAGTAGCATCAAAAAGAAAAAAGGAAAGAAAAACTCCGGATCAAGTACCTGTTTTCATTGCGGCAAAGCTGGCCACTGGAAAAGGAATTGCAAGAGTTTTCTTGCAAGTATGAAGACCGATGCAAGAGTTGCATCAAAAGGTATGTTTATGTTACATGCCAACTTGTCATTAAGTTCTTCAAATTCAAATTCATGGGTATTGGATACCGGCTGTGGTTTTCACATTTGCAAATCTTTGCATGGACTACAGAAAATTAAAATTTTGAAGAAAGGTGACTTCGAGCTGTATGGCGCTGGAGGAGAGTCCATCCAAGCTGAAGCTGTTAGAACCTACAACTTGGAGTTACCTTCGGGAGAGCTCCTACAATTGGAAGATTGTTATTATATGCCCAAAATTATTAGAAATGTAATTTCCATTCCTTTGTTGTTAAAGAAAGGATTTGAAATTAATGGAAAGGGCAATGGTTGCTCTATTTATTTTTCTAATAAGCATCTTTGCAATGGCATTATAGAAAATGGTCTTCTTGTTTTATTACTTAATGACAATGTCTTTCATATTAATAAAAGCAATAAAAGAAAGAGAGAGGAAGTAAATAACACCCTTCTTTGGCATTGCCGACTTGGTCACATAAGTGAATCAAGAATCAACAAGTTATACAAAGAAGAGTTCTTTGATCCTTATGATTATGAATCATTAGGAACTTGTGAATCTTGTCTTATGGGTAAAATGACTAAGTCTCCATTCACTGGACATGGAGAAAGGGCAAGTGAGTTATTAGGACTTATACACACAGATGTATGTGGTCCTATGACAACTCCAGCTAGAGGTGGATACTCTTACTTCATCACATTCACTGATGATTTATCAAGATTCGGATATGTGTATCTTATGAAACATAAATCTGAAGCTTTTGATAAGTTTAAAGAGTATCAAAGTATGGTTGAAAAACAAACCGAAAAGTGTATTAAAATCCTTCGATCTGATCGAGGCGGTGAATACCTTTCTAGTGAGTTTTTAAATCATCTTAAAGAAAAGGGCATTCTCTCTGAATGGACACCTCCGTATACGCCACAATTAAATGGTGTAGCTGAACGGAGGAATCGTACTCTATTAGATATGGTAAGGTCCATGATGTGCTTTACTGATCTTCCTATTTCCTTCTGGGGTTTTGCCCTAGAGACCGCTGCACTAATATTAAACAGGGTACCTTCTAAGTCTGTACCTAGCACTCCATATGAGATATGGAGAGGAAAGAAGCCTAATCTTAAGTTTCTTAAGATATGGGGTTGTCAAGCTTATGTCAAAAGAAATTTTGGATACAAGCTAAGTGCTAGATCAGATAAATGTATTTTTGTAGGTTATCCTAAAGATAGTATAGGATACATCTTCTATCATCCTATCGAACAAAAAGTTTTTGTAGGTAGGCATGCCATTTTCTTAGAAAAAGAGTTTATCTTAGAAAAGGGCAAGGATAGAAAAATTGAACTTGAAGAAGTTCAAAACCTACAAATAGAAACACAAGAAATTCTTCAACCAGATGTACCCATTGATGAGGTACAACCACAACACACATCTCCTCTCCGAAGGTCAGATAGAGTGCGAAGAGCACCTGAGAGGTATGGGTTCATCATTGAAAATGATGAAGCCCATATTGTTCAGAATAATGATCCTCTGACCTATTCGGAAGCTGTCAAGAGTAATGACTCTGACAAATGGCTAGAAGCCATGAAATCCGAAATAGATTCTATGTATACCAACCAAGAATGGACTTTGGTTGATGCACCAGAGGGTGTAAACCCTATAGGTTGCAAATGGGTCTATAAGAAAAAGATTGGAGCAGATGGCCAAGTAGAAACCTACAAGGCTAGATTGGTGGCAAAAGGTTTCAGGCAAAAGCAAGGAATTGACTATGATGAAACTTTTTCGCCAGTAGCTATGCTCAAATCTATTCGGATTTTGCTTGCAATAGCTGCATACTATGATTATGAAATCTGGCAGATGGATGTCAAAACCGCCTTCCTTAATGGTTATCTTGAGGAAGAGGTTTACATGACACAGCCAGAAGGATTTGTCTCAAGTAAGAGAGCAAATCAAGTATGCAAGCTTAAGAGATCTATTTATGGATTAAAGCAAGCATCGAGGAGTTGGAACATCCGTTTTGATACAACAGTCAACGAGTTTGGTTTTATCAAAAATGTGGATGAACCATGTGTGTACAAGAAGACTAGTGGGAGTGCCATTGTCTTCTTAATATTGTATGTAGATGACATACTGATCATTGGAAATGATATTCCAATGTTACAATCGGTCAAGACTTGGCTGTCAAAAAGCTTTTCCATGAAAGTCTTGGGAGAAGCATCCTATATACTTGGTATAAAGATCTATAGGGATAGATCTAAAAGGATGCTAGACTTGTCCCAGTCTAGGTACATAGATAATGTGCTGAAAAGATTCAGCATGGAAGAAAGTAAAAGAGGTTATTTGCCTATGAGTCATGGCATACGTCTCTCTAAGAAGATGTCTCCTAAGACATCTGAAGAGAGGAATAGAATGAATTCTATTCCCTATGCTTCGGCAGTAGGATCGATTATGTATGCTATGCTATGTACTAGGCCTGATGTTGCTTATGCCTTAGGCATAGCAAGTAGATTTCAGGCTGATCCAGGAGAGGATCATTGGATAGCTGTGAAAAATATTCTTAAGTACTTGAGAAGGACTAAAGATATTTTTCTAGTTTATGGAGAATCTGAGTTGAAACTAGAAGGATTTTCTGATTCTAGTTTTCAATCAGATCCAGATGATAGCAAGTCCACTTCAGGGTATATCTTTACCCTAAATGGTGGTGCAGTGAGCTGGAAGAGTTCCAAACAGCAAACTGTAGCTGACTCAACTACTGAGGCAGAATACATTGCTGTAAGTGAAGCCGCTAAGGAAGCTGTCTGGATGAAGAATTTCATCTCTGAGTTAGGAGTAGTTCCCGAGATTGCTGGACCAGTCCCAGTTTATTGTGATAACACTGGAGCTGTTGCTCAAGCGAAGGAACCAAGGTCTCATCACAAATCCAAGCACATTCTAAGACGCTTCCATCTTGTTCGAGAGATTGTCGAGAGACAAGACATAGTCATTGAATGAGTAGACACCAAGAACAACCTAGCAGATCCGTTCACTAAAGCTCTACCACAACAGCAGTTCGATCGCCACCTCGATTGTATGGGGATAAAATATAAGAGCGATTGGCTTTAGTGCAAGTGGGAGATTGAAAGAGTAGATGCCCTACAAGCCAATCGCAATATGTATTGCGAAGGGTTTTTCTTTTGATTTGTCCAAATCATGTACATGACATTTAAATATGAATAAAGGCATTATGTTTTATCATATGCTGTTGATTATATTTATGATAAACTCCTTAGATTAGGGCAATGGTTTTAAGACTATGATGAGATCATACTAGTGAGACTTAAAATCCTAAAATCCTAATCTTAAATATTCTCAGTCATTGGTACATTGAGTCGGGGATCAATGATTACCGGAAAAACTGGCATGTCTTATGTATGCTCGATGCAGAGGATGATTGATCTCACAATCATTTGTGTGGAGACACTAATACAAAGATATGGGTGCTCATTAGAAGAATGAGTTCACTGAATTGACCTACAAAGAGAAATCTTATGAAGTCTTACTTACATGTCAAAAGATGATTCTCTTAGTGGGAGTTGTGCAACTGATCCTTTGACCTGAGATCACCATGGTATCTTGTGCACATGAACCTATGTTTTGGTTTACACTCATTCATGACAATAAGTTATGTACGAGGTCTTCTGGATATGGTGGATTGTGTACGAAGATTATGAGTAGGTCAACAAGGAATTAATCACTTCTAGTAAGAGAAGATAGCATCCTATTTATTCTAATCATATGATAATTCAGGAAGCCTTTGATCAAAGCAGAATGAAAATTAGAAAGAGTTTCTAATGTTTCATTATTTGAATTATCATTAAAAGATTGAGAAAAATATGAATATGAAATTGAGTTTGACATATATTCATACTCATATACATATTTGGGATGCAGTTTGATTAAAGGATTGAATTGCATGGTAACTTGCCACTGAAGGGTATTTTTGGTATTTCTACCAAATTTCATATTTTTCGGGTAGACATGACACGTTGCTAGACGTCAATCTTGTCTTATAGGTTTGATCGAATTAAAGAGTTTAATTCGATCACCAATTAGAAAGGATTCTAATTGTTAAGTTCGGGTTCGCGCAGTTTAGACTTAAATCGATTAGAAGAGTTCTAATCAAGTTGGGTCAACTCGCACTCACACCTATTGCTGGCTAAGTATGGAACCCAATGGGTCACACACAAGAAAATTTATCAAGGGTCTAATTGGATTAGAACATGTTTGCAAGATAAACATCCTAGCAGGTGTTGCAAACCTTAGCTCCTGATTCGAACTGGATTCGAATCTGATTCGAATTGGATTCGAATCTGATTCTTAATTGATCTAATTTGATTAGATCATATTCTAATATGGGTTAGCCAAGAGTTGGCACCTAATTGGCTTGGTTTGAGTCTAATTGGATTAGATTTGATAAATCATTCATTTTTGACCGTTGGATCAACATTTGGATGAAGAGATGGATCAAATGGATGGCACCATGAATTGGAGCCATTGGATTTTCATCATAGGATGATGGGAGATCATGATGACGTGATGGATATCATTGGGAGGCATGGAGATGAAAAATAGGTGAAGGAAAGAGAGAGAATACGTGAAGATTAAATGGATAAGGATGAACCATTTATTTGATCTTATCCATTCTCTCTCTTCTCTCTTCATCACGCCTAAGGGATATATGGCGCCTTCTTTCATGGCCTTTGGATCATCATCAACCCTTGATGAATGGATAAGGTTGGTTCCTATTTTTCTTGCGTGAGAAGAAGTGAAGAAAGGGAAGAGTACGGCGCATTTTCATGAAGAGGTGCTTAGGGAATCAAGCGCCACATCATAAGCGCTTGATCTTATCCTAACCACTTTTGATACGCCTCTCCCTATTTTTGTGGCGCCTTCTCTCCTCTTATCACGCCCCATCTGAAGGATGTGTGGATGGGATGCATCCTTTGGTGATGCATCCCCACGCCATCTATAAATAGGAATGCTCCCGGTGTTTTCTAATCATCGGAAATCAATCCAACTCTCTCTCTCTCATATCCCTTCTTTCTTACATTAGTTTCTTTCTTTCTAACATTGCTTCTAGTGTGTCCTAAGCCAAGACAAGGTGGTCTTCCTTAGGACAAAAGGATTAGAAGTGATTTTAGAAGGCTAAAGAAAAATAGAAAGGAAGGAAAGCAAGCTATTAGAGTTCTTTAGAAGAATTCTGCATTAAGGATCAAAAGTCTTTGGAGCTAAAGTCTTGATCAAGTTTTCGTGTGGATCACCATTGGAGGGCGGACACTTGGACGCCTCGTGGAGATTGTACACTTTGGATTAGCATTTGAGGTATTCTACTAATTCTGTATTTATTTTATATTATTTGATTGTAATCATTAAGGTGATCTAGGCTTAAAAGGGTTTCATGCATAGGGACTTTATTAAGAAAATTTTTAAAATCCCTAGCTTCCGCTGCCCATTATGACATGCTAGAACCCTACATAGGCGTGTGCCACGGAAGAGAAAGCCGTCATGGATTGAAAAATCAGAATGCTGCCGGTGACTCCCTGCTGAAATTTCGGTATAGATAGGCTGAAAATATGCATCAGTAGAATATAGATTTTTCAGATCATTGAAGCCCGTTACTTCTGCATTCAAGAGGGTGAGAATATGTGTCTTCCAGCTAAGGGCATCAGCGACTCGATTTTCTGCACTAGGCCTATGCTTCAATACAAAAGTAAATTGCTGCAGTACATCCACCCATCTCGCATGTCGCGCACTTAGCTTCTTTTGTGAATTGATGTACTTTAAAGAGTCATGGTCGGTGTACATGACAAACTCTCGATGTAGAAGATAATGCTTCCAATGTTTAAGAGTTTGAACCACAGCATAAAACTCAATATCATAAGTGGAATACCTTCGCTTGGCGTCGTTGAGCTTTTCGCTGTAGAAGGCGACGGGATGACCTTCTTGGCTCAGAACTCCACCAATCCCAATGTGAGAAGCATCACAAGCGACTTCGAAGAGCTGATCAAAGTCTGGAAGTCGAAGAATTAGGGCTTGGGTTAGACGTTCCTTGATGTCTTCAAAGGCTCTAGTGGCGGCCGGCGTCCAACGAAAATTTTCAGCCTTCATACAATTGGTGATTGGTGCTACTATGCTGCTGAAATTTCTTATGAACCGGCGGTAGAAGGAAGCCAAGCCATGGAAGCTCCTCACCTCATGAATGTTACTTGGCATCGGCCACTCCCGAATGGCACGAACTTTCTCCGGATCCGCTGCAACACCTTGATCTGAAATTATGAAACCAAGGAATGGTACTTGTGATTTCGCAAAGAAGCACTTCTTCAGGTTAACATAAAGTTTTTCTGATCGAAGTGTAAGAAGCACTCGGCGAAGATGTTGCTGATGCTCCACACGGCTACGACTGAAAATCAAAATGTCATCAAAATAAACAACCACAAAGCGCCTAATGTACGGTTTCAGCACTTGATTCATAACCCGCATGAAAGTACTTGGTGCATTGGAGAGACCAAACGGCATAACCATCCATTCATAAAGGCCATCCTTGGTCTTAAATGCCGTCTTCCACTCATCCCCAAGTCTGATTCTGATCTGGTGGTAGCCACTTCGAAGGTCCAACTTGGAGAAGATGGTGGCTCGATGCAACAAATCCAGCATGTCGTCAAGCCGCGGGATCGGAAAGCGGTACTTCACTGTAATCTTGTTGATTGCTCTGCTGTCCACGCACATCCTCCATGAACCATCCTTCTTGGGAGTAAGTAGAGCCGGAACGGCACATGGACTGAGGCTCTCTCGGATGAATCCCTTGTCCAAAAGTTCTTGGACTTGGCGGTGAAGCTCCTCATGTTCTCTAGGATTCAGCCGGTATGCAGGAAGATTCGGTAAACTTGAACCGGGCACCAAATCTATGGCATGTTGGATGTCCCTCATCGGTGGAAGCTCCTTGGGAAGGTCCTCAGGGGTTACATCAGAGAAATCATCCAATATAGACTTGAAATCAGGGGGAACAACTTCTGAAATTTCAGCCCCAACTTCCCTAGCCATTAGTGCATACATGACCCCAATCTCTCGGCTACAAGCTTCAAACTTTCTCATGGTTAAAACCCGTTGGATTATCAGATTTTCAGAGGTAAAATCAGTGATCCTAAGGGGCTTTAACACAACTCTTTTGTTGGCACAATATAGAGAATAACAATTGGATCGACCATCATACTCGACACTACGATCATACAACCAAGGTCTTCCTAGAAGAAGACGGCACGCTTTCATGGGCAGAACATCGCACCATACTTCATCTCGGAGGTCCTTACCAAGTGAAAAACTGATCAAGCATCTTTGTTTAACAGGGATGGAGGAGTCTTCGATCCAACTTACCCGATATGGCTTTGGATGCGGTACCGGTTTCAGATTCAGCTTTTTCAGCACTTCTTCGGAAATGATATTCATGCAGCTTCCATTGTCAATGATGAGGTTTAGAGACTTGTTGGCATGCTCGATGCGAGTGTGGAAGATATTGGTGCGCCTCCAATCTTCCTCCACGTTCTCCTCCAGCTTGCAACCCGTAATAACCCGCCGCACGACGCACACTGGTAGATCTGAAGCTTCTAGCTCCACCGCAGGGGCTTCTTCATCATGTTCTTCGTTTCCTTCATTTCCCTCTTCATCAGCGGGCTGAGAGGGAGGAGTGACTTCAGAGGGTCCTATGATCTCATCCTCCTCACATACCAATGCAAATCGTTGGTCTCGGGTAGGACAAATAACGGCGAAATAGCCTCGCCCGCCGCACTTGTAGCATTCAACAAGATTCTTTCCTTGCGGTGTGGATTGTGGCATAGGACCTTTACCCTTTTCATTAGCCCTTGGAGCACCCCTTTCCTAATATGTGCTTCTATTTACAGAGGTTTCAGATCTGAAAGCAGGGGCGTTACCTCGAGGAAATGGAACTCCTCAGTTGGTGCTGCGCTCGGGAAATCGTCGTAGCTGCGATTCAACTCGAATGGCGAGTTGGTATGCCTCCTCTAGGCTGAAGATGCGCGTTGTCATTAGCTCCCTCTTGATGTCATCCCTCAGCCCGGATCGATACCGAGTTAGGGACTGTCGATCCGTCTCCATGAGGTTGCTGCGGATCATCAACTCATGGAATCGGGCCGTATACTCCTCTACGGAAGAGCTTCCTTGACGAAGTTTCAGAAGTTCTTCGAAGAGTGTCTCCTCATAATCAAGGGGAAGATACTTTTCCTTCAAACGAAGTTTCATCTCCTCCCAATCATTGATAGGGGAATGTCGGAGTCGATGAAGCTTCTCTTCAACGCTATGCCACCATATGCGTGCTTGGCCCTTGAGCTTCATCTTCACGAATCGCACCTTGGTTTCATTGGGCATGCTGAACCATTCGAAGTAGTCTTCGAGAGACATCAACCAATCCTGAAAGTAGGTTGGGTCCATGCTTCCACTGTAATCAGCAACTTCTACACGAACCCGCTTCATGACATCGTCGAGATCATGGCACTCCCGCTGATTTTGATGAACATAGGGGTTCCTGAAATTATTCCCCATACGAGGAATGTTTGGAAGGGGCATCCGCTGATCCCTAGGTGGCCTTTGGGGTGATAGACCCCTGGGGGAGAATGCTTCAACATCGGGGTCTCCTCCAAATGGCACTTCTGAATTTTCAGGTTGCGCGGGGACAGCATGTTCATCTTCAAGATTGTTTGGCTCGGGGAAGAGACGATCCCAAACAACTTCCACCTTCTGATTCAAGGCCGCCACTTGCCGGATGAGCTCGGCCATCATCTCAGTACGTTGTCGTTCATTGTTGTAGGGGCGACCACTTCTGGTACTCATGGCGACAAGGATTCGCTCTGATACCAATTGACGCAATCGGGGTGGGCTGCAGATTTTTCTTCTTGAGGATGGCTGAATCTTTCTTCTCTTTTTTTTTTTTTCAAAGCAATGGCAATGGAGGCTAGGGTTCTTTGTGGTGGAAGGAAGGAGGAAGAAGATGGGTTGCTGGTTGGTGAGATTGGGTTCAAGGAGGGTCAGCCAATGGACCAAAATTAGGCACCAATTTTGTGGGGGCTGAAATTGGCTAGACCAATTTTTTTAGGCTGAATTGGGTTGTGTGGAGTCCTAATGGCAATAGGACTTAGAGGAGGACGTGGGAAAGGAGTCTTGGGCGTGAGGGAGGTGCTGAAATGCTGATGTGGCACTCAAGGAGGTGCACCTACGGGAACAAGCGTGAAACAAGGGAGAGAGAGAATGGATAAGGATGAATTAGTTTTGAAAATCTCATCCAAACTAATTCAAATTTTGAAGACTTGAAGGGAGGCGTCCCACCTCTTTCTTCAGCCTCTTGGCATCGCACCAAGCAAGGGACTTGCCCCTCCTCACGTAAACAAAGGGAATTTCAAAATCCAAAAGAAACTAACTTCATTCATCATACCCTTCTTTATATAAAAAGAAAGGTTGGCAAAGGATAAGGATAAGGACTACACAGAATTTTAAATTGGACTCCTAATTACATGAGGACTCAATTCAAAATTTAAATTTCTAATTGACCAATCAAAGGCCTTGACACCTAAGCCTAGATACCTAGGAATCCATTCCTTATGGCGTGTGGATTGAAACCCATCAAAAGGAATTCAGCCGCATGCCACGAGTTGGAATCTAGGTGGAACTCCTTCTCTGGTACCAACATCAGCATGAAGTTCGGGAGACTCCTCAAATTTCATCTGATCTCCAAATTTTACGTTCTTATAGTCATTAGAAAGCTACGGATGTCTACTTTCCAACAAAATTTGAATCAACTTAATAAGACTTCTGTAACTCCCAAAATCTTCAAAATACCATATGGTGTTCAATCTGTCACGGATTTCAACTGGATTTGAACTCTGAATTTCTTCCACATGTGAGAGGTCTTCATGGTTGAACTTCTCTTTCTTTTGACATGTGACCACTTCTAATTAGCCATGGACCCATTCACGCCTTGGACTCAATTTAATTCATTGTGAAGAGGCTAACCCATTGTGAATCAAATCACTTATTGCATGGACTCAATCTAATTTCAGCTTGGACTCAACTGTTCTTGGACTCAAATTCTTTTCACCCCTCACCCAATGTCCCACGCCATTAGAATGAGGAAGGTGCTCCTGCATCAAGATGTAGACTTTCTATCATCAATATTAGTTATGAAATCTGAATCTGTGTATCCTTCTACCTTTAGCTCTGATGATCCTCCAAAAACCAAGAACAAATTTTTAGTTCTTTTCAAGTACTTAAGAATGTTCTTCACAGTTGTCCAGTGCTCTTCACCTGGATTCGACTGATATCTACTATTGACACTCACAGCAAGGGCTATATCAGGTCGTGTACACAGCATGGCATCATGAGGCTTCCTATTGCAGAAGCATAAGGAATCCTGCTCATGCGTTGAATCTCTTCAGATGTGTTGGGGCACATCTTCTTGGAGAGATGAATCCCATGCCTTAGGGATAATAGACCCCTCTTGGAGTTTTCCATACTGAACCTCTTCGGTACCTCCTCTATGTACATCTTCTGTGATAGGCCAAGCATCCTTTTAAATCTATATCTATAGACTTTAATCCCCAAAATGTAGGATGCTTCCCCAAGATCTTTTATGTAGAATTCTTTTGATAACCAGACCTTGACCGAGGTTAGCATAGGAATATCATTCCCAATTAGGAGGATGTCGTCCATGGACAGTACGAGGAATACGATAGCACTCCTAGTAACCTTCTTGTAAACACATGGTTCCTCTTCGTTCTTGATGAAATCAAACAATTTGATCGCATCATTAAAATGAGTGTTCCAACTCCGAGATGCTTGCTTCAGTCCATAGATAGACCTTTGCAACTTGCAGACCTTGTGATCACCATCACTGGAAGTGAAACCCAAAGGCTGCTCCATATAAATATCTTCATCAAGATATCCATTCAAAAAAGCAGTTTTCACATCCATCTGCCATATTTCATAATCATGAAATGCTGCAATGGCAAGCAATGTTCGAATGAATTTCAGCATGGTTCCAGGTGAAAAGGTCTCCTGATAGTCAATGCCTTCGCGCTGACTATACCCTTTCGCCACTAGCCTTGCCTTATAGGTCTCTACCTTTCCATCCGAACCTATCTTCCTTTTGTAGATCCATTTGCATCCAATAGGTACTATACCCTCTGGTGGATCTACTAGGATCCAGACTTGGTTGGAATACATAGAGTCTATCTCTAACTTCATGGCTTCCAGTCATTTCTCGAAATCGATATCAGATATCGCCTCGTTGTAGGTATTGGGATCCTGTACATATTCCCTATCTCCCATGAGAAACATTTTCTCAGTATCCTCTACTAGTATACCTATGTTGATCCCCTAATAGATTTTGATGAATACAAAACACTAGAGTATAATTCCCTTTATCTTAACAATTTATTTGAGGATTTCAGGTGTTTAATTAAGAATATTGTTAAGAAATGTCTAGGCAAGTTTCCATATTTTTCAAGAATTTATTGAAGAATTTTTGAGATGAAGAAAACAGATCAGGGACAGCCGAGACGTCTCCGGTTTGTCCCAGAGACGTCTCTGGCATGAACAGGAAGAATTGGCACGTCTGGATACGTCCCCGGCACCTGGCGAGGCATCTCGCAGGGTCGGAGTCGACTCCCGACTTTGCGGAGTCGACTCTCTCAGAGGCGGCAGAAAGACCAATCTCAAGGGATGCGCGCGAGTCGTCTCCGAAGGACGCGGAGTCGTCCCCACGCTTAAAAAGCAAACTTCCCGAGACGTCCCCAGAAAGCGCGGAGTCGACTCTCTCAGGAGATTCCAGAGGACTTGTTTTTCGGTGATAAAACTACGGAGTCGTCCCCGACGTCGCGGAGTCGTCCCCATGCAAAAAGCGCAAACATCCCGAGACGTTCCCGTAAAGTACCGAGCCGACTCTCTCAGAAAAACAAAAAAACAAGCATTCAAGCTGCTCTTCTTCAGAGACGTCCCCGTAAAGCGCCGAGTCGACTCCAAACAACGTCAAAAGAAATTTTATACAGCCGAGACGTCTCGCGTTCAAGCGGAGACGTCTCCGGAGCGCCTGGGACACGACTGACACACTTTTGCAGGTTTGTTTGAATTTCAAACGTTTATATTTTTGTGTCTAATGGATCTATTGCTTTTTGGGCTATAAAAGGGAGCTTTTAAGTGCCTTCCAACAACTTCTCACCAACCTAACACAAGATCATTCAAGAGAGAAGAAAGTGAAAGAGGTTCAAGGGAGTTAGTGCTTTCAAGAGGAGAAATCAAGTGCATTCAAGCTTTCCCATCTGATTTCGTGCTCAACTACTCACTCCCACTCGGCATTCAAAGCTCACATTCAATCCAACGCGATCCACATCGGAAGAACCACCATTACCCATGCTTCCAACGGCAAAAAGGGTTCTTCCGGGTTTGTTATTTCTCATTGATATATTTGCCTTCTTAAGAGCTTTCAAATCTTTGTGAAACACTCGTTTATTGTGCTTGTTCCAGTCAAGGGACTTGGAACAAGGGATAGGCGTCCCAAGCCTAGGTTAAATTAGGGGATTGTAGGGTTCGTTGTTAGTCCGGTGTAAAACAACGAGTTGGGTAGTGCACTCGCAAAACTACCGGACTGTAATCGCGGATTATAGTGAAATTTCCAAAAGTATTTGGGGAGTGGATGTAGGAGCAGTGGAAGCTCCGAACCACTATAAATCTTCGTGTTTGCGATTGACTGTACTTATAGCTTTATCTTTACTTTAGCGCATACACTTGTGTGTTTTGTTTTTAATTAGACAAAAAGTTTAAAACACCCAATTCACCCCCCTCTTGGGTGACCATCTCTGGGCAACAAGTGGTATCAGAGCAGGTGCTCTGTGTATTTCTTGAAGACCTAACCGTCTTTGCCAAAGATCTAGATGGCAACACCCTTCAACAATGTTCCTGCTGAGGGGCAGGCTACCAATAGACCTCCACTCTTCAATGGGACAAATTATTCCTATTGGAAGACTAGAATGAGGATCTTTATTCAAGCACAAGATTATGCCTTGTGGAGGGTTATAATCAAGGGACCACACGAACCATCTCACATAGTTAATGGCATTCAAGTTCCCAAACCTGAGGAGGATTGGGATGAGAATGATAGTAGGATGGTTCAACTCAATGCTAGAGCCATGAACTCATTGTTTTGTGCTCTAGATGTGAATGAGTTTAATAGAGTCTCCACCTGTAGTTCCGCCAAGGAAATATGAGATAGGCTTGAAGTTACCCATGAGGGTACCAATCAAGTCAAAGAATCTAAAGTGAACATTCTAGTTCACAAATATGAGTTATTTAAGATAGAACCCAACGAAACCATTTCATGCATGTTCACACGCTTCACTGATATAATAAATGGTCTAAAGAATTTGGGTAAATCTTACACTAACCCAGAACTTGTGAGTAAAATTCTCAGGTCCTTGCCAAAAGCTTGGGAAGCGAAGGTCACGGCGATCGTAGAAGCTAAAGACCTCAACACATTGGCACTTGAACAACTATTGGGCTCATTGATGACGCATGAGCTCACAATGAAGCAACATGAAGAAGATGTGCCAAAGAAGAAGACAATCGCACTCAAGGCTACTTCAAGTGTTTGTGAAGAAGAAAGCAGTGAGAGTGAAGAAGAAAGCGAAGATGAGGACATGGGCTTAATAGTAAGGAAGTTCAAGAAATTTATGAGAAGAAAGAAACCCTTTCCAAGAAAGAAGTTTGGAGGGAGAAATGATTGGGAAAAGAAAAAAGAAAAGGAAAGAGACCCAATCATATGTTATGATTGCAAGAGACCGGGACACATCCATTCCGAATGCCCTCAACAGAAGAAGTACTACGGAAATGTTGCCCAGAGATGGTCACCCAAGAGGGGGGTGAATTGGGTGTTTTAAAACTTTTTGTCCAATTAAAAATAAAACACACAAATGTATGAGCTAAAGTAAAAATAGAGGTATGAAAACAGACAATCGCAAATACAAGGTTTTATAGTGGTTCGGAGCTTCCACTGCTCCTACATCCACTTCCCAAAGCACCTTTGGGAATTTCCACTATAATCCAAGATTACAGTCCGGTAGTTTTGCGAGTGCACTACCCAACTCGTTGTTTTACACCGGGCAAACAACGAACCCTACAACCCCCAATTTCACCTAGGCTTGGGACGCCTTTCCCTTGTTCCAAGTCCCTTGACTGGAACAAGCACAATAATGAAAAGTTTTACAAGGATTCAAAAGCTCTTAAGAAGCAAATAAAACAGTGAGAAATAATAAAACCCGGAAGAACCCTTTTAGCCGTTGGAAGCGTGGGAAGTGGTGGTTCTTCCGATGTGGATTGCGTTGGCTTGAATGTGAGCTTTGAATGCCGAGCGGGAGAGAGTAGTTGAGCACGAAATCAGTTGGGAAGCTTGAAGGCACTTGATTTCTTCACTTGAATGCACTAACTCCCTTGAACCTCTTTTTTTTTCTTCTCTCTTGAATGATCTTATGTTAGGTTGGTGAGAAGTTGTTGGAAGGCACTTAAGAGCTCCCTTTTATAGCCCAAAAAGCAAATATAGCCGTTAGACACAAAGAAAGAAACGTTT
Source organism: Phoenix dactylifera (assembly GCF_051530095.1). NCBI lineage: Eukaryota > Viridiplantae > Streptophyta > Magnoliopsida > Arecales > Arecaceae > Phoenix > Phoenix dactylifera. The sequence continues at coordinate 16,238,037 of NC_143195.1, forward strand.
GAAATTTAAACAAACCTGCAAAAAGGTGTCAGTCGCGTCCCAGGCGCTCCGGAGACGTCTCCGCTTCAACGCGAGACGTCTCGGTTGTAAGATTTTTCTTTTGACGTTGTTTGGGGTCGACTCGGCGCTTTACGGGGGACGACTCTGATGATGAACCGTTTGAATGCTTGTTTTTCTATTTTTCTGAGAGGGTCGCCTCGGCACTTTACGGGGACGTCTCGGAATGTTTGCACTTTTTGCACGGGGATGACTCCGCTGCCTCGGGGACGACTCCGCTGTTTTATCTTCGAAAAACAAGTCCTCTGGAATTCTCTGAGAGAGTCGACTCCGCTTTTTCAGGGGACGTCTCCGCTGCCTTATCATCGAAAAAGACATCCTCTGGAATATCCTGAGAGAGTCGACTCCGCTACCTCGGGGACGACTCCAGAAGTCTGCTTTTTACTCGCAGGGACGACTCCGCATCCTGTGGAGACGACTCGCGCGCATCTCTTGAAATCGGCCTTTCTGCCGCCTCTGAGAGAGTCGACTCCGCCTCTGAGAGAGTCGACTCCGACCCTGCGAGACGCCTCGCCAGGTGCCGGGGACGTCTCCAGACGTGCCAGTTCTTCCTGTTTGTGCCAGAGACGTCTCTGAGACAACCCGGAGACGTCTCGGCTGTCCCTGATCTATTTTCTTCAACTAAAAAATTCTTCAATAAATCCTTAAAAATTATGGAAACTTGCCTAGACATTTCTTAACAATATTATTAATTAATCACCTGAAATTCTCAAATAAATTGTTAAGATAAATGGAATTATACTCTAGTGTTTTGTATTCATCAAAATCCATTAGGAGGTCAACAATCTCCCCCTTTTTGATGATGACAAAACACTGAGTATATGCAAAATTCGAAATTTAAACATATACACAGTATTTGATCAAATATACAAGTATAATATTTTGATTTGAGCTAGATACAGTGTGCATAATTCAAAATAGTCAACTTTCAGTTCTATCCTTATGCATAAGATTGATCTTAATAGCTCTTAAGCAATTTTAGCATATCAACTGAATTTGAATCAAGTTAAAATTTAAATTAATGAAATATTGATGCTAAAGACAATTGAAGGCTAAGTTCTTTTTGACTCCCCCTTTCTTTTCCAGAAGGACAATTATCTTAAAGCCAATATTCTTCAATTTTATCTTTTTCTAATTCAATTTTTTAAGTATGAGTGTAAATTTTGCATTCCATGTTTAGGTTCTACTCCATATACTCCATATATATATATCTACTCAATACACTCCATAAATTTTGCATTCCAATATATCCAATATCCATATTGGTTCTACTCCATATACTCCATATATATATATCTACTCAATACACTCCATAAATTTTGCATTCCAATATATCCAATATCCATATTGGTTCTACTCCCCCTTTTTGTCATCAACAATGAAGGGGACAAATTATCCTTAGGTACTTAAAACTCAATTCCTAGTAGCATTCAGCATATTACCATGAACCACTCAAGGATATTCAAGTTATTTTTATTAAAGAATTCAGCATTCATTTCACTCCCCCTTTGTTTTGGAATTTATTTCAGACTCCTCTTTTTGTTTAAAATAGTTATCACAAGATGTGCTCCCCCTGTTTTATATGCATTGATAAATTGTGTCAAATTTGAACACTTAAGGTATGTTATGAGATTTTTATGGCACAACACAGAATCACATACACAAGGTTTGATTCCACAGGATTTGAAACAAACACAAGATTTCAAAAGAAATTGTATGTCATTCATATGTCATTGCAATCATTTGAAGGCATTACAAGGTTAAAAAAAAAGAGAAAATCATTACAAGTATTGATTCCTAATACAAAAGAAGTGTCAAAATGAGCCTAGGGTTTTACAAAAACAGATGAACTCTAGATGTCTACAAAATGTCCCTCATCGGCGACGTTGCTCATAAGCCCTAGCAGCTGCATCTATAAATGCATTAATTGAATCTAGCAGTGTTCTGAACTGATCTCCCTGAGACTGATGGAAGGCTGCCACTAGTGCTTCAAATTCAATGCTTGCCCTTTCAATTCTTCCTCTAAGTTGGGCAACCACAGTGCCCACATTGCCTCCAGGGCTTGTCAATTCTTGAAGGCTTTTTGATATGCTCTTCAAGTCATCCTGTAGCTCAATTGATCTGAAGGATTGGGTGGCACTCACATGAACTAGTTCTGTCACTGTAGCTTCTATCTGAGCTCTAATTTCCTTCAACTCTTGTAGAAGCCCTTCATGTGAGGTTCTGATGGGGGCCAACTCAGCAGAAATCATCAATCTCATCTCCTCCCTCATCTGCTGGCATATTACAGATGCTAAAGTGCGCATCTGTTCTTCTGATAGGGAGAAGGGCCCACTGACTGGAGGAGGAGGAGGCACAGATGTGGAAGGTCCAGCTGAGCTGGAGGGTACATCAGGGAAGGCCATGTGGCTATGTGGAGGAGAGTGGTGGTCAGGCTCCTGATGTGGGATCTCGGGCTCTAAGGTTTGAGATTTTCTTTTTGGTACCTTGACCCAAGACCCATCTACCTTGTGAAACTCCATTCTACGCATTGTGCTTTCATTATAGTAGTCGGTGTTTCTCAAGGGTTTTGCAGGCTCATTTTCTGGAATTTGAACCTTGAAATGTTTGAATACTAGGGTAAAGATCATCCCATAGGGTATGCTAAACCTAGAATACCTATGACATATAGAAATGTAGTTCAGCATAAGTCTAGGGAGATTTAGGGGAATCCCTAGTAGGATGTGGTGCATGATGACTAAATCTCGCTCCGAAACAAAATCGAAGCGACCGGTTTTTGGAAACAAGACCCGGTTGACAATACTCAAAAGTAGTCTCATCTCGGCATTTAGGTCTTGTGAGTTAACCACATCAAGAGGGCCGTAGTCCTCTCGTCCTAAAACTAGGTTTAGGGCTATTTCCCTTTGGGGATGTGAGGTCGGAGCCTCACCGTCTTTAGGGATTTGTAATACACTAGATAGGGTATCCTCATTGATCTCTATCAATGTCCCTCGGACATAGGCAGTGTACCCCGAGTCCCCTAAGGCCATATTACTAAACATCTCTCTAACTAGACCGGGGTAGGTTGATGTGTTGAGAGTACAAAGATATTCCCAACCTTGGGCACGGAGTCTCTCTCCAATAGAGAACCCCTCACTCTCTAAAAAATGGAAATCTATAAACCTACCCGTGGTTACTGTGCGATTCGCACAGGAAATGGTCGTGGTTGGCGGAGCAATCGGAGGAGACGGTGCGGAAGGTTCTTCCCTCCGTTCCTCGGCGTCGGTCGCTACCCTAGGACGCCTCCCACTTGTTCTCCTAGCTCTTTTAGGAGCCATGGCTCGGAAATCCTAGGGAAATGGGGAGTTTTGGTTCGGTTTGAGGTGGAGAGAAAAATGGAGGCTAGGGTTTTGTATTTTGTTGGTGACGAAAGAGATAGCTCGGGTCGGCTCGAGCTGTTTCGACCTATTTTAAAAACCCTCGTTCGGTCTCCGAGACGTCTCCGCGACTAACGCGAGACGTCTCGCCGGGGGGATGTCTCTCCGATTTGCCAGAGACGTCTCCGGCACTGAAAAATTTCAGACTGAATTCTATCTTTTTCCAATTTATTTTATTTAACCACACTAATCAACATGATTTCTTTTGGTGAATATAGAGTGAGTTTGTTTGTGATCCTTCCCTTTAATAATATACCCTATAAAAGTTTGATAATAATTTTTTGAATTATTAATATTGAAATGAGGAATGTTTGACCAAATTTCGAATACCTATGAAATAGGCTCTGAAAATATCTCCATGAAGAGTCCAAGGGAGGGTAACCATCCTCCGGAAAGTCAAACAGTTCGTCATTTAACTTAGATAGATTCATGCTTTCACTTAATAGATACTAGGTTTGCTATTTGTGACTTTGAGGTGGATTATTAGTTTGAGTAGCAAAGCATTGCAATACAAGTTCAATTTATTTGCTAGGATCATACAAGCTCAAAGCATTCCTTAAATAGTTGAACCTATCTTTACAAAGGGGCTTTGTAAAGATATCGGCCAATTGATTTTCAGTACATACATACTCAATCATCACATCATTTTTCAGCACATGATCCCTAATAAAGTGATGCCTAATCACTATATGTTTTGATTTTGAGTGTTGGACAGGATTTTTTGTTAAATTAATTGCGCTTGTATTATCACATCTAATTGGTATATTGTCCATTTTGATACCGAAGTCTTCAAGTTGTTGCTTAATCCATAGAACTTGGGCACAACAGCTTCCAGCTGCAATGTACTCAGCCTCAGCTGTGGACAAGACAACTGAATTCTGTTTCTTGCTAAACCAAGAAACCAAATTAGCACCCAAGAATTGACATGTGCCACTTGTGCTTTTTCTGTCGAGTTTGCACCCGGCAAAATCAGCATCGGAATAAGCAATTAAATTTATGTCAGATTGTTTAGAATACCATAAGCCTACATTAGATGTCCCTACTAGATATCTAAAACTTCTTTTAACAGCTTGCAAGTGTGATTCCTTAGGACATGCTGTTAGGGTTTCCCAGTGCCCTAGGGCGCAGCGGAAGATATGGGATTATAAAATTTTCTTATAAAACTCATTATATGAAACCCTAATAAGCCAAGATCATCTTAATAGTATAACCAAATAATGTAGAAAATATAATCTTGGTATAGAAGAATACCTGTCATGCTATATCCAATATGTCTGAAGATGTCCTTAGGTGCCCAAATGTTCACCCTCCGATGTTGATCCACACAGGAATGGGTTCAAGACTCTAGCTCCACCAAAATTTGATTCTAGTTGTTCAATCCTTCCAAAGGATTTAATTAGAATCAGAAGAACTTAATGTCATATTGGCATGTAATAAAAACATACCTTTTGATGCAACACTTGCATCAGGCTTCACACTTGCAAGAAAGCTCTTGCAGTTCCTTTTCCAATGCCCCGTCTTGCCGTAGTGGAAACAGGTACCAGGTCCAGAGATTTTCTTTCCCTTCTTCTTTTTGATGCGACTCTTAGGGTTTAGTTTTTTCTTTGAACCCTTGTTGCCTGACTTCTTCTTTGAGCTCTCACCAACAAGAAGGATCGGACCCTTGTCCTTCTTGATGTGAGATTCTGCTGTTTTCAGCATATTTAGAAGCTCAGTTTGTTCATGTGATAATTCACGACAAACTGCGAGAATGAGTCAGGTAGTGATTGCAGGATCAAATCCTGACTGAGCTCACTATCCATAGCAAAGCCAAGTTGACTCAATCGAGTGATTAAATCTATAACCTTTAAACAGTGGTCTTGCACAGACGATCCCTCGATCATTCTAGCACGGAACAACTGCTTAGATATCTCATATCTAACAGTTCTGCTCTGCTCACCATATAACTCCTTCAAGTTAAGGAGTATGGAGTGAGTATCCATGCTATCATGCTGCCTCTGCAATTCATTATTCATAGAAGCAAGCATGATACATTTGACAGTCAAACTGTCATTTTTCCACATACGATATGTGGCCAATTCCTCCTCAGTTGCATCTTCCCCTGCTGACCCTAGGTCAGGGGTTTCAAGAATGTAGGAAAGCTTTTCTTGTGTGAGAACAATCTTTAAATTCCTCAACCAGTCCACATAGTTGGGATCAGTCAATTTGTTTGTATCTAAGATACCTCTAAGTGAGAGTGAAGATGCCATTTATGCAGAATTAATCTATAATTACAAAGAACACTAATATAAGCAGACCAATCATGATGACATCTATTCAATCAGACAAGGACTTTTATCTAATTGTTACTCCCACTATTTTTATCGAATATCATAACCCTCAAGTATGATGAACGAGAAAATACTAATTTTCTTAGTGGGGTTGAGATCCAAATTCCTTATAAAAGACCTTGTGGGAATCACAACAAGCCCTTATAAGTTCAAAGGTAGGAAACTCTTTCCAATTGCATCCCATGCAATTCCCAACTTTATTCTGTCCTCTAGCACACATATAGTCTTGTGGAAATCACAACAAACTATTGTGTCTAGTTAAGTCAAACCCTTCATTTTTATACAGTCATATTTGAATAATGCTGCCCTTGTGGGAATCACAACAAGGCAACATATTAAAATATGCCATATGCATCATATGCACCAAGATATTACAATATCAATCCCTAATACTAGCCTTGTGGGAATCACAACAAGCTAGCGTAGATATTGACATAATAATATCTAAGCATGAAGGAAGGACCTTTATAGTGTTATATCAGCAATTAGCTTTTCCATGGAGGTCAATCAAATAGTTGGCCAGGTAAGCAGATGGGAGGCTCTCCTTACTTAGTAAGGTCCTAATTAAATAACCACCTGTAGCCTCTTCCCTAGACACCAACTCAGTCAATTGATTCAGAATGGCTCAGCTTAAAGCAATTAACACTACGACTTAATTATGAATTTAGTGAGGGCTTTCAAATAGTAGTATCTTACTAACATTAAGCTCAACCATAAAGGACAATCAAATAATTGGCCAGGAAAGCAGGTGGGAGGCACCCCTCACTCAGAGAGTGAGGTCCTAATTAAGTAACCACCTGTGGCTTCCTTCCTAGACACCAACTGAGTCGATTGTTCCAGAATGGGTCAGCCCAAAGTTTTCATACTACTATATTGGTCTCATTGCACATTCTATAATTTAGCACTAGCAATTATACTGTGCTACAACATGAATATAATACTATCTCATAGCACAAACTAATCATGCATACAAACAACCTAGCTATCTCATAGCATCAAGATAATAGCATGTATTATCATTTGGTTAAACTGATTAAGGGTGGCTCTGATACCACTGTTAGGGTTTCCCAGTGCCCTAGGGCGCAGCGGAAGATATGGGATTATAAAATTTTCTTATAAAACCCATTATATGAAACCCTAATAAGCCAAGATCATCTTAATAGTATAACCAAATAATGTAGAAAATATAATCTTGGTATAGAAGAATACCTGTCATGCTATATCCAATATGTCTGAAGATGTCCTTAGGTGCCCAAATGTTCACCCTCCGATGTTGATCCACACAGGAATGGGTTCAAGACTCTAGCTCCACCAAAACTTGATTCTAGTTGTTCAATCCTTCCAAAGGATTTAATTGGCTGATTTTCCTTCACTTCCTTCTTCCTTTCTACCTCTAAAACATTCACTAGCCTTTTTGTCCTAAAGAAGACCCTCTTGTCTTGGGTTAGGACAAAAAAGAGACTTGTAAGAAAGAAGGATAAGGAAGAGAGAAGGAGAGGCTTTTTCTTAGATGATCTCTAGAACCCCAAGGCACCTCCTTATTTATAAGAGATGGAGGGATGCATCACAAAGGGATGCATCCCATCCACACACCTCATCATGATGAGGTGTGTGCCAAGAGGGGCATCCCATCATGATGGGGTGCTTAGGAGAAGGGTGTATCAACTTCTTTCTCACATCTCCCTCTTAAATCCTGACGATCCAAGGGCCCAAATGCAGTGAACCAAAGCCAATGGTCCAGATCTAGGCGCCATCTAATGGTCCAGATCAAGACATCATCATCCAGGGTGCCATCCAATGGTCCAGAAGTAAGATGCCATCACCGATGGTCCAGATTCAGGCGCTGAGCAACGGTCCAGATCTTTCATCCAGAGAGCCATCCAGTGGTCAAGATTCAGGCGCGGAGCAACGGTCCAGATCTTTCATCTAGAGAGCCATCCAGTGGTCCAGAATAAGGCGCTAAGCAACGGTCCAGATCTTTCATCTAGAGAGCCATCCAGTGGTCCAGAATAAGGCGCCAACCAGTGGACCAGATCCTTCATCCAGGAAGCGATCCAATGGTCCAGAAGTGAAGGCCCTTTCAAACCCAATCAAATTGGGTTTAACCAACTTAAAGGAAACATTAAACCTAATCAAATCAGGTCTAATTAAAGCCAAATGGGTTCCAACTCTTGGCTAACCCATATTAGGTCATGATCTAATCATATTAGATCAACCTAATCTAAGAATCAGATTCAAATTTAATTTGAATCAGGAGCTAGGGTTTGCAACACGTGCTAGCATGTTCATCTTGCAAACATGATCTAATCCAATTAGACCCTTGATCAATTTCCTTGTGTGTGACCCATTGGGTTCCTTATCTTAGCCAGCAGTAGGTGCAGGTGCAAGTTGACCTAACCTGATTAGAATACCTCTAATCCAATTTAGGTTCAATTTAGTGCTAAACCTGACTTAGCAATCAGAACCTTTCTGATGCTTTGATCTAATCAAACTCTTTGATCCGATCAACCCACAAGACAAGATTGACGTCTAGCAACGTATCATGTCTACCCGGAAGATGAGGAATGTATTGGACAAATCCAAACATACCCTTCAGTGGAAAGTTACTGTGCAATTCAATCCCTCAGTTATACTACATCCTGAATAAGTGCTCGAGTATGGATCAATATCAAACTCAATCACTTATTCATGTCTCTCTCAATCTTTTATATGATAATTCAAACAATGAAACATTAGAAACTCTTTCTAATATTCATTTTACTTTGATCAAAGGCTTCGTGAATCATCATAAGATTAGAGTAAGTAGGATGTTACCTTCTCTTACTAGAAGTGACTGATTCCTTGTTGACCTACTCACAACCTTCGTACAAAATCCACCATGTTCAGAATATTCCGTACACAACGCAATGTCGTGAATGAGGGTAAACCAAAACATAGCTTCAAGTGCACAAGGTACCATGGTGATCTCAGGTCTAAGGATCACTTGCACAACTCCCACTATGAGAACCATCTTTTGATAATTAAGTAAGAATCCATAAGATGTTCTCATGGCTGGTCATTTCAGTGAACTCATTCCTCTAATAAGCACCCACATCTTTGTATTAGTGTCTCACACAAGTGATTGTGAGATCAATCACCCTCTACATTGAGCATACATAAGATGTGCCAGTCTTTTCGGTAATATTGATCCCCGACTCAATATACCAATTTGACTGGGAATATTCTAAATTAGGATTTTAGAATTTTAGATCTCACTGGTATGATCTCATCATAACCCTTAAAACCAATGTCCTAATTTATGGGGTTCATCATCCAATAATAAAATAGATAAGCAGCAAATGATGAAACACAATGCCTTCATTGATATATATCGAGTGTCAAAGTACATGATTTGGAGGATTACAAAGAAAAACCCATCAAATGATTGGCTTATAGGGCATCTACTCTTTCACATGCTTGGTATCTAGCACACATACAAACACTGAATAATATGTCTGGTCTACTAGCAGTAAGGTAAAGTAAAGAGCCTATCATACCTCTGTACAATTTGCAGTCTATACTTTTACCTTTTTCATCTTTGTCAAGCTTGCAACTTGAGCCCATGGGTGTGTTGATTTTCTTTGCATCCTTCATCTTGAATTTTTCCAACATTTCCTTGATATATTTGGACTGACTGATGAAGATGCCTTCCTCTGATTGTTTTATTTGTAGCCCAAGGAAGAAGTTGAGCTCACCCATCATGCTCATTTCAAATTCTCCCTGCATAAGCTTGGCAAACTCTTGACAAAGACTATCATTAGTAGCACCAAAAATTATATCATCCATATAAATTTGTACAAGCAATAAGTCATTTCCTTTTCTTTTAATGAAGAAGGTTTTGTCTACATTTCCTCTCTTAAATTTATTTTCAATTAGAAAATTACTTAATCTTTCATACCATGCCCTAGGGGCTTGCTTCAGTCCATACAATGCTTTATGTAATTTATAAACATAATCTGGATGTAAGTGGTTTTCAAAACCTGGAGGTTGTCCTACATAAACTTCCTCCATTATATAACCATTTAAAAATGCACTTTTTACATCCATTTGATAGAGTTTAAAATTCATGAAGCAAGCATATGCCAAAAGTAGCCTAATAGCCTCTAACCTAGCAACAGGAGCAAAAGTTTCATCAAAATCTATTCCTTCCTCCTGATTATAGCCTTTGGCAACTAGTCTAGCTTTGTTTCTTATAACTATTCCATCTTCATCTAGTTTATTTCTATACACCCACTTGGTGCCTATGATTGAAACATTAGGGGGTCTTTTCATTAGAGTCCAAACTTGATTTCTTTCAAATTGATTTAATTCCTCTTGCATAGCATTTATCCAATTTTCATCCTTTTCGGCTTCCTCTAGTGACTTAGGCTCTATTTGTGAAACGAAAGCAAGATAATTACTAGTATTTCTTAGAGAGGATCTTGTCCTTACCCCTTGTGAGGGATCACCGAGGATTAAATCCCTTGGATGACCATGTGCATACCTCCATTCCTTCGGAAGATCTTGATTTCTTGCTTGAGGTTGATCTTCTTCATCTTGCTGAATTGTATCTTCCTTGACTTCATCTTCAAGTTATTTGTCTTGTATGGAGAACTCCTTCATTCTGTCTTCAAGTATACCTGCATCACTATCTTCTTCTTTTCTAGAAGAATCTCCATTAGCTTCATCAAAAACAACATGAATGGATTCTTCAACAACGAGAGTTCTCTTGTTGAAGACCCTGTATGCTCTACTAGATGAGGAATAACCTAAGAAGATCCCCTCATCTGATTTAGCACTAAATTTACTTAGATTGTCCTTTCCATTGTTTAAAATAAAACACCGGCAACTGAAAACATGAAAGTAACATATATTTGGCTTCTTATTATTCAGCAACTCATAAGGTGTTTTCTTTAAAATAGATCTGACTAATGCACGGTTTAAAATGTGACATGCAGTATTTATCGCTTCAGCCCAAAAATATTTTGGTAGATCCGATTCGCATAACATGGTACGAGCCATATCTGCTAGTGTGCGATTCTTCCTTTCTACCACCCCATTTTGTTGGGGTGTCCTAGGGGCCGAGAAATTGTGATTGATACCATTTTCGTCACAAAATTTTTCAAAGTGTTGATTTTCAAACTCGGTACCATGATCACTCCTAATTGCTTTTAGTTTAAGATTGAGTTCATTCGAAACCCTATTATGAAACTTGATAAAAGCGGAAAAGGACTCATCTTTATGTGCAAGAAATAAAACCCATGTAAAACGTGAAAAATCATCAACAATTACAAGACCAAATTTCTTACCCCCTAGACTAGCAGTTCTAGTGGGTCCAAACAAATCCATGTGAATTAGTTCTAAGGGTTTTGATGTTGAGACTATGTTCTTAGACTTGAAAGAACTTCTTGTTTGTTTCCCTAATTGACATGCAGCACAAATTTTGTTCTTTTCAAAGTCTATTTTTGGTAGTCCTTTGACTAGATCTTTTGTAATTAATTTAGAGATTAAATCCATGCTAGCATGCCCTAACCTACGATGCCATAACCAACTAGTCTCATTAACTTTGGGATCCATGGCTATAAGACATTGGCCATCCTTCATGGTGAGATCATCAAGATCTACCATGTAAACATTTCCATGCCTATGTCCTGTGAGTATGATCTCATTGTCAATTGGACTACTAATTATGCATAGTGATGATTCAAATGACACTTTAAAGCCCTCGTCACAAAATTGACTTATACTTAATAAATTATGTTTTAGTCCATTAACTAACAATACATTGTCAATAAAAGAGGAGGGTGATATGGAGATTTTACCAACACCAACGATTTGACCTTTAGCATTATCTCCAAATGTGACTACTCCTCCTTCTTTTGATTTTAAGGTGACGAAGAGACTCTTGTCACCGGTCATATGCCTTGAGCAACCACTATCAAGATACCACATTCTCTTTCTATTTCCGGCTGCAAGGCATACCTGAAAAATAATCAAGTCATGCTCTTAGGTACCCAAGTCTTCTTGGGTCCTTCTTGGTTAGTATAGTTGGTTCCCTTAGGCACCCATACTTTAGTTATGTTTTTACCTCTTACAAATGTACTCTTGTTAGTTTGAATCTTTCTTTGAATGCAAGAGTAGGCTTTATGTCCACTTTTTCCACAATGAAAGCATGTAGGTTTTTCAGATTTGACATCTTTTGCTTTCACAAAGAAATTCTTTAGATACTTTTGTTGTTTGCTAGTTTTATATCCTAGACCGGCTTTATTAAAAACAGCTCTTTGATTGGATAGAATAAGATTTAACTTTTCAGAGCTATGTGTAAATTTTTCAACAATTGGTTTGTACTTATGTACCTCATTCTTGAGATCCACATTTTCTTTAACTAATTCTTCCTTATCCTTTTTAAGGAGTTCAACATTTTGCGCAAGTAAGGTATTACTATTGAGTAGGAATTTAACTTTTAGATTTAATTCCTTAATTTGTGTTTTTGCCGTTTCATTTTCAATGCTGAGTTTTAAATTTTTATTTTCTAGGTCAATGGTATTAACATTTTTGAAGCTCTCCTTCTCAATCAATAGGTTTTCAATATCATCCTTTAGTTTTTGATTGGAGGCTTTTAATTCTTTATTCTTTGCTCCTAACATACTACAATCACTCATGAGTTCTTGAAAAGCTTCATATAATTCTTCTAAAGTAAAATTTGTAGTTGAGCTATGACTTACCTCATCGTCTTCGAATGCCATGAAGCACAAATTGGCGGTCTCTTCCTTCTCTTCCTCGGAGGATGATGTGTCACTATCATCCCATGTTGCTTTCAATGCCTTCTTCTTCTTCTTTCCAAAATGCTTCTTCTGTTGAGGGCATTCGGAACGGATGTGTCCCGGTCTCTTGCAATCATAACAAATGATTGGGTCTCTTTCCTTTTCTTTTTCCTTTTCCCAATCATTTCTCCCTCCAAACTTCTTTCTTGGGAAGGGTTTCTTTCTTCTCATGAATTTCTTAAATTTCCTTACTATTAAACCCAAGTCCTCATCTTCGCTTTCTTCTTCACTCTCACTACTTTCTTCTTCATACACACTCGAAGTAGCCTTGAGTGCGATTGTCTTCTTCTTTGGCAACTCTTCTTCATGTTGCTTCATTGTGAGCTCATGCGTCATCAATGAGCCCAATAGTTGTTCAAGTCCCAATGTGTTGAGGTCTTTAGCTTCCACGATCGCCGTGACCTTAGCTTCCCATGCTTTTGGCAAGGACCTGAGAATTTTACTCACAAGTTCTGGGTTAGTGTAGGATTTGCCCAAATTCTTTAGACCATTTATTATATCGGTGAAGCGTGTGAACATGCATGAGATGGTTTCGTTGGGTTCCATCTTAAATAACTCATACTTGTGAACTAGAATGTTCACTTTAGATTCTTTGACTTGATTTGTACCCTCGTGGGTAACTTCAAGCCTATCCCATATTTCCTTAGCGGAACTACATGTGGAGATTCTATTAAATTCATTCACATCTAGAGCACAAAATAATGAGTTCATGGCTCTAGCATTGAGTTGAACCATCCTGTTATCATTCTCATCCCAATCCTCCTCAGGTTTGGGAATTTGAATGCCATTAACCATGTGAGATGGTTCGTGTGGTCCCTTGATTATGACCCTCCACAAGGCATAATCTTGTGCTTGAATAAAGATCCTCATTCTAGTCTTCCAATAGGTATAATTTGTCCCATTGAAGAGTGGAGGTCTATTGGTTGTCTGCCCCTCAGCAGGAACATTGTTGAAGGGTGTTGCCATCTAGATCTTTGGCCAAGACGGTTAGGTCTTCAAGAAATACACAGAGCACCTGCTCTGATACCACTTGTTGCCCAGAGATGGTCACCCAAGAGGGGGGTGAATTGGGTGTTTTAAAACTTTTTGTCCAATTAAAAATAAAACACACAAATGTATGAGCTAAAGTAAAAATAGAGGTATGAAAACAGACAATCGCAAACACAAGGTTTTATGGTGGTTCGGAGCTTCCACTGCTCCTACATCCACTCCCCAAAGCACCTTTGGGAATTTCCACTATAATCCAAGATTACAGTCCAGTAGTTTTGCGAGTGCACTACCCAACTCGTTGTTTTACACCGGGTTAACAACGAACCCTACAACCCCCAATTTTACCTAGGCTTGGGACGCCTTTTCCTTGTTCCAAGTCCCTTGACTGGAACAAGCACAATAATGAAAAGTTTTACAAGGATTCAAAAGCTCTTAAGAAGCAAATAAAACAGTGAGAAATAATAAAACCCGGAAGAACCCTTTTAGCCGTTGGAAGCGTGGGAAGTGGTGGTTCTTCCGATGTGGATTGCATTGGCTTGAATGTGAGCTTTGAATGCCGAGCGGGAGAGAGTAGTTGAGCACGAAATCAGTTGGGAAGCTTGAAGGCACTTGATTTCTTCACTTGAATGCACTAACTCCCTTGAACCTCTTTTTCTTTCTTCTCTCTTGAATGATCTTATGTTAGGTTGGTGAGAAGTTGTTGGAAGGCACTTAAGAGCTCCCTTTTATAGCCCAAAACGCAAATATAGTCGTTAGACACAAAGAAAGAAATGTTTGAAATTCAAACAAACCTGCAAAAAGGTGTCAGTCGCGTCCCAGGCGCTCCGGAGACGTCTCCGCTTCAACGCGAGACGTCTCGACTGTAAGATTTTTCTTTTGACGTTGTTTGGGGTCGACTCGGCGCTTTACGGTGACGACTCTGATGATGAACCGTTTGAATGCTTGTTTTTCTGTTTTTCTGAGAGGGTCGCCTCGGCACTTTACGGGGACGTCTCGGGATGTTTGCACTTTTTGCACGGGGACGACTCCGCTGCCTCGGAGACGACTCCACTGTTTTATCTTCGAAAAATAAGTCCTCTGGAATTCTCTGAGAGAGTCGACTCCGCTTTTTCAGGGGACGTCTCCGCTGCCTTATCATCGAAAAAGACATCCTCTGGAATACCCTGAGAGAGTCGACTCCGCTACCTCAGGGACGACTCCAGAAGTCTGCTTTTTACTCGCGGGGACGACTCCGCGTCCTGTGGAGACGACTCGCGCGCATCCCTTGAAATCGGCCTTTCTGCCGCCTCTGAGAGAGTCGACTCCGCCTCTGAGAGAGTCGACTCCGACCCTGCGAGACGCCTCGCCAGGTGCCGGGGACGTCTCCAGACGTGCCAGTTCTTCCTGTTTGTGCCAGAGACGTCTCTGAGACAACCCGGAGACGTCTCGGCTGTCCCTGATCTATTTTCTTCAACTAAAAAATTCTTCAATAAATCCTTAAACATTATGGGAACTTGCCTAGACATTTCTTAACAATATTATTAATTAATCACCTAAAATTCTCAAATAAATTGTTAAGATAAATGAAATTATACTCTCGTGTTTTGTATTCATCAAAATCCATTAGGGGGTCAACAGGAAAGAAGAAGAAGAAGGCGTTGAAAGCAACTTGGGATGATAGTGACACATCCTCCTCCGAGGAAGAGAAGGAAGAGACCGCCAACTTATGTTTCATGGCATTCAACGACGATGAGGTATGTCAAAGCTCAACTACAGATTTTACTTTAGAAGAATTATATGAAGCCTTCCAAGAGCTCATGAGTGATTGTAGTATGTTAGGAGCAAAAAATAAAGAATTAAAGGCCTCCAATCAAAAACTAAAGGATGACATTGAAAACTTACTGATTGAGAAGGAGAGCTTTGAAAATGTTAACACCATTGACCTAGAAAATAAAAATTCAAAACTTAGCATTGAAAATGAAACGGCAAAAACACTCATTAAGGAATTAAATCTAAAAGTTAAATTCCTACTCAATAGTAATACCTCACTTGCACAAAATGTTGAATCCCTTAAAAATGATAAGAAAGAATTGGCTAAAGAAAATTTGGATCTTAAAAATGAGGTACATAAGTACAAACCAATTGTGGAGAAATTTACACATAGCTCTAAAAAATTAAATCTTATTCTATCCAATCAAAGAGCTGTTTTTAATAAAGCCGGATTGGGATACAAAATTAGCAAACAACAAAAATATCTAAAGAATTTTTTTGTGAAAGCAAAAGATATCAAAACTGAAAAACCTACATGCTTTCATTGTGGAAAAGGTGGACATAAAGCCTATTCTTGCATTCAAAGAAAGATTCAAACTAACAAGAATACATTTGTAAAGGGTAAAAATATAACTAAAGTGTGGGTGCCTAAGGGAACCAACTACACTAACCAAGAAGGACCCAAGAAAACTTGGGTACCTAAGGGCTTCACATGATTATTTTGCAGGTATGCCTTGCAGCCGGGAGTAAAAAGAGAATGTGGTATCTTGATAGTGGTTGCTCAAGGCATATGACCGGTGACAAGAGCCTTTTCGTCACCTTAAAATCGAAAGAAGGAGGAGTAGTCACATTTGGAGACAATGCTAAAGGTCAAATCATTGGCGTTGGTAAAATCTCCATATCACCCTCCTCATTTATTGACAATGTATTGTTAGTTAATGGATTAAAACATAATTTATTAAGTATAAGTCAATTTTGTGACAAGGGCTTTAAAGTGTCTTTTGAATCTTCACTATGCATAATTAGTAGTCCAGTTGACAATGAAATCATACTTACAGGACATAGGCGTGGAAATGTTTACATGGTAGATCTTGATGATCTCACCATGAAGGATGGCCAATGTCTTGTAGCCATGGATGCCAAAGTCAATGAGACTAGCTGGTTATGGCATCGTAGGTTAGGGCATGCTAGCATGGATTTAATTTCTAAATTGATTACAAAAGACCTAGTCAAAGGACTACCAAAAATAGACTTTGAAAAGAATAAAATCTGTGCTGCATGTCAACTAGGAAAACAAACAAGAAGTTCCTTCAAGTCTAAGAACATAGTCTCAACATCAAAACCCCTAGAACTAATTCACATGGATTTATTTGGACCTACTAGAACTGCTAGTCTAGGGTGTAAGAAGTTTGGTCTTGTAATTGTTGATGATTTTTCACGTTTTACATGGGTTTCATTTCTTGCACACAAAGATGAGTCCTTTCCCGCTTTTATCAAGTTTCATAATAGGGTTTCGAATGAACTCAATCTTAAACTAAAAGCAATTAGGAGTGATCATGGTACCGAGTTTGAAAATCAGCATTTTGAAAAATTTTGTGAAGAAAACGGTATCAATCACAATTTCTCGGCACCTAGGACACCCCAACAAAATGGGGTGGTAGAAAGGAAGAATCGCACACTAGCAGATATGGCTCGTACCATGTTGTGCGAATCGGATCTACCAAAGTACTTTTAGGCTGAAGCAATAAATACTGCTTGTCATATTTTAAACCGTGCTTTAGTTAGATCTATCTTAAAGAAAACACCTTATGAGTTAATGAAAAATAAGAAGCCCAATATAAGCTATTTTCATGTTTTTGGTTGTCGCTGCTTTATTTTAAACAATGGAAAGGACAATCTAAGTAAATTTAGTGCTAAATCAGATGAGGGGATCTTCTTAGGTTATTCCTCATCTAGTAGAGCATACAGGGTCTTCAACAAGAGAACTCTCGTTGTTAAAGAATCCATTCATGTTGTTTTTGATGAAGCTAATGGAGATTCTTCTAGAAAAGAAGAAGATGGTGATGCAGGTATACTTGAAGACAGAATGAAGGAATTCTCCATACAAGACAAACAACATGAGGACGAGATCAAAGAAGATACAATTCAGCAAGGTGAAGAAGATCAACCTCCAACGAGAAATCAAGATCTTCCTAAGGAATGGAGGTATGCACATGGTCATCCAAGGGATCTAATCCTTGGTGATCCTTCACAAGGGATAAGGACAAGATCCTCTTTAAGAAACACTAGTAATTATCTTGCATTTGTTTCACAGATAGAGCCTAAATCACTAGAAGAAGCCGAAAAAGATGAAAATTGGATAAATGCTATGCAAGAGGAATTAAACCAATTTGAAAGAAATCAAGTTTGGACTCTAATGAAAAGACCCCCTAATGTTTCAATTATAGGCACCAAGTGGGTATATAGGAATAAACTAGATGAAGATGGAATAGTAATAAGAAACAAAGCTAGGCTAGTAGCCAAAGGATATAATCAGGAGGAAGGGATAGATTTTGATGAAACTTTTGCTCCTGTTGCTAGGTTAGAGGCTATTAGACTACTTTTGGCATATGCATGCTTCATGGATTTCAAACTCTATCAAATGGATGTAAAAAGTGCCTTTTTAAATGGTTATATAATGGAGAAAGTTTATGTAGGACAACTTCCAGGTTTTGAGAACCACTTACATCCAGATTATGTTTTTAAATTGCATAAAGCATTGTACGGACTTAAGCAAGCCCCTAGGGCATGGTATGAAAGATTAAGTAATTTCCTAATTGAAAATAAGTTTAAGAGAGGAAATGTAGACAAAACCCTCTTCATTAAAAGAAAAGGGAATGACTTATTACTTGTGCAAATTTATGTGGATGATATAATTTTTGGTGCTACTAATGATAGTCTTTGTCAAGAGTTTGCTAAGCTAATGCAGGGAGAATTTGAAATGAGCATGATGGGTGAGCTCAACTTCTTCCTTGGGCTACAAATAAAACAATCAGAGGAAGGCATCTTCATCAGTCAGTCCAAATACATCAAGGAAATGTTGGAAAAGTTCAAGATGAAGGATGCAAAGGAAATCAGCACACCCATGGGCTCAAGTTGCAAGCTTGACAAAGATGAAAAAGGTAAAAGTATAGACTGCAAATTGTACAGAGGTATGATAGGTTCTTTACTTTACCTTACTGCTAGTAGACCAGACATATTATTCAGTGTTTGCATGTGTGCTAGATACCAAGCATGTCCTAAGGAATCACACTTGCAAGCTGTTAAAAGAATATTCAGATATCTAGTAAGGACATCTAATGCAGGCTTATGGTATTCTAAACAATCTGATATAAATTTAAT
The DNA here is from genome assembly GCF_051530095.1 of Phoenix dactylifera. NCBI lineage: Eukaryota > Viridiplantae > Streptophyta > Magnoliopsida > Arecales > Arecaceae > Phoenix > Phoenix dactylifera. The sequence goes on from NC_143195.1 coordinate 16,256,802, forward strand.
TGCTTATTCCGATGCTGATTTTGCCGGGTGCAAACTCGACAGAAAAAGCACAAGTGGCACATGTCAATTCTTGGGTGCCAATTTGGTTTCTTGGTTTAGCAAGAAACAGAATTCAGTTGCCTTGTCCACAGCTGAGGCTGAGTACATTGCAGCTAGAAGCTGTTGTGCCCAAGTTCTTTGGATTAAGCAACAACTTGAAGATTTCGGTATCAAAATGGACAACATACCAATTAGATGTGATAATACAAGTGCAATTAATTTAACAAAAAATCCTGTTCAACACTCTAAATCAAAACACATAGAGATTAGGCATCACTTTATAAGGGATCATGTGCTGAAAAATGATGTGATGATTTAGTATGTATGTACTGAAAATCAATTGGCCGATATCTTTACAAAGCCCCTTTGTAAAGATAGGTTCAACTTTTTAAGGAATGCTTTGTGTTTGTATGATCCTAGCAAATAGATTGAATTTGTAATGCAATGTTTTGTAAGCTCTAGAGATACATGTGAATGCTACTCAAACTAATAATACACTTCAAGGTCACAAATAGCAAACCGAATATCTAATAAGTGAAAACATGAATCTATCAAAGTTAGATGACGAATTGTTTGACTTTTCGGAGGATGGTTACCCTCCCTTGGACTCTTCATGAAGATATTTTCAGAGCCTATTTCATAGGCATTCGAAATTTGGTCAAACATTCCCCATTTCAATATTGATAATTCAAAAATCATTATCAAACTTTTATAGGATGTATTATTGAAGGGAAGGATCACAAGGAAACTCACTCTATATTCACCAAAAGAAATCACGCTGATTATTGTGGCTAAATAAAATAAATTGAGAAAAGATAGAAATCTTTCTGAAATTTTTCAGTGCCGGAGACGTCTCTGGCAAATCACAGAGACGTCCCCCCGGCGAGACGTCTCGCATTAGTCACGGAGACGTCTCGGAGACCGAATGAAAGTTTTTAAATTAGGTCGAAACAGCTCGAGCCGACCCGAGCTATCTTCTTTCGTCCCCAACAAAAACACAAACCCTAGCCTCCATTTGCTCTCCACCACAAACCGAACCAAAATCTCTCCACATTTTTCTAGATTTCCAATCCATGGCACCTAAGAGAGCTAGACGAACGGGTGGGAGGCATCCTAGAGTAGCGAACGACGACGAGGAATGGAGGGAAGAGCCTTCCGCGCCGTCTCCTCCGGTTGCTCCACCAACCATGACCCTCTCCTGTGCAAATCGCACAGTAACCACGGGTAGGTACATTGATTTCCAATTTTTAGCTAGTGAGGGGTTCTCTATTGGAGAGAGACTCCGAGCCCAAGGTTGGGAATACCTATGTTCCCTAAATATGTCAACCTATCCCGGCCTAGTGAGAGAAATGTTTAGCAATATGGCCTTAGGGGACTCGGGGTATACCGGATATGTCCGAGGGACATTGATAGAAATCAATGAGGATATCCTATCTAGCTTATTACAAATCTCTAAATACGGTGAGGCTCCGACCTCACATCCCCAAAGGGAGATTGCCCTAAACCTACTTTTAGGAAGAGAGGACTGCGGCCCTCTTGACATAGTTAACTCCCAAGACCTCAATGCCGAAATGAGATTGCTTTTGAGCATAGTTAACCGGGTCTTGTTTCCAAAAACAGGTCGCTTCGATTTCGTTTCGAAGTGAGACTTAGCTATTATGCACCATATCTTGCTAGGGATTCCCCTAAACCTACCTAGGCTCATGTTGAACTACATCTCCATTTGTCATAGGTATTCCAGATTTAGCATACCATATGGGATGATTTTTACCCTACTGTTCAAACATTTTAAGGTTCCAATTCCAGAAAATGAGCCGGCAAAATCTTTAAGAAACACTGACTACTACAATGAGAGCACATTACATAGGATGGAGTTTCACAAGAAAAACGGGTCTTGGGTTAAGGCCCCTAAAAGAAAATCCCAATCCATAGAGCCTGAGATCCCACATCAGGAGCCTAACCACCTCTCACCTCCACATAGTCCCATGGCTTTTCCTGATGTACCTTCCAGCTCGGCTGGACCATCCACCTCAGTGCCTCCTCCTCCAGTCAGTGGGCCATTCACTCTATCAGATGAGCAAATGCACACCCTAGCATCTGTGATATGCCAGCAGATGAGGGAAGAGATGAGATCAATAGTCTCTGCTGAGTTGGCTCCCATCCGTACCTCACATGAAGCACTTCTACAAGAATTGAAGGAAATCAAAGTTCAGATAGAAGCTACAGCATCAGAATTGGTTCATGTGGGAACAAGTCAAACTTTAACATCAATTGAGATACAGGCTGACTTGAAGAACATATCAGATGGTCTTCAAGAGTTGACGAGCCCTGGAGGCAATGTGGGCACTGTGGTTGCCCAACTTAGAGGAAAAATTGAAAGGGCAAGTCTTGAGTTTGAAGCACTAGTGGCAGCCTTCCATCAATCTCAGGGAGATCAGTTTAGAACTCTACTGGATTCAATAAATGGATTTATAGAGGCAGCTGCTAGGGCTATTGAGCAACGTCGCCGGTGAAGGACATTTTGTAGACATCTAGGGTTCATCTTTTTGTAAAACCCTAGGCTTATTTGAAACTTCTTTTGTATTAACAATCAATACTTGTAATGGTTTCCTTTTCAAACTTGTAATGACTTCAAATGATTGCAATGATATATGAATTTCATACACTTCCTTTTGAAACTTTGTGTATGTTTCTAATTCTGTAGTATCAAACTTTGTGTATGCTGCTAATTCTGTGATGTGCCATAAAAATATCATAACATACTTTAAGTGTTCAAATTTGACACTATCCTGCCAACTTATCAATGCATATGAAACAGGGGGAGCACAACTTGTGATAACTGCTTTCAAAAAGTCTGAAATGAATTCCAAACCAAAGGGGGAGTAAAATGAATGCTGAATTCATGGATGGCAATAACTTGGAAATCATTGATTGCTTTATCATAATATGAATGCTGAATTCTAATAGGAATTGCGTTTTAGGTACTTAAGGAAAATTTGTCCCCTTCATTGTTGATGACAAAAAGGGGGAGTAGAACCTAGAACCAATATATGGAAACCAATATATGGATATATGGAAACCAATATATGGAATGCAAAATACAAAATTTACACTCATACTTAAAAGTTGAATTAGAAAAGATAAAATTGAAGAATATTGGCTTTAAGATAATTGCCCTTCTGGAAAAGAAAGGGGGAGTCAAAAAGTATTTAGCTTTCAATTGTCTTTAGCATCAATATTTCATTAATTTACATTTTAACTTGATTCAAATTCAGTTGATATGCTAAAATTGCTCAAGAGCTACTAAGATCAATACTTATGCATAAGGATAGAACTGAAAGTTGACTATTTTGAATTATGCACACTGTATCTAGCTCTAACCAAAACACAATACTTGTACATCTGATCAAATACTGTGTATATGTTTAAATTTCGAATTTTGCATATACTCAGTGTTTTGTCATCATCAAAAAGGGGGAGATTGTTGACCCCCTAATGGATTTTGATGAATACAAAATACTAGAGTATAATTTCCTTTATCTTAACAATTTATTTGAGGATTTCAGGTGTTTAATTAAGAATATTGTTAAGAAATGTCTAGGCAAGTTCCCATATTTTTCAAGGATTTATTGAAGAATTTTTTAGATGAAGAAAACAGATCAGGGACAGCCGAGACGTCTCCGGTTTGTCCCAGAGACGTCTCTGGCACGAACAGGAAGAATTGGCATGTCTGGAGACGTCCCCGGCACCTGGCGAGGCGTCTCGCAGGGTCGGAGTCGACTCCCGGCTTTGCGGAGTCGACTCTCTCAGAGGCGGCAGAAAGACCAATCTCAAGGGATGCGCGCGAGTCGTCTCCGAAGGACGCGGAGTCGTCCCTACGCATAAAAAGCAAACTTCCCGAGACGTCCCCAGAATGAAATTTCATCCATGTTTGTTTACGACAGACTCCATACCAAGGATGGTTGTCTTCTCCTTCTTATTCGTTCAGTCAATGGGTCAGTCATGGAAGGGTACTATGAGTGTTCTAAGTGCTTGATCGATCGCGATGGAATCTAGGTCACTAAGGACGACTCTCTCAGGGGATTCCAGAGGACTTGTTTTTCGGTGATAAAACTACGGAGTCGTCCCCGACGTCGCGGAGTCGTCCCCATACAAAAAGCGCAAACATCCCGAGACGTCCCCGTAAAGTACCGAGCCGACTCTCTCAGAAAAACAGAAAAACAAGCATTCAAGCTGCTCTTCTTCAGAGATGTCCCCGTAAAGCGCCGAGTCGACTCCAAACAACGTCAAAAGAAATTTTATACAGCCGAGACATCTCGCGTTCAAGCGGAGACGTCTCCGGAGCGCCTGGGACACGACTGACACACTTTTGCAGGTTTGTTTGAATTTCAAACGTTTATATTTTTGTGTCTAACGGATCTATTGCTTTTTGGGCTATAAAAGAGAGCTTTTAGGTGCCTTCCAACAACTTCTCACCAACCTAACACAAGATCATTCAACAGAGAAGAAAGTGAAAGAGGTTCAAGGGAGTTAGTGCTTTCAAGAGGAGAAATCAAGTGCATTCAAGCTTTCCCATCTGATTTCGTGCTCAACTACTCACCCCACTCAGCATTCAAAGCTCACATTAAATCCAACACGATCCACATCGGAAGAACCACCATTACCCACGCTTCCAACGGCAAAAAGGGTTCTTCCGGGTTTTGTTATTTCTCATTGATATATTTGCCTTCTTAAGAGCTTTCAAATCTTTGTGAAACACTCGTTTATTGTGCTTGTTCCAGTCAAGAGACTTGGAACAAGGGATAGGCGTCCCAAGCCTAGGTTAAATTGGGAGATTGTAGGGTTCGTTGTTAGCCCGGTATAAAACAACGAGTTGGGTAGTGCACTCGCAAAACTACCGGACTGTAATCGCGGATTATAGTAAAATTCCCAAAGGTATTTGGGGAATGGATGTAGTAGCAGTGGAAGCTCCGAACCACTATAAATCTTCGTGTTTGCGATTGACTGTGCTTATAGCTTTATCTTTACTTTAGCGCATACACTTGTGTGTTTTGTTTTTGATTAGACAAAAAGTTTAAAACACCCAATTCACCCCCCTCTTGGGTGACCATCTCTGGGCAACAACCTAAGTATCTATCAGGAGGATGGGAGACCCTACTAGATCTACGAGGTGGAGGAGGTACAACATGTACTGGCTCTATGTGAATAGGTTCTGTAGGATCCATTACCCGTTGCTTTTCAGAGACTGTCTCTTCAAGCTCAATTTTTCTCCCACTGCCTCTATCAAGGATAAACTATTTTTCCAAGAAGATGGCATGTCGGCTCACAAACACATTGTGATCATCTGAGACGTAAAAATTGTATCCTAATGACTCTTTAGGATATCCTATGAAACGAGCACTTATGGTCCTAGGCTCTAACTTGTCCGCCTGTTGTCGCTTGACGTGGGCAGGACATCCCCAAATCTTGAGATGACCAAGACTCGGCTTCTTACCATGCCATATCTCATACGGTGTGGTAGGAACGGATTTAGAGGGAACTCTATTCAATAAATAAATCGCGGATAATAAGGCATCTCCCCAAAGAAACATAGGCAGATCTGTTAAGCTCATCATAGATCGGACCATATCCAATAGAGTCTGATTCCTCCTTTCTGACACCCCGTTGAGTTGAGGTGTACCCGAAGGTGTCCATTGTGAGACTATGCCATTCTCTTTGAGATAGTCCCGGAATTCTCCACTAAGGTATTCTCCTCCTCGATCTGATCGAAGAACCTTAAGGGTTTTTCCAGTCTGTTTTTCTACTTCATTTCTGAATTCTTTAAACTTTTCAAAAGATTCAGATTTGTATCTCATAAGATACACATACCCATATCGTGAATAGTCATTGGTAAAGGTAATGAAGTACAAATAACGACCCTGGCTGACACATCAAATGGGCCACACACATCAGTTTGTATCAGGGTAAGTATTTCAGTGGTCCTCTCCTCATGTCCTACAAAAGGTAATCTAGCCATTTTTCCTTGAAGACAGGACTCACAAACTGGATATGACTCGGAAGTCAATGGGCCGAGAAGCCCATCTTTCTCCAATTTGTTCATTATGTCCTCTTCAATATGGCCAAGCCTGAGGTGCCACAAATACTTCTGGTTTATCTCATCTCTTGATCTTTTAGATCCTATGGCATCCACTACTTGCTCAGACACATTCACAGACACATCAATATGCAAGTGATAAAGACTGTCAATCATAAAATCACGTGCAACTAATTTATTTCTGAAATAAATAGAACAGCAGTCTTTGTCAAATGACAAAATATGACCATCCTATGCTAAACATGAAACAAAAATTAAATTCCTGCTAGCAGCAGGGACATAATAACAGTCTTTGAGCAATAAACTAAATCCAGATGGTAATCGCAGAGGATAGGTGCCCACAGCTACAGCAGCAACTCTTGCCCTGTTGCCAACCCGAAAGGTCACTGCACCTTCCGCTAGCCTCCTAGTTTCCTTTAGATCCTGCATAGTAGTGCACAAATGAGCACTAGAACCAGAATCTATAACCCAACTAGAAGTAGAAGAAACCGTAAGGTTAGTTTCAATTACGAGCAAGTCTAACATTCTTTCAGAAGGTGTGTCTGCCTTTTTGTTCTTCAGGCTTTCGAGGTATGAAGGGCAGTTTCTTTTCCAGTAGCCGTCGACATTGCAGTGTGATGACCCAAAGATTGATTCATAGATTGATTTTGATGATCACAAAACCTTGAAGTATAGATACTAATGTTTATGTTGCAAGGAGAAAGATATTTATGTTGCAAGGAACATAGCAAGTTGGAAGAACACAAGAAGGCCTCTAAAAGCACTCAAGAAAAGTTGGAAGAAAGCTACAAGTTATTGGCCCAAGTCTCAAGTTCAAAAGATTCAAATTGGAGGAGCAAATTCAAGGAAAATTTAAAAGAATAGTCTTCGAGTCGACTCCTGAGGAATTCGAGTCGACTCCAATGCTTGGCGAGTCAACTCGAGAGTAGAACGAGTCGACTCCAGGGTGTAAAAGGCAGAAAAGTCAGAGAGGGATTTTCGACCCTGAGATTCGAGTCGACTCCTGCGGAATGCGAGTCGACTCCAATGGTTGTCGGGTCGACTCCAAAGAAAGCGAGAGTCGACTCTCAGTGGTACACAAGGGAAAACTCAGAGAAGCAGTTTTTGGACACTGAGATTCGAGTCGACTCCCACAAAGTCCGAGTCGACTCCAAAGACAGCGCAACCCCAAGACAGAAGACGGTATTTTCGTCTCTGAGAGGCGAGTCGACTCCAAGACAAGTCGAGTCGACTCCAAGGCAGCGCGGCTCCAAAATACAGAGGATCAGTTTTCCGACTCTGAGATTCGAGTCGACTCCCAGACAGCTCGAGTCGACTCCAAGGCAGCACTACACTAAGATGGCAGAAGACCAACTTTCGAAAACTGAGAGCCGAGTCGACTCCAAGGAAGTTCGAGTCGACTCCAAGACTGGACGAGCCAAAAGACAGAGGATCGGGAGTTCGGACTCTGGGATTCGAGTCGACTCCCAGGATAGTCGAGTCGACTCGAGTGGACAAAATTCAAATTTGGAACAGTTGCCGAGTCGACTCCGGAAAAGCTTGAGTCGACTCCCGCTACAGCCGAGTCGACTCCTGATCGCGCGAGTCGACTCCGATCCCAACGGTAATATTGTCAGGAGGTGCAGACTGGTTCCAACGGCTATATTTTTGTCTCTAACGGCTATATTCTTGTTTCCACTCCATCTAAAGCTATAAAAACAAGAAGAGAGCTAGGGGAGAACTCATGGAAGTGGGAGAAAACATTTAGGAAAGAGATTACAAGGAAAATCTCCCATAAGCACAAAAAGGGCCATCCAAAGAGAAATAGAGAGAAGAAGAGCTTCCAAGTGAATCCCAAAGCTTCCTCTCCATCAGTGTGCTGCCTCGGTGATCCTCTACTTCGTGCCAAATCAGAAGAGGGTCAAGTAAAGAAGAAGTCGAGCTCCTCCATCTTCAAAACTCGTTTGAGGGCTTCTCTTTACTCTATTTGTTTATATTGTCATATCTGCTTGTTTAAGAAGCTTTGATTTGTTTTTACTCTTTGTTTTAATATCTTGTAACTTGATTCAATCAAGGGATTGAATCAAGGGGTTAAAGGTTTGTTGGTGAGCCAAAGGGAAAACCAACGGTGTAAGGTTTGTTGGTGAGCCAAAGGGAAAAACCAACGGAGATAGGTTTGTTGGTGAGCCGAGGGTAAAACCAACGTGTAAGGGTTTGATTGTGAGCCCGGGAAAACAATCGGGGTTGGTTCTAGTCGGTGAGCCTGGGAAAACCGACCGAGTTCGTTGTGCGCTCGTAAAACAACAAGTTGGGTTGTGAGCTTGTAAAACAACCGACTGTAATCTGTAGGATTATAGTGAAATTCCCAAGAAGTCTTGGGGAGTGGATGTAGGTGCTGGGGTGCACCGAACCACTATATGTTTGCTGTGTTTGTAATGCTTTTTGTCATTATCTAACTCACACACTTACTCACTTAGATAAATTGCTTGCTTAACTATTATCCGCGAATTCTTTAGTTGCAAGCATACTCAATCAAGTCACATTCTATACATCAAACTGTCGCTAAGTTTAACTTTCACTGCGCATATATACAACTTAGCATAATTAATCAAAAAGTGCTAGAAGTAGCTTAAAAGTTTTAAAAGACCCAATTCACCCCCCCTCTTGGGTTGTATCTACTGGGCAACAAGTGGTATCAGAGCAGGTGCTCAAATATTATTTGTAGTCTTAACCGACTAGAGCCAAAGATCATGACAACCCCACATAACGTATTACTTGCTGAGGGACTTTCCACAAACAGACCTCCACTGTTTGATGGATCTAACTATATTCAATGGAAAGCTAGAATGAAAATCTTTACTCAATCACAAAACTATGAGTTATGGAATGTCATAACAAATGGCCTACACACACCCACGAAATTAATTGAAAGTATGTTCGATAAAAATTTGGCTGAACTAAATGCTAAGGCTATGAACCTTCTCTACTGTGCATTTAATAAAAATATTTTCAACCAAATTTATATATGTTCATCTGCCAAACAAATATGGGATACTCTTGAAGCAACTTATGATATTTTCGAAGAACCCCATGTTAGTTTACTTGAGGATAATTGCAAGACTAACATTGAGCATGCAGGAAACACTCTAAATCAGGAAGAAAGATTCAAAAGCTTCCTAAAGACAAAGAAGAAGAGGAAGCTAGAAGAAAGGAAGAAAGAGATAAAAAGGAAGAAAGCCTTGACCAAGAAAGAGTCAAGCAAGAAATTAAAAGTTAGGAGCAACAATGATGATATTAGCTCCAAGGAACTACAAGAGGTAACTAACTCGTGCTTTATGGCACAAGAAGACAAGGTAAAATCTGAATCTACTCTTACCTCAAATGATTTTCAAGAAGAATTATCTTATGATGAATTATTAAATACTTTTCATGATTTGTATGGTGAATGTAGAAAATTAGCTGTGAAGAATAAAAATCTTAAGAAACTAAATCTGAAAATTTCAAAAGAAAGAAATTCTAATAATGAAATACAAGATAAACTAAATTCTGAAAATAAAATTTTAAGGTTAAATTCAGAACAATTAATTCAGAAAAATCAAAATTTAATTAAAGAAAATCAAAACTTAAGTAAAGAAATTAACCAATTGAAGTCTTTTATTAACAAATTTACTGTAAGTTCAGCAAGATTAAAAATGATGTTTGAAAGCCAACATACAGATTTTGATAAATCAAAATTTGGCTTAACTCCTTCACTTAGCAATGAATCCCTAAAGAAAAAGGTTATCAATTCACCAAGCAATCCATTAAATAAGATAACTTATTTCAAACATGAAAAGAATGGGCATAACAACTTTACCTATCGTTCTAACATAATTAAATCAAGTAGTAAAGTTATTACAATTAAACAAATTTGGGTTCCAAAAGGAACTATATGTCCTAACTCTCAAGGATCCAAGCAAGCTTGGGTACCCAAAATGAAAATATGAGGATGTAGACATAGATGTGCCAAGATACCCATGAAACAAATAGATTCATACAAATGGGTATTCTAGACACATTGAAACTTAAAATATACTTATGAAAAGTAATTTTAAATAATAATAATAATGAAATCAGTAATCCTTGCATCTCATCATTATTTTTGCTTTAGTATGAATTGCTAGTATTGATCAATTTTGTGATATAGAAACTACTTTTGGAAATATAATCAAATCACTTCATTTTATAGGATACTTTACTCACCCTTGGATAAAGTTGCTAAATGATTAATCATTATTAAGATTAATTCTATGAATTCTCTATATGCTTGATTGAGAGTTTTTATCCATGGCATTATTGTTTATTGATCATAGATATGATAATGTGTACTTGGTATGCTTTTGAATATATGCACTATGAATACCAAGATTAAAGAAACCATCCTTGGCACATAGAATCAACTCATGCTAGTATGTACTTAATCTCAAAAGACCTTGCCATAGGCTTACTTAGATTATCTACTTAAAGGTCAAAGTTTTGCTATGCATGCTAACTAAGGAAACAAACAAAAATCATTTCTAAATCTAAAGATGTTGTTTCCATCACTAAGTTTTCAAAAGCTTACATTGGATTTGTTCTTGGAAAATAAAACTGAAGTATTTTTCTGTATTTACTGAATCTTGTAAAAGCGTTTCAAATGAAAAAGGTTTCCAAACTGTGAAGATCATGGCACAGTGTTGAAAACCAAAATCCTGATTAAGGTTATACAGAAAATAATATTAAATTCAATTATTTCAGCTCCAAGGACATCATAAGTAAAATAGGGTTAATAGAATTCTTGAAGAAATGAAAAAGACAATTATGTATGATAGTCATCTACTCAAATAATTTTTTAAAAGACTATCATCACTGCTTGTCATACATATGATTTCTATTAGATCTATTTTTGATGAAAATTTTGATCTTCTGAAAAATGGAAAATGAACCATTGCATATCTTTCATATTTTTCAGTCGTACATGTTATGCTTGATATGCTCTTATGAAAATAATGCCAAATCTGATAAAGATACTTCTATCCTTGGATATCATTCATCAAGCAATGCATATAGAACATTCATGAAAAATTCTAGTTGTAGAGGTATCAATTCATTTTATTCTTTATGAGACTAATGATTTATTATCAAAATACTAAAAACAAATTATATATGTATATGGTTAATCTTTTATATATAACAATCTGAAAAACTTGTTAATAATTAGAACCAAAATTGGATTTTTCAGATATGCACTTAATGAAGAAAAATTGATAACTACTAAAAGACTAAATCAAGAAAAGATAGATCTTGATAAGATTTTTGCATGATTAGAAGTAAAGATCACCATTATTATTTGTTTGCTTCATGAGCTTTATAATCTGTCAAATGAATGTGTAGAATTCACTCCTATGTGGTTATTTCATTAAAAAAAAGGAGATCTATGTAAAATAACCACCATATTTAAAGATTACACATTACATATATGATAAAGCAATATGTGATTTGGAACAAGCATCAAAAGCATGATAGAATAATTATTTTATCATATACCTAATAGACCAGATTGTGTGATCATTATGTGCCCTTGTGCAAGACTTCAATCTAACTCTAATGAATCATAATTTATTGATAACAAATGAATCATAATCTGAATTTTGATAGAAACAATTGTTTAAGGCAATTTGATCAAAACTTAGCTAGCATGCCTTATTGACAATTATCTTAAGCAAATAGAATCTAAGCTAAATTGATGTTGAAAATAAGAAATTGATTTGATCTTGATAAATCATTCTATTGTCTCACATGCTTGTACTTGAACCATATTGGTTAATGAAACCATCTCTTTAGTTCAAGTGATATGTGCTTGCTTATACTTAGGGAATCTCTTGAGTAAAGTGACTCAACATTCAACTAGTATCATATCTTATATCGAGTCATCTAGTTAAAAATATGGTGGATGAATGTTTTGTATCTTGAAGAAACTAATAACTTTCTTTCAAGGAAGAAAAGGAGCTTGCAGGATCCTTGAGCAAGAAAATGAGAGATTTCAACTTGAAGGATATCTCCACGTAAGATACAATAAACATTCTCATGCAAACAAGAGAGAGGACCTTCTTCAGCCAAAAGTTCATACATAAGAAATCTAGTAGGTATTTGACTGAAGAATGCAGAATGGATTGGTAATTCTAGATACCTCTCTCATAAATTAATTGAGCAAAGTCAATAACTTAAATCTTAGTATGGCATGGTTAAAATCTTTAATTATTAATTCCTTGATATCATGTCTATATATATGTATTGATTGACTTATGCTTTTAGAAATTGTTTCATGGTTTGCCCAAACTAAAATATATCTTTGCCTATGTCATAACCATGAACTACACAAGTTTATGCTTAAAATTTTTGATTTAAAATGACTTGTGAGAAGCTATGAATTCTTGAGCATAATGAAAATGTTGTTTGCATGATATACCTCTATATGATACATTTGATTATTTCTTTATTCTGCTCTTTCAAGTAAATTACTTGAGAATAACAAAGAGAAAGAGAGATAAAGAAAAGATAATGGATATTATTCAAGAGAAGTAAAATCTAAGTAAAGGCAAATACTCCAATCTTAAGAAAAAGCAAAACAAGCATAATATATTCAGCACTTGTGTGAGCATTCTTTTGGAAGGATAAAATCCGTAATGAATTACACTTAAATAGAGGGAGAGTTTAAAGTAAATAGTTTAACCTTTCTATATTGCTTATCATAGGGATGGTGCCAATGGGGAGGCTAGTGGTAGTACCCGGCACTATTTGACCCAACTATTCGGTGTAGGGCATATTAGGGACGGCACAAGAGGGAGGCTAGTGGTAGTACCTCGTGCCCCTTCCCAACTCCACCGGATAGGGAGCAAATAGAGTATAGAGCATAAGAAAGTTATAAATGAAAAACAAAGTAAATGAAAGTAGAATTAAGTCAAATTTTTAATCACTTGAAAACACACTTTAAGGATGAAATCAGTGCAAAATTATATTTAAATAGGGGGAGTTTATTTGAAAAGAATTGATTTTGATCCTTAACATTCTTACTCTTAATATTCTAATGCATGACTTAACACATAATATATTTTGCATATGGCATGATGCTTTAAATTATGGATTCTCAATATTTTGTAATGCTTCATGCTTGGACAATTTGATTGATTGTTTGAAATACTACATAAAATTTTTGTTTGTTAAGAAAATTCAGATTTGTCATTCACAATCATCGTTAAAATGTGAAAGTTGAAATGAGAAGAGAAAGATATCTCTATTTAGGCAAAATGAATTGATCTTGATCTATCTTTCTACTTGCCTAACTTTGATACATAATATCCTAATACTTGTTAAAATATCCTCCATTTTGTATCGAAACTCAATACTAAATACAAAGATTCTGAAAGTGCTCTAATGTTATTGAAATATGTGTTTTCAATCTTAGTAATTTAAGATGAGCTACAAAGTAGAAGATACATATCTCAAATTTTGAGAGCCTTCTTGAAAATTCTTATGAAAATTCAGAATCTGATTTTGTATAAAAGCTTAAACTCAATATGATTTCTAAATAAAATCTTAATTTAAGAAAAACAGAATTAATTTTGATGTCTTGGCTGATTGCTCCGATACGCATCCGAAACATATCCTTTCTTATCATTAAAATCTACTAATATTGGTCTAAATGATCAATGATCTTGATTGCAAGCAAATATTTTTAAATATATGATTTTATTTTGATATTAAAAATATTTATTATGCTTCATGTATACATTGCTGAAAAACTATGATTAAGAAATTGAGTTCTATAAATATATATATTTCAATGATCATCTATATGTTTTTCTCTCCTACATTATTAAAGATAAAATAGAGTGAATGATCTTAAAGCTAGAAATATTTCAGCTCACTCAAATGATTCTAAAAGAAAGAAAATGTAAATGCTTTTGAAAGAAACTGAGCTTCAAATGAATCATTTTCTGATTAATAATTCTATACATTTTTTCTAAGATTAGGAGAAAGCATAACTTGTTCTTAAAGGATTAGGAAGAGTGACTACTATAAATTTTGAATAATTCTAGATCACTCTACACTCTCGATATCAAAAGAAAAGAATGATTAAAGAGGAATGCATCTTTTGAGGAGGAGCTTTAGATATTCTAAAGATACTTTAATTTGATGCATACCTTGAATTTTATGGATTGATTTTGATGAACCTCCTTATATTGCAAGACATGCTTTAATTACCTTGAGATGAGTTCTATAAAGGTTGTCTTATCTCAAACCTTGAACTTATAGAAAATATATTTTTGAGATTGACAATTTTATTGAACATTATCTTCAAATTCTAAACTCTTAAATGGAATGATCAATTGAGGGGGAGAAAGAAAATTTCAGAAGGAGAGGTCTTATGGAACTTAATCGCATTAATCTATAACTAAAGGAGAGAGGAAGAATACTAAATGAAAAGTGATCTTAATGCTCTCCAATATTTATCATCTGAAATTTAAATCTAAAAATTTTTATGATACACCTTGAGGCGTGTTATTTGGTTAGTATATCTTATGCATCACTCATGAACCAAATTACAAATCTTGAGAGCCTCTAACTTAATGAAAAAGGGGGAGAATAACGTGTAATTGACTTGAACTTTAGAACTTAAATTGTGTGCCAATTCATATTGTTATGTATCAAATTGTGCTTACTTTCTACAGAGATAAAAGAAAGTCTCTAAAGAAATCATGTTGCATGATTTCATATTTTGGTGTTTGTGCCCCAATGATCTTATTATCATTAAAGAACTTTGAAGTTATTAAGACTTAATGATCCAACATGATGATGTGTCTTTTACATATATAGGTTTTGACCTGTTACTCTGAAAATTAATTAAATTGCTCTCCTGTTGATAAAACACTTAATAGATTGGGCAAAAGATCTTAAATGAACAAGCTTTCATACTTATTATTGAAGAGATGTTAGACTTCCATTCGTGCTTTTCATTGAATATCATTTGTGGTACTTCTTGAATTAACCTAAGAGAGATTCCACCCACACTTGATTAGAAAACTATCTGTGGTATCAAATTAGAAAACTTCTTGAAATCACATTCAATGTGTTCTGCTCTGAAATTATCTTAATTGGCTCTGATCTGTGCTCACTAATCTGATTCCAATATTATTGCCTTGAGTTATATGATTCATATTCTTGCAATAATTCAACATGCAAATCAGAGTACAATAAGGAAAAGAAATATTTGTGCTTAATGTTTCCCTATTTTTTTTGATGTTGTCAAAAAGGGGGAGAAATATTTAAGTATATGCTTATAATGCTTTTTGTATTGAGTACAAATCAGCTTAAATTGATTGTGTTAAGCTGATTGAATCTAAAGCAGTATCATGAAGTATGTTTCAAATATATATGTTTTCTACTTCATGCAACTTAGCTATGTATTACTTCTAGAAAACAATATCTTTTATATTGCATATACTCCAAGTTTTGTCATCATCAAAAAGGGGGAGATTGATGACCCAAAGATTGATTCATAGATTGATTTTGATGATCACAAAACCTTGAAGTATAGATACTAATGTTTATGTTGCAAGGAGAAAGATATTTATGTTGCAAGGAACATAGCAAGTTGGAAGAACACAAGAAGGCCTCTAAAAGCACTCAAGAAAAGTTGGAAGAAAGCTACAAGTTATTGGCCCAAGTCTCAAGTTCAAAAGATTCAAATTGGAGGAGCAAATTCAAGGAAAATTTAAAAGAATAGTCTTCGAGTCGACTCCTGAGGAATTCGAGTCGACTCCAATGCTTGGCGAGTCAACTCGAGAGTAGAACGAGTCGACTCCAGGGTGTAAAAGGCAGAAAAGTCAGAGAGGGATTTTCGACCCTGAGATTCGAGTCGACTCCTGCGGAATGCGAGTCGACTCCAATGGTTGTCGGGTCGACTCCAAAGAAAGCGAGAGTCGACTCTCAGTGGTACACAAGGGAAAACTCAGAGAAGCAGTTTTTGGACACTGAGATTCGAGTCGACTCCCACAAAGTCCGAGTCGACTCCAAAGACAGCGCAACCCCAAGACAGAAGACGGTATTTTCGTCTCTGAGAGGCGAGTCGACTCCAAGACAAGTCGAGTCGACTCCAAGGCAGCGCGGCTCCAAAATACAGAGGATCAGTTTTCCGACTCTGAGATTCGAGTCGACTCCCAGACAGCTCGAGTCGACTCCAAGGCAGCACTACACTAAGATGGCAGAAGACCAACTTTCGAAAACTGAGAGCCGAGTCGACTCCAAGGAAGTTCGAGTCGACTCCAAGACTGGACGAGCCAAAAGACAGAGGATCGGGAGTTCGGACTCTGGGATTCGAGTCGACTCCCAGGATAGTCGAGTCGACTCGAGTGGACAAAATTCAAATTTGGAACAGTTGCCGAGTCGACTCCGGAAAAGCTTGAGTCGACTCCCGCTACAGCCGAGTCGACTCCTGATCGCGCGAGTCGACTCCGATCCCAACGGTAATATTGTCAGGAGGTGCAGACTGGTTCCAACGGCTATATTTTTGTCTCTAACGGCTATATTCTTGTTTCCACTCCATCTAAAGCTATAAAAACAAGAAGAGAGCTAGGGGAGAACTCATGGAAGTGGGAGAAAACATTTAGGAAAGAGATTACAAGGAAAATCTCCCATAAGCACAAAAAGGGCCATCCAAAGAGAAATAGAGAGAAGAAGAGCTTCCAAGTGAATCCCAAAGCTTCCTCTCCATCAGTGTGCTGCCTCGGTGATCCTCTACTTCGTGCCAAATCAGAAGAGGGTCAAGTAAAGAAGAAGTCGAGCTCCTCCATCTTCAAAACTCGTTTGAGGGCTTCTCTTTACTCTATTTGTTTATATTGTCATATCTGCTTGTTTAAGAAGCTTTGATTTGTTTTTACTCTTTGTTTTAATATCTTGTAACTTGATTCAATCAAGGGATTGAATCAAGGGGTTAAAGGTTTGTTGGTGAGCCAAAGGGAAAACCAACGGTGTAAGGTTTGTTGGTGAGCCAAAGGGAAAAACCAACGGAGATAGGTTTGTTGGTGAGCCGAGGGTAAAACCAACGTGTAAGGGTTTGATTGTGAGCCCGGGAAAACAATCGGGGTTGGTTCTAGTCGGTGAGCCTGGGAAAACCGACCGAGTTCGTTGTGCGCTCGTAAAACAACAAGTTGGGTTGTGAGCTTGTAAAACAACCGACTGTAATCTGTAGGATTATAGTGAAATTCCCAAGAAGTCTTGGGGAGTGGATGTAGGTGCTGGGGTGCACCGAACCACTATATGTTTGCTGTGTTTGTAATGCTTTTTGTCATTATCTAACTCACACACTTACTCACTTAGATAAATTGCTTGCTTAACTATTATCCGCGAATTCTTTAGTTGCAAGCATACTCAATCAAGTCACATTCTATACATCAAACTGTCGCTAAGTTTAACTTTCACTGCGCATATATACAACTTAGCATAATTAATCAAAAAGTGCTAGAAGTAGCTTAAAAGTTTTAAAAGACCCAATTCACCCCCCCTCTTGGGTTGTATCTACTGGGCAACACAGTGGAAACATTTTTTCTTGTCATTAGCCTTTTTCTTATGAACTTCCTTCTTCGGCTTCTTGTCTTTCTTCTACTTCTTTACAGGCTTCTTTTTCTTCCAAGTAGACTTTCTCTTGGAACCAGAAGTCAGCTCAGCAGTTAGAACAGAGCTCCTTGAACCTTTCAAGGCTCTCTCAGTAGTTACCAATATATTCAGTAATTCAGTCTTCATGCATTCAATCTTATTCATATGGTAGTTTACTATAAACTGACCAAATGAATCAGGAAGGGATTGCAGGATTAGATCTATCTGTAGTTCCTTATGCATGGTCATTCCGAGCTTCTCAAGCTCCTCCAGATCCTTGATCATAGTCAGATAGTAATCATGGATAGACTGCCCCTCATGCATTTTTGCCTTGAAGAGTCTCTTGGACACTTCAAAGCGTGCAGTGCGGCTCTGCTTACCATACAACTCTTGCAGGTGAGCTAATATTTTTCTAACAGTCTTCATGTTTTCATGCTGGCATTGAAGTTCATTAGTCATAGAAGCCATGATGTAGCACTTGACTCTAATGTTATCGTCCATCCATTTTTCATGCATCTCACGCTGATCATCGGTCGGATGTGATGGTAACCTGGGGATGTCACTCTCGGGCACATACCCTAATTTCTTGCAACTCAGAATTTTTTTGAGGTTTCTCAGCCAGTCTTTGTAATTGGTTCCGGTCAGTCGGTTGGTTTCAAGAATACGGGTCAAAGGATTTGAAGCTGACATTGTGATCTGTAGAGAGTAAAGATTCTAGATAGACTTTGTACTTGAACTTAATTTGTTCTAGGAACTTTTAAAACAAATACGCTCCCACTATTTCTCGAACCTCTCATACTCCCCTGATGGAGAAATGAAAATCCTACGCGACTAGCATTTCTAGTGGGTACTGCGGTCTCACCGATTTACATGCCGCCTCACCTAATAGTTATTGGTGACATATAAATGGATAAGTGTACAACTCTTGTACAATGCTTCTTAAGCAAATTGTAGTAGGACTTGGTCTCTAAGTGATGAAGACCTCACCTAACAGTTATTGGCCCCATTACTTAGTTAAGTCAGACCCACCGTATAACCGCATAAATAAAGTCGTCATTGGGTCCTCACCTAACAGTTATTGGTGCCCAACCCCACCTTTATCCTACAACATCTCATGTCTAATAGAGAGGTCCAGTCCCCCGATGCAACTTGCCCACTGTGTCCAGCCGAAACAAATCAACACCGGAAAGACCTTAGCAGCTCTACTACGGTGGAAGACCTATGGATTTAATATTGCATAATCATGTCTTAGTGTTTGCAACTTGAGTTCTTCATAAGAGGTAATCGAACAATTGGCCAGGTAAGCAAGTGGGAGGCTCCCCTTACTCGAAGAGTAAGGTTCTAATTAAGTAACCACCTTATAGGCTTGCCTAGACACCAATTAGATCAATTAATCAAATATGACTAACTCATGTTGGTTCACTCTCGACTGATTAGGGAGGTTTATATTTAGGTCTCACTCGATCGCGTATTCACGTCTCATGCAAATATAAATCTACCCGCATAGACAAAAGCATTAAACATCCAGGCATTTATCAAAATAAAATTAAATGGTGATGATCATGGATCCAGGATGGGGTCATTTTACAAGCACATGCACGTCAATTGGTTTGATCGTCTTCAACTCTTGACTCGATCTTGATCCCTTAGGTCCAATTGTGATCAACTCCTTGATCTATCTTCAATCAACCCTTGATCTCGATCCGCGCATGTTGAGCTTGTTGATGTACATATCGATCAACCATCGACGTGCAACACACATCACAGATTACATCCCAGATTACTTTAAAAAATTAAATAAAAATAAAAATAAAATTACAACCCTTTTTCATGAGACACGCAGGTCTCTAATACATGAATTTAAGATGCACGCAGGCATCTGAAAATTAAAATTACATGCATCACAGAACATCGCAGAATATTTCAGCACATTCAAAGGATCCATCCATGATCATCACCATACGCATCACATGAATAAAAATTATTTTCAGATCTGTAATTTAATTGATTATTACATCTCATGACTTACTGATCATGCTAGATTTGACTCTAAATATTTGTAATCACATTATCAAAGCATTAGAATCATTAATCTAAGCATCTAAAAATTAGTATGCAGAAAAATCAGCAAGCTGAAAATTCTGCATACAAAAATTTCAGCAAGCATAATCCCTTAAATTTCAGATCTAAAATGCCTTTAAAAATTTAATCCTAATCTTAATCTACGTAACCATCGCTCTGATACCACTGTTAGGATCTGTCACATGCCGCTAAAAAATTCAAAAATTTTCAGATATGCAGCGGAAGGGCATATGCAGATCCCGTTCATTACATGAACGTATTTTAAAATATTTATAGATAGATCAGGATTAAATTCTTATTAAATCATTTTAAAATCATGATTAAGAAGATCAGATCTTCACCTTGTGCGGGTAGATGGTCTCCGCAAATCTGATTCACGTGGTATTCGATGAGGGTTCAGTGGAAGCTGCACACGCGTCCGGCCTCTACAGGTATCCACACGAAGTATTGAGTCGATTGAAGCCTTTGGATCTCCCCGGGGTGCTAGCTCCCTTGCAGAGAAGGCTATGGATGGCTGAAGTCCTCTCCTTTGAATCAACCTTTGATTGCCTTGAGAGGAGGAAGAAGAAGGAAGTGCCAAGGAAGAAGAAACGAAGGCTCTTCGCAGCCTTTTACTTTCCCTTACGCTAGAACCAAAAGAAGAGAGGGAGGAGGCCACGCCTTGATCTTCTTTTTCCCTTGTTACTTGCGGCTGAAGAGAGGAAGAAGAGAGGGATATTTGCTGCCTTGAACCACCAGAAAAATAGCATGAATAGAGGGGCCAAAACCCCTCTCCTTTTAATGCCATAATAGATACCTACTTTTTAGGAGCTCATCATTATCATCTTATTTTCCAAGAGAGGAGGGGCGTAGCCCCTCCTTTTCATCTCACGCAAGCAAGGGAGGGGCGTAGGCCCCTCCCTCTTCTCCCTTCTATTCTCACACCCCACTTAATCACATTAAGTGGGGTGGGTTTAGCCACATTCATAGGGACTCAATCCTTTTCTAAAAGGGATTAGATGAACCCAATTCAATTCCTCCAAATCCTAATCCAATTAGGATTTAATCGAACCATGACTCTATTGAACTCTTCAATCCTAATCTAATTAGGAGTCATTTAATTAATTAGATTAAAATTAAAAATTAATTAGGACTTAAGAAAATCCTAATCTAATCAGGACTTGTTCAAATTTCAGCCCTAAGACAATTAGGACTTTAGAAATTCTATTTCAAGTAGGACTCTAATTTAATTTGAAATCCTAATCCAATTAGGACTCCATGAATCCTACTCCAAGTAGGACTCGTGATCAAGTCCAATTAATTAAATTAAATTGCAATCCGATTGCAATTATTCCTTCTTCTAACCACTAACTCTTAGTGGGTTTTTAATTTATCAATCTAATTGATCATATGTGATTCTTAATCACAATTCAACCATCGGATCGGTCAATACTTCTAATGTGTGTGACCCCATAGGTTCTATTCTGACTGGTAGTGAGATATATTACAATCTCTATCACAATATCATTAAAAACTCCTTTCAATGGGTTGAAATAATTCCAACTCAACTCACCAGGGATCATCGATCATCAATATGATCCCTGTGAGTCTCACCATCCACTAATGACACCTAGTAGTATGTAGTGGCTACCCAGCAGAATAGAATGATGAACCTCTAGGTGCAGTTATCGTATGATACAGTCCTTCTATCGTGGATCTGATAGTCCCTAGACTCTACCAAAAGTGCATGGGTCATGACAAGTAGAATAGGGCAAAAAGAGTATCGTTTCCACAAGGAGGCGATTCAAGTACCAATTTATAAATTTCCTATATTATTTAGATGACCCCAAATTGATGTGACTGACTGCAATTTCTTGACCTGAAAAATCAAATATGAAAGGTTCCTAGGGCTTAGATTTCATCAATTGAATTCCTTCAATGAATTTAAATCTAATTGTTAATATTCTGCTAATTACAATGACCGAATTCCTTTTTTTTTATGTGATATCCTCTTTCAAGGCATAACACCTATACCTATATTAATCCTATGTCTACTTTCGTGATCATAGAAATTAATATAAATTCATTATGATTTGTGAAATTCTTGATTGTAGGTCACAAGGGTGTGCATTTATTTCTAAACTACACCACCAATGCTTGATAAATTCACCAACTAATATTGAACTTCAACTTTCGTTACTTCATTCAACATCTTAAGCATGCAATTCATGGCCAGTAAATTGCAAGAATGAAAATCGAATTCATCAAATTGCAATTAACAAAAGATATTCAATACAACCATACTCAATTCATATCAAAAATTCAATGACTACGTCCTAGCCCTAGGATAAGAAAACTAGCAAATCATAACTAATAAATCAATCTAATTATTTCTCAAACATAGATTCGCATTCAACATTCTTAATAATAATTCAGCAAATAAAAAAATAAAAAAATATATATATAAGAGAAAGGAAAAGAACTCTGTATTTGCAAAAATCCTTCGCTCCGTTCTTTCTCCCAGAATTTCAGCTTTTTCTTCCTCTCGGAATTTCTAGCTTTTCCTCCTCTTGGAATTTCAGATTCTCTGCAAATTTTTTTTTATCTGCTTGTCCTCCTCTTCGTATCTGCTGGGCCCCCTTCTCTTCTCGGATTTTTTTTTTTTTTTAATTTTAAAACAGATTTCCTCCCTATCTACTAGCTGAAATCCGAAATTCTAGGCTGATTTTTAGACTCGACTCCCATCTGGATTTAGAGCACCAAAACGATATAATTTGGAGTTGGACCCTTCATGAAAGTTTTAGATCTCATTCTCAACCTTCCAACGAACCTAGGTTTGCATTATTCTGACTTATATAACTCCAGATACAAGCTGAAAACCGAAATAGGATCTGCGCTGCAGTAAAATTCTGGACAGATTCGGACTTCTCCGTTTCGGCTAAATTTTGGACTTCAAAACGGCAGAACTTAGTTTCATGATATGCATAAAAGTTTTAGGTCTACGTCTTATCTTTCCAGCAAGATAAACAATATATGAAACGGAGGTCTGTAGCTCCAGTTAAAACCCAAAAACCAAACAGTATTCTGCGTTGACTAGACCAGCCCAATTTCAACCGAATTCAATAATTAAACACCTGCAAAATACCAAGAATTTTCAAGAATTAAATAAATGTAAAAGACACCTAAATTCTAGATAAATGAGCTAAGAATATACAAAACACTCTAAAACAAAATAATTAAGACTAAGAAAATGTATGAAATAAATTTTCACATCAGGATCCCTACAGTGAAAACTCTTTCTCCACTTTATGTCTAGATTTATTCGACTTGAGTTCGATGATGGAAAACTCTTTCTCCACTTTATATTACTGCCCTGGCCAAGGTCTTAGAACTCAGTCTGATAAATCACATAGGATCACTCCTCTTCTATCAAGGTCGATAGATTCCATGTAAGTGCATACCCTACTCCTACAGTGAACCTACCGCAGCCAATCTACACTACAAGGACCCATATGACTAGAGACCATGTATACGTGTAGTCAAACTACAATAAGCTCACTGTGAGTAGCCGAAGCACCACAGGTTAAAGGACCAGTCATACTACTGCAACATCAAGCAAGTCACTGACGAGTGGATAGACATCCAAGTGACTTATTATTTTGGTCATGCTCAGTACCCTTGTTCTCTAACAAGCACCTGCACTATCACTTCAGTGTCCCTACACTGTGGACTTGAGTCTCGTCCATCCATAAGGAAAGCGATCTGCGCACTGATCGGATTGATCACCATCCTCGTGATGATCCATTGACCAGGAGCATTTAGAAATTAATCACCAATGATACATGGCTCAAATTCTCAACTCTTGAGAATATGTATCATCATCTTATTAATTCCTTGGACGATTCATAGACACATAAACAATATGAATGAAAAGATGCCCATTTATTATTCAATAATAATAAAGTAAAGTACAAATTTATGTCCCAGAATTTATAATGTGTCCGCCAGATTGGCATCTAGGGCATACATCTAACAATGGCTTCGGAGGTGCACGGGCGCTTTGGAGGGGTCCTTCCCCCGGCTAGTTCTCAACTGAACTTCCTCCTCTGATGGTGTTGATGGTGTTGGCGATAGGCCTGTTGTCATTTGGATCTTCGGATAGTGCGGCATTTTCTGCCGGCCTCCTTTCATTGCGCCAGTTCCTCACAAACCGGTTGAGTACTCCGCGCCAGATGAGCGCCTCGATCTCATCCCGGAGCTAGAAGCATTCCTCCGTGTCGTGGCCATGGTTCTGGCGGAAGCGGCAATACTTCCTAGGATTGCGCCAAGCTCCTGTATCCCGCATCAGAGGTGGAGGTCGGAAGTAGTCTTGACTTTCTATCTCCATTAGGATCTCTGCCCGGGAAACATTGAGGGAAGTGTAGTTCTCGTACTTCCCCAAGGACATTCATGGCCGCGGTAAAGATTTCGGTCGAGGCGGGGACCTTGGTCGAAGCTGTCCTTGCTATCAAGGTGGACTCCTTAGCCAAGGTAGGTCCTTATCTCGGCGGGGAGACCGGCTTCTTGGGCGGCCGCGCTCCTCGCGGCATTTCTTTTGCTTCTTTGAGGCCTGCTCGGTCGCGCCCCGCCTGAAGGCGATGGCCTCTTCGGCCTTCGCATACTTCCGAGCTCGGGCCAACATCTCAGTGAAGTCGGCGGGGAAGCTCTTCTCAATGGAGAAGAGAAACCTGTAAGATCGAGCCCCAGTCTTTAGTGCCGACATGGCTATCGGCTGGTCGAGCTCGCGAACCTCCCAGGTTGCTGTGGTAAAACGGTCAAGGTAATCTTTGAGGGACTCTCCCTCCTTTTGTTTGATGTCAAGGAGGGAATCCGACGTTCATCGCTGACATCGGCTGGCAGCAAGGTTGGTAGCGAACTGCCTATCGAGCTGCTCGAAAGTGGATACCGTACTCGGCTTTAGTCCAGAGAACCAGAGCCAAGCCGTTCCCCGAAGAGTTGCTAGGAAGGCCTTGCAGAGCACAGCTTCCGAGGACCCCTGCAATGCCATGAGGGCTCGATAGCTTTCCAAATGGTCGAGGGGGTCGGCAGCTCCATTGTAGGGCTCCACCTGGGGCATTTTGAACCTCGGTGGGATCGGCTCGTCCTCTATCTGACGGAAAAAGGGGGACATAGTGGTGAACTCAAAGTCACCCTCGCGCTTTGCCTTCCCGCTGTGGAGCGCTTCAATCTGGC
The DNA here is from genome assembly GCF_051530095.1 of Phoenix dactylifera. NCBI lineage: Eukaryota > Viridiplantae > Streptophyta > Magnoliopsida > Arecales > Arecaceae > Phoenix > Phoenix dactylifera. The sequence continues at coordinate 16,281,880 of NC_143195.1, forward strand.
GCTCGAGCTCCTCGACCTTCCTATCGAGTTCCCCAGCCTGGGGGATTGCCACAGTAGTCTGCTCCGGCTCGTGTCGGTCCGGGGCTGACTCAGCTTCCGAGCGCTGCGGCCTTCTATCTACGCTCCTCCCTGGCAATTCTCTCCAGGGAGACGCTCGGGCTGAGTCTTGGTAACACCACCGCTCTTCATTGTTGGCCCTCGAGGAGCCATGGAGATTCTGGCCCTGGGGCGCCGGTTCGTTTGGAGGAAGCACTGGCTGGACTTGGGCCTGTGGAGGCGGCATAAGTGGGGCTTCCTCACGTTGCAGGCCTTGGACGACTGCGGCCAAGGCTTGAACCTGCTGCACCAGGATATTGAACTGTTCCGGCTGGACTTGGGGGACTGGATCAGCCGAAGGTGGTGAATTCTGGATAGAGTGTCCAGAACTTGGTGGGAGACGCCGGGAGGCATTGGAGGCTCCTTTGCTTCTCAACTTCATGGCCACAACTCGGGCCCTTCTCTAGCGCCAACTGTTGCTGGAATTTGGACCCGGGGGCGACCAGCGGCTGAGAAAGAGGAGCTCCAACGTGAGATGACGGGTGGTGGTCCGTCGGCGGGCGGCATCCTCTAGGAGACCTACAAAAAGCTGGTGGCCGGGGTTTCCGGCGTCGGCCCTCCAATGCTTAAGTCAGAGGGGGCTAATGTGTGGAGGGAGAGAAAGTATCTTTTAGAGTTTCGGAGTCCAGCCCCTTCTAAGAGGGAGGGGTTTTTCTTTTATAGAGGAATACAGAATTACCTACGATGTGATGGGGCGAACGGGTTACCATCATGATTGAGCATGATCGTGTGAATTAATGCACGATCGTGTGAGATCAGGCCGGAGCCAGTGAGTCGTCGTGGCTGAGCGGGCGAACTGCTTGCCGTGGAGGGCTTGAGATCCGTAGATAACATGCGCATTGATTGTTGAGTGAGCCGGAGATCAGCGGAGGCCGTGCGTATTGATTGTTGAGTGAGCTGGAGATCTGCGGAGGCCATGCGCTTTAATTGTTGCAGGGTATGGTCCCCGGTCGAGCTGCAGAAGGATGTGACCATAGTGGGTGGATAGTGAGGTCGGGCTTCCGAGGTCAAGGATGCTGAGGTCGGGCGCCTGAGTCAAGTGTCTCGGAGTCGAGCGCCTGGCCGGGGGCCAGGTCGGGAGCCCTGAGATTGGGCCTCCGGTGGGGCATCTTGAAGTCGGACGCCTGGCCAGGGGCTAGGTCGGGAGCCCTGAGGTCGGGCCTCCGGTGGGGCGTCTTGAAGTCGGACGCTTCCAGCTCGGGCGCCTCCAGGTCACGCGCCTCCAGATCGGGCGCCTCCAGATCGCGTGCCGGTGATGCATTCATGCATTTTGGGGTAATCCGTTTTTCCCCCAACAAAACCATATTTGAGATGCCTGGAATCGAAGCAGTGCACATTTGATACCATCCCATGCAGCTACTAGTTCTGCAAAAGGAACAGAGGAAGATAGTAGGGTCCGACCAGCAGCCCATAGTAGGTCGGGCAGGGTGGTCTCTCCCGGGGAAACCTGCAGCAGCTCGACATCCCTGTAACAGATCCATCAAAATCTACTTTCAATACACCGAGGGAAGGGGGCAGCCGGCAAACTAACTTCATGGCTGAATGGCCGAATGGCCAATTATAAGGACTCGCCCAGTTCCTTGTGTCTTGAAATGCCCCTTCTCATGAAGCAGGGAAGAATCCATGACCAGATGACGATGGTTGCTGCCAGAAACTTTGTGCATGAGGACCAGGGCATTGATCTCAGGACAGCATGTCCTCACCAATAATGCCCCGTCTATGTGGAAGCTCTTTGCATGGGAGTTTTGACCATATAAGTTTCCAGCAAAACATTTTAATTCTCATACAAGTAGCTTCCAAATCCAAGTGGAGGAGGCAGATGTACCTGTTTGAGAAGAAGGATCAAGTACTTTTTGTGGGGATGTAAGGAAGCATGTTTGAGCCCCAAGTTATTTGATCAACCCATAATCCTGCAGCTATTGGAATAGTGCTGATTTGGATGATCATTTCAGCTGAAAAAGCAGTATTTAACCTGTCCTGGTTCCACTTTCGATCTGTTGTGTTATGAACTCAGCCACCCGGGTGTTCATAAGATCCAACTTCATGTTGAGATATGGAGGCCTAGCACATAATAACACATTGGAACACCATAAGTCCTCATAAATTTGAATTGAATTTGAGGAGCAGAGGCTACTATTTTCCTCCAAATGATCGAGCTTCGATGTGGTCGTTTACGTTTATGCTACTGACCATGAAACGAGTATTTTGCAGCTGCTGCCTGTGCCCGCATGGAGTGTGGATTAAGTACCAATTGAGCAGCTAATTTACACGTAAGTGCTTGCTGCCTAATAAAGATTGATTGAAGGCCCAGACCACTGTTTGTTTTAGGAGAGCGCACAATGTCACATGAAATAAGGTGTAATGCTCAATTATTTGAAGAGTGAACCCTTAGGAAGACTCCAAATTCCTTCTCTAGTTGATGAAGTATTGATGTAGGAACATATGCAGCAGACATAGGATATAAAGGCAATGAAGATAATACTGAGCGAAGCAAGGATGCTATACCCACAAAGGATAGAGCCTTCTTTTGCTATCCTTCTATTCTCCTTTCAACTTTATCCGTAAGAGTATTAGTCTTGGGTTGAGAGTTTGGTACGAGACAATAGAACACCCAGATATTTCCATACTGCTTCTTTGATTGGAATTTGGAATATGTACGTACCCAATTTGAGATTTCAGTGATGCAGGGGTGAGCGGTCTACTCTTGATGTAGGACTTAGTTATATTGATGGCCTGACCCAATAGATTGCATTACAGATTAAGCAGCATCTTTAGACATATAGAGTCCCTTGTAGTAGCTCACGCTACCAGAAGGTAATCGTTTGCAAAGAATATTTGTGATATAGAAGGTCATACCCTGCTTGGTCCCTCAGGGTGCTTGATTGCATAGTAGATTGCAACAATCTAGATAAAATTTCAGAGCATATAATAAATAAGGTGATAATGGACATCCTTGTCTTGGTCACTTTGATGGGTTGAACCATGGGGTAGGGGTGCCATTAACTAATAACGCAAATCAAGGTTTAAGCACACAAGCCAATAGCCATTTTATGAATCGAGGATGAAAACTGTAGTGGGTTGATACCTGCTTTAGAAATTGCCAATTAACCCGATCATATGCCTTTTCCATATCAACTTTAATTGTCACGCGACTTCTAGTTCTAGGTGTTTTTGTTAATGAGTGCAAGATTTCTTGAGCTAGCATTATGTTTTCAGTTATATTATGACCAGGAATAAAGGCTCCTTGAGTGGTGGATATCAAGGAATGCGTTTGAGCCGGTTGACCATTTTTTTTATCCACTAATTTATAAATTGTATTGCATAGTCTAATTGGTTTATAATTTTGGACCTAAGTAAGGTTTTGTATTTTTGACATTAATGTGATATGGGTGTCCTTCCATGAGTGAGGCATAGATTCATACCTCAAGAAATCTTTAACTGCTGTACATACATCTATACTAGAATTCTTAGAAGAACAACTGGGGAACTCCATCTGATCATCGTGCTTTTTCTAGTTGCATGCACTTCAATGCCTCCTCATTTTCCTCAGTGACCTTCGCAAGTAGCTGATTGTTCTGTTGTGGTGTGACCTGGGTAGTAGGTGGCGGTAGCCATGTACATGGATGATGTGGTTGTTGTTGCCATTTTTATTGAAAATGATTAATAGCAGATCTCTAATAACTCTTCTTTTTTCTTCTAGGCACCCTTGAGAACTGTGTAGCACAGTAATCCCTTAGACATCCTTCTTAAAATTTCACTATAATCTATCTCAAGTTTACTGCTCAATTATTTTGTTGAGTTTACAATTAAACCTAGTTGAGTTTCACTAGAAACTAACCAAAACCAACCTAACTATAGCCTTTTCTAACCTTTACAATCCAATTTTAGGTTTGGATAAACCTATCCCCTAAGTTCCAAGCCTTTGAAACTTGTCCCACACAAAAATAGTAAATAAAATCAACGAAGCGATAAAATAACAAATCTCCTTAATAAGCAAAGTAAAAGTTGTTGAAGCATGAAATGAATGTTGTGGAGGCTCTTCTTTAATGCTTAGAAGCTTTACTTGAATGCTCTCTTGAATATCACCCAATATCACTTCTTCTTACTCTCCAATTTATTTGGAATGCATTTGTATCTCAAAAAGTTGCTGGAGAGCAGTTTCTAGCCATTGGAGGGGTGAAAGGGCTATTAGAGATGTGTACATTCCGTTCTGCACTTGCAAAAAGACTAGCCGTTGGAGCTATTAGGTGTAGAGGGGTCAGCTCCTTGTCTTCTGGTGTTGACTCCTGCACGGCTAGGATTGACTCTTGAGGGTCTAGGGTAAACTCCTAAACAAGGCATTTTTACTATATTCTAAAATTCTTTTATAGCCATTCTGGGGTTAGCTCCTCTTGGGATTGACTCATGATCGGCAGGGGTTGGCTCTTGTGTTGCTGGAGTCGACTCTTGGAATGCCCATTTTTCACCTTCCTCTATTTGACCTTGTGATAGTTTTGAGGTCGACTTTTAGAAATGGGCTAGCCCTCTCTAGCATTCAGGGGTTGACTCTTAAATGTTGGGGGCTAGCCCTCTCTATTAGTCCTAAGTTGGGCTCCTGTATAACTAGGGTCGACTCCTCTACTCCAGAACTTCATCAAACCTTATAAAATCTTCTCCAACTTAGGCAGTTTGGTTCATTTGCTACTCCAATCAATCAAGTCATTTAGGAATCATTTTTTTGACTTTCTGCATACAACTTTAGATACTCCAAGACAATAAATGTTGATCCTAAAGGGTTAATTTTGATGATACGAAATAGTTGAATCAAAAGTTGATTAATCAATTGCTTTGAGTTTAATTAATTAATTTCAGAAAGCAAGAAGAAAGCCTTTAGCTACTCTTGAACGAAGATCATCCATATGAAACTCTACATCAAGAAACTGAACTCCAAAAGGCTATAAAACCAATTCTTGGAAGGTCACATACAAGATAGAAAAATTTTATCCGGAGCTATTTCAAGAGTTGACCCTAAGTTTGCAACAAGTCAACTCCAACACACTATCGCTGATTGATACGCCTTCTCGAGCCGACTCCAGCTGATCGTGAGTTGACCCCAGAATGGTCTCAGAGGATAGACAAGTCGACCCATGAAGTACTTGAGTAGACTCCAGCTTAGCAAGCATAGATTGCAGACAAAAGTGAATCGACCGCAGAATGACCACAAAGAAAAGATAAAGAGCTGAAAAAATTATCGCGTTGGCGAGTCGACCCATGAATTTCATGAGCCGACTCGAATCAAACTAGAGTCAACCCCAGAATGGCCATAGTGTTTGTATTGCCCCTTTTCTTCAATTAAGACATCATGCCATAGTGTTTGTGTTGTCCCTTTTCTTCAATTAAGACATCATGCCAATTGCGTAAACTTGCCACTTCAAGATGTAGTGCAAACAATGCCCACCATATTCTATTATCTAATGGTCAAGAAGGTGATGGGATGTACCTATCACCACATCTTATTCTTAGATTCTAATTCGGTCAAAACATTAGCTACATAATTCATCCTATCGGCCTGATTAGGTCGAATCTTATGGCCGAACCATCTTAGTCATGCCACTATCTTAATTTGTATTTTTTGAATTAACTTTGTACTTTTTGATACTTGCAGATTGTAGTCAAATCAATCCAAATAGACATAAATTAGTAGAGCGGGTTAATTAACTCTTTACATCGTACTCAACCTCACTTTACATTAGTTCAATTTCAACCACAATGTTTTTGACAAAATGGCCGAATCTTTGCCCAGTATTTATTTCTTCAAGTCAAATCATTTTCGAACGAACTATTAATTAGCACCTCAAATCAGATAGAAATATGTTGAAGCATATCGGTCATATCTCCATTAGGGATGCAAATGGGTCGGGTCGGATCAGGTCAGGTTCGAGTCGGATCCAGATCGGATCCGGGTCCGAATCGGATTGGGTTCGGGTCCGAGTCGGATCCACTTTTTTTGCACTTTTGGAGAAGAATTTGGGCAAATCTAATTTGGTCATATCATAATTATGAGGTGCTGGGCGACCCATGACTTGAAAGACTTGCAATTGACCTCCAGTCAGAACGGATGGCTCGTGACGGGCTAACTAAGTCGGTCTACAAGCCAAATTTCATACCACACTATTTTTTATCCATATGACTGATTGGACGGAACTTGGTGTCTCCCAGCTCCCCTCTCACGAGGGCAAAAAAAATCCCAGACCTTCTTCCAAAATCCAATTCCATCACAGAAAACTGGCACATGACCCATATTCAGTTCAGCGTCCCCTCACTTTCTCCCTTCAAAAGTTAAAGGAAACAAAAACCAAAAAACAGAAGGAAAAAAAAAAACCAGCTACCGAGACACCAGAGGTATCAACAGTGCAATAGATCGAGAGAGAATCCTGACGGGCCGAGGTTCCATTGGATTCTATGAACCTATGCCTGTTGCTATCCTTCCTACTCCCCTTAGAGCTTTTCCCCTTTCTCTTTCTCTCTTCGGATCCATTCGGGTCGGATCGGCTCCGTTCGGTAAACCCAGACCCGACCCAGAAAATGATTCGGGTCCAATTTTCGGACCCGACCCAGACCCACGAGTCCTCAAATTCGGATCGGGTCGGGTCTACGCGGACCAGATCGGATCGGATCACGGGTTGACCCGACCCATTTGCAGCCTTAATCTCCATCAGCTCGATTTACGTTAAAACTGCAGCGGAATCAAAAGTTACTGATACCATTTGATTCTAAACTAGATAAGTCTCTTTTTTTTTTTTGGTCAAAGCGGTATTTCATTTCAAGTACCTCTAACATGAATACAACCTGACATATCAAAGAAAACTAAACAAAATAGGGAGTGTGGGATGCACTCTAAGCTAGTCCAGAGAAACTCTCTAGAGTGCCGGGCAATATAGGAGGCGACCCAGTCTGCTGCACTGTTCGCCTCCCAATATACATGAGATATCTAACAGAAGGTCAGCTCCCGCACCAATCTACGTGTATCCCGTATCGGGGGATGGCCATCCCCATATGTATCGACACCTCGTATCCAATCAATCACCGTGGAAGAGTTACCCTCGAGGCAGAGACAATCGGCCCCCAACACTCGTGTCACATACAAAATGCCCTCCCAGGTTGCGCGCACCTCCGCTCCCACGACAGTCGTATGCGGTGTACTCTGTCCTCTAGCAGCCACAAGACTGCTTACATGATCCCTAATCACAAAGCCCATGCCCCCAGAGGCGCCATCCTCTGCCATGCCACCATCGAAATTCACCTTAAGATAACCAGGGAATGGGGGTACCCAAGAAAAGTAGCTAAACCTGGACGCTGAAACAGCAATACAGGTACCCCAGATATCCCTGGCCCTCTCGGGTGGATTCGATGAGGCCATCATAGATACCTCCGCCGCCTGCCGTAGGGCTCTCTCAATCACAACTCGAGGGAACGATCGCCCGCCCTCGAACATGCGATCGTTCCTATCCAGCCAAATATGATGGCTAAGTAAGCCACTATAGTACCTGTCTCAGCAGAACTCGGCCTCCGAGTAGACTCACGCAGGTACCGAAGCATATCCTCCAGCATCTCCTACAGCAGAGGGAGCAGCGCAGATGCACGTCTCTAATGCTGCACAGCAATAGGGCATCGAAGCAGTACATGGCTAATAATCTCCTCAACATCCAGGCACCTCTCGCAAAGTAGATCCAACCTCATCCTCCGCCTAGCCAACACACTCCTGGTCGGAAGGCCGCCCCAGGCCACCTTCCAAAGAAAGAGCGCCACCTTGGGATGCACTCTCATCCTCCATATCCAACCACCGTCAATCCGCCTATCGGGCTCCCTATTGGCCCAAGCGTGAATATCTCTGGCCCGTACCCTCGTCAACCATACCAATCTATCTGGCTCCTCCTAGGTCTGTATCGATAAAGCCAAAATTCTCTCCATCAACTGCTCCTCAAAGGCCTCCCGTATCATATTTACATCCTATCTCTTTTTTTTGGGATAAGCAAGTCACAGATCCTGTGCCCGACTATCTGCCCGAAGTGATTTGCGATCTACGTGTCTTTGTTCTTTTGTCTTTTCCACTGTGCTCATTTAATGCACATTACTACATGTCAAAACCTCTTTGGACGTCTCTAAGTGGATGTGACAGGCAAGCATGATAAATATGGCCCGAAGTGATTTGCGATCTACGTGTCCTTTCTCTATATAGCTTAATTGCTCGCAATTATTTTTATAAAGCTGGTCCATTTTTGTCCGATAACCTATGGAACTCTAACTAGTCCTTGTCTTTCTAGCCCTCTAGGGCCCCTACTTCCTTTGTTGCATCACCTGAAGCCTGAACCTTCATCTTCCAGATCCATAATTGAGAGAGAGAAGAGAGGAGAGAGAAAAGAGAGATTAGAAAAATCTTGGGTTATTGCATTAGTCAGCCCTTAGGTAATAATTCCAAATCCTTCAGGCCAAATGATGCTAGGTCCTATCTTCAAGTTTGGGGTCTCTTCCTATTTTCCTTCAATTTTTCCTTTTTATTATGAGAAAACTTTTCATGAATGGTCCCATTTTAAGACTTCAATCTAGGATGGCCATGATCCCTATCGTCCTTGGCGTTCCATCTTATTTTTGTGGGACCGCCGAGTCGACTGTGTTGGGAGAATAATGGTTTTTTAAATATCATCTATTTTTCCAAAATCCCCCTTGTAAACAAACATTCTCTTTTGTCGGCCGCCATGTGCTTTCGGCCTGTGCCAACCAACACACTACATCTCAACCATGGCATATCCTCTCCCAAGTAGTTTGATTTAGGTATTCTTTTCGACCTTCGGCTAATAGGTGAGAAATTTTTGGCTACCATGCAAGTTGATGTTCCTCTTGACAATTTTGGCCTTTCTTTAGGAAAGTCTGCTAGCTACACCACATATATAGATTCTTACGAAAATTGCACTGGCCTTGTTTTTCACCACAAACTTGTAGCTTTTTTATTTGATGTGGGTTTGTAAAAACCTTCCCGTTACAAATCAATTACAGTAGTAAAAGCTCATCTTTAGGCTTGCCACTGCAGTCTGCAGGGGCTGAGGATTGGCCTATAGCTCTTTCTCCTTTTGTTTTAGGTGCTTTGTATAGGGGCCTCAAAGAATTTTGTTCTGGTTCCACCAGCTGTGGAGGTCCTCTATGGGTACTTCAAATCTGGTTGTATGCTTATTTTTCTGAGTTTTGGCTAGCAAAACTTTGTTCCTACTCTTTCTGCCCTCTAGTTGGATTGGAAGGCCCTTTCTTATCTGTCTTCGAATATGTTCGTTGACTCTATGAAGGTTCAACATGACAAACCAATGCTTTTTATTTTCCTTTTCTTCATACTCCTCGGCCATCATGGCTTAACTTTCCTAGTGCAGTTATGACTTCGGAGGAAACCGAGGAGATAGAGGCTCTTGGAAATTATTTCTAGTTCCTCGTGATTTATATGTTAACTCTATCATTGAGTTTTTAGGGAACCACATATGTTCAGTGGAACACTATTCTCCTGGCCTTTCCGCTCATCATTTTGGTTTAGCTCAACCTATCTCTTGCCCTTCTTGTATTCTCTCTCTAATCTTTTCAGTTGGTCATTGATGACCGACCCCGATCTGTTGGCCTCGGAGAATTATATCCATGGTCGGTCCAAAACCGATTTTCAGTTTATCCCTTTTGATCCAAAACCAACGTAGCTTGATGAATTCCTTTCTTGGTGGGAGGTCATTTAGTCAAAATTAGATATTAGTGAGCAATGGCCATTATAGCATGAATCGACCAAGGTTGAAAAGATACTTCGTCGACTCCACAGCCTAAAGCCTTGCTTTGTTTATAGGGTGCAAGTGATGCAACGGAGGCTTTGCCGACTGATAAAGGTAGCTTCAAAAAACTTTGTAAATTCATTAAGAGAAACAAAAAGTTTTACAGAGTCAAATATGCTAGGTAAATATGATACATCAATGAGCTGTGTAAAAGAATGGCCGAAGACCAAATGCTTGAAGATTTTAAAAATAAGTTCAAGCTTTGATTTGGTAATATAGTTAGAAATCTGCTAGGTCAATTTTTAGATTGGTCAACTTGTTATAGATAGTTAGAGACCTACTAGGTCAATTTAGTAGCCCCTGTTGAATCTACTGTGGCTGGCGAGGTTACATGGACTGCACCCTTCCGTTCAGATATAGAATGGAGAGCCTTTCAAAAGGCCATTTCTATAGACCCAGATTTTAAGGGTGAGTCCATTATAGTTTGTGCTCTGTTGTCTGGTTCACTAAATTACATTTCTTTTCTCATAACCAGAATTTTTGGAGCTGTCAGTGAAACAGCCGAAAGCCGAAACCAAGCCACCTGCCCCTAAGAAAAAGACGGTATTGGCCAAGCATGCCTATCCAGCCTCCTTAACCGGATAGCGGCTTTGGAGTAGGAAGGCCCACACCATTGACACTAAAAGTGGACCTTCTCCAAAAAGAAACACAGATAGTCACCCAGGAGGAGGAAGAAGAAATCCCTCCAGCCACGGAGGTCAGCCTCTTGGTCGAAGGTCTTCTAGTGCAGCCACCTCAGGAACCTATGTCCGATTCCGTTAGCTGCTTCTTCCTATTCCAACTCATCAGATGACCTGTCCTCATCCAAACTATCAATTGAAGCTTTTGAAGCTCACCGACAACTCTGGAGCCTCATGGGACTTCACCTGGATGATCTTGTGAATTCTTCCAAATTATCTGAGGCTCTGTCAAGCGATTGAGGTTCTGCACTAGGATTCCGATTCTTTTATCGGTTGGGCTATAGATGATGGCGGACCACGGAGAAGAGAGAGAAAGAAGAAGGGAAGGAGAAGGAAGAAGAAGTTATAGAGACGTAGAAGAGGAGAAGGAAGAAGAAAAAGAAGAAGTAGAAAGGAGGCTAGGGTTTTTTTATTCAATCATTCAATTCTCCTAATTTATGAGCGGAGTGGCCCTTATATAGGCCTTACATCACGAATTGACCAAGTCAAATAATTAACAACTAACCAAATTTGGATCCTTCAATTAATTGACTAAGTCAATTTTAAACCTTACTAACATTAAACCATTAAACCAATTTGATCACATCCAAAATTGGACATTTATAATTAGGTCTTATATTGATCAATTGATCTAATCATTTGACTTAACAACCAAATCGACTCCAAAATAACAGAAACACAAACAAATCGACTCAAACAAAGCAACTAATAAGGCAATAAAAGAAACATGACGCAGACTCGAAGGGATCCAATCCAGGATCAGACTCAATCCGGTGGCTCAAAATCATCTTCTAGCTATAATGATGTCAATTCCTTGCGCGAACGCGAGCGAGCTACTCTAATGGCTCGATCGTTTGAACGAATGGCTCTGATGTCCCCATCAATAAACCTACCCGACATCAAGAAAATTCTCTCTCCTAACCGACACCAACCAGATTTAAGTCGATGCAGTCACATCATAGAAAGTAGAGCTGGAGTAGAAAATGATCCTGTTGGATGAAGAATTATAGTCAATGCATGATGAATTCGCTAACTTGATGTCTCAATTGCCACAAAGGAGGAATTAACTGGGCTAAAATCAAAATCTTGGAGGAACGTCGCTCTGATCAGGATTGTCTTCATGGTTCGAAGATGAAGATTTTGGAAAAATGACATCAACATTTGGACCGATGTAATACAGGACTCCTCGAGCTGATGAAGAGAGTGGACGAAATGGAAGTAACTCGACTTCGAATCCTAGAGATATGGGACCATATCCAATCCATTCTCAAGGATCTTTAACTTTTCCTTTCTTATAGTTAGCATGCAAATCTTCCGGCCTGTCACCGTTTGGCCAAAAAACTCTCTCGTCTTGTCAACTTTGTCATGTATCGACCTGATGGCCATTTACCATATTATCTTTTAATGAATTTCTCTATTTTGCATTTTCCATATGATTGGGTAATATTTCTTCAATATTTTCCATTGATTGATTGGCTGTGGACTTCTCTGTCTATGTTCCTTTGTTTGTACACAACTTCAAGCTATCCTTGACGGATAACATGAGGTCCCTCCCAATTGGGAGACCATTTCCCAACTCGGCTCCTTCAAGCCGATAAGAGTATGGTTTTTTAGACCAAGTCTCCTACCTCAAAGATCTTAGGCTGTACTTTCTTATTGTATATTTTAGCTAATTTTAGTTTATTTTATATTTGTACATTTTCTCATCCAATTCTTCTAGTTAGGTCATCATTGATTGTGTATAATCCTGTGTTCACAAGAAGTCTTGATGTGCTACTTGCCTTAATCGTACCATTGACTTCATCGGCACAACGGCATCATGACCATATGTCAAAGTATGGTGTATTCCCTGTTGATATTCTTCGTGCAACACCCTTGGTTTTTCACCAGTAAACTTTCCTATATTGTTAACCAAAATCTTATTGTTCGATTCGACCTGACCATTTCTTTAAGCATAACATGGAGTTGCATGAGTAATATAAAATCTAGTTTCTTCCGGCTATTACCTCTGGTACCAAAAAAAGGGACTTTTGACCTGCTGTTATAGGCTTTGGTAGGCCGAACCCTTAGATCGTATATGTTAGCCTAGATGCACAAATATAATTGATAAAACAATAATTAAATGTTTCAAATATTCAAAAATAGAAAATAAGAAGAATAAACTAGCAAATAATTAACTTGATAATAGAATAATAAAATGAAAAAAAGAAAGAAGATGGCCTGTGGATCGAAGCACGCTGACGCATTGTTCCAGAAAAATTTATGCCCCCACGCATAGGTCCACTGACACAGATCTCCTAGAGATATGACGATCCCGTACAGAACCATGTCTTCTCCATCAGTGCGCCTCCAGGAAAGAAAGAAGAGCACGTTCATGCTTGCAGATGACTCAAAAGAAACTCAGAAAAATAATTGAAATTATGAGGAAAAAAAAATTTCTTTATTCTTTTCTCCCTAATGATCCCTAGAGCCCTTTATATAGGTTCAGACGCATCAAAAGAAGTAGACTCTCCTTCCGCGGATTGATAACATGTCTTCTTGTGCTCCTTTGATCTTGCGGTTTGTTGTATTTTGGCCGCCCATGATTCCTTCCTTCTTTGGAAGGCCTTTCCATACTTGCTCTTGCGCGTGGATGCATGACACTTGTCATGGCCTGCTTTCTTTGGGATCTTTTTATGTTTGCTCCCTTGCTTGTACGCGGATGCTTGCCACTTGGCCGTTGACTAAGTCAAATATTTGGTTGGTCGTCGCTTTCAAATTTTAAAATATTTAATTTAATTCAACAATTCCCACATAAATTAAATATTTAAAATATTTAAAATCAAAATAAATTTAAAAATCAAAATAAAGGGCTGAGTATCTTATATTATGTGATAAGTGTAGGTACCTTTCGGTTTAAATCTTCACTTAGTGACAATTGATTACCTCTATGGAGCCAAGGTGGACTATGCCTTGAATCTTAGTCAATGGCTCAGATTTCATCAACAGTATACATAATATAGTGTGAACGATTCTCGAAGTGGATTTACGCTTACGGCCATACGCAGGTATCTCTTCATGTGTGTTATTAGGGAACAACCCACTTTCCATAGTCGCGGCCTCACGACTACATGCATATAGATGAATCCTCAAAAGGATATGAGCAAGTAGGTACCCTGACTCATGGGTCTCGAATTCATTAAGAGTAAAAACTCAATATAATTCTTACTTTTTATGAGCACTGTTGCCCTAGAAATGTAAAAAATAAATAGTGCTCCTCATTAGTCACCTATCTGGCTTGTTTCTATCCATTGAACCTTTTCAGGTCTGGTTACCACCGTGGTGACTTTACGTTTGGGCTTAGCCCTATCCCCCTCGACAACTCTAGAACCACTGTTCTAGACAATCCTTTGGTAAGCTCAATAGCTAGATTCCTTTCGGATCTTACAAAATTTAGTGCAATCAAGTTATTCTTTAATTTGTATCTCAATGATTTATGGTGCATTTTCAAGTGTCTATTCATTTTCATATTTGCATTTTCTTGATTGCATTTATCTATAGTAGATATGTAGTCATAATGAACAGATATAGAAAGTAATGGTGAAGTCACAATAGGTAAATCTACCAGTAAATCTCTAAGCTACTCGGCCTCAATGCTAGTGGTATCAAGGCAATCATTTCAGATTCCATGGTGCTCATAGCCACTACAGTTTGTTTGGTAGACTTTTATGATACAAAATGCACCTCCTAAAAGAAAGAGAAAACCAGTGGTGGATTTGGTGTCAACTGTCTCACTGATCCAGTTGGCATTACTATAGCCTTCCAGAGCAGCAGGATAACCACAATAGTGTAATTCCAGAGATATGGTACCCTTAAGGTACCGGAGAATTCTTTCTAGAGCAGTCCAATAATCATAATTAGGGTTGTGAGTATATCTACTCAGTCGATTCACAGAGTATGCAATGTCAGGTCTAGTATAATTTGCAAGAAATTCTAGAGAACCAATGATCTGGGCATACAAGCTTTGATTGACTGGATCACCTAAGTTCTTCTTTAGATGAAGAGATGGATTATAGGGAGTAGATACATGATGACAATTAGAGTAGTAAAACTTTTTAAGAATCTTCTCTACATAGTGGCTTTGGGACAAAGTTATTCCATCTTCATTACTTATGATTTTAGTATTTAGTATTAGGTATGCTTCTTCTAAATTTTTCATATCAAATTTTAGAGATAAAAATTATTTTACTTCATTAATAATTTCAAAGTCTGTTCCAAAAATTAGGATATCATCTACATATAGATATAAAATTATAATTTTATTATTCTTCTTTTTATAATATATACATTCATATGTGTTATTAATTTTGAATCCATTAGTTAGGATTATTTCATCAAATTTAAGGTGCCATTGTTTAGGGGCTTGTTTTAGACCATAAAGAGATCTAATCAACCTACATACCTTTTTCTTTTGATCTGGGACAATGAAACCTTCAGCTTGGTTCATGTAGATCTCTTCATCTAGGTTTTCATTCAAGAAAGCGGTTTTAATATCCATTTGATGTATAACCAGCTTATGAATGGAAGCCAAGGCAACAAGGATCTTAATGGCAGTGATTCTGACTACAGGGGCATAAACATCAAAGAAGTCAATTCTAGATTTTTGAGTAAAATATTTGGCTACCAACCTAGCCTTGTATTTGTCTACAATTCCATCTGGCCTAAGTTTCTTCTTAAAGATCCATTTATACCCTATGGGTTTACTTCTTGGGGGTAGGTCTACCAATATTCAAGTGTGGTTTTTGAATTATGGATTGCATTTCATTATCTATTGAAGGGGGCATCTAAAGATTTCAAGGCATCCTTTAAAGAAGAGTCTTCTATTAGGAATGTGTAGTAGTCTTCTCCAAAGTTTTTTTCAACTCTAGTTCGTTTACTTCTTCTAGGTTCAGTTTTTCTTCTTCTTCCTCTCTAAATTTGGTTTTGCTTGAACTAGTCCCTAGATGATTATTGGCATTTATTTGATCATGTATTGTTGTTTCAAAGGAAAATATACTTTCGAAGTAGATTGCATCTCTTGTTTCCATTATGGTATTGTTATTAATTTCATTTATTTGAGAGTTAAACACTAAAAATCTATTAGCATTACTCTCAATTGCGTATCTTATAAATATTGCATCTACTATTTTGGGTCTAATTTTTTTTTATTTTTGAAATTTTTACTTTAGCTAAGCACCTCCACACTTTTAAGTATTTTAAGTTAGATTTTCTATGTTTCCAGATTTCATATGGGGTTTTATCATTATGTTTGTAATGGTTCAAATCTGGCCCGAGGGTGACCACGCCGGTGGAGCCGAGGGAGCCGCCGGTGTTGGAAAGGGAAAGACGGGAGCCACCTCCTGCGCGACAGCCGCGGTCCTGCATAAAGGCTCACCGGTGTTTTCGGTGAGGGCCCTCCGACGATCAAGCTAGAGTGGGTAAATTTGGTCCAGACAAAAAGATCCCTTAGGAATTACCTAAC
This sequence comes from Phoenix dactylifera, assembly GCF_051530095.1. Taxonomy (NCBI): domain Eukaryota; kingdom Viridiplantae; phylum Streptophyta; class Magnoliopsida; order Arecales; family Arecaceae; genus Phoenix; species Phoenix dactylifera. The sequence continues at coordinate 16,297,992 of NC_143195.1, forward strand.
CGAACTATTTATAGCCTCGGTGGAGAGGCTTAGGTGGCGGAGATACTGTCAGTCCTCATCATGAGGGAGCGTGGCTCTGAGCCGGATGGCGCGCAGCTCAGACTAACCGATGATGTGTGGTACAGCCTGTTATTGAGAATGATAAGGTATTGACAGTCATAGCAGGATATGGTCGGAGTAGTCAAGGTGTCGTCTGACTGCTGATGCTAGGTTATGGAGACATGACATGGTAGTGTGGTGAAGTACGGCCACGTAGGTGGGCGTAGGCCCGCACATGGGTGTGATCGTTGGCGAGGTCGACCTCGTTAAGTAGTCGCGTCATGTGTTTGACGAGGTCAGCTTGGTGGAGGCTGAGAGTATCTCAGCTTTCTGGATTCCGAGATGTGCTCGAAGGAGCGCCCCGAGCTCGAGGGTCGGAGCGTATCGCTGGGGTTGGTGTCCCGAGCTTTGTCGGGACGGATCGACGATTGTCTGGAGGTACCCTGAGCTTGGTCGAGGGAGTCGGCGAATGTCTGAAGTTAGTGGAGCTTTCGGCGGAGTTCCGAGGATGAGCTGGCCTTGGGCCGGAGTGAAGATTCAGTCGTCCATCGTTGGTGTTTACTAGGCCGAAACTGGGCGGCCTTTTAGTTGTGGGCTGGACGATCCATTTTTTCCTCTATCATTTATTTGCCTCCCACTTCCGAGATTGAGCTGCCTTACTGCTCGGACGATGGAAGTAATCAGACTCCCGATCGTCCAGTGCTTTAGTTACATAAACAAAAAGAGGCGCGCACCGAACTAGGTATGCTTCGGCGCACTTCTTGGCCGAGAGCTCGACGTCGGACTTGGGACGTCCGAGCCATTAGATTTTCTGGGGTGGAATTCGCCACAGAAATTTTTCAGAATTCCACGTGGGCGTTCCTTTCTGGAGAGTGGTTGGATCGGGACGAGGAGGGTTTCGACCATTAATTTCCTATCTCCCGAAGCATTCCGTCTGGCGGAACATGAGGAGTCGGCCATTAATGCTCCCTTCTTCGAAGCGTCTCATTCGGTGGAAGGCAGGAGGTCAGTCATCAATATTTCGAGCTCCGGAGCGCCCTCCATAATGATCTGCATTTAGTGAGGCGATTCAGAGAGATTTGTTGAGGCCATCTTAGGGCTCGCCACATGGCGAATTCTGGGCCATATGATTATTTAGGTTGCCCAATCAGAGCCGCTGCAGTGGCCTATATAAGGCCTGAAGAAGGGGTCGTAGGGTCGTTGCTTGACCCTCCCCCTGCTCCTAATTTTCTTTCCTCAGCCGCCGTTACCGGGGTGTTGGAATTTTCTTCTGGGCGTTCTTGGGAGCTCTTGGCTAGCTTTTGCGCCGCCTGTTGATTTCCTCTTCCGAAAATCATTCTCTCTCTTTGCCCACCTATCCCTTTCCGGCGAGCTTTCGGATAGGCATTTTGTTCCTTCTTTCAGTCGCTCGGAGTCTTTCGTCTTTTTCCTCCTTTTTTCTTTAATCTTAAGATCGGGGCCATGGACTCGCCGACAAGGGCATTGATGTTCGATGTAGGTCCATCGCGAGCTCCGGCTTCTTCCGAGGTGGGAGATGTTGAACTCGAGGTGGGCCCGAGCCCGTATGGAACGGGCTCGCTCATGACCAATGAGGATCTGGGCTCGGTTCGAGCCCGATCCTTCATTCCTCCGGAGTTCGTGCTTGAACTTCTGGACCTCGGAGGCCGAGTCACCAACCCACCCAGCGGTTGGGTCGGGGTGTACGTAGATACACTCGAAGCAGGGCTAAGATTTCCTCTGCATGAGTTGTGGGCGAGCTTTTGACGGCGTATGGCCTGGTGCCTACGCAGCTTGCCCTGAATTCATGGAGGCTAATCATCGGCTTCCTCGCCCTCTGCCTGGCATACGGCTTCCCCCCTTGGTGAATGTCTTCAGTGTTGGGAACCCGCCCATGCCGCTGATATTTCAAAAAAATTCAGATGGCAGCGGAATCGGCATAAGCGGGATCGACGTTCATCGCATGAACGTTGTTTCATGAATCGTTCGTAGTTAGATAAGAATTAAAACTTTTTAAACCTTTAGGAAGATCAGATCTTCACCTTGTGCGGGTAGATGATTACCACAAACTGAAGTTCATGGTCTAGGATGAAGGTTTGCTTGAAGCCGTTCAAGTGTCCGGCCTCTACGGGTATCCACACGAAGCAGTGATCCGATCAAAGCTCTCTTGTCTTCCCGGGGTGCTAGCTCCCTTGCAAAGACTTCCTTTGATGGCTGATTTTCTCTCTTTCAATCAACCCTTGATTGTGCTTGAGAGGAGGAAGAAGAAGGATGAAGAAGAGGAAGAAGAAGAATCCCCACGCAGCCTTCTTTCTTTTCCCTGCGTTGGAAGGAAGAAGGGAGGAAGAGGATGCCGCCAACACCTTTGGCTTTTATCTTCCTTGCTTGCGGCTGAACCAAGAGGAGAGGAGAGGGAGGCGTACGGCAAGGAGGAAGAGGACTTCTTCTATGCCCTAGGTGCCGCCCATAAGTCCCTTTTTATAGACATGTGGAGCTCCTAACATTTAGGAGTTCTTGATGTCTTTCCTAAGAGGGGGCGCCGTCTCTTCTCCCTTCTCCACGTGGAAAGGGGAGGGGCTTATCCCCTTCCTCATGGTAAACCCTAATCCATATTAGGTAGGGATTGGAATGCCCTAATGTGGTCAAGCCCTAATCTAATTAGGCTTAGCCCAAGGGTGAACCAATTTGGATCCAATCTAGGTAAGTCCTAATCCAATTAGAACTTAAATCAATTTTGACTCAATTGAACTCTTCAATCCTAATCCAATTAGGAGTCTTATTGATTCATTAGATTAATAATCAATTGTGACTTAAGAAACCCTAATCCAAATTAGGACATATATAATTTTAGTCCTAATCCAATTAGGACTCTATTTGAATCCGAAGTCCTAATCCGATTAGGACTCTAGGAATCCTACTCCAAGTAGGAATCCAATTTTGATTCAAAACTCCTAATCTCATTAGGATTGTAGGAATCCTATTCCAAGTAGGAATCCCAGTCCTACTCCAACTAGGATTCCCAGTCCTAATCCAATTAGGACTCTAGGAATCCTACTCGAAGTAGGACTCTTGTTTCAAGTCCAATTAATTAATTCCCTTTGTTCCTTCTTCAACTGAATATCAATCCAATTGATTACTTGTGATTCATAATCACTTTTCAACCATCGGATCGGTCAATACTTCTAGTGTGTGTGACCCCATAGGTTCTACTCTGACTGATAGTGAGATATATTATGATCTCTATCATAATATCATTAAAAACTCCTTTCAATGGATTGGAACGATTCCAACTCTACTCTTTAGGGTTTATCAATCATCGAGATAATCCCTTGTTAGAAGTATGCCCTAGAAGCCAATCTGGCTGACACATTATTAATTCTAGGACATAATTTGGTACTTGACTTTATTATTATTAATTAATAAATGGGCATTCTTTTCATTCATATGGTTTATGTGTCTATGCATCGTCCAAGAAATTAATAAGATGATGATGCATATTCTCAAGAGTTGAGAATTTGAGCCATGTATCATTGGTGATTAATTTCTAAATGCTCCTGATCAATGGATCATCACGAGAACGGTGATCGATCCGATCAGTGCACAGATCACTTTCTTTCTGGATGGACGAGACTTGAGTCCACAGTGTAGGGACACTGAAGTGATAGTACAGGTGCTTGTTAGAGAACAAGGGTACTGAGCGTGACCAAGACAAGAAGTCACTTGGATGTCTATCTATTCGTCAGTGACTTGCTTGATGTTGCAGTAGTATGACTGGTCCTTTGACCTGCGGTGCTTCAGCCACTCACAGTGAGGTTATTGTAGTTTGACTACACGTATACATGGTCTCTAGTCATTTGGGTCCTTGTAGTGTAGATTGGCTGCAGTAAGTTCACTGTAGGAGTAGGGTATGCACTCACATGGAATCTATCGACCTTGATAGAAGAGGAGTGATCCTATGTGATTTGTTAGACTGAGTTCTAAGACCTTGGCCAGGGCAGTAATATAAAGTGGAGAAAGAGTTTTCCACTAACGAACTCGAGTCGAATAAATCTTGACATATGACAGACGAAGGGGTTTGACGAGTTATCCATGACCTCCGTTCTGTAGGGATCCACGATAGTAGGACTGTATCACACGATAACTGCACCTAGAGGTTCATCATTCTATTCTACTGGGTAGCCACTACATGCTGCTAGGTGTCACTGGTGGATGGTGGGACTCACAGGGATTATCTCGATGATCGATAAACCCTAATGAGTAGAGTTGGAATCGTTCCAATCCATTGAAAGGAGTTTTCAATGATATTATGATAGAGATCATAATATATCTCACTACCAGTCAGAATAGAACCTATGGGGTCACACACACTAGAAGTATTGACCGATACGATGGTTGAATCGTGATTAGGAATCACAAGTAATCAATTAGATTGATATTAAGTTGAAGAAGGAACAAAGGAAATTAATTAATTGGACTTAAACACAAATCCTACTTCGAGTAGGATTCCTAGAGTCCTAATTGGATTAGGACTAGGAATCCTAGTTGGAGTAGGACTGGGATTCCTACTTGAAATAGGATTCCTACAATCCTAATTAGATTAGGAGTTTTGAATTAAAATTGGATTCCTACTTGGAGTAGGATTCCTAGAGTCCTAATCGAATTAGGACTTCGGATTCAAATTAGAGTCCTAATTGGATTAGGACTAAAATTAAATATGTCCTAATTTGGATTAGGGTTTCTTAAGTCACAATTAATTATTAATCTAATGAATTAATAAGACTCCTAATTGGATTAGGATTGAAGAGTTCAATTGAGTCAAAATTAATTTAAGTTCTAATTGGATTAGGACTTACCTAGATTGGATCCAAATTGGTTCACCCTTGGGCTAAGCCTAATTGGATTAGGGCTAAACCACATTAGGGCCACCCAATCCTCATTAGATGAGGATTAGAGCATCACAAGAAGGAGGGGATCACACCCCTCCTCCTTGATTCCTTTGGTGCGGCAAGGAGAGAGGGAGGCGCCCCACATGGCATAACATCAAGGGCTCCTAATTTGTAGGAGCCCTAGATGCTTTAAAAAGGGGTAAAGAGGAGGCGCCCTAATTGAATGATGGCTTCTCCTTGTCAGCCGTGAACTCCACCCTCCTCTCCTCTTTTCAGCCGCCATCATCAAAGAAAAAAAAAAGGAGAGGAGCCGTGTGCCTCCTCTTGGCCTTCATCCATGGTTCCAACGCAGGGAAATCAAAAGGCTGCAACTAGCCTTTTGATTCTTCTCCCTGGAGTCTTCTTCTTCTTCCTCCTCTCAAGCACAACCAAGGGTTGATTGAAAGAGAGGAGATCAGCCATCAAAATATATCTCTGCAAGGGAGCTAGCACCCTGGAAAGATTAGAGCGTTTGGATTGGTCCTCTGCTTCGTGTGGATACCCGTAGAGGCCGGGCACTTGAACGGCTTCAAGCGAACCTTCATCCTAAACCACGAACTTCAGTTTGCGGTGATCATCTACCCGCACAAGGTGAAGATCTGATCTTCTAATATTTTAAAAAAGTTTTTAATCCTTATCTATCTACGAACGGTTTTTGAACAACGTTCATGCGATGAACGGTTGATCCCACGCATGCCTCTTCCGCTGCATCTGAATTTTTTAAATTTCAGCGGCATGATCGGGGTTATCTAACAGTGGTATCAGAGCTTAGGCTTCGTAGATTAAGATAAGGATTAATTATTAATAGGCTTATTAGATCTGAAAATTGAAAGATTATGCATGCTGAAAATTTTCTGCATGCAGATTTTTTCTAGGGTGCTGAATTTTTGCATGCTGATTTTTATGAGATAAAAAGATGATTCTAATAGCATTGTTAATGGGATTACAAAGTTTAGAATCATGATTAGCATGATCAGCAACCTATGTCATGATATAATCAATTAATTTTCAGATCTGAAAATTATAATTGCTGCATGTGGTGATGATCATAGGATTCAAACCCTTTTGGTATTAAATGTAAAGACCTGCGATGTGATCTGCAATGTCATGTAATTTTTCACATGCTTGCATGCATCTTATTTGATGTTTTGAGAGGCCTGCGTGCCTCCTAAAAGGAGATGTAATTTATTATTATTTTTATTTTACATCTGGTTGTATTTCTGTGATGTGATGTACGTCAACGATCAAGTTGAAGACAAGGCATGAGATGAACAGGTGATCTAAGCGGTTGATGGCGATTGGATCAAGAGTTGATCAAGGATCGAATCAAGGAGGCTTGGAACCAATTCAAGAGTTGAAGACCAGTTGATCGATTGACGTGCATGTGCCTGTAATACGACCTAACTAGAATCCATGATCATCACCTATTTAAAGTTTAGCTTTAATTATTGCTGCGATTATAACTGCCTGCAATGTGCCGTTTGCATGTGATGTGAATGAAAGCCGGGTAGATAGGTTTACATGTGATGTAGCAAACCCAATTGAGACCTAAATTAAAACCTCCTCAATCAAGTGGAGAGTGAACCAACATGAGCAAGTCATATTAGATTAATTGATCTAATCGGTGTCTAGGAAAGCATGAAAGGTGGTTACTTAATTAGGACCTTACTCTCTGAGTAAGGGGAGCCTCCCACCTGCTTACCTGGCCAATTGTTCGATTACCTCTTATGAAGAGCTCAAGTTGCAAACACTAAGACCTGATTAACCAATATTAAGTCAATAGGTCTTCCACTGTAGTAGAGCTGCTAAGGCCTTTCTGATGTTGATTTGTCTCGGCTGGATACAGTGGTCAAGTTGCATCGGGGGGCTGGACCTCTCTATAGACATGAGATGTTGTAGGGTAAAGGTGGGGTTGGGCACCAATAACTGTTAGGTGAGGACCCAATGACGACTTTATTCCTACGGTTATACGGTGGGTCTGACTTAACTAAGAAATGGGACCAATAACTGTTAGGTGAGGTCTTCATGGCTTAGAGACCAAGTTACACTGCAACATGCTTGAGAAGCATTGTACAAGAGTTGTACATTCATCAATCTATGTGTCACCAATAACTGTTAGGTGAGGTGGCATATAAATCGATGGGACCGCAGTACCCACTAGAAACCCTAGTCATGTGGGATTTCCGTTTTCCTACCAGGGGAGTATGAGGAATTCGAGAAAATAGTGGGAGTTACATTTGTTCTAAAAGACCTTAGAACAGATTAGGATCAAGTACAAAATTCTAACTAGAATCTTTACTCTCTGAGGATTATAAAGTCAGCTTCTAGACTTTTAACTCATATCCTATAGAACAACCGTTTGACCAAACCCAATTATAAAGATTGGCTCAGCAAATTTCAAAAATAATTTTGAATTATGAAATTAGGGTATGTGCTAGACCATGGAATCCCCATGTTACCAATCTGTCCGATCACTGATCAGCGTAAGACGCATGCTAAAGTGGACGAACAATGATAATAAGGTTAGGTGCTGCACAATGGCATCCATGTCCTATGAATTACAATGCCGGCATGAGAATATGAGACTGCCAGTGACATATTAAATCACCTGCAAGAGTTGTATGGTGATCAGAGTCACGCAGCTCGGTTTGAAGTGTCCAAGAGGCTCTTCAAAGCCAAGATGCACGATGGGCAGTCTGTCCATGATCATGGTTTGACCATGATAAAGGACTTAGAGAAGCTTGAGAAGCTTGGCATGACCATGCACAAGGAATTGCAAACGGATTTGATCCCGCAATCCCTTCCAGCTTCATATGAATAGTTTATAGTAAACTACCATATGAACAAGGTTGTATGCACTAAAATAGAATTGTTAAATAAATTGGTAACTACCTTAGGGACCTTGAAGAAGTTCAAGGGGCATCGTTTTCGCTGTCAAGTTGGTTTCTACTCTCAAAAGAGAGTCTATTTGGAAGAAGAAGAAGCCTACGAAGAAGCAGAGTACTAAGAAAACACCAAGTAAGGAAGTTCCAAGAAAAAAGCCAATTGCAAGGAAAAGTGTTTCCATTGCATAATGGGCGGCCATTGGAAGAGGAACTATCCTACATACATGGGAAGCATAAAGAACATGAAGGGTGACAGACCTTCAGAAGGTATGTCAGATATGCTCAGGATACTTAGGGACTGTTACCTATTGCTAGCAGAAATTTGATTTCTGTATTTTATTTAGCATAGAAAGATTTTTATTTGAAAAAAAAAATAAATTGATTCAACATGGTTTTATGATTGACAGTCTCTATCACATACATATGGATGTATCTGTGATTATATCTGAGCAAACAGTGAATACCATAGGATCTAATAGATCCAAAAATGAGATAAATCTAAAGTATTTGTGGCACCTCAGGCTTGGCCATATAGGAGAAGACAGAATAAACAAATTGGAGAAACATGAGCTTTTGGGCTCATTGACTTCCGAGTCATATTTGATTTGTGAATTCTGCCTTCAAAAAAAGATGGCCAAGTTATCCTTTGTAGAACACAGGGAGGTCCACTGAAATACTTATCCTAGTACACACTGATGTGTGTGGCCCATTCGATGTGCAGGCTAGGGGTTATAATTTTTACTTCATTTACCGGTGATTACTCACGGTATGGATATGTGTATGAGACACAAATATGAAACTTTTGAAAGGTTCAAAAAGCTTAGATATGAAGTAGAAAAATAAGCACAAAAACTTATTAAGGTTCTTCGATCAGATCGAGGAAGTGAATACCTTAATGGAGAGTTCCGTGATTATCTCAAGGAGAATGGTATAGTTTCATAATGGACTCCTTCTAGAAAACCTCAGCTCAATGGAGTGTCAGAGAGGAGGAATCAGACTCTATTGATATGGTCCAGTCCATGATGAGCTTCACTGATTTACCCTTGTTTCTTTAGATAGATGCCCTATTTTCAGCTATTTACTTGTTGAATAGAGTTCCCTCTAAAGTTCATTCCTACCGCACCATATGAGATATGACATGGTAAGAAACCAAGATTTGGGGATGTCCGGCCCACGTCAAGAGACTACAGGCAGACAAGTTAGAGGCTAGGACCATAAGTGTTCGTTTTATAGGATATCCTAAAGAGTCATTAGGATACAATTCTTTCCGTCTCAGAGGATCACAATGTGTTTGTGAGCCGTCACGCCATCTTCTTTGAAAACCAATTTATTCTTGATAGAGGCAGTGGGAGGAAAATTGAGCTTGAAGAGAAAGTCTCTGAAAAGCAACGAGTCATGGATCCTATTGAACCCATTAATACAGAGCCAGTACACGATGTCCCTCAACCACCTCGTAGATCAAGTAGGGTCTTCCATCCTCCCGATAGATACTTAAGTATACTAAAAGAGGATAACAAGAAAATGTTCCTAGTGGGAGATAGGGATCACACGCAGGATCCCAAAACCTACGATGAGGCAATATCTGATATCGATTCTGAGAAATGGTTGGAAGCTATGAAGTCAGAGTTAGACTCCATGCATTCCAACCAAGTCTGGACCTTAGTAGATCCACCAGAAGGTATTGTACCTAATGGATGCAAATGGATTTACAAAAAGGAAGATAGGTTCGGATGGAGAGGTAGAGACCTATAAAGCAAAGCTTGTGGCGAAAGGGTATAGTCAGCGCGAGGGCATTGACTATCAGGAGACCTTTTCATCTTTAGCCATGCTGAAATCCATCCGAACATTGCTTGCCATTGCAGTATTTCATGATTATGAAATCTGGCAGATGGATGTGAAAACAGCTTTCCTGAATGGATATCTTGATGAAGACATCTATATGGAACAGCCTTTGGGTTTCACTTACAGTGATGGAGATCACAAGGTCTGCAAGCTGCAAAGGTCCATCTATGGACTAAAGCAAGCATCTCGGAGTTGGAACATTCGTTTCGATGACATAATCAAAACGTCTGATTTCATCAAAAATGAAGAGGAACCATATGTTTACAAAAGGGTTAGTGGGAGTGCTGTTGTATTTCTCGTACTGTACGACATCCTCCTGATAGGGAATGATATGCCCATAATAACCTTGGTCAAGGTCAGGTTGTCAAAAAGATTCTCCATGAAAGATCTTAGGAAAGCATCCTATATTTTGGGAATAAAGGACTATCGAGATAGATCTAAAAGGATGCTTGGCCTATCACAAAAGATGTACATAGAGGAAGTGCTGAAAAGGTTCAGCATGGAAAACTCTAAAAGGGGTCTCTTACCCCTAAGGCATGGAATTAATCTCTCCAAGAAAATGTGCCCCAACACATCTGAAGAGATTCAACGCATGAGCAAGATCCCCTATGCATCAGCAATAGGGAGCCTCATGTATGCCATGCTATGTACATGACTTATATAGTACATGTTGTGAATGTCACGAGCATATGTCAATCAGATCTAGGCAAAAAACTACTAGATAGCTATGAAGAACAGTCTTAAGTACCTGAGAAGAACTAAGGACATGTTCTTAGTCTTTGAGAGAAGATCAGAGTTGAAGGTAAAAGGATGCACACATATTGATGATAGAAAGTCTACATCAGAATATGTGCAATGGTGGTTCAGTAAATTGGAAGAGTTCCAAACAACCGATCATTATAGATTCTACCTTAGAAGTTGAATGTTAAGCCGTCTCTAAAGGTGCAGTGGAAATCTTTTGGTTTAAAAAGTTCATTGCAGAGTTAGGTGTAATGTCATCAGATGTCATAACACTCTACTGCCATAACAAAGGCACCATAGCACTAGCTAAGGAGCCAAAGGTCTCACCAGAAATCGAAGCACATAGAGCGGCAGTTTAACCTAATAAGCGACTACCTCGAAAGAAAATAAGTAGAGGATCAGAGAGTAGACTCCACAGAAAATGTGGCGGACCCATTCACTAAGCAGCTAAGTCAGCAGAAAACTAAAACGCATCTTGAGAAGATGGGGCTTAGGTTTATGGCTGATTGGCTTTAGTGCAAGTAGGAGATTGTTAGAAGTATGCCCTAGAAGCCAATCTGGCTGACACATTATTAATTCTAGGACATAATTTGGTACTTGACTTTATTATTATTGATTAATAAATGGGCATTCTTTTCATTCATATGGTTTATGTGTCTATGAATCGTCCAAGAAATTAATAAGATGATGATGCATATTCTCAAGAGTTGAAAATTTGAGCCATGTATCATTGGTGATTAATTTCTAAATGCTCCTGATCAATGGATCATCACGAGGACGGTGATCGATCCGATCAGTGCACAGATCACTTTCCTTCTGGATGGACGAGACTTGAGTCCACAGTGTAGGGATACTGAAGTGATAGTGCAGGTGCTTGTTAGAGAATAAGGGTACTGAGCGTGACCAAAACAAGAAGTCACTTGGATGTCTATCCATTCGTCAGTGACTTGCTTGATGTTGCAGTAGTATGACTGGTCCTTTGACCTGCGGTGCTTCAGCCACTCACAGTGAGGTTATTGTAGTTTGACTACACGTATACATGGTCTCTAGTCATATGGGTCCTTGTAGTGTAGATTGGCTGCAGTAAGTTCACTGTAGGAGTAGGGTATGCACTCACATGGAATCTATCGACCTTGATAGAAGAGGAGTGATCCTATGTGATTTGTTAGATTGAGTTCTAAGACCTTGGCCAGGGCAGTAATATAAAGTGGAGAAAGAGTTTTCCACTAACGAACTCGAGTCGAATAAATCTTGACATATGACAGACGAAGGAGTTTGACGAGTTATCCATGACCTCCGTTCTGTAGGGATCCACGATAGTAGGACTGTATCACACGATAACTGCACCTAGAGGTTCATCATTCTATTCTACTGGGTAGCCACTACATGCTGCTAGGTGTCACTGGTGGATGGTGGGACCCACAGGGATTATCTCGATGATCGATAAACCCTAATGAGTAGAGTTGGAATCGTTCCAATCCATTGAAAGGAGTTTTCAATGATATTATGATAGAGATCATAATATATCTCACTACCAGTTAGAATAGAACCTATGAGGTCACACACACTAGAAGTATTGACCGATCCGATGGTTGAATCGTGATTAGGAATCACAAGTAATCAATTAGATTGATATTAAGTTGAAGAAGGAACAAAGGAAATTAATTAATTGGACTTAAACACAAATCCTACTTCGAGTAGGATTCTTAGAGTCCTAATTGGATTAGGACTGGAAATCCTAGTTGGAGTAGGACTGGGATTCCTACTTGGAATAGGATTCCTACAATCCTAATTAGATTAGGAGTTTTGAATTAAAATTGGATTCCTACTTGGAGTAGGATTCCTAGAGTCCTAATCGGATTAGGACTTCGGATTCAAATTAGAGTCATAATTGGATTAGGACTAAAATTAAATATGTCCTAATTTGGATTAGGGTTTCTTAAGTCACAATTAATTATTAATCTAATGAATCAATAAGACTCCTAATTGGATTAGGATTGAAGAGTTCAATTGAGTCAAAATTGATTTAAGTTCTAATTGGATTAGGACTTACCTAGATTGGATCCAAATTGGTTCACCCTTGGGCTAAGCCTAATTGGATTAGGGCTAAACCACATTAGGGCCACCCAATCCTCATTAGATGAGGATTAGGGCATCACAAGAAGGAGGGGATCACACCCCTCCTCCTTGATTCCTTTGGTGCGGCAAGGAGAGAGGGAGGCGCCCCACATGGCATAACATCAAGGGCTCCTAATTTGTAGGAGCCCTAGATGCTTTAAAAAGGGGTAAAGAGGAGGCGCCCTAATTGAATGATGGCTTCTCCTTTTCAGCCGTGAACTCCATCCTCCTCTCCTCTTTTCAGCCGCCATCATCAAAGAAAAAAAAAAGGAGAGGAGCCGTGTGCCTCCTCTTGGCCTTCATCCATGGTTCCAACACAGGGAAATCAAAAGGCTGCAACTAGCCTTTTGATTCTTCTCCCTGGAGTCTTCTTCTTCTTCCTCCTCTCAAGCACAACCAAGGGTTGATTGAAAGAGAGGAGATCAGCCATCAAAATATATCTCTGCAAGGGAGCTAGCACCCCGGAGAGATTAGAGCGTTTGGATTGGTCCTCTGCTTCGTGTGGATACCCGTAGAGGCCGGGCACTTGAACGGCTTCAAGCGAACCTTCATCCTAAACCACGAACTTCAGTTTGCGGTGATCATCTACCCGCACAAGGTGAAGATCTGATCTTCTAATATTTTAAAAAAGTTTTTAATCCTTATCTATCTACGAACGGTTTTTGAACAAAGTTCATGCGATGAACGGTTGATCGCACGCATGCCTCTTCCGCTGCATCTGAATTTTTTAAATTTCAGCGGCATGATCGGGGTTATCTAACATCCCTGTGAGTCCCACTATCCACCAGTGACACCTAGCAGCATGTAGTGGCTACCCAGTAGAATAGAATGATGAACCTCTAGGTGCAGTTATCGTGTGATACAGTCCTACTATCGTGGATCCCTACAGGATGGAGGTCATGGATAACTCGTCAAACCCCTTCGTCTGTCATATGTCAAGATTTATTTGACTTGAGTTCGATAGTGGAAAACTCTTTCTCCACTTTATATTACTGCCCTGGCCAAGGTCTTAGAACTCAGTCTAACAAATCACATAGGATCACTCCTCTTCTATCAAGGTCGATAGATTCCATGTAAGTGCATACCCTACTCCTACAGTGAACTTACTGCAGCCAATCTACACTACAAGGACCCATATGACTAGAGACCATGTATACGTGTAGTCAAACTACAATAACCTCACTGTGAGTAGCTGAAGCACCGCAGGTCAAAGGACCAGTCATACTACTGCAACATCAAGCAAGTCACTGACGAGTGGATAGACATCCAAGTGACTTCTTGTCTTGGTCACGCTCAGTACCCTTGTTCTCTAACAAGCACCTGCACTATCACTTCAGTGTCCCTACACTATGGACTCAAGTCTCGTCCATCCAGAAGAAAAGTGATCTGTGCACTGATCGGATCGATCACCTTCCTCGTGATGATCCATTGATCAGGAGCATTTAGAAATTAATCACTAATGATACATGGCTCAAATTCTCAACTCTTGAGAATATGTATCATCATTTTATTAATTTCTTGGATGATTCATAGACACATAAATAATATGAATAAAAAGATGCCTTTTATTTATCCAATAATAAATAGTCAAGTACAAAATTATGTCCCTAGAATTAATAATGTGTCAGCCAGATTGGCTTCTAGGGCATACTTCTAACAATCTCCCACTTGCACTAAAGCCAATCAGTCATAAACCTAAGCCCCATCTTCTCAAGATGCGCTTTAGTTTTCTGCCGACTTAGCTGCTTAGTGAATGGGTCCGCCACGTTTTCTGTGGAGTCTACTCTCTGATCTTCTACTTATTTTCTTTCGAGGTAGTCGCTTATTAGGTTAAACTGCCGCTCTATGTGCTTCGATTTCTGGTGAGACCTTTGGCTCCTTAACTAGTGCTATGGTGCCTTTGTTATCGCAGTAGAGTGTTATGACATCTGATGACATTACACCTAACTCTGCAATGAACTTTTAAACCAAAAGATTTCCACTGCACCCTTAGAGACAGCTTAACATTTAGCTTCTAAGGTAGAATCTATAATGATCAGTTGTTTGGAACTCTTCCAATTTACTGAACCACCATTGCACATATTCTAATGTAGACTTTCTATCATCAAGATGTGTGCATCCTTCTACCTTCAACTCTGATCTTCTTCCAAGGACCAAGAACATGTCCTTAGTTCTTCTCAAGTACTTAAGACTGTTCTTCACAGCTATCCAGTGCTTTTTGCCTGGATTTGATTGACATATGCTCGTGACATTCACAGCATGTACTATATCAAGTCATGTACACAGCATGGCATACATGAGGCTCCCTATTGCTGATGCATAGGGGATCTTGCTCATGCGTTGAATCTCTTCAGATGTGTTGGGGCACATCTTCTTGGAGAGATTTATTCCATGCCTTAGGGGTAAGAGACCCCTTTTAGAGTTTTCCATGCTGAACCTTTTTAGCACTTTCTCTATGTACATCTTCTGTGATAGGCTAAGCATCCTTTTAGATCTATCTCTATAGACCTTTATTCCCAAAATATAGGATGCTTCCCCAAGATATTTCATGGAGAATTCTTTTGACAACCAGACCTTGACCGAGGTTAGCATGGGAATATCATTCCCTATTAGTAGGATGTCGTCCACGTACAGTACGAAAAATACGACAGCGCTTCCACTAACCCTTTTTGTAAACACACGGTTTCTCTTTGTTTTTGATGAAATCAAACGTTTTGATTGCGTCATCGAAACGAGTGTTCCAACTCCGAGATGCTTGCTTTAGTCCATAGATGGACCTTTGCAGCTTGCAGACCTTGTGATCTCCATCACTGGAAGTGAACCCCAAAGGCTGTTCCATATAGATATCTTCATCAAGATATCCATTCAGGAAAGCAGTTTTCACATCCATCTGCCAGATTTCATAATCATGAAATGCTGCAATGGCAAACAATGTTCGGATGGATTTTAGCATGGCTACAGGTGAAAAGGTCTCCTGATAGTCAATGCTTTCGCGCTGACTATACCCTTTCGCCACAAGCCTTGCCTTATAGGTCTCTACCTCTCCATCCGAACCTATCTTCCTTTTGTAGATCCATTTGCATCCAATAGGTACAATACCTTCTGGTAGGTCTACTAAGGTCCAGACTTGGTTGGAATGTATGGAGTCTAACTCTGACTTCATTGCTTCCAACCATTTCTCGGAATCGACATCAGATATCGCCTCGTTGTAGGTTTTGGGATCCTGTGTGTGATCCCTATCTCCCACTAGGAACATTTCCTCGGTATCCTCTTCTAGTATACCTAAGTATCTATCGGGAGGATGGGAGACCCTACTAGATCTACGAGGTGGTCGAGGGACATCGTGTACTGGCTCTGTATGAATGGGTTTGATAGGATCCATGACTCGTTGCTTTTCAGAGACTTTCTCTTCAAGCTCAATTTTTCTCCCACTGCCTCTACCAAGGATAAACTGTTTTTTCAAGAAGATGGTATGACGGCTCACAAACACATTGTGATCCTCTGAGATGGAAAAATTGTATCCTAATGACTCTTTAGAATATCATATAAAACGAGCACTTATGGTCCTAGCCTCTTGCTTGTCCGCCTGTAGTCTCTTGACGTGGGCCGGACATCCCCAAATCTTAAGATGACCAAGACTTGGTTTCTTACCATGCTATATCTCATACGGTGTGGTAGGAAGGGATTTAGAGGGAACTCTATTCAACAAGTAAATAGCTGAAAATAGGGCATCTATCTAAAGAAACAAGGGTAAATCAGTGAAGCTCATCATGGACTGGACCATATCAATAGAGTCCGATTCCTCCTTTCTGACACTCCATTGAGCTGAGGTGTACCAGAAGGAGTCCATTATGAAACTATACCATTCTCCTTGAGATAATCACGGAATTCTCCATTAAGGTATTCACTTCCTCGATCTGCTCGAAGAACCTTAATGAGTTTTTGTGCTTATTTTTCTACTTCATATCTAAGCTTTTTGAACCTTTCAAAAGTTTCATATTTGTGTCTCATACACATATCCATACCGTGAGTAATCATCGATAAAATAAAGTAAAAAATTACAACCCCTAGCCTGCACATCGAATGGGCCACACACATCAGTGTGTACTAGGGTAAGTATTTCAGTGGACCTCCCTGTGTCCTACAAAAGATAATTTGGCCATCTTTCCTTGAAGGCAGAATTCACAAATCAAATATGACTCGAAAGTCAATGAACCCAAAAGCTCATGTTTTTCCAATTTGTTTATTTTGTCTTCTCCTATATGGCTAAGCCTGAGGTGCCATAAATACTTTAGATTAATCTCATTTTTGAATCTATTAGATCCTATGGTATTCACTGTTTGCTCAGATATATTCACAGATACATCCATATGTATGTGATAGAGACTGTCAATCATAAAACCATTTTGAATCAATTTAATTTTTAAATAAATAAAAATCTTTTTGTGCTAAATAAAATACAGAAATCAAATTTCTGCTAGCAATAGGTAATAGTCCCTAAGTATCCTGAGCATATCTGACAAACCTTCTGAAGGTCTGTCACCCTTCATGTTCTTTATGCTTCCCATGTATGTAGGACAGTTCCTCTTCCAATGGCCGTCCATTATGCCTTTTAGTTTAAGATTGAGTTCATTCGAAACCCTATTATGAAACTTGATAAAAGCGGAAAAGGACTCATCTTTATGTGCAAGAAATAAAACCCATGTAAAACGTGAAAAATCATCAACAATTACAAGACCAAATTTCTTACCCCCTGGACTAGCAGTTCTAGTGGGTCCAAACAAATCCATGTGAATTAGTTCTAAGGGTTTTGATGTTGAGACTATGTTCTTAGACTTGAAAGAACTTCTTGTTTGTTTTCCTAATTGACATGCAGCACAAATTTTGTTCTTTTCAAAGTCTATTTTTGGTAGTCCTTTGACTAGATCTTTTGTAATTAATTTAGAGATTAAATCCATGCTAGCATGCCCTAACCTACGATGCCATAACCAACTAGTCTCATTAACTTTGGGATCCATGGCTACAAGACATTGGCCATCCTTCATGGTGAGATCATCAAGATCTACCATGTAAACATTTCCATGCCTATGTCCTGTGAGTATGATCTCATTGTCAATTGGACTACTAATTATGCATAGTGATGATTCAAATGACACTTTAAAGCCCTCGTCACAAAATTGACTTATACTTAATAAATTATGTTTTAGTCCATTAACTAACAATACATTGTCAATAAAAGAGGAGGGTGATATGGAGATTTTACCAACACCAACGATTTGACCTTTAGCATTATCTCCAAATGTGACTACTCCTCCTTCTTTTGATTTCAAGGTGACGAAGAGACTCTTGTCACCGGTCATATGCCTTGAGCAACCACTATCAAGATACCACATTCTCTTTCTATTTCCGGCTGCAAGGCATACCTGCAAAATAATCAAGTGATGCTCTTAGGTACCCAAGTCTTCTTGGGTCCTTCTTGGTTAGTATAGTTGGTTCCCTTAGGCACCCATACTTTAGTTATGTTTTTACCTCTTACAAATGTACTCTTGTTAGTTTGAATCTTTTTTTGAATGCAAGAGTAGGCTTTATGTCCACTTTTTCCACAATGAAAGCATGTAGGTTTTTCAGATTTGACATCTTTTGCTTTCACAAAGAAATTCTTTAGATACTTTTGTTGTTTGCTAGTTTTATATCCTAGACCGGCTTTATTAAAAACAGCTCTTTGATTGGATAGAATAAGATTTAACTTTTCAGAGCTATGTGTAAATTTTTCAACAATTGGTTTGTACTTATGTACCTCATTCTTGAGATCCACATTTTCTTTAACTAATTCTTCCTTATCCTTTTTAAGGAGTTCAACATTTTGCGCAAGTAAGGTATTACTATTGAGTAGGAATTTAACTTTTAGATTTAATTCCTTAATTTGTGTTTTTGCCGTTTCATTTTCAATGCTGAGTTTTGAATTTTTATTTTCTAGGTCAATGGTATTAACATTTTTGAAGCTCTCCTTCTCAATCAATAGGTTTTCAATATCATCCTTTAGTTTTTGATTGGAGGCTTTTAATTCTTTATTCTTTGCTCCTAACATACTACAATCACTCATGAGTTCTTGAAAAGCTTCATATAATTCTTCTAAAGTAAAATTTGTAGTTGAGCTATGACTTACCTCATCGTCTTCGAATGCCATGAAGCACAAATTGGCGGTCTCTTCCTTCTCTTCCTCGGAGGATGATGTGTCACTATCATCCCATGTTGCTTTCAATGCCTTCTTCTTCTTCTTTCCAAAATGCTTCTTCTGTTGAGGGCATTCGGAACGGATGTGTCCCGGTCTCTTGCAATCATAACAAATGATTGGGTCTCTTTCCTTTTCTTTTTCCTTTTCCCAATCATTTCTCCCTCCAAACTTCTTTCTTGGGAAGGGTTTCTTTCTTCTCATGAATTTCTTAAATTTCCTTACTATTAAACCCAAGTCCTCATCTTCGCTTTCTTCTTCACTCTCACTACTTTCTTCTTCACACACACTCGAAGTAGCCTTGAGTGCGATTGTCTTCTTCTTTGGCAACTCTTCTTCATGTTGCTTCATTGTGAGCTCATGCGTCATCAATGAGCCCAATAGTTGTTCAAGTCCCAATGTGTTGAGGTCTTTAGCTTCCACGATCGCCGTGACCTTAGCTTCCCATGCTTTTGGCAAGGACCTGAGAATTTTACTCACAAGTTCTGGGTTAGTGTAGGATTTGCCCAAATTCTTTAGACCATTTATTATATCGGTGAAGCGTGTGAACATGCATGAGATGGTTTCGTTGGGTTCCATCTTAAATAACTCATACTTGTGAACTAGAATGTTCACTTTAGATTCTTTGACTTGATTTGTACCCTCGTGGGTAACTTCAAGCCTATCCCATATTTCCTTAGCGGAACTACATGTGGAGATTCTATTAAATTCATTCACATCTAGAGCACAAAATAATGAGTTCATGGCTCTAGCATTGAGTTGAACCATCCTGTTATCATTCTCATCCCAATCCTCCTCAGGTTTGGGAATTTGAATGCCATTAACCATGTGAGATGGTTCGTGTGGTCCCTTGATTATGACCCTCCACAAGGCATAATCTTGTGCTTGAATAAAGATCCTCATTCTAGTCTTCCAATAGGTATAATTTGTCCCATTGAAGAGTGGAGGTCTATTGGTTGTCTGCCCCTCAGCAGGAACATTGTTGAAGGGTGTTGCCATCTAGATCTTTGGCCAAGACGGTTAGGTCTTCAAGAAATACACAGAGCACCTGCTCTGATACCACTTGTTGCCCAGAGATGGTCACCCAAGAGGGGGGTGAATTGGGTGTTTTAAAACTTTTTGTCCAATTAAAAATAAAACACACAAATGTATGAGCTAAAGTAAAAATAGAGGTATGAAAACAGACAATCGCAAACACAAGGTTTTATAGTGGTTCGGAGCTTCCACTGCTCCTACATCCACTCCCCAAAGCACCTTTGGGAATTTCCACTATAATCCAAGATTACAGTCCGGTAGTTTTGCGAGTGCACTACCCAACTCGTTGTTTTACACCGGGTTAACAACGAACCCTACAACCCCCAATTTCACCTAGGCTTGGGACGCCTTTCCCTTGTTCCAAGTCCCTTGACTGGAACAAGCACAATAATGAAAAGTTTTACAAGGATTCAAAAGCTCTTAAGAAGCAAATAAAACAGTGAGAAATAATAAAACCCGGAAGAACCCTTTTAGCCGTTGGAAGCGTGGGAAGTGGTGGTTCTTCCGATGTGGATTGCATTGGCTTGAATGTGAGCTTTGAATGCCGAGCGGGAGAGAGTAGTTGAGCACGAAATCAGTTGGGAAGCTTGAAGGCACTTGATTTCTTCACTTGAATGCACTAACTCCCTTGAACCTCTTTTTCTTTCTTCTCTCTTGAATGATCTTATGTTAGGTTGGTGAGAAGTTGTTGGAAGGCACTTAAGAGCTCCCTTTTATAGCCCAAAACGCAAATATAGCCGTTAGACACAAAGAAAGAAATGTTTGAAATTCAAACAAACCTGCAAAAAGGTGTCAGTCGCGTCCCAGGCGCTCCGGAGACGTCTCTGCTTCAACGCGAGACGTCTCGACTGTAAGATTTTTCTTTTGACGTTGTTTGGGGTCGACTCGGCGCTTTACGGTGACGACTCTGATGATGAACCGTTTGAATGCTTGTTTTTCTGTTTTTCTGAGAGGGTCGCCTCGGCACTTTACGGGGACGTCTCGGGATGTTTACACTTTTTGCACGGGGACGACTCCGCTGCCTCGGGGACGACTCCACTGTTTTATCTTCGAAAAACAAGTCCTCTGGAATTCTCTGAGAGAGTCGACTCCGCTTTTTCAGGGGTCGTCTCCGCTGCCTTATCATCGAAAAAGACATCCTCTGGAATACCCTGAGAGAGTCGACTCCGCTACCTCAGGGACGACTCCAGAAGTCTGCTTTTTACTCGCGGGGACGACTCCGCGTCCTGTGGAGACGACTCGCGCGCATCCCTTGAAATCGGCCTTTCTGCCGCCTCTGAGAGAGTCGACTCCGCCTCTGAGAGAGTCGACTCCGACCCTGCGAGACGCCTCGCCAGGTGCCGGGGACGTCTCCAGACGTGCCAGTTCTTCCTGTTTGTGCCAGAGACGTCTCTGAGACAACCCGGAGACGTCTCGGCTGTCCCTGATCTATTTTCTTCAACTAAAAAATTCTTCAATAAATCCTTAAACATTATGGAAACTTGCCTAGACATTTCTTAACAATATTATTAATTAATCACCTAAAATTCTCAAATAAATTGTTAAGATAAATGAAATTATACTCTCGTATTTTGTATTCATCAAAATCCATTAGGGGGTCAACAGGAAAGAAGAAGAAGAAGGCGTTGAAAGCAACTTGGGATGATAGTGACACATCCTCCTCCGAGGAAGAGAAGGAAGAGACCGCCAACTTATGTTTCATGGCATTCAACGACGATGAGGTATGTCAAAGCTCAACTACAGATTTTACTTTAGAAGAATTATATGAAGCCTTCCAAGAGCTCATGAGTGATTGTAGTATGTTAAGAGCAAAAAATAAAGAATTAAAGGCCTCCAATCAAAAACTAAAGGATGACATTGAAAACTTACTGATTGAGAAGGAGAGCTTTGAAAATGTTAACACCATTGACCTAGAAAATAAAAATTCAAAACTTAGCATTGAAAATGAAACGGCAAAAACACTCATTAAGGAATTAAATCTAAAAGTTAAATTCCTACTCAATAGTAATACCTCACTTGCACAAAATGTTGAATCCCTTAAAAATGATAAGAAAGAATTGGCTAAAGAAAATTTGGATCTTAAAAATGAGGTACATAAGTACAAACCAATTGTGGAGAAATTTACACATAGCTCTAAAAAATTAAATCTTATTCTATCCAATCAAAGAGCTGTTTTTAATAAAGCCGGATTGGGATACAAAATTAGCAAACAACAAAAATATCTAAAGAATTTTTTTGTGAAAGCAAAAGATATCAAAACTGAAAAACCTACATGCTTTCATTGTGGAAAAGGTGGACATAAAGCCTATTCTTGCATTCAAAGAAAGATTCAAACTAACAAGAATACATTTGTAAAGGGTAAAAATATAACTAAAGTGTGGGTGCCTAAGGGAACCAACTACACTAACCAAGAAGGACCCAAGAAAACTTGGGTACCTAAGGGCTTCACATGATTATTTTGCAGGTATGCCTTGCAGCCGGGAGTAAAAAGAGAATGTGGTATCTTGATAGTGGTTGCTCAAGGCATATGACCGGTGACAAGAGCCTTTTCGTCACCTTAAAATCGAAAGAAGGAGGAGTAGTCACATTTGGAGACAATGCTAAAGGTCAAATCATTGGCGTTGGTAAAATCTCCATATCACCCTCCTCATTTATTGACAATGTATTGTTAGTTAATGGATTAAAACATAATTTATTAAGTATAAGTCAATTTTGTGACAAGGGCTTTAAAGTGTCTTTTGAATCTTCACTATGCATAATTAGTAGTCCAGTTGACAATGAAATCATACTTACAGGACATAGGCGTGGAAATGTTTACATGGTAGATCTTGATGATCTCACCATGAAGGATGGCCAATGTCTTGTAGCCATGGATGCCAAAGTCAATGAGACTAGCTGGTTATGGCATCGTAGGTTAGGGCATGCTAGCATGGATTTAATTTCTAAATTGATTACAAAAGACCTAGTCAAAGGACTACCAAAAATAGACTTTGAAAAGAATAAAATCTGTGCTGCATGTCAACTAGGAAAACAAACAAGAAGTTCCTTCAAGTCTAAGAACATAGTCTCAACATCAAAACCCCTAGAACTAATTCACATGGATTTATTTGGACCTACTAGAACTGCTAGTCTAGGGTGTAAGAAGTTTGGTCTTGTAATTGTTGATGATTTTTCACGTTTTACATGGGTTTCATTTCTTGCACACAAAGATGAGTCCTTTCCCGCTTTTATCAAGTTTCATAATAGGGTTTCGAATGAACTCAATCTTAAACTAAAAGCAATTAGGAGTGATCATGGTACCGAGTTTGAAAATCAGCATTTTGAAAAATTTTGTGAAGAAAACGGTATCAATCACAATTTCTCGGCACCTAGGACACCCCAACAAAATGGGGTGGTAGAAAGGAAGAATCGCACACTAGCAGATATGGCTCGTACCATGTTGTGCGAATCGGATCTACCAAAGTACTTTTAGGCTGAAGCAATAAATACTGCTTGTCATATTTTAAACCGTGCTTTAGTTAGATCTATCTTAAAGAAAACACCTTATGAGTTAATGAAAAATAAGAAGCCCAATATAAGCTATTTTCATGTTTTTGGTTGTCGCTGCTTTATTTTAAACAATGGAAAGGACAATCTAAGTAAATTTAGTGCTAAATCAGATGAGGGGATCTTCTTAGGTTATTCCTCATCTAGTAGAGCATACAGGGTCTTCAACAAGAGAACTCTCGTTGTTAAAGAATCCATTCATGTTGTTTTTGATGAAGCTAATGGAGATTCTTCTAGAAAAGAAGAAGATGGTGATGCAGGTATACTTGAAGACAGAATGAAGGAATTCTCCATACAAGACAAACAACATGAGGACGAGATCAAAGAAGATACAATTCAGCAAGGTGAAGAAGATCAACCTCCAACGAGAAATCAAGATCTTCCTAAGGAATGGAGGTATGCACATGGTCATCCAAGGGATCTAATCCTTGGTGATCCTTCACAAGGGATAAGGACAAGATCCTCTGAAAGAGTAGATGCCCTACAAGCCAATCGTAATATGTATTGCGAAGGGTTTTTCTTTTAATTTGTCCAAATCATGTACATGACATTTAAATATGAATAAAGGCGTTATGTTTTATCATATGCTGTTGATTATATTTATGATAAACTCCTTAGATTAGGGCAATGGTTTTAAGACTATGATGAGATCATACTAGTGAGACTTAAAATCCTAAAATCCTAATCTTAAATATTCCCAGTCATTGGTACATTGAGTCGGGGATCAATGATTACCGGAAAGACTGGCATGTCTTATGTATGCTCGATGCAGAGGATGATTGATCTCACAATCATTTGTGTGGAGACACTAATACAAAGATATGGGTGCTCATTAGAAGAATGAGTTCACTGAATTGACCTACAAAGAGAAATCTTATGAAGTCTTACTTACATGTCAAAAGATGATTCTCTTAGTGGGAGTTGTGCAACTGATCCTTTGACCTGAGATCACCATGGTATCTTGTGCACATGAACCTATGTTTTGGTTTACACTCATTCATGACAATAAGTTATGTACGAGGTCTTCTGGATATGGTGGATTGTGTACGAAGATTATGAGTAGGTCAACAAGGAATTAATCACTTCTAGTAAGAGAAGATAGCATCCTATTTATTCTAATCATATGATAATTCAGGAAGCCTTTGATCAAAGCAGAATGAAAATTAGAAAGAGTTTCTAATGTTTCATTATTTGAATTATCATTAAAAGATTGAGAAAAATATGAATATAAAATTGAGTTTGACATATATTCATACTCATATACATATTTGGGATGCAGTTTGATTAAAGGATTGAATTGCATGGTAACTTGCCACTGAAGGGTATTTTTGGTATTTCCACCAAATTTCATATTTTCCGGGTAGACATGACACGTTGCTAGACGTCAATCTTGTCTTATAGGTTTGATCGAATTAAAGAGTTTAATTCGATCACCAATTAGAAAGGATTCTAATTGTTAAGTTCGGGTTCGCGCAGTTTGGACTTAAATCGATTAGAAGAGTTCTAATCAAGTTGGGTCAACTCGCACTCACACCTATTGCTGGCTAAGTATGGAACCCAATGGGTCACACACAAGAAAACTTATCAAGGGTATAATTGGATTAGATCATGTTTGCAAGATAAACATCCTAGCAGGTGTTGCAAACCTTAGCTCCTGATTCGAACTGGATTCGAATCTGATTTTTAATTGATCTAATTTGATTAGATCATATTCTAATATGGGTTAGCCAAGAGTTGGCACCTAATTGGCTTGATTTGAGTCTAATTGGATTAGATTTGATAAAACATTTATTTTTGACCGTTAGATCTTCATCTACCGTTGGATGAAGACATAATGGTGAGTTGGTTTGAACCCAATTAGATTGGGTTAAGAAAGGCCTTTAATCATGACCATTTGATCTTCATCAGCCATTGGATGAAGACATAATATGATCATGATGAGGCATCTTGCATTGGGACCATTGGATCATCCTAGAACCGTTGGATGATGACATAACTCCCCTTACTCATGGCGCCTTGCATTCTAGCCATTGGATCTTCATCATGAGATGATGGATGATCAAGATTCATGGCGTGATGGATCAGCATTTGATGTTGACTTGGTCAACATCAGATGGCGTGAAGATGGACTTATGATGGCATGAAGAAAGAGAATGCCGCATGAGGTGTTTTGGATAAGGATGCCATAACCACCTCTTCACATGATACGCCTCCCTATTTTGTTGGCGCCTCATCCTAGAGATGGCTCTTCATTTGATCACGCCTCCATCCTCTTATCACGCCCCATCTGAAGGATGTGTGGATAGGATGCATCCTTTGGTGATGCATCCCCACGCCATCTATAAATAGGAATGCTCCCGGTGTTTTCTAATCATCGGAAATCAATCCAACTCTTTCTCTCTCTCATATCCCTTCTTTCTTACATTAGTTTCTTTCTTTCTAACATTGCTTCTAGTGTGTCCTAAGCCAAGACAAGGTGGTCTTCATTAGGACAAAAGGATTAGAAGTGATTTTAGAAGGCTAAAGAAAAATAGAAAGGAAGGAAAGCAAGCCATTAGAGTTCTTTAGAAGAATTCTGCATTAAGGATCAAAAGTCTTTGGAGCTAAAGTCTTGATCAAGTTTTCGTGTGGATCACCATTGGAGGGCGGACACTTGGACGCCTCGTGGAGATTGTACACTTTGGATTAGCATTTGAGGTATTCTACTAATTCTGCATTTATTTTATATTATTTGATTGTAATCATTAAGGTGATCTAGGCTTAAAAGGGTTTCATGCATAGGGACTTTATTAAGAAAATTTTTAAAATCCCTAGCTTCCGCTGCCCATTATGACATGCTAGAACCTTACAGTGGTATCAGAGCCATCCTTAATTGGTTCAATCAAATAATAATGCATGATGTATGATTATTAATTTACTAGAGATAGTAATGTCATATGCTTAATGAAATGCTGAAATATATGATTCATATATGATATGATATGTAATAAAATGTCATGATATGATATTTTCCATATGAAAATATGTTGAAGCATGTTAATTAGTTGCTTATGATTTATACATGCTATGAGATAGCTATGATGCATGATAGCTTATTTTAGATATGTTAAATATATGTTACAATTAAAGAATGTGCTAGAGACTAGTAAGCCCTCAATAAAAATTATATTAAGTCATAGTGTTAAAAAATTTTGAGCTAACCCATTCTAGAACAATTAATCTAATTGGTGTCTAAGGAAAGCACTAAAGGTGGTTACTTAATTAGGACCTTACTCTTTGAGTAAGGGGAGCCTCCCACCTGCTTACCTGGCCAATTGTTTGATTGCCTATTATGGATAAGCTTAATATTGATATAACACTATTGATAGCCTTCCTTCATGCCTCGATATTATTATGTCAAGATCCATGCTAGTTTGTTGTGCTAACACAAAACTTGCAATGGGGACTGATGTTATACTGTCTTGGTGCATTAAGATGCTTATGGCATATTTTAATATATTGCCTTGTTGTGCAACCACAAGGGCAATATTATTCGAATATGACTATATGAAAATGAAGGGTTTGACTTAACTAAAATATTATTGTTTGTTGTGCTAACACAAGGCAATAAGTATTTTAAGAGGACAAAATAAAGTTGAGAATTGCATGAGATGCAATTGGAAAGAGTTTCCTACCTTTGAACTCATAAGAGTTTGTTGTGTAAACACAAGGCTTTTTATGATGAATTAGGATCTCAACCCTACTAAGAAAAATTATATTTTCACGTTTATCATAGGAGAGGGCTATGATATTCGATAAAAATAGTAGGAGACAAATTAGATTAAAGTCCTTATCTAGTTGCAAACATGTCATCATGATTGGTCTGCTTATATTAGTTATGTTCTTGCATATGTAGAATTATTAAATGGCTTCACTTTCACTAAGAGGCATATTAGATGCCAACAAGTTGACCGGACCAAACTATGTGGACTGGTTGAGGAATTTAAAGATAGTACTCACTCAGGAGAAAATTTCCTATATACTTGAAATCCCTGATCTTGGAGATCTAGGGGATGATGCTACAGAAGAGGAGGTTGCCACACATAAGATGTGGAAAAATGACAGTTTGACTGTCAAATGTATCATACTTGCCTCTATGAGCAATGAATTACAGAGGCAACATGAAGGCATGGACACTCAATCCATACTTCTCAATTTAAAAGAGTTGTATGGAGAACAAAGCAGGACTGCTAGGTATGAGATATCTAAGCAGTTGTTCCGTGCTAGAATGAATGAAGGAACTCCAGTGCAAAACCATGTTCTTATGGTTATAGACTTAATCACTAGATTAAGTCAATTAGGTTTTGCTATGGATAGTGAGCTCAGTCAAGATTTGATCCTGCAATCACTGCCTGATTCATTCTCTCAGTTTGTTGTGAACTTTCACATGAACAAGCTGAACACCTCCCTGCCCGAGCTGTTAAATATGCTCAAAACAGCTGAAGGCCATATTAAGAAGGATAAAGGTCCACTCCTTCTTATAGATGGCACTTCTAAAAGAAAATCGGGAAATAAGGGTTCTAAGAAACGATTGAACCCCAAGAGTAGCATCAAAAAGAAAAAAGGAAAGAAAAACTCCGGATCAAGTACCTGTTTTCATTGCGGCAAAGCTGGCCACTGGAAAAGGAATTGCAAGAGTTTTCTTGCAAGTATGAAGACCGATGCAAGAGTTGCATCAAAAGGTATGTTTATGTTACATGCCAACTTGTCATTAAGTTCTTCAAATTCAAATTCATGGGTATTGGATACCGGCTGTGGTTTTCACATTTGCAAATCTTTGCATGGACTACAGAAAATTAAAATTTTGAAGAAAGGTGACTTCGAGCTGTATGGCGCTGGAGGAGAGTCCATCCAGGCTGAAGCTGTTGGAACCTACAACTTGGAGTTACCTTCGGGAGAGCTCCTACAATTAGAAGATTGTTATTATATGCCCAAAATTATTAGAAATGTAATTTCCATTCCTTTGTTGTTAAAGAAAGGATTTGAAATTAATGGAAAGGGCAATGGTTGCTCTATTTATTTTTCTAATAAGCATCTTTGCAATGGCATTATGGAAAATGGTCTTCTTGTTTTATTACTTAATGACAATGTCTTTCATATTAATAAAAGCAATAAAAGAAAGAGAGAGGAAGTAAATAACACCCTTCTTTGGCATTGCCGACTTGGTCACATAAGTGAATCAAGAATCAACAAGTTATACAAAGAAGAGTTCTTTGATCCTTATGATTATGAATCATTAGGAACTTGTGAATCTTGTCTTATGGGTAAAATGACTAAGTCTCCATTCACTGGACATGGAGAAAGGGCAAGTGAGTTATTAGGACTTATACACACAGATGTATGTGGTCCTATGACAACTCCAGCTAGAGGTGGATACTCTTACTTCATCACATTCACTGATGATTTATCAAGGTTCGGATATGTGTATCTTATGAAACATAAATCCGAAGCTTTTGATAAGTTTAAAGAGTATCAAAGTATGGTTGAAAAACAAACCGGAAAGTGTATTAAAATCCTTCGATCTGATCGAGGAGGTGAATACCTTTCTAGTGAGTTTTTAAATCATCTTAAAGAAAAGGGCATTCTCTCTGAATGGACACCTCCGTATACGCCACAATTAAATGGTGTAGCTGAACGGAGGAATCGTACTTTATTAGATATGGTACGGTCCATGATGTGCTTTACTGATCTTCCTATTTCCTTCTGGGGTTTTGCCCTAGAGACTGCTGCACTAATATTAAACAGGGTACCTTCTAAGTCTGTACCTAGCACTCCATATGAGATATGGAGAGGAAAGAAGCCTAATCTTAAGTATCTTAAGATATGGGGTTGTCAAGCTTATGTCAAAAGAAATTTTGGACACAAGCTAAGTGCTAGATCAGATAAATATATTTTTGTAGGTTATCCTAAAGATAGTATAGGATACATCTTCTATCATCCTACCGAACAAAAAGTTTTTGTAGGTAGGCATGCCATTTTCTTAGAAAAAGAGTTTATCTTAGAAAAGGGCAAGGATAGAAAAATAGAACTTGAAGAAGTTCAAGACCTACAAATAGAAACACAAAAAATTCTTCAACCAGATGTACCCATTGATGAGGTACAACCACAACACACATCTCCTCTCCGAAGGTCAGATAGAGTGCGAAGAGCACCTGAGAGATATGGGTTCATCATTGAAAATGATGAAGCCCACATTGTTCAGAATAATAATCCTCTGACCTATTCGGAAGCTGTCATGAGTAATGACTCTGACAAATGGCTAGAAGCCATGAAATCCGAAATAGATTCTATGTATACCAACCAAGTATGGACTTTGGTTGATGCACCAGAGGGTGTAAACCCTATAGGTTGCAAATGGGTCTATAAGAAAAAGATTGGAGCAGATGGCCAAGTAGAAACCTACAAGGCTAGATTGGTGGCAAAAGGTTTCAGGCAAAAGCAAGGAATTGACTATGATGAAACTTTTTCGCCAGTAGCTATGCTCAAATCTATTCGGATTTTGCTTGCAATAGCTGCATACTATGATTATGAAATCTGGCAGATGGATGTCAAAACCGCCTTCCTTAATGGTTATCTTGAGGAAGAAGTTTACATGACACAGCCAGAAGGATTTGTCTCAAGTAAGAGAGCAAATCAAGTATGCAAGCTTAAGAGATCCATTTATGGATTAAAGCAAGCATCGAGGAGTTGGAACATCCGTTTTGATACAACAGTCAAAGAGTTTGGTTTTATCAAAAATGTGGATGAACCATGTGTGTACAAGAAGACTAGTGGGAGTGCCATTGTCTTCTTAATATTGTATGTAGATGACATACTGATCATTGGAAATGATATTCCAATGTTACAATCGGTCAAGACTTGGCTGTCAAAAAGCTTTTCCATGAAAGACTTGGGAGAAGCATCCTATATACTTGGTATAAAGATCTATAGGGATAGATCTAAAAGGATGCTAGGCTTGTCCCAGTCTAGGTACATAGATAATGTGCTGAAAAGATTCAGCATGGAAGAAAGTAAAAGAGGTTATTTGCCTATGAGTCATGGCATACGTCTCTCTAAGAAGATGTCTCCTAAGACATCTGAAGAGAGGAATAGAATGAATTCTATTCCCTATGCTTCGGCAGTAGGATCGATTATGTATGCTATGCTATGTACTAGGCCTGATATTGCTTATGCCTTAGGCATAACAAGTAGATTCCAGGCTGATCCAGGAGAGGATCATTGGATAGCTGTGAAAAATATTCTTAAGTACTTGAGAAGGACTAAAGATATTTTTCTAGTTTATGGAGGATCTGAGTTGAAACTAGAAGGATTTTCTGATTCTAGTTTTCAATCAGACCTAGATGATAGCAAGTCCACTTCAGGGTATGTCTTTACCCTAAATGGTGGTGCAGTGAGCTGGAAGAGTTCCAAACAGCAAACTGTAGCTGACTCAACTACTGAGGTAGAATACATTGCTGTAAGTGAAGCCGCTAAGGAAGCTGTCTGGATGAAGAAGTTCATCTCTGAGTTAGGAGTAGTTTCCGAGATTGCTGGACCAGTCCCAGTTTATTGTGATAACACTGGAGCTGTTGCTCAAGCGAAGGAACCAAGGTCTCATCACAAATCCAAGCACATTCTAAGACGCTTCCATCTTGTTCGAGAGATTGTCGAGAGACAAGACATAGTCATTGAACGAGTAGACACCAAGAACAACCTAGCAGACCCGTTCACTAAAGCTCTACCACAACAGCAGTTCGATCGCCACCTCGATTGTATGGGGATAAAATATAAGAGCGATTGGCTTTAGTGCAAGTGGGAGATTGAAAGAGTAGATGCCCTACAAGCCAATCGTAATATGTATTGCGAAGGGTTTTTCTTTTAATTTGTCCAAATCATGTACATGACATTTAAATATGAATAAAGGCGTTATGTTTTATCATATGCTGTTGATTATATTTATGATAAACTCCTTAGATTAGGGCAATGGTTTTAAGACTATGATGAGATCATACTAGTGAGACTTAAAATCCTAAAATCCTAATCTTAAATATTCCCAGTCATTGGTACATTGAGTCGGGGATCAATGATTACCGGAAAGACTGGCATGTCTTATGTATGCTCGATGCAGAGGATGATTGATCTCACAATCATTTGTGTGGAGACACTAATACAAAGATATGGGTGCTCATTAGAAGAATGAGTTCACTGAATTGACCTACAAAGAAAAATCTTATGAAGTCTTACTTACATGTCAAAAGATGATTCTCTTAGTGGGAGTTGTGCAACTGATCCTTTGACCTGAGATCACCATGGTATCTTGTGCACATGAACCTATGTTTTGGTTTACACTCATTCATGACAATAAGTTATGTACGAGGTCTTCTGGATATGGTGGATTGTGTACGAAGATTATGAGTAGGTCAACAAGGAATTAATCACTTCTAGTAAGAGAAGATAGCATCCTATTTATTCTAATCATATGATAATTCAGGAAACCTTTGATCAAAGCAGAATGAAAATTAGAAAGAGTTTCTAATGTTTCATTATTTGAATTATCATTAAAAGATTGAGAAAAATATGAATATAAAATTGAGTTTGACATATATTCATACTCATATACATATTTGGGATGCAGTTTGATTAAAGGATTGAATTGCATGGTAACTTGCCACTGAAGGGTATTTTTGGTATTTCCACCAAATTTCATATTTTCCGGGTAGACATGACACGTTGCTAGACGTCAATCTTGTCTTATAGGTTTGATCGAATTAAAAAGTTTAATTCGATCACCAATTAGAAAGGATTCTAATTGTTAAGTTCGGGTTCGCGCAGTTTGGACTTAAATCGATTAGAAGAGTTCTAATCAAGTTGGGTCAACTCGCACTCACACCTATTGCTGGCTAAGTATGGAACCCAATGGGTCACACACAAGAAAACTTATCAAGGGTATAATTGGATTAGATCATGTTTGCAAGATAAACATCCTAGCAGGTGTTGCAAACCTTAGCTCCTGATTCGAACTGGATTCGAATCTAATTCGAATTGGATTCGAATCTGATTTTTAATTGATCTAATTTGATTAGATCATATTCTAATATGGGTTAGCCAAGAGTTGGCACCTAATTGGCTTGATTTGAGTCTAATTGGATTAGATTTGATAAAACATTTATTTTTGACCGTTAGATCTTCATCTACCGTTGGATGAAGACATAATGGTGAGTTGGTTTGAACCCAATTAGATTGGGTTAAGAAAGGCCTTTAATCATGACCATTTGATCTTCATCAGCCATTGGATGAAGACATAATATGATCATGATGAGGCATCTTGCATTGGGACTATTGGATCATCCTAGAACCGTTGGATGATGACATAACTCCCCTTACTCATGGCGCCTTGCATTCTAGCCATTGGATCTTCATCATGAGATGATGGATGATCAAGATTCATGGCGTGATGGATCAGCATTTGATGTTGACTTGGTCAACATCAGATGGCGTGAAGATGGACTTATGATGGCATGAAGAAAGAGAATGCCGCATGAGGTGTTTTGGATAAGGATGCCATAACCACCTCTTCACATGATACGCCTCCCTATTTTGTTGGCGCCTCATCCTAGAGATGGCTCTTCATTTGATCACGCCTCCATCCTCTTATCACGCCCCATCTGAAGGATGTGTGGATAGGATGCATCCTTTGGTGATGCATCCCCACGCCATCTATAAATAGGAATGCTCCCGGTGTTTTCTAATCATCGAAAATCAATCCAACTCTCTCTCTCTCATATCCCTTCTTTCTTACATTAGTTTCTTTCTTTCTAACATTGCTTCTAGTGTGTCCTAAGCCAAGACAAGGTGGTCTTCATTAGGACAAAAGGATTAGAAGTGATTTTAGAAGGCTAAAGAAAAATAGAAAGGAAGGAAAGCAAGCCATTAGAGTTCTTTAGAAGAATTCTGCATTAAGGATCAAAAGTCTTTGGAGCTAAAGTCTTGATCAAGTTTTCGTGTGGATCACCATTGGAGGGCGGACACTTGGACGCCTCGTGGAGATTGTACACTTTGGATTAGCATTTGAGGTATTCTACTAATTCTGCATTTATTTTATATTATTTGATTGTAATCATTAAGGTGATCTAGGCTTAAAAGGGTTTCATGCATAGGGACTTTATTAAGAAAATTTTTAAAATCCCTAGCTTCCGCTGCCCATTATGACATGCTAGAACCTTACATCCTCTTTAAGAAACACTAGTAATTATCTTGCATTTGTTTCACAGATAGAGCCTGAATCACTAGAAGAAGCCGAAAAAGATGAAAATTGGATAAATGCTATGCAAGAGGAATTAAACCAATTTGAAAGAAATCAAGTTTGGACTCTAATGAAAAGACCCCCTAATGTTTCAATTATAGGCACCAAGTGGGTATATAGGAATAAACTAGATGAAGATGGAATAGTAATAAGAAACAAAGCTAGGCTAGTAGCCAAAGGATATAATCAGGAGGAAGGGATAGATTTTGATGAAACTTTTGCTCCTGTTGCTAGGTTAGAGGCTATTAGACTACTTTTGGCATATGCATGCTTCATGGATTTCAAACTCTATCAAATGGATGTAAAAAGTGCCTTTTTAAATGGTTATATAATGGAGAAAGTTTATGTAGGACAACCTCCAGGTTTTGAGAACCACTTACATCCAGATTATGTTTTTAAATTGCATAAAGCATTGTATGGACTTAAGCAAGCCCCTAGGGCATGGTATGAAAGATTAAGTAATTTCCTAATTGAAAATAAGTTTAAGAGAGGAAATGTAGACAAAACCCTCTTCATTAAAAGAAAAGGGAATGACTTATTACTTGTGCAAATTTATGTGGATGATATAATTTTTGGTGCTACTAATGATAGTCTTTGTCAAGAGTTTGCTAAGCTAATGCAGGGAGAATTTGACATGAGCATGATGGGTGAGCTCAACTTCTTTCTTGGGCTACAAATAAAACAATCAGAGGAAGGCATCTTCATCAGTCAGTCCAAATACATCAAGGAAATGTTGGAAAAGTTCAAGATGAAGGATGCAAAGGAAATCAGCACACCCATGGGCTCAAGTTGCAAGCTTGACAAAGATGAAAAGGGTAAAAGTATAGACTGCAAATTGTACAGAGGTATGATAGGTTCTTTACTTTACCTTACTGCTAGTAGACCAGACATATTATTCAGTGTTTGCATGTGTGCTAGATACCAAGCATGTCCTAAGGAATCACACTTGCAAGCTGTTAAAAGAATATTCAGATATCTAGTAGGGACATCTAATGCAGGCTTATGGTATTCTAAACAATCTGATATAAATTTAATTGCTTATTCCGATGCTGATTTTGCCGGGTGCAAACTCGACAGAAAAAGCACAAGTGGCACATGTCAATTCTTGGGTGCCAATTTGGTTTCTTGGTTTAGCAAGAAACAGAATTCAGTTGCCTTGTCCACAGCTGAGGCTGAGTACATTGCAGCTGGAAGCTGTTGTGCCCAAGTTCTTTGGATTAAGCAACAACTTGAAGATTTCGGTATCAAAATGGACAACATACCAATTAGATGTGATAATACAAGTGCAATTAATTTAACAAAAAATCCTGTTCAACACTCTAAATCAAAACACATAGAGATTAGGCATCACTTTATAAGGGATCATGTGCTGAAAAATGATGTGATGATTTAGTATGTATATACTGAAAATCAATTGGCCGATATCTTTACAAAGCCCCTTTGTAAAGATAGGTTCAACTTTTTAAGGAATGCTTTGTGTTTGTATGATCCTAGCAAATAGATTGAATTTGTAATGCAATGTTTT
The DNA here is from genome assembly GCF_051530095.1 of Phoenix dactylifera. Classification (NCBI taxonomy): domain Eukaryota; kingdom Viridiplantae; phylum Streptophyta; class Magnoliopsida; order Arecales; family Arecaceae; genus Phoenix; species Phoenix dactylifera. Next base: position 16,333,198 of record NC_143195.1, read on the forward strand.
GTAAGCTCTAGAGATACATGTGAATGCTACTCAAACTAATAATACACTTCAAGGTCACAAATAGCAAACCGAATATCTAATAAGTGAAAACATGAATCTATCAAAGTTAGATGACGAATTGTTTGACTTTTCGGAGGATGGTTACCCTCCCTTGGACTCTTCATGAAGATATTTTCAGAGCCTATTTCATAGGCATTCGAAATTTGGTCAAACATTCCCCATTTCAATATTGATAATTCAAAAATCATTATCAAACTTTTATAGGATGTATTATTGAAGGGAAGGATCACAAGGAAACTCACTCTATATTCACCAAAAGAAATCACGCTGATTATTGTGGCTAAATAAAATAAATTGAGAAAAGATAGAAATCTTTCTAAAATTTTTCAGTGCCGGAGACGTCTCTGGCAAATCACAGAGACGTCCCCCCGGCGAGACGTCTCGCATTAGTCACGGAGACGTCTCGGAGACCGAATGAAAGTTTTTAAATTAGGTCGAAACAGCTCGAGCCGACCCGAGCTATCTTCTTTCGTCCCCAACAAAAACACAAACCCTAGCCTCCATTTGCTCTCCACCACAAACCGAACCAAAATCTCTCCACATTTCCCTAGATTTCCAATCCATGGCACCTAAGAGAGCTAGACGAACGGGTGGGAGGCATCCTAGAGTAGCGAACGACGACGAGGAATGGAGGGAAGAGCCTTCCGCGCCGTCTCCTCCGGTTGCTCCGCCAACCATGACCCTCTCCTGTGCAAATCGCACAGTAACCACGGGTAGGTACATTGATTTCCAATTTTTAGCTAGTGAGGGGTTCTCTATTGGAGAGAGACTCCGAGCCCAAGGTTGGGAATACCTATGTTCCCTAAATATGTCAACCTATCCCGGCCTAGTGAGAGAAATGTTTAGCAATATGGCCTTAGGGGACTCGGGGTATACCGGATATGTCCGAGGGACATTGATAGAAATCAATGAGGATATCCTATCTAGCTTATTACAAATCTCTAAATACGGTGAGGCTCCGACCTCACATCCCCAAAGGGAGATTGCCCTAAACCTACTTTTAGGAAGAGAGGACTGCGGCCCTCTTGACATAGTTAACTCCCAAGACCTCAATGCCGAAATGAGATTGCTTTTGAGCATAGTTAACCGGGTCTTGTTTCCAAAAACAGGTCGCTTCGATTTCGTTTCGAAGCGAGACTTAGCTATTATGCACCATATCTTGCTAGGGATTCCCCTAAACCTACCTAGGCTCATGTTGAACTACATCTCCATTTGTCATAGGTATTCCAGATTTAGCATACCATATGGGATGATTTTTACCCTACTGTTCAAATATTTTAAGGTTCCAATTCCAGAAAATGAGCCGGCAAAACCTTTAAGAAACACTGACTACTACAATGAGAGCACATTACATAGGATGGAGTTTCACAAGAAAAACGGGTCTTGGGTTAAGGCCCCTAAAAGAAAATCCCAATCCATAGAGCCTGAGATCCCACATCAGGAGCCTAACCACCTCTCACCTCCACATAGTCCCATGGCTTTTCCTGATGTACCTTCCAGCTCGGCTGGACCATCCACCTCAGTGCCTCCTCCTCCAGTTAGTGGGCCATTCACTCTATCAGATGAGCAAATGCACACCCTAGCATCTGTGATATGCCAGCAGATGAGGGAAGAGATGAGATCAATAGTCTCTGCTGAGTTAGCTCCCATCCGTACCTCACATGAAGCACTTCTACAAGAATTGAAGGAAATCAAAGTTCAGATAGAAGCTACAGCATCAGAATTGGTTCATGTGGGAACAAGTCAAACTTTAACATCAATTGAGATACAGGCTGACTTGAAGAACATATCAGATGGTCTTCAAGAGTTGACGAGCCCTGGAGGCAATGTGGGCACTGTGGTTGCCCAACTTAGAGGAAAAATTGAAAGGGCAAGTCTTGAGTTTGAAGCACTAGTGGCAGCCTTCCATCAATCTCAGGGAGATCAGTTTAGAACTCTACTGGATTCAATAAATGGATTTATAGAGGCAGCTGCTAGGGCTATTGAGCAACGTCGCCGGTGAAGGACATTTTGTAGACATCTAGGGTTCATCTTTTTGTAAAACCCTAGGCTTATTTGAAACTTCTTTTGTATTAACAATCAATACTTGTAATGGTTTCCTTTTCAAACTTGTAATGACTTCAAATGATTGCAATGATATATGAATTTCATACACTTCCTTTTGAAACTTTGTGTATGTTTCTAATTCTGTAGTATCAAACTTTGTGTATGCTGCTAATTCTGTGATGTGCCATAAAAATATCATAACATACTTTAAGTGTTCAAATTTGACACTATCCTGCCAACTTATCAATGCATATGAAACAGGGGGAGCACAACTTGTGATAACTGCTTTCAAAAAGTCTGAAATGAATTCCAAACCAAAGGGGGAGTAAAATGAATGCTGAATTCATGGATGGCAATAACTTGGAAATCATTGATTGCTTTATCATAATATGAATGCTGAATTCTAATAGGAATTGCGTTTTAGGTACTTAAGGAAAATTTGTCCCCTTCATTGTTGATGACAAAAAGGGGGAGTAGAACCTAGAACCAATATATGGAAACCAATATATGGATATATGGAAACCAATATATGGAATGCAAAATACAAAATTTACACTCATACTTAAAAGTTGAATTAGAAAAGATAAAATTGAAGAATATTGGCTTTAAGATAATTGCCCTTCTGGAAAAGAAAGGGGGAGTCAAAAAGTATTTAGCTTTCAATTGTCTTTAGCATCAATATTTCATTAATTTACATTTTAACTTGATTCAAATTCAGTTGATATGCTAAAATTGCTCAAGAGCTACTAAGATCAATACTTATGCATAAGGATAGAACTGAAAGTTGACTATTTTGAATTATGCACACTGTATCTAGCTCTAACCAAAACACAATACTTGTACATCTGATCAAATACTGTGTATATGTTTAAATTTCGAATTTTGCATATACTCAGTGTTTTGTCATCATCAAAAAGGGGGAGATTGTTGACCCCCTAATGGATTTTGATGAATACAAAACACTAGAGTATAATTTCCTTTATCTTAACAATTTATTTGAGGATTTCGGGTGTTTAATTAAGAATATTGTTAAGAAATGTCTAGGCAAGTTTCCATATTTTTCAAGGATTTATTGAAGAATTTTTGAGATGAAGAAAACAGATCAGGGACAGCCGAGACGTCTCCGGTTTGTCCCAGAGACGTCTCTGGCACGAACAGGAAGAATTGGCACGTCTGGAGACGTCCCCGGCACCTGGCGAGGCGTCTCGCAGGGTCGGAGTCGACTCCCGACTTTGCGGAGTCGACTCTCTCAGAGGCGGCAGAAAGACCAATCTCAAGGGATGCGCGCGAGTCGTCTCCGAAGGACGCGGAGTCGTCCCCACGCATAAAAAGCAAACTTCCCGAGACGTCCCCAGAATGAAATTTCATCCATGTTTGTTTACGACAGACTCCATACCAAGGATGGTTGTCTTCTCCTTCTTATTCGTTCAGTCAATGGGTCAGTCATGGAAGGGTACTATGAGTGTTCTAAGTGCTTGATCGATCGCGATGGAATCTAGGTCACTAAGGACGACTCTCTCAGGGGATTCCAGAGGACTTGTTTTTCGGTGATAAAACTACGGAGTCATCCCCGACGTCGCGGAGTCGTCCCCATACAAAAAGCGCAAACATCCCGAGACGTCCCCGTAAAGTACCGAGCCGACTCTCTCAGAAAAACAGAAAAACAAGCATTCAAGCTGCTCTTCTTCAGAGATGTCCCCGTAAAGCGCCGAGTCGACTCCAAACAACGTCAAAAGAAATTTTATACAGCCGAGACATCTCGCGTTCAAGCGGAGACGTCTCCGGAGCGCCTGGGACACGACTGACACACTTTTGCAGGTTTGTTTGAATTTCAAACGTTTATATTTTTATGTCTAACGGATCTATTGCTTTTTGGGCTATAAAAGAGAGCTTTTAGGTGCCTTCCAACAACTTCTCACCAACCTAACACAAGATCATTCAACAGAGAAGAAAGTGAAAGAGGTTCAAGGGAGTTAGTGCTTTCAAGAGGAGAAATCAAGTGCATTCAAGCTTTCCCATCTGATTTCGTGCTCAACTACTCACTCCCACTCGGCATTCAAAGCTCACATTAAATCCAACGCGATCCACATCGGAAGAACCACCATTACCCACGCTTCCAACGGCAAAAAGGGTTCTTCCGGGTTTTGTTATTTCTCATTGATATATTTGCCTTCTTAAGAGCTTTCAAATCTTTGTGAAACACTCGTTTATTGTGCTTGTTCCAGTCAAGAGACTTGGAACAAGGGATAGGCGTCCCAAGCCTAGGTTAAATTGGGAGATTGTAGGGTTCGTTGTTAGCCCGGTATAAAACAACGAGTTGGGTAGTGCACTCGCAAAACTACCGGACTGTAATCGCGGATTATAGTGAAATTCCCAAAGGTATTTGGGGAATGGATGTAGTAGCAGTGGAAGCTCCGAACCACTATAAATCTTCGTGTTTGCGATTGACTGTGCTTATAGCTTTATCTTTACTTTAGCGCATACACTTGTGTGTTTTGTTTTTGATTAGACAAAAAGTTTAAAACACCCAATTCACCCCCCTCTTGGGTGACCATCTCTGGGCAACAACCTAAGTATCTATCAGGAGGATGGGAGACCCTACTAGATCTACGAGGTGGAGGACGTACAACATGTACTGGCTCTATGTGAATAGGTTCTGTAGGATCCATTACCCGTTGCTTTTCAGAGACTGTCTCTTCAAGCTCAATTTTTCTCCCACTGCCTCTATCAAGGATAAACTATTTTTCCAAGAAGATGGCATGTCGGCTCACAAACACATTGTGATCATCTGAGACGTAAAAATTGTATCCTAATGACTCTTTAGGATATCCTATGAAACGAGCACTTATGGTCCTAGGCTCTAACTTGTCCGCCTGTTGTCGCTTGACGTGGGCAGGACATCCCCAAATCTTGAGATGACCAAGACTCGGCTTCTTACCATGCCATATCTCATACGGTGTGGTAGGAACGGATTTAGAGGGAACTCTATTCAATAAATAAATCGCGGATAATAAGGCATCTCCCCAAAGAAACATAGGCAGATCTGTTAAGCTCATCATAGATCGGACCATATCCAATAGAGTCTGATTCCTCCTTTCTGACACCCCGTTGAGTTGAGGTGTACCCGAAGGTGTCCATTGTGAGACTATGCCATTCTCTTTGAGATAGTCCCGGAATTCTCCACTAAGGTATTCTCCTCCTCGATCTGATCGAAGAACCTTAAGAATTTTTCCAGTCTGTTTTTCTACTTCATTTCTGAATTCTTTAAACTTTTCAAAAGATTCAGATTTGTATCTCATAAGATACACATACCCATATCGTGAATAGTCATTGGTAAAGGTAATGAAGTACAAATAACGACCCTGGCTGACACATCAAATGGGCCACACACATCAGTTTGTATCAGGGTAAGTATTTCAGTGGTCCTCTCCTCATGTCCTACAAAAGGTAATCTAGCCATTTTTCCTTGAAGACAGGACTCACAAACTGGATATGACTCGGAAGTCAATGGGCCGAGAAGCCCATCTTTCTCCAATTTGTTCATTATGTCCTCTTCAATATGGCCAAGCCTGAGGTGCCACAAATACTTCTGGTTTATTTCATCTCTTGATCTTTTAGATCCTATGGCATCCACTACTTGCTCAGACACATTCACAGACACATCAATATGCAAGTGATAAAGACTGTCAATCATAAAATCACGTGCAACTAATTTATTTCTGAAATAAATAGAACAGCAGTCTTTGTCAAATGACAAAATATGACCATCCTGTGCTAAACATGAAACAAAAATTAAATTCCTGCTAGCAGCAGGGACATAATAACAGTCTTTGAGCAATAAACTAAATCCAGACGGTAATCGCAGAGGATAGGTGCCCACAGCTACAGCAGCAACTCTTGCCCTGTTGCCAATCCGAAAGGTCACTGCACCTTCCGCTAGCCTCCTAGTTTCCTTTAGATCCTGCATAGTAGTGCACAAATGAGCACTAGAACCAGAATCTATAACCCAACTAGAAGTAGAAGAAACCGTAAGGTTAGTTTCAATTACGAGCAAGTCTAACATTCTTTCAGAAGGTGTGTCTGCCTTTTTGTTCTTCAGGCTTTCGAGGTATGAAGGGCAGTTTCTTTTCCAGTAGCCGTCGACATTGCAGTGGAAACATTTTTTCTTGTCATTAGCCTTTTTCTTATGAACTTCCTTCTTCGGCTTCTTGTCTTTCTTCTACTTCTTTACAGGCTTCTTTTTCTTCCAAGTAGACTTTCTCTTGGAATCAGAAGTCAGCTCAGCAGTTAGAACAGAGCTCCTTGAACCTTTCAAGGCTCTCTCAGTAGTTACCAATATATTCAGTAATTCAGTCTTCATGCATTCAATCTTATTCATATGGTAGTTTACTATAAACTGACCAAATGAATCAGGAAGGGATTGCAGGATTAGATCTATCTGCAGTTCCTTATGCATGGTCATTCCGAGCTTCTCAAGCTCCTCCAGATCCTTGATCATAGTCAGATAGTAATCATGGATAGACTGCCCCTCATGCATTTTTGCCTTGAAGAGTCTCTTGGACACTTCAAAGCGTGCAGTGCGGCTCTGCTTACCATACAACTCTTGCAGGTGAGCTAATATTTTTCTAGCAGTCTTCATGTTTTCATGCTGGCATTGAAGTTCATTAGTCATAGAAGCCATGATGTAGCACTTGACTCTAATGTTATCGTCCATCCATTTTTCATGCATCTCACACTGATCATCGGTCGGATGTGATGGTAACCTGGGGATGTCACTCTCGGGCACATACCCTAATTTCTTGCAACTCAGAATTTTTTTGAGGTTTCTCAGCCAGTCTTTGTAATTGGTTCCGGTCAGTCGGTTGGTTTCAAGAATACGGGTCAAAGGATTTGAAGCTGACATTGTGATCTGTAGAGAGTAAAGATTCTAGTCAGACTTTGTACTTGAACTTAATTTGTTCTAGGAACTTTTAAAACAAATACGCTCCCACTATTTCTCGAACCTCTCATACTCCCCTGATGGAGAAATGAAAATCCTACGCGACTAGCATTTCTAGTGGGTACTGCGGTCTCACCGATTTACATGCCGCCTCACCTAACAGTTATTGGTGACATATAAATGGATAAGTGTACAACTCTTGTACAATGCTTCTTAAGCAAATTGCAGTAGGACTTGGTCTCTAAGTGATGAAGACCTCACCTAACAGTTATTGGCCCCATTACTTAGTTAAGTCAGACCCACCGTATAACCGCATAAATAAAGTCGTCATTGGGTCCTCACCTAACAGTTATTGGTGCCCAACCCCACCTTTATCCTACAACATCTCATGTCTAATAGAGAGGTCCAGTCCCCCGATGCAACTTGCCCACTGTGTCCAGCCGAAACAAATCAACACCGGAAAGACCTTAGCAGCTCTACTACGGTGGAAGACCTATGGATTTAATATTGCATAATCATGTCTTAGTGTTTGCAACTTGAGTTCTTCATAAGAGGTAATCGAACAATTGGCCAGGTAAGCAAGTGGGAGGCTCCCCTTACTCGGAGAGTAAGGTTCTAATTAAGTAACCACCTTATAGGCTTGCCTAGACACCAATTAGATCAATTAATCAAATATGACTAACTCATGTTGGTTCACTCTCGACTGATTAGGGAGGTTTATATTTAGGTCTCACTCGATCGCGTATTCACGTCTCATGCAAATATAAATCTACCCGCATAGACAAAAGCATTAAACATCCAGGCATTTATCAAAATAAAATTAAATGGTGATGATCATGGATCCAGGATGGGGTCATTTTACAAGCACATGCACGTCAATTGGTTTGATCGTCTTCAACTCTTGACTCGATCTTGATCCCTTAGGTCCAATTGTGATCAACTCCTTGATCTATCTTCAATCAACCCTTGATCTCGATCCGCGCATGTTGAGCTTGTTGATGTACATATCGATCAACCATCGACGTGCAACACACATCACAGATTACATCCCAGATTACTTTAAAAAATTAAATAAAAATAAAAATAAAATTACAACCCTTTTTCATGAGACACGCAGGTCTCTAATACATGAATTTAAGATGCACGCAGGCATCTGAAAATTAAAATTACATGCATCACAGAACATCGCAGAATATTTCAGCACATTCAAAGGATCCATCCATGATCATCACCATACGCATCACATGAATAAAAATTATTTTCAGATCTGTAATTTAATTGATTATTACATCTCATGACTTACTGATCATGCTAGATTTGACTCTAAATATTTGTAATCACATTATCAAAGCATTAGAATCATTAATCTAAGCATCTAAAAATTAGTATGCAGAAAAATCAGCAAGCTGAAAATTCTGCATACATAAATTTCAGCAAGCATAATCCCTTAAATTTCAGATCTAAAATACCTTTAAAAATTTAATCCTAATCTTAATCTACGTAACCATCGCTCTGATACCACTGTTAGGATCTGTCACATGCCGCTAAAAAATTCAAAAATTTTCAGATATGCAGCGGAAGGGCATATGCAGATCCCGTTCATTACATGAACGTATTTTAAAATATTTATAGATAGATCAGGATTAAATTCTTATTAAATCATTTTAAAATCATGATTAAGAAGATCAGATCTTCACCTTGTGCGGGTAGATGGTCTCCGCAAATCTGATTCACGTGGTATTCGATGAGGGTTCAGTGGAAGCTGCACACGCGTCCGGCCTCTACAGGTATCCACACGAAGTATTGAGTCGATTGAAGCCTTTGGATCTCCCCGGGGTGCTAGCTCCCTTGCAGAGAAGGCTATGGATGGCTGAAGTCCTCTCCTTTGAATCAACCTTTGATTGCCTTGAGAGGAGGAAGAAGAAGGAAGTGCCAAGGAAGAAGAAACGAAGGCTCTTCGCAGCCTTTTACTTTCCCTTACGCTAGAACCAAAAGAAGAGAGGGAGGAGGCCACGCCTTGATCTTCTTTTTCCCTTGTTACTTGCGGCTGAAGAGAGGAAGAAGAGAGGGATATTTGCTGCCTTGAACCACCAGAAAAATAGCATGAATAGAGGGGCCAAAACCCCTCTCCTTTTAATGCCATAATAGATACCTACTTTTTAGGAGCTCATCATTATCATCTTATTTTCCAAGAGAGGAGGGGCGTAGCCCCTCCTTTTCATCTCACGCAAGCAAGGGAGGGGCGTAGGCCCCTCCCTCTTCTCCCTTCTATTCTCACACCCCACTTAATCACATTAAGTGGGGTGGGTTTAGCCACATTCATAGGGACTCAATCCTTTTCTAAAAGGGATTAGATGAACCCAATTCAATTCCTCCAAATCCTAATCCAATTAGGATTTAATCGAACCATGACTCTATTGAACTCTTCAATCCTAATCTAATTAGGAGTCATTTAATTAATTAGATTAAAATTAAAAATTAATTAGGACTTAAGAAAATCCTAATCTAATCAGGACTTGTTCAAATTTCAGCCCTAAGACAATTAGGACTTTAGAAATTCTATTTCAAGTAGGACTCTAATTTAATTTGAAATCCTAATCCAATTAGGACTCCATGAATCCTACTCCAAGTAGGACTCGTGATCAAGTCCAATTAATTAAATTAAATTGCAATCCGATTGCAATTATTCCTTCTTCTAACCACTAACTCTTAGTGGGTTTTTAATTTATCAATCTAATTGATCATATGTGATTCTTAATCACAATTCAACCATCGGATCGGTCAATACTTCTAATGTGTGTGACCCCATAGGTTCTATTCTGACTGGTAGTGAGATATATTACAATCTCTATCACAATATCATTAAAAACTCCTTTCAATGGGTTGAAATAATTCCAACTCAACTCACCAGGGATCATCGATCATCAATATGATCCCTGTGAGTCTCACCATCCACTAGTGACACCTAGCAGTATGTAGTGGCTACCCAGCAGAATAGAATGATGAACCTCTAGGTGCAATTATCGTATGATACAGTCCTTCTATCGTGGATCTGATAGTCCCTAGACTCTACCAAAAGTGCATGGGTCATGACAAGTAGAATAGGGCAAAAAGAGTATCGTTTCCACAAGGAGGCGATTCAAGTACCAATTTATAAATTTCCTATATTATTTAGATGACCCCAAATTGATGTGACTGACTGCAATTTCTTGACCTGAAAAATCAAATATGAAAGGTTCCTAGGGCTTAGATTTCATCAATTGAATTCCTTCAATGAATTTAAATCTAATTGTTAATATTCTGCTAATTACAATGACCGAATTCCTTTTTTTTTATGTGATATCCTCTTTCAAGGCATAACACCTATACCTATATTAATCCTATGTCTACTTTCGTGATCATAGAAATTAATATAAATTCATTATGATTTGTGAAATTCTTGATTGTAGGTCACAAGGGTGTGCATTTATTTCTAAACTACACCACCAATGCTTGATAAATTCACCAACTAATATTGAACTTCAACTTTCGTTACTTCATTCAACATCTTAAGCATGCAATTCATGGCCAGTAAATTGCAAGAATGAAAATCGAATTCATCAAATTGCAATTAACAAAAGATATTCAATACAACCATACTCAATTCATATCAAAAATTCAATGACTACGTCCTAGCCCTAGGATAAGAAAACTAGCAAATCATAACTAATAAATCAATCTAATTATTTCTCAAACATAGATTCGCATTCAACATTCTTAATAATAATTCAGCAAATAAAAAAATAAAAAAATATATATAAGAGAAAGGAAAAGAACTCTGTATTTGCAAAAATCCTTCGCTCCGTTCTTTCTCCCAGAATTTCAGCTTTTTCTTCCTCTCGGAATTTCTAGCTTTTCCTCCTCTTGGAATTTCAGATTCTCTGCAAATTTTTTTTTATCTGCTTGTCCTCCTCTTCGTATCTGCTGGGCCCCCTTCTCTTCTCGGATTTTTTTTTTTTTTTTGAATTTTAAAATAGATTTCCTCCCTATCTACTAGCTGAAATCCGAAATTCTAGGCTGATTTTTAGACTCGACTCCCATCTGGATTTAGAGCACCAAAATGATATAATTTGGAGTTGGACCCTTCATGAAAGTTTTAGATCTCATTCTCAACCTTCCAACGAACCTAGGTTTGTATTATTCTGACTTATATAACTCCAGATACAAGCTGAAAACCGAAATAGGATCTGCGCTGCAGTAAAATTCTGGACAGATTCGGACTTCTCCGTTTCGGCTAAATTTTGGACTTCAAAACGGCAGAACTTAGTTTCATGATATGCATAAAAATTTTAGGTCTACGTCTTATCTTTCTAGCAAGATAAACAATATATGAAACGGAGGTCTGTAGCTCCAGTTAAAACCCAAAAACCAAACAGTATTCTGCGTTGACTAGACCAGCCCAATTTCAACCGAATTCAATAATTAAACACCTGCAAAATACCAAGAATTTTCAAGAATTAAATAAATGTAAAAGACACCTAAATTCTAGACAAATGAGCTAAGAATATACAAAACACTCTAAAACAAAATAATTAAGACTAAGAAAATGTATGAAATAAATTTTCACATCAGGATCCCTACAGTGAAAACTCTTTCTCCACTTTATGTCTAGATTTATTCGACTTGAGTTCGATGATGGAAAACTCTTTCTCCACTTTATATTACTGCCCTGGCCAAGGTCTTAGAACTCAGTCTGATAAATCACATAGGATCACTCCTCTTCTATCAAGGTCGATAGATTTCATGTAAGTGCATACCCTACTCCTACAGTGAACCTACCACAGCCAATCTACACTACAAGGACCCATATGACTAGAGACCATGTATACGTGTAGTCAAACTACAATAAGCTCACTGTGAGTAGCCGAAGCACCACAGGTTAAAGGACCAGTCATACTACTGCAACATCAAGCAAGTCACTGACGAGTGGATAGACATCCAAGTGACTTATTATTTTGGTCATGCTCAGTACCCTTGTTCTCTAACAAGCACCTGCACTATCACTTCAGTGTCCCTACACTGTGGACTTGAGTCTCGTCCATCCATAAGGAAAGCGATCTGCGCACTGATCGGATTGATCACCATCCTCGTGATGATCCATTGACCAGGAGCATTTAGAAATTAATCACCAATGATACATGGCTCAAATTCTCAACTCTTGAGAATATGTATCATCATCTTATTAATTCCTTGGACGATTCATAGACACATAAACAATATGAATGAAAAGATGCCCATTTATTATTCAATAATAATAAAGTAAAGTACAAATTTATGTCCCAGAATTTATAATGTGTCCGCCAGATTGGCATCTAGGGCATACATCTAACAATGGCTTCGGAGGTGCACGGGCGCTTTGGAGGGGTCCTTCCCCCGGCTAGTTCTCAACTGAACTTCCTCCTCTGATGGTGTTGATGGTGTTGGCGATAGGCCTGTTGTCATTTGGATCTTCGGATAGTGCGGCATTTTCTGCCGGCCTCCTTTCATTGCGCCAGTTCCTCACAAACCGGTTGAGTACTCCGCGCCAGATGAGCGCCTCGATCTCATCCTGGAGCTAGAAGCATTCCTCCGTGTCGTGGCCATGGTTCTGGTGGAAGCGGCAATACTTCCTAGGATTGCGCCAAGCTCCTGTATCCCGCATCAGAGGTGGAGGTCGGAAGTAGTCTTGACTTTCTATCTCCATTAGGATCTCTGCCCGGGAAACATTGAGGGAAGTGTAGTTCTCGTACTTCCCCAAGGACATTCATGGCCGCGGTAAAGATTTCGGTCGAGGCGGGGACCTTGGTCGAAGCTGTCCTCGCTATCAAGGTGGACTCCTTAGCCAAGGTAGGTCCTTATCTCGGCGGGGAGACCGGCTTCTCGGGCGGCCGCGCTCCTCGCGGCATTTCTTTTGCTTCTTTGAGGCCTGCTCGGTCGCGCCCCGCCTGAAGGCGATGGCCTCTTCGGCCTTCGCATACTTCCGAGCTCGGGCCAACATCTCAGTGAAGTCGGCGGGGAAGCTCTTCTCAATGGAGAAGAGAAACCTGTAAGATCGAGCCCCAGTCTTTAGTGCCGACATGGCTATCGGCTGGTCGAGCTCGCGAACCTCCCAGGTTGCTGTGGTAAAACGGTCAAGGTAATCTTTGAGGGACTCTCCCTCCTTTTGTTTGATGTCAAGGAGGGAATCCGACGTTCATCGCTGACGTCGGCTGGCAGCAAGGTTGGTAGCGAACTGCCTATCGAGCTGCTCGAAAGTGGATACCGTACTCGGCTTTAGTCCAGAGAACCAGAGCCAAGCCGTTCCCCGAAGAGTTGCTAGGAAGGCCTTGCAGAGCACAGCTTCCGAGGACCCCTGCAATGCCATGAGGGCTCGATAGCTTTCCAAATAGTCGAGGGGGTCGGCAGCTCCATTGTAGGGCTCCACCTGGGGCATTTTGAACCTCGGTGGGATCGGCTCGTCCTCTATCTGGCGGAAAAAGGGGGACATAGTGGTGAACTCAAAGTCACCCTCGCGCTTTGCCTTCCCGCTGTGGAGCGCTTCAATCTGGCGCTCGAGCTCCTCGACCTTCCTATCGAGTTCCCCAGCCTGGGGGATTGCCACAGTAGTCTGCTCCGGCTCGTGTCGGTCCGGGGCTGACTCAGCTTCCGAGCGCTGCGGCCTTCTATCTACGCTCCTCCCTGGCAATTCTCTCCAGGGAGACGCTCGGGCTGAGTCTTGGTAACACCACCGCTCTTCATTGTTGGCCCTCGAGGAGCCATGGAGATTCTGGCCCTGGGGCGCCGGTTCGTTTGGAGGAAGCACTGGCTGGACTTGGGCCTGTGGAGGCGGCATAAGTGGGGCTTCCTCACGTTGCAGGCCTTGGACGACTGCGGCCAAGGCTTGAACCTGCTGCACCAGGATATTGAACTGTTCCGGCTGGACTTGGGGGACTGGATCAGCCGAAGGTGGTGAATTCTGGATAGAGTGTCCAGAACTTGGTGGGAGACGCCGGGAGGCATTGGAGGCTCTTTTGCTTCTCAACTTCATGGCCACAACTCGGGCCCTTCTCTAGCGCCAACTGTTGCTGCAATTTGGACCCGGGGGCGACCAGCGGCTGAGAAAGAGGAGCTCCAACGTGAGATGACGGGTGGTGGTCCGTCGGCGGGCGGCATCCTCTAGGAGACCTACAAAAAGCTGGTGGCCGGGGTTTCCGGCGTCGGCCCTCCAATGCTTAAGTCAGAGGGGGCTAATGTGTGGAGGGAGAGAAAGTATCTTTTAGAGTTTCGGAGTCCAGCCCCTTCTAAGAGGGAGGGGTTTTTCTTTTATAGAGGAATACAGAATTACCTACGATGTGATGGGGCGAACGGGTTACCATCAGATTGAGCATGATCGTGTGAATTAATGCACGATCGTGTGAGATCAGGCCGGAGCCAGTGAGTCGTCGTGGCTGATCAGACGTGGCTGAGCGGGCGAACTGCTTGCCGTGGAGGGCTTGAGATCCGTAGATAACATGCGCATTGATTGTTGAGTGAGCCGGAGATCAGCGGAGGCCGTGCGTATTGATTGTTGAGTGAGCTGGAGATCTGCGGAGGCCATGCGCTTTAATTGTTGCAGGGTATGGTCCCCGGTCGAGCTGCAGAAGGATGTGACCATAGTGGGTGGATAGTGAGGTCGGGCTTCCGAGGTCAAGGATGCTGAGGTCGGGCGCCCGAGTCGAGTGTCTCGGAGTCGAGCGCCTGGCCGGGGGCCAGGTCGGGAGCCCTGAGATTGGGCCTCCGGTGGGGCATCTTGAAGTCGGACGCCTGGCCAGGGGCTAGGTCGGGAGCCCTGAGGTCGGGCCTCTGGTGGGGCGTCTTGAAGTCGGACGCTTCCAGCTCGGGCGCCTCCAGGTCACGCGCCTCCAGATCGGGCGCCTCCAGATCGCGTGCCGGTGATGCATTCATGCATTTTGGGGTAATCCGTTTTTCCCCCAACAAAACCATATTTGAGATGCCTGGAATCGAAGCAGTGCACATTTGATACCATCCCATGCAGCTACTAGTTCTGCAAAAGGAACAGAGGAAGATAGTAGGGTCCGACCAGCAGCCCATAGTAGGTCGGGCAGGGTGGTCTCTCCCGGGGAAACCTGCAGCAGCTCGACATCCCTGTAACAGATCCATCAAAATCTACTTTCAATACACCGAGGGAAGGGGGCAGCCGGCAAACTAACTTCATGGCTGAATGGCCGAATGGCCAATTATAAGGACTCGCCCAGTTCCTTGTGTCTTGAAATGCCCCTTCTCATGAAGCAGGGAAGAATCCATGACCAGATGACGATGGTTGCTGCCAGAAACTTTGTGCATGAGGACCAGGGCATTGATCACAGGACAGCATGTCCTCACCAATAATGCCCCGTCTATGTGGAAGCTCTTTGCATGGGAGTTTTGACCATATAAGTTTCCAGCAAAACATTTTAATTCTCATACAAGTAGCTTCCAAATCCAAGTGGAGGAGGCAGATGTACCTGTTTGAGAAGAAGGATCAAGTACTTTTTGTGGGGATGTAAGGAAGCATGTTTGAGCCCCAAGTTATTTGATCAACCCATAATCCTGCAGCTATTGGAATAGTGCTGATTTGGATGATCATTTCAGCTGAAAAAGCAGTATTTAACCTGTCCTGGTTCCACTTTCGATCTGTTGTGTTATGAACTCAGCCACCCGGGTGTTCATAAGATCCAACTTCATGTTGAGATATGGAGGCCTAGCACATAATAACACATTGGAACACCATAAGTCCTCATAAATTTGAATTGAATTTGAGGAGCAGAGGCTACTATTTTCCTCCAAATGATCGAGCTTCGATGTGGTCGTTTACGTTTATGCTACTGACCATGAAACGAGTATTTTGCAGCTGCTGCCTGTGCCCGCATGGAGTGTGGATTAAGTACCAATTGAGCAGCTAATTTACACGTAAGTGCTTGCTGCCTAATAAAGATTGATTGAAGGCCCAGACCACTGTTTGTTTTAGGAGAGCGCACAATGTCACATGAAATAAGGTGTAATGCTCAATTATTTGAAGAGTGAACCCTTAGGAAGACTCCAAATTCCTTCTCTAGTTGATGAAGTATTGATGTAGGAACATATGCAGCAGACATAGGACATAAAGGCAATGAAGATAATACTGAGCGAAGCAAGGATGCTATACCCACAAAGGATAGAGCCTTCTTTTGCTATCCTTCTATTCTCCTTTCAACTTTATCCGTAAGAGTATTAGTCTTGGGTTGAGAGTTTGGTACGAGACAATAGAACACCCAGATATTTCCATACTGCTTCTTTGATTGGAATTTGGAATATGTACGTACCCAATTTGAGATTTCAGTGATGCAGGGGTGAGCGGTCTACTCTTGATGTAGGACTTAGTTATATTGATGGCCTGACCCAATAGATTGCATTACAGATTAAGCAGCATCTTTAGACATATAGAGTCCCTTGTAGTAGCTCACGCTACCAGAAGGTAATCGTTTGCAAAGAATATTTGTGATATAGAAGGTCATACCCTGCTTGGTCCCTCAGGGTGCTTGATTGCATAGTAGATTGCAACAATCTAGATAAAATTTCAGAGCATATAATAAATAAGGTGATAATGGACATCCTTGTCTTGGTCACATTGATGGGTTGAACCATGGGGTAGGGGTGCCATTAACTAATAATGCAAATCAAGGTTTAAGCACACAAGCCAATAGCCATTTTATGAATCGAGGATGAAAACTGTAGTGGGTTGATACCTGCTTTAGAAATTGCCAATTAACCCGATCATATGCCTTTTCCATATCAACTTTAATTGTCACGCGACTTCTAGTTCTAGGTGTTTTTGTTAATGAGTGCAAGATTTCTTGAGCTAGCATTATGTTTTCAGTTATATTATGACCAGGAATAAAGGCTCCTTGAGTGGTGGATATCAAGGAATGCGTTTGAGCCGGTTGACCATTTTTTTTATCCACTAATTTATAAATTGTATTGCATAGTCTAATTGGTTTATAATTTTGGACCTAAGTAAGGTTTTGTATTTTTGACATTAATGTGATATGGGTGTCCTTCCATGAGTGAGGCATAGATTCATACCTCAAGAAATCTTTAACTGCTGTACATACATCTATACTAGAATTCTTAGAAGAACAACTGGGGAACTCCATCTGATCATCGTGCTTTTTCTAGTTGCATGCACTTCAATGCCTCCTCATTTTCCTCAGTGACCTTCGCAAGTAGCTGATTGTTCTGTTGTGGTGTGACCTGGGTAGTAGGTGGCGGTAGCCATGTACATGGATGATGTGGTTGTTGTTGCCATTTTTATTGAAAATGATTAATAGCAGATCTCTAATAACTCTTCTTTTTTCTTCTAGGCACCCTTGAGAACTGTGTAGCACAGTAATCCCTTAGACATCCTTCTTAAAATTTCACTATAATCTATCTCAAGTTTACTGCTCAATTATTTTGTTGAGTTTACAATTAAACCTAGTTGAGTTTCACTAGAAACTAACCAAAACCAACCTAACTATAGCCTTTTCTAACCTTTACAATCCAATTTTAGGTTTGGATAAACCTATCCCCTAAGTTCCAAGCCTTTGAAACTTGTCCCACACAAAAATAGTAAATAAAATCAACGAAGCAATAAAATAACAAATCTCCTTAATAAGCAAAGTAAAAGTTGTTGAAGCATGAAATGAATGTTGTGGAGGCTCTTCTTTAATGCTTAGAAGCTTTACTTGAATGCTCTCTTGAATATCACCCAATATCACTTCTTCTTACTCTCCAATTTATTTGGAATGCATTTGTATCTCAAAAAGTTGCTGGAGAGCAGTTTCTAGCCATTGGAGGGGTGAAAGGGCTATTAGAGATGTGTACATTCCGTTCTGCACTTGCAAAAAGACTAGCCGTTGGAGCTATCAGGTGTAGAGGGGTCAGCTCCTTGTCTTCTGGTGTTGACTCCTGCACGGCTAGGATTGACTCTTGAGGGTCTAGGGTAAACTCCTAAACAAGGCATTTTTACTATATTCTAAAATTCTTTTATAGCCATTCTGGGGTTAGCTCCTCTTGGGATTGACTCATGATCGGCAGGGGTTGGCTCTTGTGTTGCTGGAGTCGACTCTTGGAATGCCCATTTTTCACCTTCCTCTATTTGACCTTGTGATAGTTTTGAGGTCGACTTTTAGAAATGGGCTAGCCCTCTCTAGCATTCGGGGGTTGACTCTTAAATGTTGGGGGCTAGCCCTCTCTATTAGTCCTAAGTTGGGCTCCTGTATAACTAGGGTCGACTCCTCTACTCCAGAACTTCATCAAACCTTATAAAATCTTCTCCAACTTAGGCAGTTTGGTTCATTTGCTACTCCAATCAATCAAGTCATTTAGGAATCATTTTTTTGACTTTCTGCATACAACTTTAGATACTCCAAGACAATAAATGTTGATCCTAAAGGGTTAATTTTGATGATACGAAATAGTTGAATCAAAAGTTGATTAATCAATTGCTTTGAGTTTAATTAATTAATTTCAGAAAGCAAGAAGAAAGCCTTTAGCTACTCTTGAACGAAGATCATCCATATGAAGCTCTACATCAAGAAACTGAACTCCAAAAGGCTATAAAACCAATTCTTGGAAGGTCACATACAAGATAGAAAAATTTTATCCGGAGCTATTTCAAGAGTTGACCCTAAGTTTGCAACAAGTCAACTCCAACACACTATCGCTGATTGATACGCCTTCTCGAGCCGACTCCAGCTGATCGTGAGTTGACCCCAGAATGGTCTCAGAGGATAGACAAGTCGACCCATGAAGTACTTGAGTAGACTCCAGCTTAGCAAGCATAGATTGCAGACAAAAGTGAATCGACCGCAGAATGACCACAAAGAAAAGATAAAGAGCTGAAAAAATTATCGCGTTGGCGAGTCGACCCATGAATTTCATGAGCCGACTCGAATCAAACTAGAGTCAACCCCAGAATGGCCATAGTGTTTGTATTGCCCCTTTTCTTCAATTAAGACATCATGCCATAGTGTTTGTGTTGTCCCTTTTCTTCAATTAAGACATCATGCCAATTGCGTAAACTTGCCACTTCAAGATGTAGTGCAAACAATGCCCACCATATTCTATTATCTAATGGTCAAGAAGGTGATGGGATGTACCTATCACCACATCTTATTCTTAGATTCTAATTCGGTCAAAACATTAGCTACATAATTCATCCTATCGGCCTGATTAGGTCGAATCTTATGGCCGAACCATCTTAGTCATGCCACTATCTTAATTTGTATTTTTTGAATTAACTTTGTACTTTTTGATACTTGCAGATTGTAGTCAAATCAATCCAAATAGACATAAATTAGTAGAGCGGGTTAATTAACTCTTTACATCGTACTCAACCTCACTTTACATTAGTTCAATTTCAACCACAATGTTTTTGACAAAATGGCCGAATCTTTGCCCAGTATTTATTTCTTCAAGTCAAATCATTTTCGAACGGACTATTAATTAGCACCTCAAATCAGATAGAAATATGTTGAAGCATATCGGTCATATCTCCATTAGGGATGCAAATGGGTCGGGTCGGATCAGGTCAGGTTCGAGTCGGATCCAGATCGGATCCGGGTCCGAATCGGATTGGGTTCGGGTCCGAGTCGGATCCACTTTTTTTGCACTTTTGGAGAAGAATTTGGGCAAATCTAATTTGGTCATATCATAATTATGAGGTGCTGGGCGACCCATGACTTGAAAGACTTGCAATTGACCTCCAGTCAGAACGGATGGCTCGTGACGGGCTAACTAAGTCGGTCTACAAGCCAAATTTCATACCACACTATTTTTTATCCATATGACTGATTGGACGGAACTTGGTGTCTCCCAGCTCCCCTCTCACGAGGGCAAAAAAAATCCCAGACCTTCTTCCAAAATCCAATTCCATCACAGAAAACTGGCACATGACCCATATTCAGTTCAGCGTCCCCTCACTTTCTCCCTTCAAAAGTTAAAGGAAACAAAAACCAAAAAACAGAAGGAAAAAAAAAAACCAGCTACCGAGACACCAGAGGTATCAACAGTGCAATAGATCGAGAGAGAATCCTGACGGGCCGAGGTTCCATTGGATTCTATGAACCTATGCCTGTTGCTATCCTTCCTACTCCCCTTAGAGCTTTTCCCCTTTCTCTTTCTCTCTTCGGATCCATTCGGGTCGGATCGGCTCCGTTCGGTAAACCCAGACCCGACCCAGAAAATGATTCGGGTCCAATTTTCGGACCCGACCCAGACCCACGAGTCCTCAAATTCGGATCGGGTCGGGTCTACGCGGACCAGATCGGATCGGATCACGGGTTGACCCGACCCATTTGCAGCCTTAATCTCCATCAGCTCGATTTACGTTAAAACTGCAGCGGAATCAAAAGTTACTGATACCATTTGATTCTAAACTAGATAAGTCTCTTTTTTTTTTTTGGTCAAAGCGGTATTTCATTTCAAGTACCTCTAACGTGAATACAACCTGACATATCAAAGAAAACTAAACAAAATAGGGAGTGTGGGATGCACTCTAAGCTAGTCCAGAGAAACTCTCTAGAGTGCCGGGCAATATAGGAGGCGACCCAGTCTGCTGCACTGTTCGCCTCCCAATATACATGAGATATCTAACAGAAGGTCAGCTCCCGCACCAATCTACGTGTATCCCGTATCGGGGGATGGCCATCCCCATATGTATCGACACCTCGTATCCAATCAATCACCGTGGAAGAGTTACCCTCGAGGCAGAGACAATCGGCCCCCAACACTCGTCTCACATACAAAATGCCCTCCCAGGTTGCGCGCACCTCCGCTCCCACGACAGTCGTATGCGGTGTACTCTGTCCTCTAGCAGCCACAAGACTGCTTACATGATCCCTAATCACAAAGCCCATGCCCCCAGAGGCGCCATCCTCTGCCATGCCACCATCGAAATTCACCTTAAGATAACCAGGGAATGGGGGTACCCAAGAAAAGTAGCTAAACCTGGACGCTGAAACAGCAATACAGGTACCCCAGATATCCCTGGCCCTCTCGGGTGGATTCGATGAGGCCATCATAGATACCTCCGCCGCCTGCCGTAGGGCTCTCTCAATCACAACTCGAGGGAACGATCGCCCGCCCTCGAACATGCGATCGTTCCTATCCAGCCAAATATGATGGCTAAGTAAGCCACTATAGTACCTGTCTCAGCAGAACTCGGCCTCCGAGTAGACTCACGCAGGTACCGAAGCATATCCTCCAGCATCTCCTACAGCAGAGGGAGCAGCGCAGATGCACGTCTCTAATGCTGCACAGCAATAGGGCATCGAAGCAGTACATGGCTAATAATCTCCTCAACATCCAGGCACCTCTCGCAAAGTAGATCCAACCTCATCCTCCGCCTAGCCAACACACTCCTGGTCGGAAGGCCGCCCCAGGCCACCTTCCAAAGAAAGAGCGCCACCTTGGGATGCACTCTCATCCTCCATATCCAACCACCGTCAATCCGCCTATCGGGCTCCCTATTGGCCCAAGCGTGAATATCTCTGGCCCGTACCCTCGTCAACCATACCAATCTATCTGGCTCCTCCTAGGTCTGTATCGATAAAGCCAAAATTCTCTCCATCAACTGCTCCTCAAAGGCCTCCCGTATCATATTTACATCCTATCTCTTTTTTTTGGGATAAGCAAGTCACAGATCCTGTGCCCGACTATCTGCCCGAAGTGATTTGCGATCTACGTGTCTTTGTTCTTTTGTCTTTTCCACTGTGCTCATTTAATGCACATTACTACATGTCAAAACCTCTTTGGACGTCTCTAAGTGGATGTGACAGGCAAGCATGATAAATATGGCCCGAAGTGATTTGCGATCTACGTGTCCTTTCTCTATATAGCTTAATTGCTCGCAATTATTTTTATAAAGCTGGTCCATTTTTGTCCGATAACCTATGGAACTCTAACTAGTCCTCGTCTTTCTAGCCCTCTAGGGCCCCTACTTCCTTTGTTGCATCACCTGAAGCCCGAACCTTCATCTTCCAGATCCATAATTGAGAGAGAGAAGAGAGGAGAGAGAAAAGAGAGATTAGAAAAATCTTGGGTTATTGCATTAGTCAGCCCTTAGGTAATAATTCCAAATCCTTCAGGCCAAATGATGCTAGGTCCTATCTTCAAGTTTGGGGTCTCTTCCTATTTTCCTTCAATTTTTCCTTTTTATTATGAGAAAACTTTTCATGAATGGTCCCATTTTAAGACTTCAATCTAGGATGGCCATGATCCCTATCGTCCTTGGCGTTCCATCTTATTTTTGTGGGACCGCCGGGTCGACTGTGTTGGGAGAATAATGGTTTTTTAAATATCATCTATTTTTCCAAAATCCCCCTTGTAAACAAACATTCTCTTTTGTCGGCCGCCATGTGCTTTCGGCCTGTGCCAACCAACACACTACATCTCAACCATGGCATATCCTCTCCCAAGTAGTTTGATTTAGGTATTCTTTTCGACCTTCGGCTAATAGGTGAGAAATTTTTGGCTACCATGCAAGTTGATGTTCCTCTTGACAATTTTGGCCTTTCTTTAGGAAAGTCTGCTAGCTACACCACATATATAGATTCTTACGAAAATTGCACTGGCCTTGTTTTTCACCACAAACTTGTAGCTTTTTTATTTGATGTGGGTTTATAAAAACCTTCCCGTTACAAATCAATTACAGTAGTAAAAGCTCATCTTTAGGCTTGCCACTGCAGTCTGCAGGGGCTGAGGATTGGCCTATAGCTCTTTCTCCTTTTGTTTTAGGTGCTTTGTATAGGGGCCTCAAAGAATTTTGTTCTGGTTCCACCAGCTGTGGAGGTCCTCTATGGGTACTTCAAATCTGGTTGTATGCTTATTTTTCTGAGTTTTGGCTAGCAAAACTTTGTTCCTACTCTTTCTGCCCTCTAGTTGGATTGGAAGGCCCTTTCTTATCTGTCTTCGAATATGTTCGTTGACTCTATGAAGGTTCAACATGACAAACCAATGCTTTTTATTTTCCTTTTCTTCATACTCCTCGGCCATCATGGCTTAACTTTCCTAGTGCAGTTATGACTTCGGAGGAAACCGAGGAGATAGAGGCTCTTGGAAATTATTTCTAGTTCCTCGTGATTTATATGTTAACTCTATCATTGAGTTTTTAGGGAACCACATATGTTCAGTGGAACACTATTCTCCTGGCCTTTCCGCTCATCATTTTGGTTTAGCTCAACCTATCTCTTGCCCTTCTTGTATTCTCTCTCTAATCTTTTCAGTTGGTCATTGATGACCGACCCCGATCTGTTGGCCTCGGAGAATTATATCCATGGTCGGTCCAAAACCGATTTTCAGTTTATCCCTTTTGATCCAAAACCAACGTAGCTTGATGAATTCCTTTCTTGGTGGGAGGTCATTTAGTCAAAATTAGATATTAGTGAGCAATGGCCATTATAGCATGAATCGACCAAGGTTGAAAAGATACTTCGTCGACTCCACAGCCTAAAGCCTTGCTTTGTTTATAGGGTGCAAGTGATGCAACGGAGGCTTTGCCGACTGATAAAGGTAGCTTCAAAAAACTTTGTAAATTCATTAAGAGAAACAAAAAGTTTTACAGAGTCAAATATGCTAGGTAAATATGATACATCAATGAGCTGTGTAAAAGAATGGCCGAAGACCAAATGCTTGAAGATTTTAAAAATAAGTTCAAGCTTTGATTTGGTAATATAGTTAGAAATCTGCTAGGTCAATTTTTAGATTGGTCAACTTGTTATAGATAGTTAGAGACCTACTAGGTCAATTTAGTAGCCCCTGTTGAATCTACTGTGGCTGGCGAGGTTACATGGACTGCACCCTTCCGTTCAGATATAGAATGGAGAGCCTTTCAAAAGGCCATTTCTATAGACCCAGATTTTAAGGGTGAGTCCATTATAGTTTGTGCTCTGTTGTCTGGTTCACTAAATTACATTTCTTTTCTCATAACCAGAATTTTTGGAGCTGTCAGTGAAACAGCCGAAAGCCGAAACCAAGCCACCTGCCCCTAAGAAAAAGACGGTATTGGCCAAGCATGCCTATCCAGCCTCCTTAACCGGATAGCGGCTTTGGAGTAGGAAGGCCCACACCATTGACACTAAAAGTGGACCTTCTCCAAAAAGAAACACAGATAGTCACCCAGGAGGAGGAAGAAGAAATCCCTCCAGCCACGGAGGTCAGCCTCTTGGTCGAAGGTCTTCTAGTGCAGCCACCTCAGGAACCTATGTCCGATTCCGTTAGCTGCTTCTTCCTATTCCAACTCATCAGATGACCTGTCCTCATCCAAACTATCAATTGAAGCTTTTGAAGCTCACCGACAACTCTGGAGCCTCATGGGACTTCACCTGGATGATCTTGTGAATTCTTCCAAATTATCTGAGGCTCTGTCAAGCGATTGAGGTTCTGCACTAGGATTCCGATTCTTTTATCGGTTGGGCTATAGATGATGGCGGACCACGGAGAAGAGAGAGAAAGAAGAAGGGAAGGAGAAGGAAGAAGAAGTTATAGAGACGTAGAAGAGGAGAAGGAAGAAGAAAAAGAAGAAGTAGAAAGGAGGCTAGGGTTTTTTTATTCAATCATTCAATTCTCCTAATTTATGAGCGGAGTGGCCCTTATATAGGCCTTACATCACGAATTGACCAAGTCAAATAATTAACAACTAACCAAATTTGGATCCTTCAATTAATTGACTAAGTCAATTTTAAACCTTACTAACATTAAACCATTAAACCAATTTGATCACATCCAAAATTGGACATTTATAATTAGGTCTTATATTGATCAATTGATCTAATCATTTGACTTAACAACCAAATCGACTCCAAAATAACAGAAACACAAACAAATCGACTCAAACAAAGCAACTAATAAGGCAATAAAAGAAACATGACGCAGACTCGAAGGGATCCAATCCAGGATCAGACTCAATCCGGTGGCTCAAAATCATCTTCTAGCTATAATGATGTCAATTCCTTGCGCGAACGCGAGCGAGCTACTCTAATGGCTCGATCGTTTGAACGAATGGCTCTGATGTCCCCATCAATAAACCTACCCGACATCAAGAAAATTCTCTCTCCTAACCGACACCAACCAGATTTAAGTCGATGCAGTCACATCATAGAAAGTAGAGCTGGAGTAGAAAATGATCCTGTTGGATGAAGAATTATAGTCAATGCATGATGAATTCGCTAACTTGATGTCTCAATTGCCACAAAGGAGGAATTAACTGGGCTAAAATCAAAATCTTGGAGGAACGTCGCTCTGATCAGGATTGTCTTCATGGTTCGAAGATGAAGATTTTGGAAAAATGACATCAACATTTGGACCGATGTAATACAGGACTCCTCGAGCTGATGAAGAGAGTGGACGAAATGGAAGTAACTCGACTTCGAATCCTAGAGATATGGGACCATATCCAATCCATTCTCAAGGATCTTTAACTTTTCCTTTCTTATAGTTAGCATGCAAATCTTCCGGCCTGTCACCGTTTGGCCAAAAAACTCTCTCGTCTTGTCAACTTTGTCATGTATCGACCTGATGGCCATTTACCATATTATCTTTTAATGAATTTCTCTATTTTGCATTTTCCATATGATTGGGTAATATTTCTTCAATATTTTCCATTGATTGATTGGCTGTGGACTTCTCTGTCTATGTTCCTTTGTTTGTACACAACTTCAAGCTATCCTTGACGGATAACATGAGGTCCCTCCCAATTGGGAGACCATTTCCCAACTCGGCTCCTTCAAGCCGATAAGAGTATGGTTTTTTAGACTAAGTCTCCTACCTCAAAGATCTTAGGCTGTACTTTCTTATTGTATATTTTAGCTAATTTTAGTTTATTTTATATTTGTACATTTTCTCATCCAATTCTTCTAGTTAGGTCATCATTGATTGTGTATAATCCTGTGTTCACAAGAAGTCTTGATGTGCTACTTGCCTTAATCGTACCATTGACTTCATCGGCACAACGGCATCATGACCATATGTCAAAGTATGGTGTATTCCCTGTTGATATTCTTCGTGCAACACCCTTGGTTTTTCACCAGTAAACTTTCCTATATTGTTAACCAAAATCTTATTGTTCGATTCGACCTGACCATTTCTTTAAGCATAACATGGAGTTGCATGAGTAATATAAAATCTAGTTTCTTCCGGCTATTACCTCTGGTACCAAAAAAAGGGACTTTTGACCTGCTGTTATAGGCTTTGGTAGGCCGAACCCTTAGATCGTATATGTTAGCCTAGATGCACAAATATAATTGATAAAACAATAATTAAATGTTTCAAATATTCAAAAATAGAAAATAAGAAGAATAAACTAGCAAATAATTAACTTGATAATAGAATAATAAAATGAAAAAATGAAAGAAGATGGCCTGTGGATCGAAGCACGCTGACGCATTGTTCCAGAAAAATTTATGCCCCCACGCATAGGTCCACTGACACAGATCTCCTAGAGATATGACGATCCCGTACAGAACCATGTCTTCTCCATCAGTGCGCCTCCAGGAAAGAAAGAAGAGCACGTTCATGCTTGCAGATGACTCAAAAGAAACTCAGAAAAATAATTGAAATTATGAGGAAAAAAAAATTTCTTTATTCTTTTCTCCCTAATGATCCCTAGAGCCCTTTATATAGGTTCAGACGCATCAAAAGAAGTAGACTCTCCTTCCGCGGATTGATAACATGTCTTCTTGTGCTCCTTTGATCTTGCGGTTTGTTGTATTTTGGCCGCCCATGATTCCTTCCTTCTTTGGAAGGCCTTTCCATACTTGCTCTTGCGCGTGGATGCATGACACTTGTCATGGCCTGCTTTCTTTGGGATCTTTTTATGTTTGCTCCCTTGCTTGTACGCGGATGCTTGCCACTTGGCCGTTGACTAAGTCAAATATTTGGTTGGTCGTCGCTTTCAAATTTTAAAATATTTAATTTAATTCAACAATTCCCACATAAATTAAATATTTAAAATATTTAAAATCAAAATAAATTTAAAAATCAAAATAAAGGGCTGAGTATCTTATATTATGTGATAAGTGTAGGTACCTTTCGGTTTAAATCTTCACTTAGTGACAATTGATTACCTCTATGGAGCCAAGGTGGACTATGCCTTGAATCTTAGTCAATGGCTCAGATTTCATCAACAGTATACATAATATAGTGTGAACGATTCTCGAAGTGGATTTACGCTTACGGCCATACGCAGGTATCTCTTCATGTGTGTTATTAGGGAACAACCCACTTTCCATAGTCGCGGCCTCACGACTACATGCATATAGATGAATCCTCAAAAGGATATGAGCAAGTAGGTACCCTGACTCATGGGTCTCGAATTCATTAAGAGTAAAAACTCAATATAATTCTTACTTTTTATGAGCACTGTTGCCCTAGAAATGTAAAAAATAAATAGTGCTCCTCATTAGTCACCTATCTGGCTTGTTTCTATCCATTGAACCTTTTCAGGTCTGGTTACCACCGTGGTGACTTTACGTTTGGGCTTAGCCCTATCCCCCTCGACAACTCTAGAACCACTGTTCTAGACAATTCTTTGGTAAGCTCAATAGCTAGATTCCTTTCGGATCTTACAAAATTTAGTGCAATCAAGTTATTCTTTAATTTGTATCTCAATGATTTATGGTGCATTTTCAAGTGTCTATTCATTTTCATATTTGCATTTTCTTGATTGCATTTATCTATAGTAGATATGTAGTCATAATGAACAGATATAGAAAGTAATGGTGAAGTCACAATAGGTAAATCTACCAGTAAATCTCTAAGCTACTCGGCCTCAATGCTAGTGGTATCAAGGCAATCATTTCAGATTCCATGGTGCTCATAGCCACTACAGTTTGTTTGGTAGACTTTTATGATACAAAATGCACCTCCTAAAAGAAAGAGAAAACCAGTGGTGGATTTGGTGTCAACTGTCTCACTGATCCAGTTGGCATTACTATAGCCTTCCAGAGCAGCAGGATAACCACAATAGTGTAATTCCAGAGATATGGTACCCTTAAGGTACCGGAGAATTCTTTCTAGAGCAGTCCAATAATCATAATTAGGGTTGTGAGTATATCTACTCAGTCGATTCACAGAGTATGCAATGTCAGGTCTAGTATAATTTGCAAGAAATTCTAGAGAACCAATGATCTGGGCATACAAGCTTTGATTGACTGGATCACCTAAGTTCTTCTTTAGATGAAGAGATGGATTATAGGGAGTAGATACATGATGACAATTAGAGTAGTAAAACTTTTTAAGAATCTTCTCTACATAGTGGCTTTGGGACAAAGTTATTCCATCTTCATTCCTTATGATTTTAGTATTTAGTATTAGGTATGCTTCTTCTAAATTTTTCATATCAAATTTTAGAGATAAAAATTATTTTACTTCATTAATAATTTCAAAGTCTGTTCCAAAAATTAGGATATCATCTACATATAGATATAAAATTATAATTTTATTATTCTTCTTTTTATAATATATACATTCATATGTGTTATTAATTTTGAATCCATTAGTTAGGATTATTTCATCAAATTTAAGGTGCCATTGTTTAGGGGCTTGTTTTAGACCATAAAGAGATCTAATCAACCTACATACCTTTTTCTTTTGATCTGGGACAATGAAACCTTCAGCTTGGTTCATGTAGATCTCTTCATCTAGGTTTTCATTCAAGAAAGCGGTTTTAATATCCATTTGATGTATAACCAGCTTATGAATGGAAGCCAAGGCAACAAGGATCTTAATGGCAGTGATTCTGACTACAGGGGCATAAACATCAAAGAAGTCAATTCTAGATTTTTGAGTAAAATATTTGGCTACCAACCTAGCCTTGTATTTGTCTACAATTCCATCTGGCCTAAGTTTCTTCTTAAAGATCCATTTATACCCTATGGGTTTACTTCTTGGGGGTAGGTCTACCAATATTCAAGTGTGGTTTTTGAATTATAGATTGCATTTCATTATCTATTGAAGGGGGCATCTAAAGATTTCAAGGCATCCTTTAAAGAAGAGTCTTCTATTAGGAATGTGTAGTAGTCTTCTCCAAAGTTTTTTTCAACTCTAGTTCGTTTACTTCTTCTAGGTTCAGTTTTTCTTCTTCTTCCTCTCTAAATTTGGTTTTGCTTGAACTAGTCCCTAGATGATTATTGGCATTTATTTGATCATGTATTGTTGTTTTAAAGGAAAATATACTTTCGAAGTAGATTGCATCTCTTGTTTCCATTATGGTATTGTTATTAATTTCATTTATTTGAGAGTTAAACACTAAAAATCTATTAGCATTACTCTCAATTGCGTATCTTATAAATATTGCATCTACTATTTTGGGTCTAATTTTTTTTTATTTCTGAAATTTTTACTTTAGCTAAGCACCTCCACACTTTTAAGTATTTTAAGTTAGATTTTCTATGTTTCCAGATTTCATATGGGGTTTTATCATTATGTTTGTAATGGTTCAAATCTGGCCCGAGGGTGACCACGCCGGTGGAGCCGAGGGAGCCGCCGGTGTTGGAAAGGGAAAGACGGGAGCCACCTCCTGCGCGACAGCCGCTGTCCTGCATAAAGGCTCACCGGTGTTTTCGGTGAGGGCCCTCCGACGATCAAGCTAGAGTGGGTAAATTTGGTCCAGACAAAAAGATCCCTTAGGAATTACCTAACCGAACTATTTATAGCCTCGGTGGAGAGGCTTAGGTGGCGGAGATACTGTCAGTCCTCATCATGAGGGAGCGTGGCTCTGAGCCGGATGGCGCGCAGCTCAGACTAACCGATGATGTGTGGTACAGCCTGTTATTGAGAATGATAAGGTATTGACAGTCATAGCAGGATATGGTCGGAGTAGTCAAGGTGTCGTCTGACTGCTGATGCTAGGTTATGGAGACATGACATGGTAGTGTGGTGAAGTACGGCCACGTAGGTGGGCGTAGGCCCGCACATGGGTGTGATCGTTGGCGAGGTCGACCTCGTTAAGTAGTCGCGTCATGTGTTTGACGAGGTCAGCTTGGTGGAGGCTGAGAGTATCTCAGCTTTCTGGATTCCGAGATGTGCTCGAAGGAGCGCCCCGAGCTCGAGGGTCGGAGCGTATCGCTGGGGTTGGTGTCCCGAGCTTTGTCGGGACGGATCGACGATTGTCTGGAGGTACCCTGAGCTTGGTCGAGGGAGTCGGCGAATGTCTGAAGTTAGTGGAGCTTTCGGCGGAGTTCCGAGGATGAGCTGGCCTTGGGCCGGAGTGAAGATTCAGTCGTCCATCGTTGGTGTTTACTAGGCCGAAACTGGGCGGCCTTTTAGTTGTGGGCTGGACGATCCATTTTTTCCTCTATCATTTATTTGCCTCCCACTTCCGAGATTGAGCTGCCTTACTGCTCGGACGATGGAAGTAATCAGACTCCCGATCGTCCAGTGCTTTAGTTACATAAACAAAAAGAGGCGCGCACCGAACTAGGTATGCTTCGGCGCACTTCTTGGCCGAGAGCTCGACGTCGGACTTGGGACGTCCGAGCCATTAGATTTTCTGGGGTGGAATTCGCCACAGAAATTTTTCAGAATTCCACGTGGGCGTTCCTTTCTGGAGAGTGGTTGGATCGGGACGAGGAGGGTTTCGACCATTAATTTCCTATCTCCCGAAGCATTCCGTCTGGCGGAACATGAGGAGTCGGCCATTAATGCTCCCTTCTTCGAAGCGTCTCATTCGGTGGAAGGCAGGAGGTCAGTCATCAATATTTCGAGCTCCGGAGCGCCCTCCATAATGATATGCATTTAGTGAGGCGATTCAGAGAGATTTGTTGAGGCCATCTTAGGGCTCGCCACATGGCGAATTCTGGGCCATATGATTATTTAGGTTGCCCAATCAGAGCCGCTGCAGTGGCCTATATAAGGCCTGAAGAAGGGGTCGTAGGGTCGTTGCTTGACCCTCCCCCTGCTCCTAATTTTCTTTCCTCAGCCGCCGTTACCGGGGTGTTGGAATTTTCTTCTGGGCGTTCTTGGGAGCTCTTGGCTAGCTTTTGCGCCGCCTGTTGATTTCCTCTTCCGAAAATCATTCTCTCTCTTTGCCCACCTATCCCTTTCCGGCGAGCTTTCGGATAGGCATTTTGTTCCTTCTTTCAGTCGCTCGGAGTCTTTCGTCTTTTTCCTCCTTTTTTCTTTAATCTTAAGATCGGGGCCATGGACTCGCCGACAAGGGCATTGATGTTCGATGTAGGTCCATCGCGAGCTCCGGCTTCTTCCGAGGTGGGAGATGTTGAACTCGAGGTGGGCCCGAGCCCGTATGGAACGGGCTCGCTCATGACCAATGAGGATCTGGGCTCGGTTCGAGCCCGATCCTTCATTCCTCCGGAGTTCGTGCTTGAACTTCTGGACCTCGGAGGCCGAGTCACCAACCCACCCAGCGGTTGGGTCGGGGTGTACGTAGATACACTCGAAGCAGGGCTAAGATTTCCTCTGCATGAGTTGTGGGCGAGCTTTTGACGGCGTATGGCCTGGTGCCTACGCAGCTTGCCCTGAATTCATGGAGGCTAATCATCGGCTTCCTCGCCCTCTGCCTGGCATACGGCTTCCCCCCTTGGTGAATGTCTTCAGTGTTGGGAACCCGCCCATGCCGCTGATATTTCAAAAAAATTCAGATGGCAGCGGAATCGGCATAAGCGGGTTCGACGTTCATCGCATGAACGTTGTTTCATGAATCGTTCGTAGTTAGATAAGAATTAAAACTTTTTAAACCTTTAGGAAGATCAGATCTTCACCTTGTGCGGGTAGATGATTACCACAAACTGAAGTTTATGGTCTAGGATGAAGGTTTGCTTGAAGCCGTTCAAGTGTCCGGCCTCTACGGGTATCCACACGAAGCAGTGATCCGATCAAAGCTCTCTTGTCTTCCCGGGGTGCTAGCTCCCTTGCAAAGACTTCCTTTGATGGCTGATTTTCTCTCTTTCAATCAACCCTTGATTGTGCTTGAGAGGAGGAAGAAGAAGGATGAAGAAGAGGAAGAAGAAGAATCCCCACGCAGCCTTCTTTCTTTTCCCTGCTTTGGAAGGAAGAAGGGAGGAAGAGGATGCCGCCAACACCTTTGGCTTTTATCTTCCTTGCTTGCGGCTGAACCAAGAGGAGAGGAGAGGGAGGCGTACGGCAAGGAGGAAGAGGACTTCTTCTATGCCCTAGGTGCCGCCCATAAGTCCCTTTTTATAGACATGTGGAGCTCCTAACATTTAGGAGTTCTTGATGTCTTTCCTAAGAGGGGGCGCCGTCTCTTCTCCCTTCTCCACGTGGAAAGGGGAGGGGCTTATCCCCTTCCTCATGGTAAACCCTAATCCATATTAGGTAGGGATTGGAATGCCCTAATGTGGTCAAGCCCTAATCCAATTAGGCTTAGCCCAAAGGTGAACCAATTTGGATCCAATCTAGGTAAGTCCTAATCCAATTAGAACTTAAATCAATTTTGACTCAATTGAACTCTTCAATCCTAATCCAATTAGGAGTCTTATTGATTCATTAGATTAATAATTAATTGTGACTTAAGAAACCCTAATCCAAATTAGGACATATATAATTTTAGTCCTAATCCAATTAGGACTCTATTTGAATCCGAAGTCCTAATCCGATTAGGACTCTAGGAATCCTACTCCAAGTAGGAATCCAATTTTGATTCAAAACTCCTAATCTCATTAGGATTGTAGGAATCCTATTTCAAGTAGGAATCCCAGTCCTACTCCAACTAGGATTCCCAGTCCTAATCCAATTAGGACTCTAGGAATCCTACTCGAAGTAGGACTCTTGTTTCAAGTCCAATTAATTAATTTCCTTTGTTCCTTCTTCAACTGAATATCAATCCAATTGATTACTTGTGATTCATAATCACTTTTCAACCATCGGATCGGTCAATACTTCTAGTGTGTGTGACCCCATAGGTTCTACTCTGACTGATAGTGAGATATATTATGATCTCTATCATAATATCATTGAAAACTCCTTTCAATGGATTGGAACGATTCCAACTCTACTCTTTAGGGTTTATCAATCATCGAGATAATCCCTTGTTAGAAGTATGCCCTAGAAGCCAATCTGGCTGACACATTATTAATTCTAGGACATAATTTGGTACTTGACTTTATTATTATTAATTAATAAATGGGCATTCTTTTCATTCATATGGTTTATGTGTCTATGAATCGTCCAAGAAATTAATAAGATGATGATGCATATTCTCAAGAGTTGAGAATTTGAGCCATGTATCATTGGTGATTAATTTCTAAATGCTCCTGATCAATGGATCATCACGAGGACGGTGATCGATCCGATCAGTGCACAGATCACTTTCTTTCTGGATGGACGAGACTTGAGTCCACAGTGTAGGGACACTGAAGTGATAGTACAGGTGCTTGTTAGAGAACAAGGGTACTGAGCGTGACCAAGACAAGAAGTCACTTGGATGTCTATCTATTCGTCAGTGACTTGCTTGATGTTGCAGTAGTATGACTGGTCCTTTGACCTGCGGTGCTTCAGCCACTCACAGTGAGGTTATTGTAGTTTGACTACACGTATACATGGTCTCTAGTCATTTGGGTCCTTGTAGTGTAGATTGGCTGCAGTAAGTTCACTGTAGGAGTAGGGTATGCACTCACATGGAATCTATCGACCTTGATAGAAGAGGAGTGATCCTATGTGATTTGTTAGACTGAGTTCTAAGACCTTGGCCAGGGCAGTAATATAAAGTGGAGAAAGAGTTTTCCACTAACGAACTCGAGTCGAATAAATCTTGACATATGACAGACGAAGGGGTTTGACGAGTTATCCATGACCTCCGTTCTGTAGGGATCCACGATAGTAGGACTGTATCACACGATAACTGCACCTAGAGGTTCATCATTCTATTCTACTGGGTAGCCACTACATGCTGCTAGGTGTCACTGGTGGATGGTGGGACTCACAGGGATTATCTCGATGATCGATAAACCCTAATGAGTAGAGTTGGAATCGTTCCAATCCATTGAAAGGAGTTTTCAATGATATTATGATAGAGATCATAATATATCTCACTACCAGTCAGAATAGAACCTATGGGGTCACACACACTAGAAGTATTGACCGATCCGATGGTTGAATCGTGATTAGGAATCACAAGTAATCAATTAGATTGATATTAAGTTGAAGAAGGAACAAAGAAAATTAATTAATTGGACTTAAACACAAATCCTACTTCGAGTAGGATTCCTAGAGTCCTAATTGGATTAGGACTGGGAATCCTAGTTGGAGTAGGACTGGGATTCCTACTTGGAATAGGATTTCTATAATCCTAATTAGATTAGGAGTTTTGAATTAAAATTGGATTCCTACTTGGAGTAGGATTCCTAGAGTCCTAATCGGATTAGGACTTCGGATTCAAATTAGAGTCCTAATTGGATTAGGACTAAAATTAAATATGTCCTAATTTGGATTAGGGTTTCTTAAGTCACAATTAATTATTAATCTAATGAATCAATAAGACTCCTAATTGGATTAGGATTGAAGAGTTCAATTGAGTCAAAATTGATTTAAGTTCTAATTGGATTAGGACTTACCTAGATTGGATCCAAATTGGTTCACCCTTGGGCTAAGCCTAATTGGATTAGGGCTAAACCACATTAGGGCCACCCAATCCTCATTAGATGAGGATTAGGGCATCACAAGAAGGAGGGGATCACACCCCTCCTCCTTGATTCCTTTGGTGCGGCAAGGAGAGAGGGAGGCGCCCCACATGGCATAACATCAAGGGCTCCTAATTTGTAGGAGCCCTAGATGCTTTAAAAAGGGGTAAAGAGGAGGCGCCCTAATTGAATGATGGCTTCTCCTTGTCAGCCGTGAACTCCACCCTCCTCTCCTCTTTTCAGCCGCCATCATCAAAGAAAAAAAAAAGGAGAGGAGCCGTGTGCCTCCTCTTGGCCTTCATCCATGGTTCCAACGCAGGGAAATCAAAAGGCTGCAACTAGCCTTTTGATTCTTCTCCCTGGAGTCTTCTTCTTCTTCCTCCTCTCAAGCACAACCAAGGGTTGATTGAAAGAGAGGAGATGAGCCATCAAAATATATCTCTGCAAGGGAGCTAGCACCCTGGAAAGATTAGAGCGTTTGGATTGGTCCTCTGCTTCGTGTGGATACCCGTAGAGGTCGGGCACTTGAACGGCTTCAAGCGAACCTTCATCCTAAACCACGAACTTCAGTTTGCGGTGATCATCTACCCGCACAAGGTGAAGATCTGATCTTCTAATATTTTAAAAAAGTTTTTAATCCTTATCTATCTACGAACGGTTTTTGAACAACGTTCATGCGATGAACGGTTGATCCCACGCATGCCTCTTCCGCTGCATCTGAATTTTTTAAATTTCAGCGGCATGATCGGGGTTATCTAACAGTGGTATCAGAGCTTAGGCTTCGTAGATTAAGATAAGGATTAATTATTAATAGGCTTATTAGATCTGAAAATTGAAAGATTATGCATGCTGAAAATTTTCTGCATGCAGATTTTTTCTAGGGTGCTGAATTTTGGCATGCTGATTTTTATGAGATAAAAAGATGATTCTAATAGCATTGTTAATGGGATTACAAAGTTTAGAATCATGATTAGCATGATCAGCAACCTATGTCATGATATAATCAATTAATTTTCAGATCTGAAAATTATAATTGCTGCATGTGGTGATGATCATAGGATTCAAACCCTTTTGGTATTAAATGTAAAGACCTGCGATGTGATCTGCAATGTCATGTAATTTTTCACATGCTTGCATGCATCTTATTTGATGTTTTGAGAGGCCTGCGTGCCTCCTAAAAGGAGATGTAATTTATTATTATTTTTATTTTACATCTGGTTGTATTTCTGTGATGTGATGTACGTCAACGATCAAGTTGAAGACAAGGCATGAGATGAACAGGTAATCTAAGCGGTTGATGGCGATTGGATCAAGAGTTGATCAAGGATCGAATCAAGGAGGCTTGGAACCAATTCAAGAGTTGAAGACCAGTTGATCGATTGACGTGCATGTGCCTGTAATACGACCTAACTAGAATCCATGATCATCACCTATTTAAAGTTTAGCTTTAATTATTGCTGCGATTATAACTGCCTGCAATGTGCCGTTTGCATGTGATGTGAATGAAAGCCGGGTAGATAGGTTACATGTGATGTAGCAAACCCAATTGAGACCTAAATTAAAACCTCCTCAATCAAGTGGAGAGTGAACCAACATGAGCAAGTCATATTAGATTAATTGATCTAATCGGTGTCTAGGAAAGCATGAAAGGTGGTTACTTAATTAGGACCTTACTCTCTGAGTAAGGGGAGCCTCTCACCTGCTTACCTGGCCAATTGTTCGATTACCTCTTATGAAGAGCTCAAGTTGCAAACACTAAGACCTGATTAACCAATATTAAGTCAATAGGTCTTCCACTGTAGTAGAGCTGCTAAGGCCTTTCTGATGTTGATTTGTCTCGGCTGGATACAGTGGTCAAGTTGCATCGGGGGGCTGGACCTCTCTATAGACATGAGATGTTGTAGGGTAAAGGTGGGGTTGGGCACCAATAACTGTTAGGTGAGGACCCAATGACGACTTTATTCCTACGGTTATACGGTGGGTCTGACTTAACTAAGAAATGGGACCAATAACTGTTAGGTGAGGTCTTCATGGCTTAGAGACCAAGTTACACTGCAACATGCTTGAGAAGCATTGTACAAGAGTTGTACATTCATCAATCTATGTGTCACCAATAACTGTTAGGTGAGGTGGCATATAAATCGATGGGACCGCAGTACCCACTAGAAACCCTAGTCATGTGGGATTTCCGTTTTCCTACCAGGGGAGTATGAGGAATTCGAGAAAATAGTGGGAGTTACATTTGTTCTAAAAGACCTTAGAACAGATTAGGATCAAGTACAAAATTCTAACTAGAATCTTTACTCTCTGAGGATTATAAAGTCAGCTTCTAGACTTTTAACTCATATCCTATAGAACAACCGTTTGACCAAACCCAATTATAAAGATTGGCTCAGCAAATTTCAAAAATAATTTTGAATTATGAAATTAGGGTATGTGCTAGACCATGGAATCCCCATGTTACCAATCTGTCCGATCACTGATCAGCGTAAGACGCATGCTAAAGTGGACGAACAATGATAATAAGGTTAGGTGCTGCACAATGGCATCCATGTCCTATGAATTACAATGCCGGCATGAGAACATGAGACTGCCAGGGACATATTAAATCACCTGCAAGAGTTGTATGGTGATCAGAGTCACGCAGCTCGGTTTGAAGTGTCCAAGAGGCTCTTCAAAGCCAAGATGCACGATGGGCAGTCTGTCCATGATCATGGTTTGACCATGATAAAGGACTTAGAGAAGCTTGAGAAGCTTGGCATGACCATGCACAAGGAATTGCAAACGGATTTGATCCCGCAATCCCTTCCAGCTTCATATGAATAGTTTATAGTAAACTACCATATGAACAAGGTTGTATGCACTAAAATAGAATTGTTAAATAAATTGGTAACTACCTTAGGGACCTTGAAGAAGTTCAAGGGGCATCGTTTTCGCTGTCAAGTTGGTTTCTACTCTCAAAAGAGAGTCTATTTGGAAGAAGAAGAAGCCTACGAAGAAGCAGAGTACTAAGAAAACACCAAGTAAGGAAGTTCCAAGAAAAAAGCCAATTGCAAGGAAAAGTGTTTCCATTGCATAATGGGCGGCCATTGGAAGAGGAACTGTCCTACATACATGGGAAGCATAAAGAACATGAAGGGTGACAGACCTTCAGAAGGTATGTCAGATATGCTCAGGATACTTAGGGACTGTTACCTATTGCTAGCAGAAATTTGATTTCTGTATTTTATTTAGCATAGAAAGATTTTTATTTGAAAAAAAAAATAAATTGATTCAACATGGTTTTATGATTGACAGTCTCTATCACATACATATGGATGTATCTGTGATTATATCTGAGCAAACAGTGAATACCATAGGATCTAATAGATCCAAAAATGAGATAAATCTAAAGTATTTGTGGCACCTCAGGCTTGGCCATATAGGAGAAGACAGAATAAACAAATTGGAGAAACATGAGCTTTTGGGCTCATTGACTTCCGAGTCATATTTGATTTGTGAATTCTGCCTTCAAGAAAAGATGGCCAAGTTATCCTTTGTAGAACACAGGGAGGTCCACTGAAATACTTATCCTAGTACACACTGATGTGTGTGGCCCATTCGATGTGCAGGCTAGGGGTTATAATTTTTACTTCATTTACCGATGATTACTCACGGTATGGATATGTGTATGAGACACAAATATGAAACTTTTGAAAGGTTCAAAAAGCTTAGATATGAAGTAGAAAAATAAGCACAAAAACTTATTAAGGTTCTTCGATCAGATCGAGGAAGTGAATACCTTAATGGAGAGTTCCGTGATTATCTCAAGGAGAATGGTATAGTTTCATAATGGACTCCTTCTAGAAAACCTCAGCTCAATGGAGTGTCAGAGAGGAGGAATCAGACTCTATTGATATGGTCCAGTCCATGATGAGCTTCACTGATTTACCCTTGTTTCTTTAGATAGATGCCCTATTTTCAGCTATTTACTTGTTGAATAGAGTTCCCTCTAAAGTTCATTCCTACCGCACCATATGAGATATGACATGGTAAGAAACCAAGATTTGGGGATGTCCGGCCCACGTCAAGAGACTACAGGCAGACAAGTTAGAGGCTAGGACCATAAGTGTTCGTTTTATAGGATATCCTAAAGAGTCATTAGGATACAATTCTTTCCGTCTCAGAGGATCACAATGTGTTTGTGAGCCGTCACGCCATCTTCTTTGAAAACCAATTTATCCTTGATAGAGGCAGTGGGAGGAAAATTGAGCTTGAAGAGAAAGTCTCTGAAAAGCAACGAGTCATGGATCCTATTGAACCCATTAATACAGAGCCAGTACACGATGTCCCTCAACCACCTCGCAGATCAAGTAGGGTCTCCCATCCTCCCGATAGATACTTAAGTATACTAAAAGAGGATACCAAGAAAATGTTCCTAGTGGGAGATAGGGATCACACGCAGGATCCCAAAACCTACGATGAGGCAATATCTGATATCGATTCTGAGAAATGGTTGGAAGCTATGAAGTCAGAGTTAGACTCCATGCATTCCAACCAAGTCTGGACCTTAGTAGATCCACCAGAAGGTATTGTACCTAATGGATGCAAATGGATTTACAAAAAGGAAGATAGGTTCGGATGGAGAGGTAGAGACCTATAAAGCAAAGCTTGTGGCGAAAGGGTATAGTCAGCGCGAGGGCATTGACTATCAGGAGACCTTTTCATCTTTAGCCATGCTGAAATCCATCCGAACATTGCTTGCCATTGCAGTATTTCATGATTATGAAATCTGGCAGATGGATGTGAAAACAGCTTTCCTGAATGGATATCTTGATGAAGACATCTATATGGAACAGCCTTTGGGTTTCACTTACAGTGATGGAGATCACAAGGTCTGCAAGCTGCAAAGGTCCATCTATGGACTAAAGCAAGCATCTCGGAGTTGGAACATTCATTCCGATGACATAATCAAAACGTCTGATTTCATCAAAAATGAAGAGGAACCATATGTTTACAAAAGGGTTAGTGGGAGTGCTGTTGTATTTCTCGTACTGTACGACATCCTCCTGATAGGGAATGATATTCCCATAATAACCTTGGTCAAGGTCAGGTTGTCAAAAAGATTCTCCATGAAAGATCTTAGGAAAGCATCCTATATTTTGGGAATAAAGGACTATCGAGATAGATCTAAAAGGATGCTTGGCCTATCACAAAAGATGTACATAGAGGAAGTGCTGAAAAGGTTCAGCATGGAAAACTCTAAAAGGGGTCTCTTACCCCTAAGGCATGGAATTAATCTCTCCAAGAAAATGTGCCCCAACACATCTGAAGAGATTCAACGCATGAGCAAGATCCCCTATGCATCAGCAATAGGGAGCCTCATGTATGCCATGCTATGTACATGACTTATATAGTACATGTTGTGAATGTCACGAGCATATGTCAATCAGATCTAGGCAAAAAACTACTAGATAGCTATGAAGAACAGTCTTAAGTACCTGAGAAGAACTAAGGACATGTTCTTAGTCTTTGAGAGAAGATCAGAGTTGAAGGTAAAAGGATGCACACATATTGATGATAGAAAGTCTACATCAGAATATGTGCAATGGTGGTTCAGTAAATTGGAAGAGTTCCAAACAACCGATCATTATAGATTCTACCTTAGAAGTTGAATGTTAAGCCGTCTCTAAAGGTGCAGTGGAAATCTTTTGGTTTAAAAAGTTCATTGCAGAGTTAGGTGTAATGTCATCAGATGTCATAACACTCTACTGCCATAACAAAGGCACCATAGCACTAGCTAAAGAGCCAAAGGTCTCACCAGAAATCGAAGCACATAGAGCGGCAGTTTAACCTAATAAGCGACTACCTCGAAAGAAAATAAGTAGAGGATCAGAGAGTAGACTCCACAGAAAATGTGGCGGACCCATTCACTAAGCAGCTAAGTCAGCAGAAAACTAAAACGCATCTT
Organism: Phoenix dactylifera; assembly: GCF_051530095.1. NCBI lineage: Eukaryota > Viridiplantae > Streptophyta > Magnoliopsida > Arecales > Arecaceae > Phoenix > Phoenix dactylifera. The sequence continues at coordinate 16,373,840 of NC_143195.1, forward strand.
GAGAAGATGGGGCTTAGGTTTATGGCTGATTGGCTTTAGTGCAAGTAGGAGATTGTTAGAAGTATGCCCTAGAAGCCAATCTGGCTGACACATTATTAATTCTAGGACATAATTTGGTACTTGACTTTATTATTATTGATTAATAAATGGGCATTCTTTTCATTCATATGGTTTATGTGTCTATGAATCGTCCAAGAAATTAATAAGATGATGATGCATATTCTCAAGAGTTGAAAATTTGAGCCATGTATCATTGGTGATTAATTTATAAATGCTCCTGATCAATGGATCATCACGAGGACGGTGATCGATCCGATCAGTGCACAGATCACTTTCCTTCTGGATGGACGAGACTTGAGTCCACAGTGTAGGGACACTGAAGTGATAGTGCAGGTGCTTGTTAGAGAATAAGGGTATTGAGCGTGACCAAAACAAGAAGTCACTTGGATGTCTATCCATTCGTCAGTGACTTGCTTGATGTTGCAGTAGTATGACTGGTCCTTTGACCTGCGGTGCTTCAGCCACTCACAGTGAGGTTATTGTAGTTTGACTACACGTATACATGGTCTCTAGTCATATGGGTCCTTGTAGTGTAGATTGGCTGCAGTAAGTTCACTGTAGGAGTAGGGTATGCACTCACATGGAATCTATCGACCTTGATAGAAGAGGAGTGATCCTATGTGATTTGTTAGATTGAGTTCTAAGACCTTGGCCAGGGCAGTAATATAAAGTGGAGAAAGAGTTTTCCACTAACGAACTCGAGTCGAATAAATCTTGACATATGACAGACGAAGGAGTTTGACGAGTTATCCATAACCTCCGTTCTGTAGGGATCCACGATAGTAGGACTGTATCACACGATAACTGCACCTAGAGGTTCATCATTCTATTCTACTGGGTAGCCACTACATGCTGCTAGGTGTCACTGGTGGATGGTGGGACCCACAGGGATTATCTCGATGATCGATAAACCCTAATGAGTAGAGTTGGAATCGTTCCAATCCATTGAAAGGAGTTTTCAATGATATTATGATAGAGATCATAATATATCTCACTACCAGTCAGAATAGAACCTATGAGGTCACACACACTAGAAGTATTGACCGATCCGATGGTTGAATCGTGATTAGGAATCACAAGTAATCAATTAGATTGATATTAAGTTGAAGAAGGAACAAAGGGAATTAATTAATTGGACTTAAACACAAATCCTACTTCGAGTAGGATTCCTAGAGTCCTAATTGGATTAGGACTGGAAATCCTAGTTGGAGTAGGACTGGGATTCCTACTTGGAATAGGATTCCTACAATCCTAATTAGATTAGAAGTTTTGAATTAAAATTGGATTCCTACTTGGAGTAGGATTCCTAGAGTCCTAATCGGATTAGGACTTCGGATTCAAATTAGAGTCCTAATTGGATTAGGACTAAAATTAAATATGTCCTAATTTGGATTAGGGTTTCTTAAGTCACAATTAATTATTAATCTAATGAATCAATAAGACTCCTAATTGGATTAGGATTGAAGAGTTCAATTGAGTCAAAATTGATTTAAGTTCTAATTGGATTAGGACTTACCTAGATTGGATCCAAATTGGTTCACCCTTGGGCTAAGCCTAATTGGATTAGGGCTAAACCACATTAGGGCCACCCAATCCTCATTAGATGAGGATTAGGGCATCACAAGAAGGAGGGGATCACACCCCTCCTCCTTGATTCCTTTGGTGCGGCAAGGAGAGAGGGAGGCGCCCCACATGGCATAACATCAAGGGCTCCTAATTTGTAGGAGCCCTAGATGCTTTAAAAAGGGGTAAAGAGGAGGCGCCCTAATTGAATGATGGCTTCTCCTTTTCAGCCGTGAACTCCATCCTCCTCTCCTCTTTTCAGCCGCCATCATCAAAGAAAAAAAAAAGGAGAGGAGCCGTGTGCCTCCTCTTGGCCTTCATCCATGGTTCCAACACAGGGAAATCAAAAGGCTGCAACTAGCCTTTTGATTCTTCTCCCTGGAGTCTTCTTCTTCTTCCTCCTCTCAAGCACAACCAAGGGTTGATTGAAAGAGAGGAGATCAGCCATCAAAATATATCTCTGCAAGGGAGCTAGCACCCCGGAGAGATTAGAGCGTTTGGATTGGTCCTCTGCTTCATGTGGATACCCGTAGAGGCTGGACACTTGAACGGCTTCAAGCGAACCTTCATCCTAAACCACGAACTTCAGTTTGCGGTGATCATCTACCCGCACAAGGTGAAGATCTGATCTTCTAATATTTTAAAAAAGTTTTTAATCCTTATCTATCTACGAACGGTTTTTGAACAAAGTTCATGCGATGAACGGTTGATCGCACGCATGCCTCTTCCGCTGCATCTGAATTTTTTAAATTTCAGCGGCATGATCGGGGTTATCTAACATCCCTGTGAGTCCCACTATCCACCAGTGACACCTAGCAGCATGTAGTGGCTACCCAGTAGAATAGAATGATGAACCTCTAGGTGCAGTTATCGTGTGATACAGTCCTACTATCGTGGATCCCTACAGGATGGAGGTCATGGATAACTCGTCAAACCCCTTCGTCTGTCATATGTCAAGATTTATTTGACTTGAGTTCGATAGTGGAAAACTCTTTCTCCACTTTATATTACTGCCTTGGCCAAGGTCTTAGAACTCAGTCTAACAAATCACATAGGATCACTCCTCTTCTATCAAGGTCGATAGATTCCATGTAAGTGCATACCCTACTCCTACAGTGAACTTACTGCAGCCAATCTACACTACAAGGACCCATATGACTAGAGACCATGTATACGTGTAGTCAAACTACAATAACCTCACTGTGAGTAGCTGAAGCACCGCAGGTCAAAGGACCAGTCATACTACTGCAACATCAAGCAAGTCACTGACGAGTGGATAGACATCCAAGTGACTTCTTGTCTTGGTCACGCTCAGTACCCTTGTTCTCTAACAAGCACCTGCACTATCACTTCAGTGTCCCTACACTATGGACTCAAGTCTCGTCCATCCAGAAGAAAAGTGATCTGTGCACTGATCGGATCGATCACCTTCCTCGTGATGATCCATTGATCAGGAGCATTTAGAAATTAATCACTAATGATACATGGCTCAAATTCTCAACTCTTGAGAATATGTATCATCATTTTATTAATTTCTTGGATGATTCATAGACACATAAATAATATGAATAAAAAGATGCCTTTTATTTATCCAATAATAAATAGTCAAGTACAAAATTATGTCCCTAGAATTAATAATGTGTCAGCCAGATTGGCTTCTAGGGCATACTTCTAACAATCTCCCACTTGCACTAAAGCCAATCAGTCATAAACCTAAGCCCCATCTTCTCAAGATGCGCTTTAGTTTTCTGCCGACTTAGCTGCTTAGTGAATGGGTCCGCCACGTTTTCTGTGGAGTCTACTCTCTGATCTTCTACTTATTTTCTTTCGAGGTAGTCGCTTATTAGGTTAAACTGCCGCTCTATGTGCTTCGATTTCTGGTGAGACCTTTGGCTCCTTAACTAGTGCTATGGTGCCTTTGTTATCGTAGTAGAGTGTTATGACATCTGATGACATTACACCTAACTCTGCAATGAACTTTTAAACCAAAAGATTTCCACTGCACCCTTAGAGACAGCTTAACATTTAGCTTCTAAGGTAGAATCTATAATGATCAGTTGTTTGGAACTCTTCCAATTTACTGAACCACCATTGCACATATTCTGATGTAGACTTTCTATCATCAAGATGTGTGCATCCTTCTACCTTCAACTCTGATCTTCTCCCAAGGACCAAGAACATGTCCTTAGTTCTTCTCAAGTACTTAAGACTGTTCTTCACAGCCATCCAGTGCTTTTTGCCTGGATTTGATTGACATATGCTCGTGACATTCACAGCATGTACTATATCAAGTCATGTACACAGCATGGCATACATGAGGCTCCCTATTGCTGATGCATAGGGGATCTTGCTCATGCGTTGAATCTCTTCAGATGTGTTGGGGCACATCTTCTTGGAGAGATTTATTCCATGCCTTAGGGGTAAGAGACCCCTTTTAGAGTTTTCCATGCTGAACCTTTTTAGCACTTTCTCTATGTACATCTTCTGTGATAGGCCAAGCATCCTTTTAGATCTATCTCTATAGACCTTTATTCCCAAAATATAGGATGCTTCCCCAAGATATTTCATGGAGAATTCTTTTGACAACCAGACCTTGACCGAGGTTAGCATGGGAATATCATTCCCTATTAGTAGGATGTCGTCCACGTACAGTACGAGAAATACGACAGCGCTTTCACTAACCCTTTTTGTAAACACACGGTTCCTCTTTATTTTTGATGAAATCAAACGTTTTGATTGCGTCATCGAAACGAGTGTTCCAACTCCGAGATGCTTGCTTTAGTCCATAGATGGACCTTTGCAGCTTGCAGACCTTGTGATCTCCATCACTGGAAGTGAACCCCAAAGGCTGTTCCATATAGATATCTTCATCAAGATATCCATTCAGGAAAGCAGTTTTCACATCCATCTGCCAGATTTCATAATCATGAAATGCTGCAATGGCAAGCAATGTTCGGATGGATTTTAGCATGGCTACAGGTGAAAAGGTCTCCTGATAGTCAATGCTTTCGCGCTGACTATACCCTTTCGCCACAAGCCTTGCCTTATAGGTCTCTACCTCTCCATCCGAACCTATCTTCCTTTTGTAGATCCATTTGCATCCAATAGGTACAATACCTTCTGGTAGGTCTACTAAGGTCCAGACTTGGTTGGAATGTATGGAGTCTAACTCTGACTTCATTGCTTCCAACCATTTCTCGGAATCGACATCAGATATCGCCTCGTTGTAGGTTTTGGGATCCTGTGTGTGATCCCTATCTCCCACTAGGAACATTTCCTCGGTATCCTCTTCTAGTATACCTAAGTATCTATCAGGAGGATGGGAGACCCTACTAGATCTACGAGGTGGTCGAGGGACATCGTGTACTGGCTCTGTATGAATGGGTTTGATAGGATCCATGACTCGTTGCTTTTCAGAGACTTTCTCTTCAAGCTCAATTTTTCTCCCACTGCCTCTACCAAGGATAAACTGTTTTTTCAAGAAGATGGTATGACGGCTCACAAACACATTGTGATCCTCTGAGATGGAAAAATTGTATCCTAATGACTCTTTAGAATATCATATAAAACGAGCACTTATGGTCCTAGCCTCTTGCTTGTCCGCCTGTAGTCTCTTGACGTGGGCCGGACATCCCCAAATCTTGAGATGACCAAGACTTGGTTTCTTACCATGCTATATCTCATACGGTGTGGTAGGAAGGGATTTAGAGGGAACTCTATTCAACAAGTAAATAGCTGAAAATAGGGCATCTATCTAAAGAAACAAGGGTAAATCTGTGAAGCTCATCATGGACTGGACCATATCAATAGAGTCCGATTCCTCCTTTCTGACACTCCATTGAGCTGAGGTGTACCAGAAGGAGTCCATTATGAAACTATACCATTCTCCTTGAGATAATCACGGAATTCTCCATTAAGGTATTCACTTCCTCGATCTGCTCGAAGAACCTTAATGAGTTTTTGTGCTTATTTTTCTACTTCATATCTAAGCTTTTTGAACCTTTCAAAAGTTTCATATTTGTGTCTCATACACATATCCATACCGTGAGTAATCATCGATAAAATGAAGTAAAAAATTACAACCCCTAGCCTGCACATCGAATGGGCCACACACATCAGTGTGTACTAGGGTAAGTATTTCAGTGGACCTCCCTGTGTCCTACAAAAGATAATTTGGCCATCTTTCCTTGAAGGCAGAATTCACAAATCAAATATGACTCGAAAGTCAATGAGCCCAAAAGCTCATGTTTTTCCAATTTGTTTATTTTGTCTTCTCCTATATGGCTAAGCCTGAGGTGCCATAAATACTTTAGATTTATCTCATTTTTGAATCTATTAGATCCTATGGTATTCACTGTTTGCTCAGATATATCACAGATACATCCATATGTATGTGATAGAGACTGTCAATCATAAAACCATTTTGAATCAATTTAATTTTTAAATAAATAAAAATCTTTTTGTGCTAAATAAAATACAGAAATCAAATTTCTGCTAGCAATAGGTAATAGTCCCTAAGTATCCTGAGCATATCTGACAAACCTTCTAAAGGTCTGTCACCCTTCATGTTCTTTATGCTTCCCATGTATGTAGGACAGTTCCTCTTCCAATGGCCGTCCATTATGCAATGGAAACACTTTTCCTTGCAATTGGCCTTTTTCTTGGAACTTCCTTACTTGGTGTTTTCTTAGTCTTCTGCTTCTTCGCAGGCTTCTTCTTCTTCCAAATAGACTCTCTCTTGAAAGTAGAAACCAACTTAACAGCGAAAACGATGCCCCTTGAACTTCTTCAAGGTCCCTAAGATAGTTACCAATTTATTTAACAATTCTATTTTAGTGCATACAACCTTGTTCATATGGTAGTTTACTATAAACTATTCATATGAAGCTGGAAGGGATTACGGGATCAAATCCGTTTGCAATTCCTTGTGCATGGTCATGCCAAGCTTCTCAAGCTTCTCTAAGTCCTTTATCATGGTCAAACCATGATCATGGACAGACTGCCCATCGTGCATCTTGGCTTTGAAGAGCCTCTTGGACACTTCAAACCGAGCTGCGTGACTCTGATCACCATACAACTCTTGTAGGTGATTTAATATGTCCCTGGCAGTCTTCATGTTCTCACGCTGGCATTGTAATGCATTGGACATGGATGCCATTGTGCAGCACCTAACTTTATTGTCATTGTTCGTCCACTTAACAAGCGTCTTACGCTGATCAGTGATCGGACGGATTGGTAACGTGGGGATTCCATGGTCTAGCATATACCCGAATTTCTCACAATTCAAAACTAATTTTGAAATTTGCTGAGCCAATCTTTATAATTGGGTTTGGTCAAACGGTTGTTCTATAGGATATGAGTTAAGAGTCTAGAAGCTGACTTTATAATCCTCAGAGAGTAAAGATTCTAGTTAGACTTTTGTACTTGATCCTAATCTGTTCTAAGATCTTTTAGAACAAATGTACCTCCCACTATTTTCTCGAATTCCTCACACTCTCCTGGTAGGAAAACGGAAATCCTACACGACTAGGGTTTCTAGTGGGTACTGCGGTCCCACCGATTTACATGCCACCTCACCTAACAGTTATTGGTGACACATAAATTGATGAATGTACAACTCTTGTACAATGCTTCTCAAGCATGTTGCAGTGCTACTTGGCCTCTAAGCCATGAAGACCTCACCTAACAGTTATTGGTCCCATTTCTTAGTTAAGTCATACCCACCGTATAACCGTAGAAATAAAGTCGTCATTGGGTCCTCACCTAACAGTTATTGGTGCCCAACCCCACTTTTACCCTACAACATCTCATGTCTATAAAGAGGTCCAGCCCCCCGATGCAACTTGACCACTGTGTCCAGCCGAGACAAATCAACATCAGAAAGGCCTTAGCAGCTCTACTACAGTGGAAGACCTATTGACTTAATATTGGTTAATCAGGTCTTAGTGTTTGCAACTTGAGCTCTTCATAAGAGGTAATCGAACAATTGGCCAGGTAAGCAGGTGGGAGGCTCCCCTTACTCAGAGAGTAAGGTCCTAATTAAGTAACCACCTTTCATGCTTTCCTAGACACCAATTAGATCAATTAATCTAATATGACTTGCTCATGTCGGTTCACTCTCGACTTGATTGAGAAGGTTTTAATTTAGGTCTCAATTGGGTTTGCTACATCACATGTAAACCTATCTACCCGACTCTCATTCACATCACATGCAAACGGCACATTGCAGGCAGTTATAATCGCAGCAATAATTAAAGCTAAACTTTAAATCGGTGATGATCATGGATTCTAGTTAGGTCGTATTACAAGCACATGCACGTCAATCGATCAACTGGTCTTCAACTCTTGAATTGGTTCCAAGCCTCCTTGATTCAATCCTTGACCAACCCTTGATCCAATCGCCATCAACCGCTTAGACCCCTGTTCATCTCATGCCTTGTCTTCAACTTGATCATTGACGTACATCACATCACAGAAATACAACCAGATGTAAAATAAAAATAATAATAAATTACATCTTCTTTTAGAAGGCACGCAGGCCTCTCAAAACATCAAATAAGATGCATGCAAGCATCTGAAAAATTACATGACATCACAGATCACATCGCAGGTCATTACATTTGATACCAAAAGGGTTTGAATCCTATGATCATCACCATATGCAACAATTATAATTTTCAGATCTGAAAACTAACTGATTATATCATGACATAGGTTGCTGATCATGCTAATCATGATTCTAAACTTTGTAATCTCATTAACAACGTAATTAGAATCATCATTTTATCACATAAAAATCAGCATGCAAAAATCAGCACCCCTGAAAAATCTGCATGCAGAAATTTTCAGCATGCATGATCATTCAATTTTCAGATCTAATAAGCTTTTAGATAATTAATTCTTACCTTAATCTACGAAGCCTAGGCTCTGATACCACTGTTGGGAACCCGCCCATGCCGCTGATATTTCAAAAAAATTCAGATGGCAGCGGAATCGGCATAAGCGGGATCGACGTTCATCGCATGAACGTTGTTTCATGAATCGTTCGTAGTTAGATAAGAATTAAAACTTTTTAAACCTTTAGGAAGATCAGATCTTCACCTTGTGCGGGTAGATGATTACCGCAAACTGAAGTTTGTGGTCTAGGATGAAGGTTTGCTTGAAGCCGTTCAAGTGTCTGGCCTCTACGGGTATCCACACGAAGCAGTGATCCGATCAAAGCTCTCTTGTCTTTCCGGGGTGCTAGCTGCCTTGCAAAGACTTCTTTTGATGGCTGATTTTCTCTCTTTCAATCAACCCTTGATTGTGCTTGAGAGGAGGAAGAAGAAGGATGAAGAAGAGGAAGAAAAAGAATCCCCACGCAGCCTTCTTTCTTTTTCCTGCGTTGGAAGGAAGAAGGGAGGAAGAGGATGCCGCCAACACCTTTGGCTTTTATCTTCCTTGCTTGCGGCTGAACCAAGAGGAGAGGAGAGGGAGGCGTACGGCAAGGAGGAAGAGGACTTCTTCTATGCCCTAGGTGCCGCCCACAAGTCCCTTTTTATAGACATGTGGAGCTCCTAACATTTAGGAGTTCTTGATGTCTTTCCTAAGAGGGGGCGCCGTCTCTTCTCCCTTCTCCACATGGAAAGGGGAGGGGCTTATCCCCTTCCTCATGGTAAACCCTAATCCATATTAGGTAGGGATTGGAATGCCCTAATGTGGTCAAGCCCTAATCCAATTAGGCTTAGCCCAAGGGTGAACCAATTTGGATCCAATCTAGGTAAGTCCTAATCCAATTAGAACTTAAATCAATTTTGACTCAATTGAACTCTTCAATCCTAATCCAATTAGGAGTCTTATTGATTCATTAGATTAATAATTAATTGTGACTTAAGAAATTCTAATCCAAATTAGGACATATATAATTTTAGTCCTAATCCAATTAGGACTCTATTTGAATCCGAAGTCCTAATCCGATTAGGACTCTAGGAATCCTACTCCAAGTAGGAATCCAATTTTGATTCAAAACTCCTAATCTCATTAGGATTGCAGGAATCCTATTCCAAGTAGGAATCCCAGTCCTACTCCAACTAGGATTCCTAGTCCTAATCCAATTAGGACTCTAGGAATCCTACTCGAAGTAGGACTCTTGTTTCAAGTCCAATTAATTAATTTCTTTTGTTCCTTCTTCAACTGAATATCAATCGAATTGATTACTTGTGATTCATAATCACTTTTCAACCATCGGATCGGTCAATACTTCTAGTGTGTGTGACCCCATAGGTTCTACTCTGACTGGTAGTGAGATATATTATGATCTCTATCATAATATCATTGAAAACTCCTTTCAATGGATTGGAACGATTCCAACTCTACTCTTTAGGGTTTATCGATCATCGAGATAATCCCTGTGAGTCCCACCATCCACCAGTGACACCTAGCAGCATGTAGTGGCTACCTAGTAGAATAGAATGATGAACCTCTAGGTGCAGTTATCGTGTGATACAGTCCTACTATCGTGGATCCCTACAGGACGGAGGTCATGGATAACTCGTCAAACCCCTTCGTCTGTCATATGTCAAGATTTATTTGACTTGAGTTCGATAGTGAAAAACTCTTTCTCCACTTTATATTACTGCCCTGGCCAAGGTCTTAGAACTCAGTCTAACAAATCACATAGGATCACTCCTCTTCTATCAAGGTCGATAGATTCCATGTAAGTGCATACCCTACTCCTACAGTGAACTTACTGCAGCCAATCTACACTACAAGGACCCATATGACTAGAGACCATGTATACGTGTAGTCAAACTACAATAACCTCATTGTGAGTAGCTGAAGCACCGCAGGTCAAAGGACCAGTCATACTACTGCAACATCAAGCAAGTCACTGACGAGTGGATAGACATCCAAGTGACTTCGTGTCTTGGTCACGCTCAGTACCCTTGTTCTCTAACAAGCACCTGCACTATCACTTCAGTGTCCCTACACTGTAGACTCAAGTCTCGTCCATCCAGAAGGAAAGTGATCTGTGCACTGATCGGATCGATCACCGTCCTCGTGATGATCCATTGATCAGGAGCATTTAGAAATTAATCACTAATGATACATGGCTCAAATTCTCAACTCTTGAGAATATGTATCATCATTTTATTAATTTCTTGGACGATTCATAGACACATAAATAATATGAATGAAAAGATGCCTTTTATTTATCCAATAATAAATAGTCAAGTACAAAATTATGTCCCTAGAATTAATAATGTGTCAGCCAGATTGGCTTCTAGGGCATACTTCTAACATTCAGGAGTTGCTTTATATTAAAAGGCAACCCTGTAGATAAAGGGTGGTGGTACTTCTCCCCTCGAGGAGGCTGCAAGCTGTTTGGGGGCCTACCCACTTCCATCCACGGATGGAAGGATAATTTTTCCTACATCTCCTCCGAGCGGTCGTGGGGATTTAATCCGACCTGGAGCTTTTTGCTGGCCTCGGTGAATAATAGGCTCCCGCAGTTGTCGCAGTCCAAGCAGAAAACCTTAGATAGTTTGCTCGGACTGAAAGAGACTCCTTGGCTCCCCGACCTGCTCAGCGAGGAGGCCTTGGTGAATCTTGGCTTGAGCCCGGCTCATCCCAAGGGTAAGAATAATTTGACTTTTTCTTCTTTCATTTTTGCGTTAAGGATGCTGACAAGACTTTTTGTCTTCAGATATCGCAGGGATGATTTTCAACACTAAAATGCTGGTGGCCATATATAAGAAGAAGAGGGCTGCCCCCAAAGGGATCCATCTTGAGGGGAGGCCGAAGAAGGCAAGAGTCACTTCCGGCCTTGAGGTCGAGCAGGGAGAGTTTAAGATTGCTGCTCCTGCTTTGGTTGGGCCTAGTCGGAGGCCCATAGGAGAGGCCGACGAAGTCCTACCCAGGCGGCGGTCGCACCTACCGACCAAGTTCCAGAGATCGCCGCTATAACTCAGCCGTCCAGGCTGGATTCTAAGCCAAGGCATGGGCCTAGGACTTCAGTCCCCCGCCCCACATTCTCATTGTGCACCGAGGCTGCGACTTTCTCCGAAGCTTCGGCCTTGGCAAGGATTGAGCCAATGTTTCCCGAGTCCAGTGGGGAGCCATCACGGCGCGTACCTGAGGGCGATTCGACCCTCAGATCCGAAGAGGTTGCTCGCAGGCTCGTGCGCAGCATCATGCTTTCGCACGACCACGCATTGATGGAGGACGACCTTGGCGACCTCGTCCACCATGTCTACTCGGCGAGCATACAGGTAAGTGATGTCACCCTTCCGTCCCTTGTTTGTTTCTTTTGTGGATGTTTAACTTTTGTTGACACTTCTCTTTCTGTGCCAGTCTCTTCATGTGGTTGACGTGTTGATATCCAATATGCTTGCCGACCGAGAGGAGCTGAAGGCACTCCAGTTGAGAATGGAGCGTGCCGAGTTCCAAGGATAAGAGGCTGAAGGCCGGGCGGCGTCTGCTGCGCAGCGTCAGCAAGAAGCCGAGGATCGGGCGGCAGCCGCCGAGCAGCAGCGACATGAAGCCGAAGAGAGAGCTATTGCCGCTGCACAACGGCTTCGGAAGACTAAGAAGAAGGCGCGCTCCTCCTCGGCGAGCCATATTTCTAAGCTCGTAATAAAGAATAAACTGGCTTAGATCCAAGCCATGGAGGCTGAGCATTCCCGGGCTCGTTCCTCCTCGGCGAGCCATATTTCTAAGCTCGAAACTACTCTAGCCCATCTTTGGGGCGAGGCAGAAGAGCGAGAGCTAAAGATCGGGAGCTCGAGGGCCTGGTGGAATCGTCTGCCTGCGAGGCCGTTGAGAAATTTTGTCGGTTGGGGGAGTACATCGCCGAACTGGCGGAAGGGGCTGCTGCCGCTATAGTCGAAGATTTCGACAATTGTTGTTTCCCAATCCAGCAATTTTGCCCTGGAGTCGACCTCAACGGCCTTCAACCAAACCTGGATGGGGCTGCTGAGGAGGAAGAGGATGCTGCCGAAGTCGCTGGCGAGGCCAGGTCGAAGATTGCCCCCGAAGCTGCCAACTGGGTGGAATCATCAGTCGTTCCTGACGCCAGCGCTGGAGCTGAAGCCACCGAAGCAGGCAGGGACGGTGCTCCCGAGGTTGCAACTGAGCCGGAGGCCGTAGCCGATACTAATGCAGAGGTCGTCCATGTCAATTGATTTTTATTCTTATTCTTGTAAGGCTGGCTGTTTAGGCCTTTTGTAATTCTCCCGACCATGAGGTCAGGTGCTTTTGTATTCGGTCTTTGGCCTTTTCTGTCAATAAAATTCTTTTTTTTTCAACAAGTGTTTTGAGTTTGTTTCGCTTCATGCTCGGATATTAAGATCCGAATTATGTAACTCAGACCCGGGCCCATCTTGCATAGCAACGGTTGCACTTAGTACTCGTAGGAATCTTCGGGTTCGGTACACCCCTAATTTAAAGATAAACCTCATGTGAGGCGAGCTCATGACTCTTCATTTAATAGTATGGGCCGCTTTAAGCCTTGCCTAGGAGAGCGAAAGACAAACAATCACAAATTATCTTAAGGATAGAAGCCCGTCTGGTGGGCTCTTGTTAACTCAGGAGCATAGGCGAGTTCGGAAATAAGCGGATCCGTGAGCAGGAATCCACTCGAGGGCCGAGGCCGACTCGAGATTTAGAAATCCATCTGAGAGCCGGAGCCACCTCGAGGGTAATAAGTGATAGTCAACTTTAAAGACCACGCAATAGCACGTATCTAGTAGGATAGTGATTACAGATATCGATCCACAGGAATTGGGGTATAGTTGTTTTCTTAAAAATATTTGAAAAAGAAAATTTGTGAAGACTATTAAACTAAACAATTTAATAAGAAATGCAATTAAAATGATATCAGTTTGAGAAAAATCTAGGGCAAGGAATTCACCACTAACATCAGAACAAGGGTTATTTGTATTTTAATTTATTCTTGGATTAATATGCAAGTTGGCTACAAGCCTAATAAGCATTTAAATAGAAATTCACAAAAGTAATTTGGAAATAATCCATTTTCAGTTGGCATGAAATGTCTACCCTAAACTAATGTGGCAGGACACTGCATCTTTCCTAAGCATGGATGATCTTCTATTAACTTAGTGATCATGAAGAACAGTTGTATAAACTTCATATTTAAAATCACAGAAATTAAACATGAGATAAAATAAAATATTCATTAGGAACAAAATAAAGTTTATACAACTCCAAGAATAAAAATAAGAAAATACAAAATTCTTAGCCCTTTGTTAGGGCTGCATCCAGCCCCAGTGAGAGGATTAGGCTTCCATACAGACGCGAACAGCTGCACTGCAGGGGGACTTCATGATGATTGGCTCTCCCTCCTTCCTTCTGTCGGCTCCCTCTTGGACTACTCCAGCACCGGAAGAATTATTGGGTGCGAATTAATGAGAAGAGTGAATGGGATCCGCTGGGTGAGTAAGAATCCTCCTCTTGTTCACGCCTGGGCCTTTTATAGGTTGCAACTCTCTCCCTCCTTCCCTGTTCCGATGAAAGGCTGGCACATGACTCTTGATCTTGATCCTTGGATGCGGTGGATATGCTGCTGGGAGCATGGACGACGCGGACAAAATCTGGGAGGTGACGTGGAGATGAAGATGTTGGGACTTCTGCGGACTTTGATTTCCTGCAGTTGGGGTGATGTTCACGGCTGGGAGGAAATCTGGGAAGACAGGATTTTGCTGGGATTTATCCATGGATGATGAAGTTAATCCGGATGTTGGCGTGGATGCTGATCTTGCGAACGGAAGAAAGCTTGGTGGTGTTTGGATGCCATGAAGCTCGGGAGATGATCGCGGATGGGAGCTTCTAATCCGTGAGCTGCTCCATTCTGTTTCTGTGAAGTCTGGGACTTGAAATTCGGAAGAGATGAAGCTAGGGCTTTGAATGCGGAAGGGAGAAAGCTGGGGACGCGTTGGGCCGTTGTGGATGCATTGGATTCCGCTGGAAGTGAGATCGCTTAGATGGGAAGGTGTTTGAATGGATTCGGATGGAATTAATCCCGAAATAGGGGAATGGAAGATGGCTGGATACTCGGACGCGGGAGGATGAACTTGGACGTTGGGAGATTCCATGGGATCAAACGTGGATGCTGCAAAGAAATGATTTGTGAGCTGGGATATTCGGAGAAGGAAAGATGAGCTGGGAGCAAATCCAGATGGGGTTGATCCGGCTAAGATGCGGCTGGGAAGAAGATCTTGCTGGATTGCGGAAGACGTGCTGATTTGCTGGGATTGGTGCTTGTCTGTGGGTGGTGATCTAGCGGGACAAGAGGAATACGTGGGACTCGGCTGGCAACTTGGATGGGAGAATGTCTGAGATGCAATCCTTGGCAGGTGATCTAATCTGGGAGATAAGATTTGATGGCTGGGAGGTTTGAGATGTTGGATTTGGTTCGGAAGAGGAATACGTGTGAAACAGGGGATGCATTTGTTGGCTTGATCCATGATGAAGGGACGATGGGAAGATCACAATGGGATGAAGCTCCCTTGTTCTGTGAAGTTTGAGAAGAGGTTGAACCGAGAAAGCAGGGTATAAGCTTGGAGGAATTTGGAAGAGATTTACGGGATGGTTGGAAGGCGTTGGATTTGTTCATGGGATACGGGAGCTGGAAAGGATGTGGAAGAGATTGATCCGTGGGAGAAGAAGTTTGGATTTAGCTGGGAACAGGGGATCTTTGGAACAGTGAGAGTGATGCTGGATTTGGAACTGTGAACGGTGGGGTCAATCCAGGAGGCTGTGGGAGGAATCATGTGGACGGGAGGAAAGGAGTGACGTGGAGGAAGCTTGGTCGTGGGGAGCATGTAAACGGGATGAAAAGATTTTCGGGAGATGATCTAATCCGTAGGTGCAGTGGGAGAGAGGAAGATTAGGATAAGAAAATGAACCGGGAGCATGGAGTTTGGATCAATCCGGAAGAAGCTGGGTTTTGATTTTATCCCACGGGTCATGCGACTCTATTCCAGAACAAGGGAAGAAAGAAAAGAAAAGATAACGTGGGAGGTTGAAATATGGAATGAAGGAAGAGCTTGGACACGTGGAAGGAAAGGTTCTGATTCGTGAAACTTGGATGTCGTGAATGCAGGGGAGCTGGGAAGGGAGACGCGTGGAAAATGCTCACGACTGCGGATGAATTCTGTTCGTGGGATAGCTGATTGCACATGAAAGCTGATCCATGATACATGTTCAATATGGGAGAATGTTAGAACATAAACGATTGAACTCGATTGGATGTGAAAGGAATAGATGAGTTGGGCTGAATCGAAAATCTGAGAGGGTCTGATTCACAGGGTGCATGCGATTTGGGTTCAGGGATCATCCCAAATGAATTTTACTCGACCTGATACATTAGACTCGACCAATAAAGAAAATCAATCAAACTTGAATAATTTATTTAAAATGAAATGACGAAGGAAAACACATTTTCTCATATTTAAATTTAGAATATGTGTATGAAAATAATAATAAGTGCTATGTAAAATAGATTAATTTATGTATTATTTAGCACTTATCACACCCCAAACCTACATTTTGCTAGTTCTCGAGCAAAATAAAAACTAACTCACTTTCGCAGGAATCGCGATTGCATTTACTGTATGCAATAAGGCTTTAAACCCCTAGATGACCCTAGTGGACGAGTTTTGTCTCGTGAGGATTTTCGGCTCAGATACCCACAAACTGTTGTCTCTATCTAAAGAATTTATTATACTATTTTATAAAACCTGATTTTAAATGCATAAGTGCTAGAATTTCAAAAGCACACAAAGTTTTAATTACTAAGTCAGCCCAAAACCTAGGTCAAGATGCAATTCAAGTTGAGGTCATTAAGTTTCCGTTAGGGAGTTGTAAAACGTAATTATACTTGGGTGCTCGGTGATATCTGGACCATACACAAGCTAAGGCTTTAGATCCCCCAAAATACTACTAAAGCTAGTAGTTTCCATGAATTGGTCAGATAAGACCTAATCACTGATTCAAAATCATCCTATCTTGCAGGATTTTGAGAGTTGTGGATGTTTACTTTAATACCTCATGGGCTTTATCTGTAATATTCCAGTTTACTTGAATTTTTACAAAGACGGCTTTCATACTATCATTTTTTTAAGGTCAATATTATTTTCTCTTTCCTTTTTTTATTTATTTTATTTTTTTTTGCACTTTTTCTCTTGTAATGATTCTTCCGTGTAGCGAGCATTCAGTCAATAACTCCCACACCAGATGGCATAAGGTGTTGGGCTTCAAGACTTTCCTACGGACCTATGCTCAGGTTCATCATCACAAGCCCGCTGACCTTTGACGATAGGTAGCCCTTTTCGATGTACCTGACTAAATTCACTTTTTTTTTGAGATAAAAGTGAATTAGATAAGTATGATTCATCAGAATTCAAGGTTGCTACCAAACTTAACAACATAATGTTGAACCTAATCCTTAGAAGTGCAGGCCATGTGTGTTGTGAAATTCCAAAGTAAAAATTATCTTACAACTCGCTAAAAGAAATTTTAATAAAAAGAACTCAAATTGTCTTACTCCTGACTAGTCATTGGGCTTTTTTAGATTTTATATACTTCGTGTGTTTATCATGTCAGCACTAAGGCATAGAAATTAGGTTTTTTTTGAAATAAAAAAATTCGAAAAACTTATTCACAAATCAAAAATGCGAAAAATTTCTTCAAAAATTTCAATCCTATACCCTCCAACCTATATCAGACATTATCCTCAATATTTTTTTTGGATATTATATTATTATTTTTGTTATTATTTTATTTTATTTTATTTTGGACGAAAATATGATGCATATGGAGGATAGAAGCATTTTACCTTAATTGCATCAGTAATATGAGGACTCTGAAAAAAATGCGACAAGAAAATGTGCAAAAATGACCAATGAGAATTGGGTTGCCTCCCAACAATGCTAAGTTTAACGTCTTCAACCAGACGCAGTACATCCTTAATTATCCCGATAAATAGGATCCATCAAATCAAGGGATTCAATCAATTGTCCATCTGCAAGACACTCTATGTACGGTTTCAATCTTTGACTATTGACGTTCAGGATACGACCATCACTGATGTTTTGGATTTCTACTGCACCATGAGGAAAAACCTTTCTAACTAAAAAGGGACCATCCCACCTAGAGCAAAGTTTACCAGGGAAGAGACGCAATTTAGAATTGGATAGCCAAACCTTTTGATTGGGCTCGAAAGACTTACGATTAATGTATTTGTCATGGAAAGCTTTAGTCCTTGCCTTGTATATTTTGGCATTTTCATACGCCTCATTGCGTAACTCTTCAAGCTCGTTTAGTTAAAGTTTCCGGTTAGAACCAGCTGCTGCCATATCAAAGTTAAACTTTTTAATGGCCCAAAAAGCTCTATGCTCAAATTCTACCGGTAAGTGAAAAGTTTTACTAAAAATCTGTCAATAAGAAGGCATGCCAATAGGAGTCTTATATGCAGTACGGTAAGCCTAGAGAGAATCGTTTAACCTCTGAGACCAATCTTTCCTATCAGGGCGTATTGTTTTTTCTAAGATGTGTTTTATCTCCCTATTGGAAACTTCAACTTGTCCACTTGTTTGGGAATGGTACGAGGTGGCAACTTTGCGAATGATTGAATATTTGCGAACCAAAGCTTCGAAAGATCGGTTGCAGAAATGTGATCCCCCATCACTATGAAAGTAGATCCTAGGTTCTTCGGTGTTAAGCATGCTGAATTTTTTTTTTTTTTTGAAAACCATGGCTGAACCTGATCGGGTTGCCTACGTACCCCTTCATAAGGGGGGTCAAGCCATACGTAGTTCTTTTTAAGTTTCAAAAACACAGCGAAAAAATCGAATCAAACAATTTAATTCATGCATGCTTACAAGATCAAATCTAGAAATCAGCACCTTAAGAACACATAGGATTATGCCAGAATCATTTAAACAATTCTGCTAAAATATTCATGCATGATTAACTATCAGATCTGAAAGGTAAATACTCTATTCCGATTAATCTCTGAATATTCATCGAATGGATTCTGGATATAACTCCGTGAGGAGCCCCAAAGAAGGGTAAAACCTCGGGAAATCGGACCTAGATCCTGACTCCAAAATAAAAAGATTAATATAGAATTAATACCTTTTATGATGGAAGAATCTTGTGGATCTAATCCTTGACTTTGCAGCCACGCACATGAATGGCTTCTACGAGAAGTACACGCGAAGCCCTAGGTAGATCATCTTCCGCGGGAGTGCTAGCTTACGCAGGAACGTTGCAATGGCTGAAGCTTTCTCCTTCTAAACACTCAACCTTTGATTGTTCTTCAAGGAGATGGAGGATGAACGTGAGGAAGAAGGATAAAAAGGGATGGAGGCCCTCAGAGAATTTTTTAAAAATTTTTTGAAACCTCTAAATATGGTATATTTTGAACCCAAGGCATGGGGGTCTTTTATAGCCAAAAGACCACCCCACGCCTCACACCTAATTTAGCCAACTAATTTGGCTGATAAAATTTCTAAAAAATTTTGGTGGTTTGGCAGCTAAGAGGAGATAAACATATTCAAATTTTGTGCATTTTGGATCCCTAAAAGATAGGAATTCATGTATCCAAAGTTTAGCCGCAGACCACCCTATTTCATGCACCATGCAATCCCTACAAATTAGGAAATTCATCTAAATCTTTCTAGAAAGATTTAAGGCGCCATTTTTATAGAAAATATAGCCCCACGCCTCCTCTCTTCTCACGCCAATTTTTGGCCAAAAATAAAGAGGATAGGTATAGAAAATATTGGGGATAAATTAAGGTGTCATTCTTCTCCAAAAAGATAAGGATGGGTTTCTAAAATTTAGGGATTCTTCTTCTTATCCAATTCTGATTATTTAGACTCATAATCCTCATCAAATAAGGTCTTCTAATTGATTTGGATCAAGGTCAATCCAATTGGGTCAAGTCTCATCAATTGGATCAAGCTCAATCTACTTGGGTTGAACCCAATCCAATTAGGTCAAACCCTGATGCAGCCCAAATTGAATCCTATTCAATTTGGCTCAACCTAAGCCCAATTACTCATTCAAATTGAGTTCATTAGCAATCTAATTGCTAATTAATCCTCCAATAATTCAATAATTATTTTAATGCAACTTTTGCTTTGGATAATTTGTCAATCGAATTGACCAAATTACCCCTGAATGATTCTTAATCATCAATCAGCCATTTGATCAACCTAGAAACTTCTATGCGTGTGACCTCATAGGTTCGAACCTAAGCCGGTAGTATAGGAACGTCTTCCTATACTAATCGATGTGACCATCTAGCAATGGTACCCAACGTCCGGATAGGCCGAATATATGCGAAGCAAATATTCTGGAACCCTGAACTATGGTTACTGTATAATTCAATCCCTTTGACTCCTAATGCCAGGATGACTTGGAGCTCACTGTCAACCCTATAATTAGTACATCCATTATGTGATTAACTTTAGATATCCCGTGACTCCTCACTGGTATTACCCTGGCCAAGGTTTTGCTAAATTAATCACAAGACATTATCTCATGTTTCCAGGAGGGGTCAATTCCATCTCGACTCACAACTGACTACGCAAGTACTTGACTGCACCCAATGACCTTCCGTCACTGAATTAGAAATTCAGATAGTCCGGTACCAAAGTATAGTGAGTTGCTTGCTAATCACAGGTTGCGATCTCAGGTCAGAGGGCCAAACTTATACCCATATCCAATCGGAATATCTCTTGACAATAAAGCATTCCGGAATTGGTCACGTTCAGTGAAATGTACTCCTACACTTCACCTGTATAAAATACCAGTGTCTCCACACTCCTTGGTTAAGAGGACAACCAATGTATATGTCACATAACGACCTAATCTCGATAATGTTGTCGTCCTAGTAACAACATATCATTTGGTCGCAAACAAGTTTAAGGACTCAAAGATAAATCCTCCTTTATCATAACATAAGTCCTAAGGACTTCATCATATAAGAGTTCATTTGAAGATAAAATGTTGAATAATACCAAATAACACTTTATTAATTTGTCAATTCATTTATAAAATTCAATCATCAATATGCTGACGATTGACATTTAGGATACAAATCCCAACAAATCCCACTTAGCCTAATGGCAATCGGCACAGTATCTAATACCCATCTTCGACTTGTGTTCGTTGAACTCTTTGATGCCGAGGGCTTTGGTAAATGGGTCAGCCATATTTTCTTTTGTATCAATTTTCTGTAGAATCCGCCACTGTGTGCTGCTTGGAACTCTTCCAACAGATAGCACCACCCTTAAGAGTGAAGATATATCCCGACACGCTCTTGCTATCATCTTGATCTGACTGAAAACTTGAATCGGTATATCCCTCAAGTTTTAAGTCAGAATCACCGTAGACAAGCCACTGATCTTTAGTATTTCTCAAATACTTAAGGATGGTTTTTACAACCTTCCAGTGGTTGCTACCTGGATCAGACTGGTATCTGCTCACTACTCCTAGTGAGTATGCCACGTCTGGTCTAGTACATGTCATGGCATATATTATAGATCCCACTGCCGAAACATATGGAATTCTATCCATACTCTCTCTTCCTTGAGAGGTTGTCGGACAATCCCTTTTAGAGAGGTTAATTCCATGGCCCATTGGAAGATAGCCTTTCTTGGAATTAATCATACTGAACCTCTTCAGTATAGTATCAATGTATGTGGATTGGGATAATCCAAGCAATCTTTTAGATCTATCTCTATAGATCTTCATCCCTAGGATGTAAGATGCTTCTCCCAAATCCTTCATGGTAAATTGAGATGATAGCCATACCTTTATTCCTTGTAATGCAGGAATGTCATTTCCGATTAGAAGAATGTTATCCACATACAAAACAAGAAATATAATAACTGAACTATTTACCCATTTATAAATGCAAGGTTCCTCTGCATTCTTGATGAAGCCATATGATTTGATCACCTTATCAAATCGTATGTTCCAACTCCATGAAGCTTGCTTTAATCCATAAATGGATTTTTGAAGCTTGCACACCTTAGACTCATCTGCAGATATAAAACCTTCAGGTTGCATCATATACACATCCTCTTCTAAATCTTCATTTAGAAATACGGTGTTTACATCCATTTGCCAGATTTCATAGTCTAAATGTGCTGCTATCGCAAGCACAATCCGAATAGACTCGAGCATTGCCACGGGAGAAAATGTCAAATCATAGTCAATACCATAACGTTGACGATATCCTTTGGCAACCAGACGGGCTTTATAGGTCTCTACCTTTTCGTCTGCACCCCGTTTTCTTTTGAATATCCACTTACACCTTATGGGTTTAATCCCTTCGGATGGGTCAACTAATGTCCATACATCATTTACCTTCATGGATTCCATTTCGGATTGCATGGCTCCAAGCCATTTATCAGAGTCATACCTCTGCATTGCATCCATGTATGTGATCGGATCCTCATCGTTTTCATCAAATTCGATAGGATCTCCGTCCCGGACCAAGAAACCGTAATATCTGTCCGGCTGACGTGGTACTCTACCTGATCGTCTTAATGGTGCATCTAAGATGGGTTCTGGATCTGATCTAATCAAATCCAACTCCATTGATTCAGCAGATGGTGTCGGATCTTCTACATGTTGAACTTTCCTAAGCTCAACATTAGAGCTTTTAGTTTCTTTACTAAGAAATTCTTTCTCTAAGAAAACAGCTCTATTGCTTACAAACAACTTTTGTTCTTCAGCAAAGTAAAAGTAATATCCTTTAGTTTCTTTAGGATAACCAACAAAGAAATATTTGTCAGACTTGGGTTCAAGTTTGTTTGTCTTCAAACGTTTGACGTACGCTGGACATCCCCAAACCCTAAGGTGAGAGAGCATCGGCTTACGTCCAGTCCACATCTCATGTGGTATTTTATTTACAGACTTACTTGGAACCTTATTTAAAATATAGCAGGCTAACTCAAGAGCATATCGCCAAAAGAATATGGGCAGATCAGCAAACCCCATCATGGATCGAACTATGTCTAACAGAGTTCGATTTCTCCTTTCTGACACACCGTTATACTGTGGTGTACCCGGAGGAGTCCATTGAGAGAGAATTCCATTTTCTCCTAGATATGTCAAAAACTCACTAGTGAGGTATTCACCTCCTCGATCTGATCGAAGAGTTTTAATACTTTTTCCAGTTTGTTTTTCTACTTCATTACGATATAATTTGAACATTTCAAATAATTCAGATTTATGTCTCATTAAATAGACATAACCATACCTAGAAAGGTCGTCTGTAAACGTAATGAAATATGAATACCCACCTCTAGCATTTGTACTCATTGGCCCACATACATCAGAATGTACAAGGGTCAATAAGTCACTGGCTCGTTCACCTTTTCCGGTAAAAGGTGATTTGGTCATTTTACCAAGAAGGCATGATTCACAGGTTGTCAATGATTCACAAACATCGAGGATTCCCTCTTTACTTAACCTGTTCATCATGTTCTTGTTAATATGTCCTAGCCTATGATGCCAAAGGTAGACATCCGTGACATTATCTATTCTAGAGCGCTTATTGGACTTGTACATTACATGAACAGGCTGTGACAAAATGTAAATGCCATTACTCAGAGTTCCATTCATTACAGCAGCACCATTCCAAATGATATTGCAATAATCCTTTTTTATTGATATTTCATAACCATTTTTGGCCAAAAGGCCTACAGAAATGACATTCAATAAAAAACTTGGACAATAGTGACAATCACTAAGGACATTTACATGAGAGCTGAATTCAAGTTTAAGAATTTCTAAAGCTAGAACTGGACCTGATCTTTCATCTCCAATATTCAGGAACCTTTCTCCTTCTTCAAACCTCTCACTGTTTTCAAATCTCTCATTGACCTGAAGTCCTTGCAATGAATTGCATATATTAAACGGACTTCAAGTATCTAATACCCAGGTCGAATTATCACATATAGAGAAATTACAAGGTGTTATCATATAAATACCTTGATCAGCAACTGATTGCCCTTTTCTCTTGCTTGGCCTATTCGGGTCAAGTGAGGCAAGGTACTGAGGATAATTCCTCTTCTAATGCCCCTGCTTCTTACAATAGAAGCATTCTGTCAGATTGTGGTCAGCCTTAATCTTTTTGGTCTGACTTGGCTTAGCACGTTGCACCTTTTTCTTTTGATTCTTATTTTTTTTCTTTCCTTTCTTAAAGGTACCACGACCCCTGGACGAACCTCCCACTAAATTCACCGACCCTTTTAAGAGTTGGTGATCCTTTTCAAAAGTTTGTAGTAAATCCAACAATTGGTGATAATTTACTACCAGTTTCGTCATACGAAAGTTGGTGAGAAAGGGACGGTATGATCCAGACAATGAGTTTAGTATGGCATCCTTCCCCAATTGATCATGAAAGAGAAAGCCAAGAGTGCTTAGACGTTCGATCAACTCAATCATGTACAGTACATGATCAGTTACCAAGGTCCCGTCTTTCATTCGGGCGCTGAAGATGGCACAACTGGTTTCGTGCCTCTCAACGTCGTAGGGAACACCGAATGATTCATTCAACACTTGAATGATGTCTTCCGGCTGCGCATTCTTAAAACGCCTACTAAACTCATCACTCATTGCTGCCAACATGATGCATCAAACAGTGATCCGGTCACTAAGCCACTTCTGATAAGTGTCTCTGGCCGATCTTGATGCATTAGCAGCGGACTGCTCAGGTGCTGGATCCGTTATCACATAAAGGATCCTTTCATGCTCTAGCACTATTTTCAGTTTTCTATGCCAATTATTAAAATTTGGACCAGTCAACTTGTCATTGTCCAAAAATGAGCGAAGTGACAAATTAGTGGCCATTTCTGTATAAAAAAAAATTTGGCTATTAGTATATGAATTGACTAAACACATTAGACTTGGACTTTAGTCTAAAGGTACTTCCACTATTTTATACAAATTGGTAGCCTCTACCTCCAATTCGAAAAATTACTTTTAATTCTTTAGTGGACACTAGAACCCAATAGATCGCATATAGGCCCGAATGTGGCTCGGCTAACCCATATGCACCTATTAGTAGGTTCTTAACCAATTGCTTCACCAAGCAACTTCTAGTGATGATTTTGCCCTAGGTTCTTCAGCAGGCGTGTGGCGCCTCCACCGAATACCCTAGTTAGGTCCAACCATTAAATGATAGGGTTCAGTCTAATCAACTAATAGACGACCAAGCCCGAGTGTGGCTCGGCTCACCTGACCGTCTATTGAAGGTATACTTAACTCATCATATATTGAATGACAATTCCAATGCTTGATAAGTACCAGGCGTGTGGCGCCTCCAATAATTATCAAAACATTGGACCCATTATCACCCAAACTAATGGGAGGCTATGACCTAGTTATCCCCATAACCATTTCATTTTAAGGACCTAATAATTTTAGAGGATTTCTTAATTAGGATAGATAAGAAGATCCGGTTAGTTTAATTTCTTCCACTGACTTCACCAAATCAGATTAGACTCAAACTGGTTAAGGAGGCACCTAAATCAGTCAAACTGATTTTTCTTATAGGCATGGGCTAACGCGAATCATTAAGTGATCCAATCAAAATATGATTGACCATGTCGGCCAGGTAAGTGAGATCGGTGGAAGGGATATGCCATTTACTCGACAAAGACGAATCAGTGCGAGTAGCTCCCAATTAAAAACCACCGGTCAAAACTGCCAAACTTACCTTAGACACCGACTGGTTAATCAATTTCGATTTGATTACTCAAATGACTCGAGCTACACCTCTGAGCCTAAATCAAGTTCCATCTTGGTCTAATCAAAGATATGGACTTGATCCATCTACAACTATTGTAAATTGATCTAGAATTTTCTTGACCTAATCTAGTTACTACTTAATTAGATTTGATCAATTAATTCTATTTGTCCATGTATATTCTAACCTTAGGTCTAACCCAATCCTAGGAACTTGATTCAAGCTAACCCATATGCACAAAGAATTATGCAATGTCAATTAATTGAGTTACAATTCTATTTCATAACACTTAATTCTCAATTAAGTTTAGACTTATGAAAGTTTTGATCATTGCATATTTCTTTTTAATTACATATTAATTACAATATTTCAATTCGTAAAACATATTTTCAGATCTGAGTTTTTGTAATTAATCACATATAATCAGATTTAATTTATGTTTAAGTCATTATGTTTTATGTTCATGCATCACATATGCATAACAACATGAATTACTTCAAACAACATACATCTTATGTATTTATTTTTTTACTTTTATTTTCAGATCTGATTTATTTATTAAAATCAGAGATCATATGAATTATAAACTTTATTTAGATCTAATCTAAACAATATTATAATTTCAGATTTATTTATGTTACTAATCCTAACACAAACATGCATCATATGCATTCAAAATTTCAGATCTAGTTAATCATGCATAATCAGTAATTAAATCAATCATAAAAAATACTTTAGATCTAATCTAAGCATGCTCATGATTTCATATTTAATTGCAAAAATTAAAACATAAAAATTTGAATATGAACCTGGCTCTGATACCACTGAAAGTGGATCCTAGGTTCTTCGGTGTTAAGCATGCTGAATTTTTTTTTTTTTTGAAAACCATGGCTGAACCTGATCGGGTTGCCTACATACCCCTTCATAAGGGGGATCAACCCATACGTAGTTCTTTTTAAGTTTCAAAAACGTAGCAAAAAAATCGAATCAAACAATTTAATTCATGCATGCTTACAAGATCAAATCTAGAAATCAGCACCTTAAGAACACATAGGATTATGCCGGAATCGTTTAAACAATTATGCTAAAACATTCATGCATGATTAACTATCAGATCTGAAAGGTAAACACTCTATTCCGATTAATCTCCGAATATCCATCGAATAGATTCTGGAGATAACTCCGTGAGGAGCCCCAAAGGAGGGTAAAATCTCGGAGAATCGGACCTAGACCCTGACTCTAAAATAAAAAGATTAATATAGAACTAATACATTTTATGATGGAAGAAACTTATGGATCTGATCCTTGACTTTGCAGCCATGCACATGAATGGCCTCTACGAGAAGTACATGCGAAGCCCTAGGTAGATCATCTTCCGCGGGAGTGCTAGCTCGCGTAGGAACGTTACAATGGCTGAAGCTTTCTCCTTCTAAACACTCAATCTTTGATTGTTCTTCAAGGAGATGGAGGATGGATGTGAGGAAGAAGGAGAAGAAGGGATGGAGGCCCTCAGAGAATTTTTTCAGAATTTTTTGAAACCTCTAAATATGGTATATTTTGAACCCAAGGCATAGGGGTCTTTTATAGCCAAAAGACCACCCCACGCCTCACACCCAATTTAGCCAACTAATTTGGCTGATAAAATTCCCAAGAAATTTTGGTGGTTTGGTAGCTAAGAGGAAATAAACATATCCAAATTTTGTGCATTTTGGATCCCTAAAAGATAGGAATTCATGCATCCAAAGTTCAGCCGCAGACCACCCTATTTCATGCACCATGCCATCCCTACAAATTAGGAAATTCATCTAAATCTTTCTAGAAATATTTAAGGTGCCATTTTTATAGAAAATATAGCCCCACGCCTCCTCTCTTCACACGCCAATTTTTGGCCAAAAATAAAGAGGATAGGTATAGAAAATATTGGGGATAAATTAAGGTATCATTCTTCTCCAAGAAGATAAGGATGGGTTCCTAAAATTTAGAGATTCTTCTCCTTATCCAATTCTGATTATTTGGACTCATAATCCTCATCAAATAAAGTCTTATAATTGATTTGGATCAAGTCCAATCCAATTGGGTCAAGTTCCATCAATTGGGTCAAGCTCAATCTACTTGGGTTGAACCCAATCCAATTAGGTCAAACCCTGATGCAGCCCAAATTGAATCCTATTCAATTTGGCTCAACCTAAGCCCAATTACTCAATCTAATTGCTAATTAATCCTCCAATAATTCAATAATTATTTTAATGCAACTTTTGCTTTGGATAATTTGTCAATCGAATTGACCAAATTATCCCTGAATGATTCTTAATCATCAATCAGCCATTTGATCAACCTACAAACTTCTATGCATGTGACCTCATAGGTTCGAACCTAAGCCGGTAGTATAGGAACGTCTTTCTATACTAATCGATGTGACCATCTAGCAATGGTACCCGACGTCCGGATAGGCCGAATATATGCGAAGCAAATATTCTGGAACCCTGGACTATGGTTACTGTATAATTCAATCCCTTTGACTCCTAATGCCAGGATGATTTGGAGCTCACTGTCAATCCTATAATTAGTACATCCATTATGTGATTAACTTTAGATATCCCGTGACTCCTCACTTGGATTACCCTGGCTAAGGTTTTGCTAAATTAATCACAAGACATTATCTCCTGTTTCCAAGAGGGGTCAATTCCATCTCGACTCACAACTGACTACGCAAGTACTTGACTGCACCCAGTGACCTTCCGTCACTGAATTAGAAATTCAGGTAGTCCGATACCAAAGTATAGTGAGTTGCTTGCTAATCACAGGTTGCAATCTCAGGTCAGAGGGCCAAACTTATACCCATATCTAATCGAAACATCTCTTGACAGTAGAGCATTTCGGAATTGGTCACGTTCAGTGAAATGTACTCCTACACTTCACCTGTATGGCATACCAGTGTCTCCACACTCCTTGGTTAAGAGAACAACCAACGTATATGTCACACAATGACCTAATCTCGATAATGTTGTCGTCCTAGTAACAACATATCATTTGGTCGTGAACAAGTTTAAGGACTCAAAGATAAATCCTCCTTTATTATAACATAAGTCCTAAGGACTTCATCATATAAAAGTTCATTTGAAGATGAAATGATGAATAATGCCAAATAACACTTTATTAATTTGTCAATTCATTTACAAAATCCAATCATCAATATGCTGACGATTGACATTTAGGATACAAATCCCAACACACTAATGATAGCTCGGGGTGTGCCAAAGCGACTAAATATGTTTGTTTGTAAGAACTTAACCACAACCTTGTGATCGTTAGTCCTAGTGGCAACTGCTTCTACCCACTTCGAGATATAGTCAACCCCGACAAGAATGTACTCAAAACCAAAAGAACGCGGGAAAGGACCCATGAAATCAATACCCCAGACATCAAAAATTTCTATAATTAAAAAAATATGGTAAATGACTATAATTTCTACTTGAGTCGGACTCACCCAGTTGCTATCAGAGATAGGATAAATGATTCCGGCATCTAGCAACTTTACTACTTCTTTCTTAACCACCTCTTTCATGTTAGGGTTGAGTCTCCTTTGCATTTCACGGGTCGGTTTTGCATCTTCTTCTAGGTGAATGCGATGCATGCAAATAGATGGGTCGATCCCTTTTAGATCAGTTACGGACCATCCAATTGCATGTTTGTGTTCTCCGAGTACACTCAAAAGTTGACTCTCCTGTTTGTCAGACAGGTCAGCCGTGATAATTACAGGTAGGGTATCTTCGGGTCCTAGAAAAGCATACTTAAGGATTACCGAAAGTGGCTTTAACTCAAGTTTGGGAGGGGACTCGATGGAGGGGCACTGTAGCGTACTAGAAAGGGTAGGAAGAGGTTCATATCGGATACGCCAAGGATGAGAATTTGTGAGAGACGGATTGTTAAATAGGACATTGACTTCTTCTATGGCCTTGTTTAAATCAAAATTATCAATGTCAAAATGGGCTAAACATGCTTCCAAAGGGTCATCTGCCAGAATATAGGGAAAGGCTTCTTCTACAAGATCGTCCATTTTGTCTACTAGGAAGCACTCATCTTCCCTTGCGAGTTGATCAGAGGCGTGGAATACATTCAGTTTGACTTTCATGTTCTCAAAGGATATATCCATCACCCCAGTTCTACAGTTAATACATGCATTGGCTGTAGCTAGGAAGGGACGACCAAGAATCATAGGGATCTTTTTCTTAAGGTTCGGCACAGGTTCCATATCAAGGATGATGAAATCAACTGGAAAGTAAAATTTATCTACCTTGACTAGGACATCTTCAATTGTTCCTCATGGTATTTTAACAGATCGATCAGCCAATTACAGGGACACCGAAGTAGGCTTTAATTCACCTAATCCGAACTTCTCATAGACTGAATAAGGAAGAAAATTAACACTTGCTCCTAAATCTAATAGTGCACGATCAATCGAATTGTCTCCCACCACACAAGAGATGGTAGGGGCACCAGGATCTTTGAACTTGGAAGGGGTTTTGTGCTGGAGGATGGAGCTCATTTGTTCAGTTAGGAAGATCTTTTTAGGGACATGTGTCCTAGATTCTCGTTTTTGGGTATAAAGGTCTTTGAGAAATTTGGCATAAGATGGAACTTGTTTTATAGCATCAAGGAGAGGGAGGTTTGTTCGTCCGATTCCTGTTTACCTAAAAATATGCTAAACAGATCGTTGTTAGAACCGACAAACAAAGTTTAAATTAATTTTACTCTTACCTTTCCTACTCGAAGAATAGTGGTTGTAAGAGGTCGATCCACAGGAAGGCGATTGGAGTTGCATAAAAATAAAAATGTTCACTCGAATTCAAAATCGATTTTTGAATGATAAAGGAAAAACATTATTTTGGGGATGTGGAATGATTCTCGAGTCTATTAGAGAATGGTTTCTATTTGAAAATAAACAAAAGAAAGAAAGAAAACTTGCAATTGAAATTTGATGCAGAGTAGGATTCGATTTCTAAAGACAAAATATAAATCAAAATCGTCAATCGAACTGCAAAGATTCATTCCAAGGTTAAGAATTCTAGAATGCATATAATAAATTGTAGAATATTAAATTAAAACTTAGACATGTATTGCATAAAAAAAATTAAAAGATTGCATAAAAAGCAGAAATTAACTTAAACCTAGAACAAGGATTGCATAAAAGAAAATTTATTGATTGCATAAAAAGGATAATTACAAAAGAAATAAAATGAAGTTTGGAAGCCTAGTGCCTCCTCCTTCTACAAAATAAAACATAAAAATCAAAGGAAGGAATAAAAGAAATTAGAAAACTCCTCTTTCTTCCCTCCTCTATTTTTTTATTCTTTCTCTCTCCCCAAAATAGAGCATTT
The DNA here is from genome assembly GCF_051530095.1 of Phoenix dactylifera. Classification (NCBI taxonomy): domain Eukaryota; kingdom Viridiplantae; phylum Streptophyta; class Magnoliopsida; order Arecales; family Arecaceae; genus Phoenix; species Phoenix dactylifera. The sequence continues at coordinate 16,404,614 of NC_143195.1, forward strand.
CTTTCTCTCTTTTCTCCCCAAAACAGAGCATTTCTTTTTTGATTGCTCTCCCCATGGCAAAGCTCCCTTGTTTCTTTCTAGGACCTGCTGGCCACCACCCCCCTCTCCTCTCCTTGGACGTGAGCTCCTCCCCCCTTTTATAGATCCATCCTTGAAGCATCGAGAGGGAGAGGATGCGTGATTGCTGGGGATCCAGAAGCTCGGGCGCTGGGATTTGGGGGAGAATCACGGGCGGAAGGGATGCTGCAAATGGGATTCGCTAGCTGAAGAAGAAATGGAAGGCTGGCCGTGGGATCGATGGAAGGACGCCGTGGAAGATGGACGGATGCAGGATCACTTGGAGGAGGCGGTCACGGCTTGGATCCGTGGATGGCACCGTGGGACCGCTGGGAGGTTGGCTGGCCGCGAGATCTCTTGGAGAAGCTGGGAGGCGGACGAACGGCTGGACTGCATTCGAACGGGCGCCTGGGAGGAGGCGTTGATCACGGACGCGGCGTCGGAGGCTGGAGATGTGGACGGCTTGGTGCTGGGATCATGGATTAAAATCGGGAATGGAAGATTGGCTGCGGTTCCTTGACGATGCATCGCAGGATCACTGGAGGAGATGGTCGTCCGGGTCCACACGGAAGAGGGAGGAGCTGCAGATGCGTGATTTTTGGGAGGAATGAATGCACGGAACGGCTGGGAGCGTGGAGATGGACGCGGACTGCTTATGGGTCATGTGCCAGTTTCTGCAATGGAATTGGATTTTGGAAGAAGGTTTGGGATTTTATTTGCCCTCCTGAGAGGGGAGCTGGGAGACACCAAGTTCCGTCCAATTAGTCATATAGATAAAAAATAGTGTGATATGAAATTTGGCTTGTAGACGGATGAACTTGGTTCATCACGGGTCATCTGTTCTGACTGGAGATCAATTGCAAGTCTTTTAAGTCATGGGTCACCCAGCACCTCATAGTTATGATATGGCCAAATTAGATTTGCCCAAAATTCTTTCCCAAAAAATACAAACAAAATAGACCTGATTCGGATCCGAACCCGACTCGGACCCGACCCGATCTTCAACCAGGTCAGATCTGGGAAGGGATCCTTCTGAAGTCAAATTTGTACTCAATGTGCATTTTATCTCTAATTTATGATAATCTGTGTCAAACCCAGATATAATATTAATCCAGTGAATTTATCATTATCGGTTAGCAACAACACTAATTTTAGTGACATGTAGGTCGCACTTTTGTGCTCTCATCACACCCCCCAACTAGCTTATTGCTAGTCTCTAGCAATCAACAAGCAAACAATAAAATGAGGGCACAAAAAGATGTAGTCTAACTTATGACTCTTTTTTTTTAACTAAATACACAAAACTAAGATATGTACCCATTTTCTTAGGGAATCACGATTGCACTTAGCACGTGCAACAAGCCTTTAAACCCCTAGGTTACCCTAGTGGACGAGTGTTGTCTCGTGAGGGTTTTCAGTGAAGTTACCCACAAACTTCATCAGTCAGAAATTTCCAATTTTTAACTCGAAATTTGAACAGGTATTACTGTATGAAACTAGAATTGCAAGGACAATAGAGACTTGTTGCTATCATATTTAAACAAACTCGAACTCAAGTTTCATTATACCCCATCTATCTGCTAACAAGTCAAGAATGTAGTGAGGTGCAAGATAGTATCATATAAATGAGTGGCTTTCACTTACTTCCAACATGATCACTCCAATTTTCAAGACATTCTAAAGTTAAATAGTAATGAACACCCCGAATTTATTTATTTATTTATTTATTTATTTATTTATTTATTTATTTTATCAGACTGAATGCTAAGAAGAATGACTTGTGCAATATCTAGCCTTATTAAGCTTTCTAGCTGACCCATGTAGCGAGTGTTAGGCCAATGACTCCCGATCCAAATGGCTCAGGGCACTAGGTGTAGAGACACCCTAACAGGCTTAATAACTCAAGTTAACTAGGCTTCAAGGTCAAATTAGTCACTCAGAGTTTAATCTCAATCATCCTCACCTTTTTACGCGAACACTCGCTGCTTGCCAGGCAAGAGGCCCGGTTACTCAGTGAGAAGACTTAAATTAAACTCATTATTTTATTTTATTTTATCTCTTTGTTTTTTTTTTTTTGATTAGGGTGTTCATCACACATATAACTTTAAATTATCCCGAAGATTAAAAGTATTCATATTAGTTACAAGTTTGCATACCCCACTATTCATGTGCTTACGTGTAGGTGCTAAATCATCTTATATCATGTTAGCAGAAGATAGGTGGGACGAAAACTCAAGCTAGAACTGTTATCATATTCCTTAACTCAAAGCTATTGTCAAAGCAATTTCTAGTTTGTACAGCCAAAAAGATTAGAGTTTGAGTTAAAAATTTGAAATCCTTTTTTTAAAATTTTTTTTTTAATTGCATAAAAAAATCAAAAAAATTCTCACCCCCATACCTAAATCTAACATTGTCCTCAATGTTAAAGAAGATTTAAAGTAGTAATAGGACATAGGAGAAGTTACCTGATATGGATGGATAAAGTGACAATTGGAGCCAAAAACCCCCAAACCTGCATGTTAGTAATGTATTGAATTTTTTTTTTTTGAAAATTACATGTTGGGTTGCCTTCCAAGAGCGCTAAGTTTTATGTCTTCAGCCAGACAAAATGTAAATCCCCCTTTTTTTCAACCATTATCTAAGAATGATTTTGGAAGAGTCCGATGAAGAACAGTCGGCTGATGACAATCTATGCTCATAAGGAAAATAGAACTAAGGGGCGCATGCTTGACCCCTTCCTCGGAATGGGCAAGGTAAGCTTCTAAAGGGTCCTTATTATAAGTTTGTAAGAAAGTCTCCTGAACTATACTTTCAATCATGTCAACTTCATTGATTTCTTTGTCGTCTGGTGGTTGTTTACTTATGTTGAAGACATTAAGCTTGACTTTCATGTTGCCAAAAGATAACTTCAGCATCCCATTTCGACAGTTGATCACAGCATTTGCTGTGGCTAAGAAAGGTCTACCTAAAATTATAGGTGTGTGACTGTCTGGATGTATTGCAGGTTCAGTCTCAAGGATAACGAAGTCCACAAGATAGTAAAACTTGTTTACTTTCACTATTACATCCTCTACAATCCCCTTGGGGTACTTCACTGTCCTATCTGCTAAGAAAAGGGTAATATTTGTAGGCTTTAATTCCCCCAAACCTAACTTTTGGTACATATAGTAGGGAAGTAGGTTCACACTGGCTCCTAAATCTAATAGAGCTCTCTGGATGATCATCTCTCCTATTTTTATTTCAATGGTTGGGCAACCAGGGTCTTTGAATTTCGGGGCAATCTGTTGTTGAATGAGAGATGAGGCTTGTGCAGCCATAACAGCTTGCCTAGGAATGCTGGTTTTTCTTTTGACCGTGGTGAGGTCTTTCAAGAATTTTGTATAGGAGGGAATTTGTCTTATGGCATCGAGAAAAGGTATATTTATCCGAACAGTTTTAAAGACTTCCATGATTTCATCAAAGTTAGATTGTTTCTTTGAGTCCTGAAGTCTACTGGAAAAGAGAACCTTAGGTTTGTATGTTTCTATGGGTTCTTCCTTTTTGTCTGATTTATCCTGTTCTTGACCCCTCTTCTGAATAGGGTTCTTATCGGATTCAGTTTTATTTTCTTTTTCATATTCAGAAAGTTGGACTTTATTGTCCACTTGCTTGCCAGACCTTAAAGTGGTAATTGCCTGGACTTCATAGGTCGGATTTTCATTAGAATTGATTTGATACTGACCTATCTGACCTTGATTTTGTTGTCTACTAGGGTTAGGCACTGGTTGACTAGGTAGTTCACCTTTCTTCCTATCCCCTAGAGAGTTAGCTATTTGGCTCAGACTAACCTCAAGTTTTGCAATTGCTTGCGCATGGAATTGGTTAGTCTGGGCTTGGGCTGTATTGGTCTGTTGTTATTGCTTGATAAAATCTTGTTGTTGTTTCATCATATTAGCCATCATGGTTTCTAATTATGAAGGTTGCTGTGGGATAGGGGCATTATAAGGAGGTACAGATGGAACCAATGGTTGGTTCATTTGTGATGGACCTATCCTGGGAAAGTTGTTCTGAAAACCTGGTGGACCACCTTGATGCTGAATAGGTTCATTTTGCTTGTATGAGAAATTTGGGTGGAACCTATTATCAGGGTGGTAAACTGGGCTGAACGAGTTGGGAATGGGCTTCTTAAAGGCACTATATGAATTTAGAGCATTTGCTTGCTCGGCCTTTATGGTGGACAGATTAGGGCAGCACTATATTAGATGCTCCTAACTGTTACACAAGACACACAAACTGTATGACTCGTGATCCACTTTCATGACGGGATTTGACTCTTTGTATGAACTCGAACTAGTGGAAACAATGAAAGCATCAAACTTTTTACTTAAGTTGTTCATTCCAGTCACCAGATTGGACATGACATTTTTGAGTTCTGGATCCGTTTTCATTTCATAATTACCTAATTTTCTAGATCCGAAGTCATCTCTATTTACTTCCTAACCATAGCTACTCCAATTTTGGGCATTTTCGGCTAAGTCAACAAGAAATTCATAGGCTTGATCTGGGGTTTGGTTCATGAACCTACATTTGTGCATGGACTCAATCATGTTTCTACGTGCCGGAGTTAGTCCTTTATAAAAGAAGTGGACCAGATCAGCCTTATCAAGCCCATGGTGCGGGCACTTGACCAAAAGATCATGGAATCTTTCCCAAAGTTGGAAAAATTCTTCATCAGATTTTCCTCTAAAAGTTCTGATGGCATCCTTAATTTTTTCAATTTTTACCATGGGATAGAACTTCGCCATGAACTTCCTAGATAGTTGTTCCCATGATGTGATGGATTTGAAGCAAGGGAATACAACCATGCAGCAGCACGATCCTCTAAAGTCATGGGAAACAACCTTAATTTAATATCCTCTTCATCTAAGTTTTGATTTCAAACGTTTGACAGATTGTCAAAAATTTGTTTAGATGAATGTAGGGTTGTTCACTCTCGAACCCATGAAACTTGGATAACATGTTTATTGTTGCAGCCCGAATCTCGAATTGGGCTGCATTATTAATTGGTAATACTATGCAAGTAGGGGGACTAGCAGATGCGGGTGCGAACAACTCATTTAAAGTTCTAATATGTTCACCCATTGTAGAGATTGACGGTTGGTTTACAGTTCGCAGGTTATGATGAAAAGTTCTGTCAATCTTAGGATCAAATGGGGTTAACTTATCCCTTAATGACCTTCTACCATGCATACATTATCAACAATTCATTAGATTTGACTCCTAAAATAAACGAAATCCTAAGAGAAGAGAAGGGATAGACACAGATGACCACAACCAACACCACACAACATTTTGACCCTATTAGTCTTAGAATTAAGTGAGGTTTAGTAGCTTCTTAAATCTAGTTGCACAGAGATTTATCAGGTTAAAAAGTTTCTGAAATTCTCTCTAGATTAGACAGCTCCTAATCTCCCTTTCAGATTAAGCTTGAGCTTACCAGTTAAGCGATCCAGTAACCAGCGACCAGGAAAGTTCCAGGGTGTGTGGTGGTGCTAGAAGGGATACACCGATTCCACAATACCCGTAACAGTTCTCATTGTTATAAAACTTTTCTAGAAATCACCAATTACTAAATCCTCACTGGAGTGGCTTTCAGCCGCTTCTTTCCAAGAGCCTAATTGAGCTCAAAAATCCTAAGACCAACGTCTAATTGATTTTAATTTTATTTGGCTTAGGATATGTATGCAAGGTGGTGATTTTTGGGCTAAGGACAGGTAATGACTTTCCGACCTTATCTTTTTAATGGGTTTTGCCCTTAAATTATTTTATGCAAATGCTTAATACTAAATGCAGCAAATAATCAATAATTTTTTTAAAGTTTATGCAATGTCATTAGGTTGTACTGATTAAATGAGCAAACAAAATTATTTTATATATATATATATATATTTTTTTTTTTTATATAGCAATAACTTGAATGTAAACTAAACACAATCCTTATGCGTCAGTCAATCTCCGAATGCCCGTTGAATAAGCTCTGAAGATTACTCCGTGAGGAGTCCCAATAGAGGTATGATAACTTTGGAGGATTGCACCCAATCAATTACTAGCAAAAATAATAAAAAAAATTTTTACTTTTTTGATTTAATTAATTAATTTTTTTAACTTTTTTTATTTAAATTTCAAATTTTGAATCTCAGAATTCAACTTTTGAATTTAAATTTGAATTTTTGAATTTTGGAATTTTTTTCAATTTTTTTTAATTTTTTTTTTTGAATTTTAATTTTTTTTACTTTTTTTTAAAAAACTTTAAATTTTGAATTTCAAATTTCAGAATTTAATAACTATGAAATTATTAACTAAAAATAATCAAAATAAGAAAAAATAAAAACTTACTATCGGAGTGCATTCACTCCGGGCATCCAAAATTCAATTTGATCTTCATGATCGTTCTTGCTTCTCGATTTGCCTTTCCGGCAACGGCGCCAAAATTTTGTTCGTCCGATTCCTGTTTACCTAAAAATATGCTAAACAGATCGTTGTTAGAACCGACAAACAAAGTTTAAATTTATTTTACTCTTACCTTTCCTACTCGAAGAATAGTGGTTGTCAGAGGTCGATCCACAGGGAGGCGATTGGAGTTGCATAAAAATAAAAACGTTCACTCGGATTCGAAATCGATTTTTGAATGATAAAGAAAAAACATTATTTCGGGGATGTGGAATGATTCTCGAGTCTATTAGAGAATGGTTTCTATTTGAAATAAACAAAGAAAAGAAAGAAAACTTGCAATTAAAATTTGATGCAGAGTAGGATTCGATTTCTAAAGACAGAATATAAATCAAAATCGTCAATCGAACTGCAAAGATTCATTCCAAGGTTAAGAATTCTAGAGTGCATATAATAAATTGTAGAATATTAAATTAAAACTTAGACATGTATTGCATAAAATAAATTAAAAGATTGTATAAAAAGCAGAAATTAACTTGAACCTAGAACAAGGATTGCATAAAAGAAAATTTATTGATTGCATAAAAAGGACAATTACAAAAGAAATAAAATGAAGTTTGGAAGCCTAGTGCCTCCTCCTTCTACAAAATAAAACATAAAAATCAAAGGAAGGAATAAAAAAAATTAGAAAACTCCTCTTTCTTCCCTCCTCTATTTTTTTATTCTTTCTCTCTCCCCAAAACAGAGCATTTCTTTCTCTCTTCTCTTCCCAAAACAGAGCATTTCTTTTTTGATTGCTCTCCCCATGGCAAAGCTCCCTTGTTTCTTTCTAGGACCCATCGGCCACCACCCCCCTCTCCTCTCCTTGGACGTGAGCTCCTCCCCCCTTTTATAGATCCATCCTTGAAGCATCGAGAGGGAGAGGATGCGTAATTGCTGGGGATCCGAAAGCTCGGGCGCTTGTATTTAGGGGAGAATCACGGGCGGAAGGGATGCTGCAAATGGGATTCGCTGGCTGAAGAAGAAACGGAAAGCTGGCCGCGGGATCGACGGGAGGATGCTGTGGAAGATGGACGGATGCAGGATCACTTGGAGGAGGCGGTCACGGCTTGGATCCATGGATGGCGCCGTGGGACCACTGGGAGGTTGGCTGGCCGCGGGATCTCTTGGAGAAGCTGGGAGGCGGACGAATGGCTGGACTGCATTCGAACGGGCGCCTGGGAGGAGGCATGGATCACGGGCGCGGTGTCGGAGGCTGGAGATGTGGACGGCTTGGTGCTAGGATCATGGATTAAAATCGGGAATGGAAGATGGCTGCGGTTCCTTGACGATGCATCGTGGGATCACTGGAGGTTTTTATGGGTCGGGTCCACACGGAAGAGGGAGGAGCTGCAGACGCGTGATTTTTGGAAGGAATGAATGCACGGAACGGCTGGGAGCGTGGAGATGGACGCGGACTGCTTATGGGTCATGTGCCAGTTTCTGCAATGGAATTGGATTTTGGAAGAAGGTTTGGGATTTTATTTGCCCTCCTGAAAGGGGAGCTGGGAGACACCAAGTTCCGTCCAATTAGTCATATAGATAAAAAATAGTGTGATATGAAATTTGGCTTGTAGACGGATGAACTTGGTTCGTCACGGGTCATCTGTTCTGACTGGAGATCAATTGCAAGTCTTTCAAGTCATGGGTCACCCAGCACCTTATAGTTATGATATGGCCAAATTAGATTTGCCCAAAATTCTTTCCCAAAAAACACAAACAAAATAGACCCGATTCGGACCCGAACCCGACTCGGACCCGACCCGATCTTCAACCAGGTCGGATCTGGGAAGGGATCCTTCTGAAGTCAAATTTGTACTCAATGTGCATTTTATCTCTAATTTATGATAATCTGTGTCAAACCCAAATATAATATTAATCTAGTGAATTTATCATTATCGGTTAGCAACAACACTAATTTTAGTGACATGTAGGTCGCACTTTTGTGCTCTCATCAAGGTGGATTTTGACTTGTTTGAATATCTCCATTATTTCTTCCAACGAAGTTCCTTTCTTGCCAAAGGAAGAAGGTGCATTCAGACACTGAGGGAAAGGAGCCTTCGGTGTAAAAGGTGTGGTCGATACTGGACTAGATGGAGACAAGGAAGTGTTTGGATTCTCGTTAGGCATAGTCATAATCTTATCTTTGTTTTCTTTATGTTCTTTTTCTCCAACCTTATTGTTCACTACGTGTTCGCTTCTTAGCTGGTCCAATTTATGGGACAGTGCATCTACTTTGTCGGATAGACCTATGGACTGGCTAACTTCATATATAGTCCCTTTTCTTTGAGAACTCGGGGGTGCTTGACGAGCGGAGGAGGCATGGTGGAGGGAATTTTCATTAAGGTTTTCAAACAATTGCCATGCCTCATGGTCACTTTTAAGCATGAAAGTTTTTCCGCATGTGGCATCGATCATCTGATGGTTTCGTTCAGTCAATTCGTCATAGAAACATTGCACTAGCTGGCATTTAGGTATTTGATGATGCAGGCATTTTTGGAGTAAATCTCTAAATTTTTTTCCAAGTTTCACGAAATTCTTCCCCGTCAGATTGGGAGAAGCTCGTGATCGCACGTCTAAATTGATTCGTTCTTCCTATGAAAAAATATTTTTTCAAAAATTTATGTTGCATTTGAGCCCAAGAGAGAATGGAATTGGCTTCTAATGAATGGAGTCACTGCTTAGCTCTATCCTTAAGGGAAAAAGGAAACAGCCTAAGTTTCAGAGCCTCATCAGGGAAGTTTTGAATTTTGACAATAGTGCAGATCTCAAGAAACTCATCTAAATGTTTGTATGGGTCTTCATTGTTAAGTTCATAAAAAGAAGGAAGCATTTGGATGACACTAGACTTAATTTCAAACTGTACAGCAGCAGTGGTATCAGGTAGTCGAATACAAGATGGAGAGGTATAAATGAAAGGAGTAAAGTACTCCTTCAACAGCTTGGGTTGTTCTTCAGCCATCTCGACAGGTGGAGCAGATCCTATGGTTCTATATGTATGGATTTCGGCTCGAAGGGCCCTAATAGAACGCTCTATTTCAGAATCAAAAGGTACTAATTCAGGAGATCTGGACGACACCCTAGCATACACTAATACTCTTCTGATCAGTCAAGTACAGCCAAGCATGTACTAAAAGAAAAATACATCAAATCCTTGTATTTGCCCTAAAATCACTAGACAGCTCCTAACTGGTTTGAAGAGGGCACCTAAGCCTCCAATCCGGTCTAATGAACTGAGTTGACCAGGTAAGCTTCCAGGTAAGTAGGGGGGTCACGATCAATTCGCAAAGGTCCCACTTAAAACCACTTGCCTCGAACAGATGAACTGTCTCCCTTACAGGGACAAAGCTTGCCTAGACATCAACTGAGCCACAGAGCGAAATTGGTGCAACTTTCGATGATCTTCATCCTATTGAGCTCGAATGTCCCTAGGGGCTAACGTCTAATTGATTTTAATTAAAGCGATAGCTATGTGAGAATTGATTCACCTAATTTGGGCAAGAATCTGGTAATGAAATCCAGTGCTTATCTTGTTGGGATGATTGCCCTTACTATGTGCGGATTAATTGGTGTATATATATCAAGCATGCATTCACACTTTTACTAAAATTAAAATCAAACAATCACCACAAAATTTTAAGCAAACTGTGAATCAATTTAAATAAAAAAGGTTTAGAGGTTACCAAAAAAAATTTTTCCAGCAATTTTTTTTTATTTTTAGGCAAATCTCTACAGCATTCCTTTTTCAGTAGTTCCCTTTTTGATCGTCCAAATTTTCTCTTTGATTCCTGATCGAATAATACCAACAGAAAAATCAAAAATTAGTAAGAGAGAAAAAGGGGATAAGTAAAGTAACAAAAATAAAAAATATTTTTATTTTATTTTTGATATATATGTATATATATATTTTTTTAAAGAGTTTTTTTATATAAAAAGAAAAACAACTATACTAACAATACCGGCAACGGTGCCAAAAATTGATAGTCAACTTTAAAGACCACGCAATAGCACGTATCTAGTAGGATAGTGATTATGAATATCGATCCACAGGAATTGAGGTATAGTTGTTTTCTTAAAAATATTTGAAAAAGAGAATTTGTGAAGACTATTAAACTAAGCAATTTAATAAGAAATGCAATTAAAATGATATCAGTTTGAGAGAAACCTAGGGCAAGAAATTCACCACTAACATCGGAACAAGGGTTATTTTTATTTTAATTTATTCTTGGATTAACATACAAATTGGCTACAAGCCTAATAAGCATTTAAATAGAAATTCATAAAAGTAATTTAGAAATAATCCATCTTCAGTTGGCATGAAATGTCGATCTTAAACTAATGTGGTAGAACACTGCATCTTCCCTAAGCATGGATGATCTTCTATTAACTTAGTGATCATGAAGAACAGTTGTATAAACTTCATATTTAAAATCACAGAAATTAAACATGAGATGAAATAAAATATTCATTAGGAGCAAAATAAAGTTTATACAACTCCAAGAATAAAAATAAGAAAATAAAAAACCCTTAGCCCTTTGTTAGGGCTGCATCCAGCCCCAGTAAGAGGATTAGGCTTCCATACAGACGCGAACAACTGCACTGCAGGGGACTTCATGATGATTGGCTCTCCCTCCTTCCTCCCGTCGGCTCCCTCTTGGACTACTCCAGCACCGGAAGAATTATTGGGTGCGAATTAATGAGAAGAGTGAATGGGATCCGCTGGGTGAGTATGAATCCTCCTCTTGTTCACGCTTGGGCCTTTTATAGGCTACAACTCTCTCTCCCTCCTTCCCTGTTCCGAGTGCAAGATAAGGATGAAAGGCTAGCACATAACTCTTGATCTTGATCCTTGGACGCGGTGGATATGCTGCTGGGAGCATGGACGATGCGGACAAAATCTGGGAGGTGACGTGGAGATGAAGATGCTGGGACTTCTGCGGACTTCGATTTCCTGCAGTTGGGGTGATGTTCACGGCTGGGAGGAAATCTGGGAAGACAGGATTTTGCCGAGATTTATCCATGGATGATGAAGTTAATCCGGATGTTGGCGTGGATGCTGATCTTGCGAACGGAAGAAAGCTTGGTGGTGTTTGGATGTCGTGAAGCTTGGGAGATGATCGCGGATGGGAGCTTCTAATCCGTGAGCTGCTCCATTCTGTTTCAGTGAAGTCTGGGACTTGAAATTTGGAAGAGATGAAGCTGGGGCTTTGAACGCGGAAGGGAGAAAGCTGTGGATGCGTTGGGCCATTGTGGATGCATTGGATTCCGCTGGAAGTGAGATCGCTGAGATGGGAAGGTGTTTGAATGGATTCGGATGGAATTAATCCCGAAACAGGGGAATGGAAGATGGCTGGATACTCGGACGCGGGAGGATGAACTTGGACGTTGGGAGATTCCATGGGATCAAACGTGGAAGCTGGGAAGAAATGATCCGTGAGCTGGGATATTCGGAGAAGGAAAGATGAGCTGGGAGCAAATCCGGATGGGGTTGATCCGGCTAAGATGCGGCTGGGAAGAAGATCTTGCTGGATTGCGGAAGACGTGCTGATTTGCTGGGATTGGTGCTTATCCGTGGGTGGTGATCTAGCGGGAGAAGAGGAATACATGGGACTCGGCTGGCAGCTTGGATGGGAGAATGTCTGAGATGCAATCCTTGGGAGGTGATCTAATCTGGGAGATAAGATTTGATGGCTGGGAGGTTTGAGATGTTGGATTTGGTTCGGAAGAGGAATACGTGTGAAACAGGGGATGCATTTGTTGGCTTGATCCGTGATGAAGGGACGATGGGAAGATCACAACGGGATGAAGCTCCCCTGTTCTGTGAAGTTTGAGAAGAGGCTGAACCGAGAAAGCAGGGGATAAGCTTGGAGGAATTTGGAAGAGATTTACGGGATGGTTGGAAGGCGTTGGATTTGTTCATGGGCTACGGGAGCTGGAAAGGATGTGGAAGAGATTGATCCATGGGAGAAGAAGTTTGGATTTAGCTGGGAACAGGGGATCTTTGGAACGGTGAGAGTGATGCTGGATTTGGAACTGTGAACGGTGGGGTCAATCCAGGAGGCTGTGGGAGGAATCATGTGGATGGGAGGAAAGGAGTGATGTGGAGGAAGCTTGGTTGTGGGGAGCATGTAAACGGGATGAAAAGATTTCCGGGAGATTATCTAATCCGTGGGTGCAGTGGGAGAGAGGAAGATGAGGATAAGAAAATGAACTGGGAGCATGGAGTTTGGATCAATCCGGAAGAAGCTGGGTTTTGATTTTATCCCACGGGTCATGCGACTCTATTCCAGAACAAGGGAAGAAAGAAAAGAAAAGATAACGTGGGAGGTTGAAATATGGAATGAAGGAAGAGCTTGGACACATGGAAGGAAAGGTTCTGATTCGTGAAACTTGGATGCCGTGAATGCAGGGGAGCTGGGAAGGGAGACGCGTGGAAAATGCTCACGGCTGCGGATGAATTCTGTTCGTGGGATAGCTGATTGCACATGAAAGCTGATCCATGACACGTGTTCAACGTGGGAGAATGTTAGAACATAAACGATTGAACTCGATTGGATGTGAAAGGAATAGATGAGTTGGGCTGAATCGAAAATCTGAGAGGGTCTGATTCACAGGGTGCATGCGATTTGGGTTCAGGATTCATCCCAAATGAATTTGACTCGACCTGATACATTAGACTCGACCAATAAAGAAAATCAATCAAACTTGAATAATTTATTTAAAATGAAATGATGAAGGAAAACACATTTTCTCATATTTAAATTTAGAATATGTGTATGAAAATAATAATAAGTGCGATGTAAAATAGATTAATTTACGCATTATTTAGCACTTATCAATAAGTTCGGGGATAAGTATCTACCCGAGCATAGAAATCCACTCGAGGGGCCGAGGCCACCTCGAGACTTAGAAATCCCCCCGAGAGGCCGAGGCCACCTCAGAAATAATAAGTTCGGGGATAAGCATCTATCCGAGCGTAGAAATTCACTCGAGGGGCCGAGGCCACCTCAAGATTTAAAAAATCCCCCCGAGGGGCCGAGGCCATCTCGAAAATAATTAGTTCGGGGATAAGCATCTACTCGAACGTAGAAATCCGCTTGAGGGGCCGAAGCCACCTCGAGACTTAGAAATCCCCTCGAGGGGTCGAGGCCACCTTAGAAATAATAAGTTCGGGGTAAGCATCTACCCGAATGTAGAAACCCGCTCGAGGGGCCACCTCGAGACTTAGAAATCCACCCGAGGGGCCGAAGCCACCTCGGGAATAATAAGTTCGGGGATAAGCATCTACCCGAACGTAGAAATCCACTCGAGGGGCCGAAGCCACCTCCAGACTTAGAAATCAACCCGAGAGGTTGAAGCCACCTCAGAAATAATAAGTTCGGAAATAAGCATCTACCCGAACGTAGAAATCCGCTTGAGGGGCCGAAGCCACCTCGAGACTTAGAAATCCATTCGAGGGGCTGAATCCACCTCGAAAATAATAAGTTCAAGGATAAGCGAAGCCACCTTGAGACTTAGAAATCCACCCAAGGGGCCGAAGCCACCTCGGAAATAATAAATTTGGAGGTCTTGCTGATAGGGGTGCTTCTTCCTTAGCTCCCTGTTGATGCCACAGGGCACCCCTAGCCGAGCTCAATGTGTGACTTTGTAGATGCCCCCACTTAGATCGGGGGCAAACTCATAGAATCCAGCGGACAGGGGTGCTCTTCCTTGGCTCCCTATTGACGCCATGGGGCATCCTGAGCCGAGCTCAAAGGGTAACTTTGTAGATGTCCCCCACTCAGATCAGGGGTGAACTCGTAGAATCCTGTGGACGGGGGTGCTCTTCCTTGGCTCCCCATTGATGCTGCAGGGCACCCTGAGTCGAGCTCAAAGGGTGACTTTGTAGATGCCCCCCACTCAGATCAGGGGCAAACTCATAGAATCCTGCGGATGGGGGTGCTCTTCTTTGGCTTCCCGTTGATAACGTAGGGCACCCTAAGCCGAGCTCAAAGGGTGACTTTGTAGATGCCCCCCACTCAGATCAGGGGCGAACTTGTAGAATCCTATGGATGGAAGTGCTCTTCCTTGGCTCCCGGTTGATGCCGCAGGGCACCTTGAGCCGAGTCAAAGGGTGACTTTGTAGATGTCCCCCACTCAGATCAGGGGCAAACTCGTAGAATCCTGTGGACGGGGGTGCTCTTCCTTGGCTCCGTGTTGATGCCGTAGGGCACCCTGAGCCGAGCTCAAAGGGTGACTTTGTAGATGGCACCTGCAGTTGTGAGACCCTCAAACCCTCACTAAATCCTGCAGGGCGCCCTGAGGCAAGCTTCGGGGGCGATTTAATAAAGTCGTCGGCATCCGACTCGCACTTATCAAGTGTGCGCCGAGCTTCCTAGGGTACTTCAGAGACGCTTTAGGAGAATTTCGGAAGATAACTTCATTAGATTACGGTCTAAGGGACAAAGCTCTGACCTGAAGGAGGCTAAGGTCCTATCTTGGGGGAGTAATTTACATCTAGGGTCACCAGCCTCGGGCCGGTGAGTGCGGCCTCTTCTCGGCCCCTTGGGGCCAAGATGACATCAACGTAAGATTCATAGATGGGGCATTGGTAGTGCCCGCATCGGGGCGTCCGTCATTGGGTTTGTTAGATGGTCCCAAAGTCTGCCCATCAAGCTCCATTCTATTGGTTGACCTGCCAACGAATTGGCTCAGGTGGCCTTGACGGACGATCACTTCAATCTTATCATGGAGCTGGTAGCAATCCTCCGTGTTATGGCCGTGATCTCTGTAAAAGCGGCAGTACTTGCCAAAGCGCTTCCGCGACTTGGATGATCGCATCCTCGGAGGAGATTGGAGGTAGCCGCAACCCTCAATTTCCGTAAGAATCTCGGCCCCAGAGGATATAAGAGGAGTATACTCCTCAAAACGTCGATGGGAGATGTCTCCCAGATCTCCGAGGGGACCTGCTCCTTGATCGATAACACCCCTCGCGGAGTTCCGTGATCTGATCCCAAAGCATTTGAATTTGTCGCCCCGCTTCCTCGACCTTCTTGTCAAGTTCGGTGGTTGACGAGACTCTAGCCAGATGAAGGGTTTGGATAACCACGGCCAGGGTTTGGACTTGCTAGGCGAGCAGGTAAAACTACTCTGGCTGGATTTGAGAGTTTGGTCTGCAGGGATGTGCGATGCGGGAGGTGGACCTTGGAGAGGGTAGTCGGAAGCTGATTCCCGGCTGCTCGACGCGTTTGGGGCCCCTTATTTCATTATCCTTATGATCATGACTCAGTCCCTTCCTCTAGCACCAGAAATATTGTGGTTCAAATCTGGCCGGAGGGTGACCACGCCGGTGGAGCCGATGGAGCTGCCGATGCTGGAAAGGGGAAGATGGGAGCCACCTCCTGCGCGACGGCCGCGGTCCTGCATAAATCCTCACCGGTGTTTCCGGTGAGGGCCCTCTGACGATCAAGTTAGAGTGGGTAAATTTGGTCCAGCCAAAAAGGTCCCTTAGGAATTACCTAACCGAACTATTTATGCCTCGGTGGAGAGGCCTAGGTGGCGGAGGTACTATCAGTCCTCATCATGAGGGGGCGTGGCTCTGAGCTGGATGGCGCGCAGCTCAGACTGACCAGTGATGTGTGGTACAGCCCGTTCTTGAGAACGGTAGGGTATTGACAGTCATAGCAAGATATGGTCGGAGTAGTCAAGGTGTCGTCTGACTGCTGATGCTCGGTTATGGAGACATGATATGGTAGTATGGTGAAGTATGGCCACGTAGGTGGGCGTAGGCCCGCACATGGGTGTGGTCGTTGGCGAGGCCGAGCTCGTTAAGTAGTCACGTCATGCGTTTGACGAGGTCGGCTTGGCGGAGGCTGGGAGTATCTCGACTTTTCGGGTTCCGAGATGTGCTCGGAGGAGCGCCCCGAGCTTGAGGGTCGGAGCATATCGCTGGGGTTGGTGTCCCGAGCTTGGTCGGGATGGGTCGCCGATTGTCTGGAGGTACCTCGAGCTTGGTCGAGGGAGTCGGCGAATGTCTGGAGTTGGTGGAGCTTTCAGCAGAGTTTCAAGAACAAGCTGGCTCTGGGCCGGAGTGAAGATTCAGTATCCATCGTTGGTGTTTACTGGGCCAAAACTGGGCGGCCTTTTAGTTGTGGGCTGGACGATCCATTTTTTCCTCTATCACAATTACTAGTACTTCTCCCCAAAGATTTTTCTGGTGCACCTGAACTAATTAGCATAGAATTAACCATATCTATTAAGGTTCTATTCTTCCTTTCAGCTTCTCCATTAGATTGGGGTAAATAGGGAGCTGTCACTTTATGAATTATCTCATGTTCTTCACAGAACTGGGTCAGCTCTAATGAGGTATGTTCACATCCTCTATCAGACCTTAAGGTTTTAATCTTTTTATCTAGTTGGTTTTTAACCTTTGCTTTATAGACTTTGAATTTATTTAAGACCTCATTTTTAGCTTTGATAAGATAAAGATGACAATATCTAGAAAGGTCATCTATAAAAGTTAAAAAATACTTGTTTCCACCCTTTGAGGTTCTTCCCGAGTCACATACATCACTATGTATGAGTTCAAGGAGATTAGAATCTCTACTTCCAGAGTAGAAGGGTCTTTTAAGTAATTTAGCCTCTACGCATATCTCACATTTGTCATTATTCTTAAGTTTTGATTTTGGAATTAAGTTCAAGTGCATTAAAGAGCAAATATAATGATCAAAGATATATCCTCACAAAAGGCCTATGACTTCCTTATATAGATAGACCTGATAGCCAACTTTAAAGACCACGCAATAGCACGTATCTGGTAGGATAGTGATTACGGGTATCGATCCACGGGAATTGGGGTACAGTTATTTTTCTTTAAAAATAAAAATATTTAAAAGAAAGAGTTTGCAAAGAAAATTAAACTAAGAAAAATGATATCAGTTTGGGGGATACCTAGGGCATGGAATTCACCACTAACAGCGGAACAAGGGTTAATTATATTTTAATTTATTCTTGGATTATCATGCAAATTGGCTACAAGCCTAATAAGCATTTAAATAAAAAATCATAAAAGTAATTTGGGAATAATCCATCTTTAGTTGGCATGAAATATCTACTCTAAACTAATGTGGCAGGACACTGCATCTTTCCTAAGCATGGACTATCTTATATTTACTTAGTGATCATAAAGAACAGTTGTATAAACATCATACTTAAAATCACAGAAATCAAATATGCGATAAAATAAAATATTCATTAAGAACAAAATAAGGTTTATACAACTCCAAGAATAGAAATCAAAAATACAAAACCTTTAGCCCTTTTGTTAGGGTTGCATCCGGCCCTAGAGAAGATCAGCCTTCCATGGAGTCGTGGGCGACAGCAACGATGTAGAGGACTCCCATCACGGCTATCTCCTTCCTTTCTGTGTCTTCTCCCTGCACTGGATTCGGTGGGAACTTCCTTAGCATTTCATCTCTTTTCTTCCCATAATATCCCAAACTATTCTCTCACTCTTTATTCAATGGGAACTCCCCGAGAAGAGCGACTGGGATCAGCCGGCTCACTCCCTCCGAATGCCTCCCCTGTTTCATGCCTGGCCTTTTATAGGCTCCAATCTCTCTTTCCTCTTCCTTATTTTGAATCATGGATAAGGATGAACCCTTTGCCATTGGGATGAAGCTTGGCCTGATTCGCTGGACTGCTGTGGTTCGGATCAAAGGAGAAGATGCATGAAGCCGTTTGTGGATAATGGAATTTGCTGGGAAGTTTGTGGATGCTCCTCCCGGCTGGCTACGGGATACCCGGATGGGCAGCTGATCCGTGAAGAAGATTGGGAGCAAGAGATGCGGAAGATGATAAGGATGCTGATGATCACGAACGGGATGAGCGTGGAATCTAGCGGAGAAAGATGGGATGCTCATCCGGCTGGGAGTTTGGTGATGATACCATTGATCGAATTCGTGGATAAGGATGGATCACAATGGGATGAAGTAAAGATGAGCTGGGAGCTATCCGTAGGTGGTTGAAGCTAGCTTCATGCGGATGAAGAATGAGATGAAGATGAATCTATTGGATGCAGGGGATGCCGTGAAGCTCGGGAGAATAAAGAATGGGAGGGAGTTTGAGACTTATCCGAAGCAGGGGATAAGGATGTAATCCGAATGGGAGAAAATCTGGGATGGATTCGGATGGGATGACAGCTCTATTCCTTGGGAGGATGAGCTCGTGAACTTGGGATGAGCTTGATTCGAAAGATGAAGATGAATACGGAGATGTGGAAGTTTGGATTCTGAACAGGATCTAGGACGGCTGGGAGATGATCCGGAAGCATGGGAGAAACTCACGGACGCTGGGATGAAAATGGAGTTGATCCCGAACGAGAGGATCTGGGAGGATCAAAGCTAATCCGGAGGACTCCTTTGGCTAGGAACAGGGGAGATGGGATGTTGAGATCTCAGTTAAAGAAGGGGCCTTGTTCGGACGATGGAAGGTTGGATTCGAAGAGCATGGGAATTCGGCTGTGATACGAGATGACCTTGGGATGCTGGGATCTAGCGGAAGAAGATCTTTAGACTCAACCGTGGCTCTGTTTTGTTGCTGGCTTGGTTCGGATGACACGGAGAGAACGCGGAGAGTACATAGTTTGGGATGTAGCTGGGACCGGATATGCTGAGGAATCCGTGAGAAGAGAAGATTTAATTGAGCCAGGGGGACGATGTGTATGACACTGGTGTTCGGAGAAGATGAGCTCTGTTGAGATTTGGAAGAAGTTATTCGACTGGGAAGAGGGATATGGGTTTATTTTGAGTGACCCAATTCTATTCGTGGACCCGAACGCCATGCATACGAGCTGAGGATTGATCCAGAGATGTGATAAGGAGGAGATAGCTGGTGTCTACGAGTGCGACGTGGGAGGAAAGAAAATTGGAACATGGACGAGAGACTAATCCACACGTGGGCGACATGGGGACTGATGGGACTAGTCCGTGAATGGAATATGGTAGAATTTGACTGGACCTGCACACATTAGACTCAACCAATATGATAAAATTAATCAAACTCGAATTATACTGCAATGATGTGGTTGTGAAGGAAAACACATATTTTTATGATTAAATTTACAAAACATGTGTATTAAAATAATGATAAGTGCTATGATAGAGGGGTTAATTTATGCATTATTTAGCACTTATCAAGACCTAAGACTCATGTGCCATACATGGCTTATTGGCAGGATAATTGAAACTACTTCCTAATCAGCCGCATAGGGAGGAAATTCAAATTCAAAATTAAGTTTCTTCCATGCCAGAACCGCATTTTATTCTGCCACCTCCTAAAGTTTTGACCATCAAACTTTTCAGGTTTAGCACTAAGATTTTCAGATGTGTGGGAAGCTATTGATTTGTAGCTTAACACAGTTTTGACACTTGTGAAAATAAAAAGATTTATGTCAAATTATTGCACTGATATCTAATTTGAACTTTATATGTTTAATTGAAAAAATCGAAAGAATAACAACCAGATCAGCTCCAGATCGGTGATGGAGCACTTGGCTTACTTAAGTACCAGCCTTTCCTAGGAACGTAGGCCTTTTTGACAAGTTTTTCTTAGACACCGTTATTCAATGGATGATTTCACTAGATATCGTTCAATTTTATCCTAAGTACAATATTAAGCTAGCTCCTATTAGGCATAACTTAATTTGCTTATTATAGCTTTGCATTACACTTTTTACACTAGCTCCCACTATATCTCTTACCATAGTCCTATGCTACATTCTTAACGTAGCCCCGCACTACAATCTTTCCACTATAGCCCTGTGCTACATTCTTATCGAGATCCGTCTTTTTTAAATAGTGGTGTGATGGTGGTATAAGTCTTTGAAGGTCAAGGTATCTGGACTTACGTTACTCTCTATCCTCCATTTAGATCATTATCCTTCCAACTGGTCTAACACTGGTGGTACATCTGCACACGCATCTTCCAGTACTACTAGAACTTGTCGCCCTCTGCTAGCTAACCAAGTGCTCTAGGGCCCCAGTTCTCTGATGCACCTAGAACATGGTGGAAAAGGAGGGCCAACACTACTATAATTTGATTTCTAAGATATGGAATGTTGGAAATTGTATCCTAAATGTCAATCATTAGCATATTGATGATTGAATTTTGTAAATGAATTGACAAATTAATAAAGTGTTATTTGGCATTATTCATCATTTCATCTTCAAATGAACTCTTATATGATGAAGTCCTTAGGACTTATGTTATGATAAAGGAGGATTTATCTTTGAGTCCTTAAACTTGTTCACGACCAAATGATATATTGTTAAAAGGACGACAACATTATCGAGATTAGGTCGTTGTGTGACATATACGTTGGTTGTCCTCTTAACCAAGGAGTGTGGAGACACTGGTATGCCACACAGATGAAGTGTAGGATACATTTCACTGAACATGACCAATTTCGGAATGCTCTACTATCGAGAGATGTTCTGAGTGGATATGGGTATAAGTTTGGCCCTCTGACCTGAGACCGCAACCTGTAACTAGCAAGCAACTCACTGTACTTTGGTACCAGACTACCTGAATTTCTAATTCAGTGACGGAAGGTCACTAGGTGTAGTTAAGTACTTGCGTAGTCAGTTATGAGTCAAGATGGAATTGACTCCTCCTGAAAACAGAAGATAATGTCTTGTGATTAATTTAGCAAAATCTTGGCCAAGGTAATCCCAGTGAGGAGTCACGGGATATCTAAAGTTAATCACATAATGGATGTACTAATTATAGGGTTGATAGTGAGCTCTAAGTCATCCTGGCATTAGGAGTCAAAAGGAATGAATTATACAGTAACCATAGTCCAGGGTTCTAGAATATTTGCTTCGCATATATTCGGCCTATCCGGACGTCGGGTACCATTGCTAGATGGTCACATCGATTAGTATGGGAAGACGTTCCTACACTACCGGCTTAGGTTCAAACCTATGAGGCCACACGCATAGAAGTATCTAGGTTGATCAAATGGCTGATTGATGATTAAGAATCATTCAGGGATAATTTGGTCAATTCAATTGACAAATTATCCTAAGCAAAAGTGGCATTAAAATAATTATTAAATTATTGGAGGATTAATTAGCAATTAGATTTCTAATGAACTCAATTTTATTGAGTAATTGGGCTTAGGTTGAGCCAAATTGAATAGAATTCAATTTAGGCTGCATCAGGGTTTGACCTAATTGGATTGGGTTCAACCCAAGTAGATTGAGCTTGACCCAATTGATGGGACTTAACCCAATTGGATTGGGCTTGATCCAAATCAATTAGAAGACCTTATTTGATGAGGATTATGAGTCCAAATAATCAGAATTGGATAAGGAGAAGAATTCCTAAATTTTAGGAATCCATCATTATCTTCTTGGAGAAGAATGACACCTTGATTTATCCCTAATATTTTTCACATCTATCCTCTTTATTTTTGGCCAAAAATTGGCATGAGAAGAGAGGAGGCATGGGGATATATTTTCTATAAAAATGGCACCTCAAATCTTCCTAAAAAGATTTAGATGAATTTCCCAATTTATAAGGATTGCATAGCGCATGAAATAGGGTGGTCTGTGGCTGAAATTTGGATGCATGAATTACTATCCTTTAGGGATCCAAAATGTATTAAATTTGGATATGTTTATCTCCTCTTAGCTGCCAAGCCACCAAATTTTTTTGGGAATTTTATCAACCAAATTAATTGGCTAAATTAGGTATGAGGCGTGGAGGGGTCTTTTGGCTATAAAAGACCCCCATGCCTTGGGTTCAAAATATACAATATTTAGATATTTCAAAAAATTCTAAAAAACTTTTCTGAGGGCCTCCATCCCTTCTTCTCCTTCTTCCTCACATCCATCCTCCATATACTTGAAGAATAATCAAAGGTTGAGTATTTGGAAGGAGAAAGCTTCAGTCATTGTAACGTTCCTGCGCGAGCTAGCACTCCCACGAAAGATGATCTACCTAGGGCTTCGCGTGTACTTCTCATAGAGGCCATTTGTGTGCGTGGCTGCGAAGTCAAGGATCAGACCACAAGTTTCTTCTATCATAAAAGGTATTAATCCCACATCAATATTTTATTTTGGAGTCAGGGTCTAGGTCTGATTCTCCGAGATTTTACCCTCCTTTGGGGCTCCTCACGGAGTTATCTCCAGAATCCATTCGATGGATATTTGAAGATTAATCGGAATAGAGTGTTTACCTTTCAGATCTGATAGTTAATTATGCATGAAAGTTTTAGCATAATTATTTAAACGATTCCGGCATAATCCTATGTGCTCTTAAGATGCTGATTTCTTGATTTGATCTTGTAAGCATGCATGAATTAAATTATTTGATTCGATTTTTTCGCTGCATTTTAAAACTTAAAAAGAGCTACGTATGGCTTGATCCCCCTTATGAAAGGGTACGTAAGCAATCTTATCAGGTTCAGCCATGGTTTTAAAAAAAAAATTCAGCATGCTTAATATCGAAGAACCTAGGATTCACTTTCAGTGGTATCAGATCCAGGTTCATGTTTAAACTTTTATGTTTTAATTTTTGTAATTAAATCTGAAATTATTAACATGTTTAGATTAGATCTAAAGTATTTTTTATGATTGATTTAATTGCTGATTATGCATGATTAAGTAGATCTGAAATTTTGGATGCATATGATGCATGTTTGTGTTAGGATTAGTAAGATGAATAAATCTGAAATCATAATATTGTTTAGATTAGATCTAAATTAAGTTTATGATTCATATGATCTCTGATTTTAATAAACAAATCAGATCTGAAAATAAAAGTGAAAAAACAAATGCATAAGATATATGTTGTTTGTATTAATTCATGTTGTTATGTATATGTGATGCATCAACATAAAACATAATGACCTAAACATGAATTAAATCTGATTACATATGATTAATTACAAATACTCAGATCTGAAAACAAGTTTTAAGAACTGAAAAATTATAATTAATATGTAATTAAAAAGAAATATGCAATGATCAAAACTTTCATAAGTCTAAACTTAATTGAGAATTAAGTGTTATGAAATATAATTGTAACTCAATTAATTGATATTGCATAATTCTTTGGAGCATTTGGGTTAACTTGAATCAAGTTCTTAAGATTGGGTTAGACCTAAGGATAGAATCAAACATGGTTTAATTAGAGTTAATTGATCAAATCTAATTAAGTAGTAACTAGATTAGGTCAAGGAAACTCTAGGACAAATACAATAGTTGTAGTTTGTCAAATTTCATGTCTTTGATTAGACCAAGGTGTAACTTGATTTAGGCTCAGAGGTGTAGCCCGAGTCATTTGAGTAATCAAATCGAAATTGATTAACCAGTCGGTGTCTAAGGTAAGTTTGGCAGTTTTGATCGGTGATTTTTAATTGGGAGCTACTTGCACTGATTCGTCTTTATCGAGTTAATGGCATATTCCTTCCATCGATCTCACTTACCTGGCGACATGGTCAATCACATTTTGATTGG
Source organism: Phoenix dactylifera (assembly GCF_051530095.1). NCBI lineage: Eukaryota > Viridiplantae > Streptophyta > Magnoliopsida > Arecales > Arecaceae > Phoenix > Phoenix dactylifera. The sequence goes on from NC_143195.1 coordinate 16,428,640, forward strand.
ATCACTTAATGATTCGGAGTTAGCCCATGCCTATAAGAAAAATCAGTTTGACTGATTTAGGTGCCTCCTTAACCGGTTTAAGTCCAATCTGATTTGGTGAAGTCAGTGGGAGAAATTAGACTAACCGGACCCTCTTTATCTATCCTAATTATGAAATCCTCTTAGATTATTAGGTCCTTAAAATGAAATGGTTATGGGGATAACTAGGTCATAGCCTTTCATTAAGTTGGGTGATAATGGATCCAATATTTTGATAATTATTGGAGGCGCAACACGCCTGGTACTTATCAAGCATTGGAATTGTCATTCAATATATGATGAGTTAAGTGGACCTTCAATAGGCGGTCAGGTGAGCTGAGCTACACTCGGGCTTGGTCATCTATTAGTTGATTAGACTTAACCCTATCATTTAATGGTTGGACCTGACTAGGGTATTCGGTGGAGGCGCCACACGCCTGCCGAAGAACCTAGGGTAAAATCATTACTAGAAGTTGCTTGGTGAAGCAATTGGTTAAGAACCTACCAATAGGTGCATATGGGTTAGCCGAGCACACTCGGGCCTATATGCGATCTTTTGGGTTATAGTGCCCACTAAAGAATTAAGAGTAATTTTTCGAATTGAAGGTAGAGGCTACCAATTTGTATAAAATAGTGGGAGTATTTTTAGACTAAAGTCCAAGTCTATTGAGTTTAGTCAATTCATATACTAATAGCCAATTTTTTTTTATGCAGAAATGGCCACTAATTTGTCACTTTGCTCATTATTGGTAAGTTGACTGGTTTAAATTTCAATAATTGGCATAGAAAACTGAAAATAGTGCTAGAGCATGAAAGGATCCTTTATGTGATAACGGATCCAACACCTGAGCAGCCCGCTGCTAATGCATCAAGATCGGCCAGAGACACTTATCAGAGCTCAGTGACCGGATCACTGTTCGATGCATCATGTTGGCAGCAATGAGTAATGAGTTTAGTAGGCGTTTTGAGAATACGCAGCCGGAAGATATCATTCAAGTGTTGAATAAATCATTCGGCGTTCCTGACGATGTTGAGAGGCACAAAACTAGTTGTGCCATCTTTAGCGTCCGAATGAAAGATGGGACCTCAGTAACTGATCATGTACTGTACATGATTAAGTTGATCGAGCGTCTAAGCTCTCTTGGCTTTCTCCTTCATGATCAATTGGGGAAGGTGCCATACTAAATGCATTGCCTGGATCATACCGTCCTTTTCTCACTCATTTTCGTATGACGAAACCTGTAGTGAATTATCACCAATTGTTGGGGTTATTACAGACATTTCAGAATGATCACCAACTTCTTAAGAAGACGGTGAACTTTGCGGAAGGTTCATCCAAGGGTTGCCCCTTTAAGAAAGAGAAAAATAAAAATAAAATCCAAAAAAAACAAGTGCACCATGCTCAGCCTAGTCAGAAAAAGAATAAAAAGGCTGATCAGAGCAAGGCGGAATGCTTCTTCTGTAAGAAGCAAGTGTTGGGAACCCGCCCATGCTGCAGAAAATTAAAAAAAATTCAGAAGGCAGCGGAAGAGGCACAAGCGGGATCAACATTCATCATATGAACGTTATTCAAAAACCGTTCGTAGATAGATTGGAATTAAAAACTTTTAAACTAATTATGAAGATCAGATCTTCACCTTGTGTGGGTAGATGATCACTGCAAACTGAAGTTCGTGGTCTAGGATGAAGGTTCGCTTGAAGCCGTTCACGCGTCCGGCCTCTACGGGTATCCACACGAAGTAGAGATCCGATCAAAGCTTCCTTGTCTCCCCGGGGTGCTAGCTCCCTTGCAAAGACTTCTTTTAATGGCTGATGTCCTCCCTTTGAATCAACCCTTGATTGTGCTTGGGAGGAGGAAGAAGAAGGATGAAGAAAAGTAAAGGAACAAAGCCCCTGCAGCCTTCTTTCTTTTTCCTGCATTGGAAGGAGGAAGGGAGGATGAAGAGGCCACCAACACCTTTTTCCTTTGCTTCCCTTGCTTGCGGCTGAGCCAAGAGGAGGAAGAGAGGGGGCGTACGGCTGAGGAGAAGAAGGCTTCAATTCTCTATGTCAGCCCCCCACGCCTCCTCTTAAATAGCATGTGGAGCTCCTACTTTGTAGGAGCTCCTTGATTAACTTCCAAGAGGGGCGCCGGCCCCTCTTCTTGTGCCGCACCAAAGAAGAAAAGGAGGAGGGGTGTGAGCCCCTCCCTCTTGTGTTGCCCTAGTCCTCCTCTAAGGAGGATTAGGAGGCCCCTATTTGGTTTAGTCATAATCATATTAGGCTTTAACCAAATCATGAACCATTTGGGTTTAATCTAGGTAAGTCCTAATCCAATTAGAACTCAAATCAATTATGACTCAATTGAACTCTTCAATCCTAATCCAATTAGGAGTCTTGTTGATTCATTAGATTACTAATTAATTAAGACTTTAAGAAATCCTAATCCAATTAGGATTTATTCAATTTTAGTCCTAATCCAATTAGGACTCTAATTTGAATCCGAAGTCCTAATCCAATTAGGACTTCTAGGAATCCTATTCTAAGTAGGAATCCAAATTGAATTCAAAATCCTAATTCAATTAAGATTGTAGGAATCCTATTCTAAGTACGACTCCTAGTCCTACTCTAAGTAGGATTCCCAGTCCTAATCCAATTAGGACTTCCAAAATCCTACTTCAAGTAGGATTCGTGTTTAAGTCCAATTAATTAATTCCCATTGTTCCTTCTTCAACTGATCATCAATCGAATTGATTACTTGTGATTCATAATCATATTTCAACCATCGGATCGGTCAATACCTCTAGTGTGTGTGACCCCATAGGTTCTATTCTGACTGGTAGTGAGATATATATTGCGATCTCTATCACAATATCATTGAAAACTTCTTTCAATGGGTTGGAACGATTCCAACTCAACTCATTAGGGTTTATCGATCATCGAGATATTTTCTGTGAGTCTCACCATCCACCAGTGACACCTAGTAGCATGTAGTGGCTACCCAGTAGAATGGAATGATGAACCTTTAGATACAGTTATCGTGAGATACAGTCCTACTATCGTGGATCCCTACAGGACAGAGGTCATGGACAACTCGTCAAACCCCATCGTCTGTCATATGTCAAGATTTATTTGACTTAAGTTCGAGAGTAAAAAACTGTTTCTCCACTTTGCATACTGCCCCGGCCGAGGTCTTACGAACTCAGTCTTATAAATCACATAGGATCTCTCTTTATCTACCAAGGTCGATAGATTCCATATAGGTGCATACCCTACTCCTACAGTGAACCTATTGCAGCCAATCTACACTGCATGGATCCATATATCTAGAGACCATGTATACGTGCAGTCAAACTACAATAACCTCACTGTGAGTAGCCGAAGCACCGTAGGTCAAAGGACCAGTCACACTACTGCAACATCAAGCAAATCACTGACGAGTGGATAGACATCCAAGTGACTTCTTGTCAGTACCCTTGTTCTTAACAAGCACCTGCACTATTACTTCAGTGTCGCCACACCATGGACTCGAGTCTCGTCCATCCATAAGGAAAGCAATGTGTGCACTGATCGGATCGATCACCATCCTCGTGATGATCCATTGATCAGGAGCATTTAGAATTTAATCACCAATGATGCATGGCTCAAATTCTTAACTCTTAAGAATATGCATCATCATCTTATTAATTCTTGGATGATTTATAGACATATAAACAATATGAATGAAAAAGATGCCTTTTATTTATTCAATAATAAATAGTCAAGTACAAAATTATGTCCTAGAATTAATAATGTATCAGCCAGATTGGCTTCCAGGGCATACATCTAACAATCTCCCACTTGCACTAAAGCCAATCAGTCATATATCTTAGTCCCATCTTCTCAAGGTGGGCTTTAATCTTTTGCTGACTCATCTGCTTAGTGAACGGGTCTGCCATGTTGTCCGCGGAGTCTACTCTCTGCACCTCGACATACTTCTTCTCAATATAGTCGCATATGAGGTGGAAGCGCCACTCTATATGCTTGGACTTCTGATGAGACCTTGGCTCCTTAGCAAGAGCTATGGCACCATTATTATCGCAGTAGAGTGTTATGGCATCTGATGTCATCACGTCCAACTCTGCAATGAATTTCTTGCACCAGAAGCCTTCTTTGGCTGCTTCAGAGGCAGCGATGTATTCAGCTTCCATAGTAGAATCAGCAATGATCGGTTGTTTAGAACTTTTCCAATTCACCATACCACTATTGCACAAGAACACATATCCAGATGTAGACTTTCTATTATCGATATCAGTCATGAAGTCTGAATCTGTGTACCCTTCTACCTTTAACTCTGATGTTCCTCCAAAGATCAAGAATAAATCTTTAGTTCTTCTTAAGTACTTAAGAATATTCTTCACAGCTGTCCAGTGCTCTTCACCTGGATTCGACTGATATCTGCCAGTGACACTCACAGCAAGGGCTATATCAGGTCGTGTACACAGCATGGCATACATGAGGCTCCCTATTGCCGATGCATAAGGGATATTCCTAATGCGTTGAATCTCTTCAGATGTGTTGGGGCACATCTTCTTGGAGAGATGAATTCCATGCTTAAGGGGTAAGAGACCCCTTTTGGAGTTTTCCATGCTGAACCTTTTCAGCACTTCCTCTATGTACATCTTCTGTGATAGGCCAAGCATCCTTTTAGATCTATCTCTATAGACCTTTATCTCCAAAATATAGGATGCTTTCCCAAGATCTTTCATAGAGAATTCTTTTGACAACCAGACCTTGACCGAGGTTAGCATGGGAATATCATTCCCTATCAGGAGGATGTCGTCCACGTACAGTACAAGGAATACGATAGCACTCCCACTAACCTTCTTATAGACACACGGTTCATCTTCGTTCTTGATGAAATCAAACGTTTTGATTGCATCATTGAAACGAGTATTCCAACTCCGAGATGCATGCTTTAGTCCATAAATGGACCTTTGCAGCTTGCAAACATTGTGTCTCCATCACTGGAAGTGAAACCCAAAGGCTGCTCCATATAGATATCTTCATCAAGATGTCCATTCAGGAAAGCTGTTTTCACATCCATCTGCCAAATTTCATAATCATGAAATGCTGCAATGGCAAGCAATGTTCGGATGGATTTCAGCATGACTACAGGTGAAAAGGTTTTCTAATAGTCAATGCCTTCGCGTTGACTATACCCTTTCGCTACTAGCCTTGCCTTATAGGTCTCTACCTTTCCATCCAAACCTATCTTCCTTTTGTAGATCCATTTGCATCCAATAGATACAATACCTTCTGGTGGATCCACTAAAGTCCAGACTTGGTTGGAATGCATGGAGTCTAACTCTGACTTCATAGCTTTCAGCCATTTCTCGGAATCGATATCTGATATCGTCTCGTTGTAGGTTTTGGGATCCTGTATATGTTCCCCACCTCCCACGAGGAACATTTTCTTAGTATCCTCTTCAAGCATACCTAAGTATCTATCAGGAGGATGGGAGACCCTACTAGATCTGCGAGGTGGTTGAGGAACATCGTGTACTGGCTTTGCATGAATGGGTTCTATAGGATCCATGACTCGTTGCTTTTCAGAGACTTTCTCTTCAAGCTCAATTTTCCTCCTACTGCCTCTATCAAGGATAAACTGTTTTTCCAAGAAGATGGCATGTCGACTCACAAAAACATTATAATCCTCTGAGACGTAAAAATTGTATCCTAATGACTCTTTAGGATATCCTATAAAATGAACATTTATGGTCCTATCCTCTAGCTTGTCCGCCTGTAGTCGCTTGACATGGGCCGGACATTCCCAAATCTTGAGATGACCAAGACTTGGTTTCTTACCATGCCATATCTCATACGGTGTGGTAGGAACAAATTTAGAGGGAACTCTATTTAGTAGATATATAGCGATAAGTAAGGCATCTCCCCAAAGAAACATAGGTAAATCAGTGAAGCTCATCATGGATCAGACCATATCTAATAGAGTCCGATTTCTCCTCTCTGATACCCCGTTGAGTTGAGGTGTACCCAGAGGAGTCCATTGTGAGACTATGCCATTTTTCTTGAGATAGTCCTGGAATTTTTCATTAAGGTATTCTCCCCCTCGATCTGATCGAAGAGCCTTAAGGGGTTTTCCAGTTTGTTTTTCCACTTCATTTCTGAACTCTTTAAACTTTTCAAAAGATTCAGATTTGTGTCTCATAAGATACACATACCCATACCGTGAATAATCATCGGTAAAGGTAATGAAGTACGAATAACGTCCCCTGACTTGCACATCGAATGGGCCACATACATCTGATGTACTAGGGTAAGTATTTCAGTGGTCCTTTCCCCATGTCCTACAAAGGGCAATCTAGCCATTTTTCCTTGAAGACAGGACTCGCAAACTGGATATGACTCGAAAGTCAATGAGCCGAGAAGCCCATCTTTATCCATTTTGTTCATTCTATCCTCTCCAATATGGCCAAGTCTGAGGTGCCACAAATATTTTTGGTTTATCTTATCCCTAGATCTCTTGGATCCTTTGGCATTCACTTCTTGCTGAGACACATTTACAGATACATCCATATGCAAATGATAGAGACTGTCAATCATAAAACCACGTGTGACTATTTTATTTCTGAAATAAATAGAACAGCAGTCTTTGTCAAATGTAAAAACATGACCTTCCTATGCTAGACATGAAACATAAATCAAATTTCTGCTAGCAGCAGGTACATAATAACAGTGTCTAAGTAATAAACTAAAACCAGACGGTAGTCGCAGAGGGTAGGTGCCCACAGCCACAGCAGCAACTTTTGCCCCGTTGCCAACCCGAAGGGTTACCGCACCTTCCGCCAGCCTTCTACTTTCCTTTAGACCCTGCATAGTAGTGCACAAGTGAGCACTAGAACTAGAATCTATAACCCAACTAGAAGTAAAAGAAACTGTTAGATTAGTTTCAATTAAGAGCAAGTCTATACCTTCTGAAGGTGTGTCAGCCTTCTTGTTCTTCAGGCTCTCGAGATATGAAGGACAGTTCCTCTTCCAGTGGCCATCGACATTGCAGTGGAAACATTTTCCTTTGTCATTAGCCTTTTTCTTTTAAACTTCCTTCTTTGGCTTCTTGTCTTTCTTCTGCTTCTTTGCAGGCTTTTTTTTCTTCCAAGTAGACTTTCTCTTGGAACCAGAAGTCAACTCAGCAGCAAGGACATTGCCCCTTGAACCTTTCAAGGCTCCCTCAGCAGTTACCAACATGTTTAACAGTTCAGTCTTAGTGCATTCAATCTTATTCATATGGTAGTTAACTATAAACTGTCCAAATGAATTAGAAAGGGATTGAAGGATCAGATCTACTTGTAATTCCTTGTGCATGTTCATACTGAGCTTCTCAAGCTCCTCCAGGTCCTTGATCATAGTCAAACCGTGATCATGGACAAACTGCCCCTCGCGCATCTTTGCTTTGAAGAGCCTCTTGGACACTTCAAAACGAGTTGTGCGACTCTGCTCACCATACAACTCTTGCAGGTGTGCCAGTATGTCCCTAGTAGTCTTCATATTCTCATGCTGGTATTAGAGTTCATTGGACATGGATGCCATGATGTAGCACTTGACCCTAATGTCATCATCTGTCCACTTTTCATGCGTCGTACGCTGATCAGCGGTCGGATGTGCTGGTAATGTGGGGATATCATTTTCGAGCACATAGCCTATTTTCTCGCAACTCAGAACAATTTTGAGATTTCTAAGCCAGTCTCTGTAATTGGTACCGGTCAATCGGTTGGTCTCAAGAATACGGGTCAAAGGGTTTGAGGCTGACATTATGATCTACAGAGAGTAAAGATTCTAGTTAGACTTTTGTACTTGATCCTAATCTGTTCTACGGTCTTTTAGAACAAATGTACCTCCCACTATTTTCACGAATTCCTCACACTCCTCTGGTAGGAAAACGGAAATCCTACACGACTAGGGTTTCTAGTGGGTACTGCGGTCCCACCGATTTACATGCCACCTCACCTAACAGTTATTGGTGACACATAAATAGATGAGTGTACAACTCTTGTACAATGCTTCTTAAGCATGTTGCAGTGCTACTTGGTTTCTAAGTCATGAAGACCTCACCTAACAGTTATTGGTCCCATTCCTTAGTTAAGTCAGACCCACCGTATAACCGTAGAAATAAAGTTGTCATTGGATCCTCACCTAACAGTTATTGGTGCCCAACCCCATCTTTATCCCTACAACATCACATGTCTATAGAGAGGTCCGGCCCCCCGATGCAACTTGCCCACTGTGTCCAGCCGAGACAAATCAACATCAGAAAGATCTTAGCAGCTCTACTACGGTGGAAGACCTATGGACTTAATATCGGTTAATCAGGTCTTAGTGTTTGCAACCTTGAGCTCTTCATAAGAGGTAATCGATCAACTGGCCAGGTAAGCAGGTGGAAGGCTCCCCTTACTCAGAGAGTAAGGTCCTAATTAAGTAACCAGCTTTTATGCTTTCCTAGACACCAATTAGATCAATTAATCTAATATGACTCGCTTATGTTGGTTCACTCTCGACTTGCTTGAGGAGGTTTTAATTTAGGTCTTAATTGGGTTTGCTACATCACATGTAAACCTATCTACCCCATTCTCATTCACATCACATGCAAACCGCACATCGCAAGCAGTTATAATCGCAGCATCAAATAAAGCTAAACTTTAAATAGGTGATGATCATGGATTCTAATTAGGTCATATTACAAGCACATGCACGTCAATCGATCAACTGGTCTTCAACTCTTGAATTGGTTCCAAGCCTCCTTGATTCGATCCTTGATCAACTCTTGATCCAATCGCCATCAACCGCTCAGATCGCCGTTCATCTCATGCACTGTCTTCGACTTGATCGTTGACGTATATCATGATGAGAGCACAAAAGTGCAATCGTCATACCATTTTAATTAGTATTATAACTAATTATTAATAATAAAATTAATAAATTAACATTGTATTTGTGTTTGAGTGCAAGTAATCCAAGAAATCCAATAACATTGGGTTTGAGCCCAATGCCCAGCAGCCCGAGCTCAAGTCAAGCCAGCACGTGATGGAGCTCATCCCACGATGCAGCCAGCTTTTCAGAATCACCTTCCAAATCAACCCCGCATCCAAGAGACCCAATGATCATCAACATCCCGAGAGCAATTGTCAATCCCGTCTCATCCCGCGTCCCCCTCTTCCGGATTCGAGGGCCCGTGAAGCCAGCCATCATCTTCCTCAACCTTTACCGCATCCCTCACGCGATCAGCGCCCGTCCGCCTCTTTCCCCATTTCAAAAATCCTCCCAGCAAGGCGTGATCTCAGACACCAATTCCAACTTCTTCCGGATCCGGCCATTCAAGACGTCCGCCCGTGCTTCCCCGTAATCCCGCACGATCCTCCTTCTGCTTCATCAACGCCTCCTCCCAGCATCCGCGTGCCACAACGTTCACGATACTCCACCATCCCGTGATCGGCTCCTCCGCGATTCCTCCCAGCTCCAGCCAGGATCCAAGCCGTGAATGCCTCCTCCCGTCTTCAACGCCTCAGCCCGTGAAGCCAGCCACACCGTTCGCACCTCCCAGCGTCCACGGCATCCTCCCATCGATCCCGGATCGCCTTCCATTCCATGTGCGATCTCGGATGATCGCCTCCTCCTCCAGCAACCGTCCCGTGATCCAGCCTCCTCCGCCTATGCTTCCGCCGTGATGCAGCCGAGATCCCGCCCACGGTCGCAGACCGCGCCCTCCTCCTCTTTCGGAATCCCAGCGGCCATGATCCCTCGCCCGTTTCTCTTCCTCCAGGCTCAGGCGATCTATAAATAGGGGAGTTCTCGGCAGGAGGAAGAGAGCTGGGAGTGGTGGTGGCTGGCGGGTCCAAGGGGGGCTCTCGGTTGAGGCCAAGAAACAGGGGAAGGCCCTGTTTGTGAGAAAAAGAAAAAAAGAAACAGAGCATGGCTCTATTTCGGGTTGAAAAGAAAGAATAAAAAATTAGGGAAGAAAGAAAGGGGAGTTTTCTTATTTTTCTTTCTTGGTTTTTATATTTTATTTTGTAGAAGGTGGAAGCACTAGGCTTCCAAACTTCATTTTATTTCTTTTGTAATTATCCTTTTTATGCAATCAGTACATTTATTTTCATGCAATCCTTGTTCTATGTTCAAGTTAATTTCTGTTTTTTTTAATGCAACTTTTAATTCTTCTTTGATGCAATACATTAAATTTTCTTTTATGCAATTTATGTTCCAAGCTTCAATCTTCCTAAGCACTGTTTTCATCCATGCCAAAGTTTTCCTTTGAATAGTTAAATATTTTATTAAATTTATAAATGCTCATCTATTCCAAGTATTTGTCTTTTCGTTATTTTCAAATGGAAAACATTCTCTAATAGACTAGTGAATCATTCAACATTCTAAAAATAATGTTTTTCTTTTATCATTCAAAAATTGATTTTGAATCCGAGTGAATGTTCTAATTTTTATGCAACTCCAATCGCCTCCCTGTAGATCGACCTCTTACAACCACTATTCTTCGAGTAGAAAAGATAAGAGTAAATTAAATTTAAACTTTTGTTCGTCGGTTCTAACAACGATCTGTCTAGCATATTTTTAGGTAGACAGAAATCGGACGAACAAAATTTTGGCACCATTGCCGGGGAGGCAAATCGAGAAGCAAGAACGATCACGAAGATCAAATCGAATTTTGGATGCCCGGAGTGAACGCACTCCGGTAGTAAGTTTTATTTTTATTAATTTTTCTTATTTTGATTATTTTTAGTTAGTAATTTCGTTGTTATTAAATTCTAAAATTTAAAATTTGAAATTAAAGTTTTCTAAAAAAAAGTAAAAAAAAAAATTTGAAAAAATTTTTTTAAAAAAATTCAAAAATTCTAAAATTTAAATTCAAAATTTGAATTCTGTGATTCGAAATTTGAAATTTTAAAAAAAAAAGTTAAAAAAAAATTAATTAAATTAAAAAAATTCAAAAAAATATTATTTTTGCTAGTAATTGATAGGGTGCAATCCTCCGAGGTGATCATACCTCTATTGGGGCTCCTCACGGAGTAATCTCCAGAGCTTATTCAACGGACATTCGGAGATTGACTGACGCATAAAGATTAGTTTTAGTTTACATTCAAGTTATTCCTATATAAAAAAATAAAAAAAACAACATAAAATTAAAAAAAAATTATTAAGAAAAATAAAAAAAATTTGCTTGCTCATTTAATCAGTACAACCTAATGACATCGCATAAACTTTAAAAAATTATTGATTATTTGCTGCATTTAGTATTAAGCATTTGCATAAAGTAATTAAGGGCAAAACTCATTGAAAAGATAAGGTCGGAAAGTCATTACCTGTCCTTAGCCCAAAAATCACCACCTTGCATACTTATCCTAAGTCAAATTAAATTAAAATCAAATTAGACGTTGGCCTTAGGGTTTTCGAGCTCAATTAGGCTCTTGGCAAGAAGCAGCTGAAAGCCACTCTAGTGAGAATTTAGTAATTGGTGATGTCTAGAAAAGTTTTACAACAGTGAGAACTATTACGGGTATTGTAGTATTGGTGTATCCCTTCTGGTACCACCACACACCCTGAGACTTTTCTGGTCACTGGTTACTGGATCACTTAACTGGTAAGCTCAAGCTTAATCTGAAAGGGAGATTAGGAGCTGTCTAATCTAGAGAGAATTTCAGGAACTTTTTTAACCTGATAAGTCTCTGTGCAACTAGATTTAAGAAGCTACTAAACCTCACTTAGTTCTAAGACTAATAGGATCAAATTGTTGTGTGGTGTTGGTTGTGGTCAGCTGTGTCTAGTCCTTCTTCTCTTCTTCTAGGATTTCATTTAGGAGTCGAGTCTAATTAAGTTGTGGATAATGTATGCATGGTAGAAGATCATTAAGGGGTAAGTTAACACCATTTAACCTAGAGGTTGAAAAAAAGCATCGTCACATCCGACGAATTATTGATCAACCACCAATCTATACAATGGGTGATCACATTAGAACTTTGAATGAGTTGTTTGCACCCGCATCCGCTAGTCCCCCTACTTGCATAGTATTACCAATTAATAATGCAGCCCAATTCGAGATTCGGTCTGCAACAATAAACATGTTACCTAAGTTTCATGGGTTCGAGAGTGAACAACCCTACATTCATCTAAACAAATTTTTGACAATCTGTCAAACATTTAGAAATCAAAACTTAGATGAAGAGGGTATTAAATTAAGGTTATTTCCCATGACTTTAGAGGATCGTGCTGCTGCATGGCTGTATTCCCTAGCTTCAAATTCCATCACATCATGGGAACAACTATCTAGGAAGTTCATGGCTAAGTTCTATCCTATGGTAAAGACTGAAAAAATTAAGGATGCCATCAGAACTTTTAGAGGAAAATCTGAGGAGGAATTTTCCCAAACTTGGGAACGGTTCCATGACTTGTTGGTCAAATGCCCACACCATGGGCTTGATAAGGCTGATCTAGTACATTTCTTTTACAAAGGACTACCTCTGGCACATAGAAACATGATTGAGTCCATGCACAAGGGTAGGTTCATGGACCAAACCCCGGATCAAGCCTATGAATTTCTTGTTGACTTAGCCGAGAACGCCCAAAATTAGAGTAGCTATGGTGAGGAAGTAAATAGAGATGAGTTCGGGTCTAGAAAACCTGGTAATTATGAAATGAAAGCAGACCCAGATCTCAAAAATGTCATGTCCAATCTGGTGACTGGAATGAACAACTTAAGCAAAAAGTTTGATGCTTTCACTGTTTCCACTAGCTCGAGTTCATATAAAGAGTTAAATCCCATCATGAAAGTGGATCACGAGTCAAATAGTTTATGTATCTTGTGTAACAGTTCTGAGCATCTAGTGGAGTGTTGTCCTAGTTTACCCAACATAAAGGCCGAGCAAGCAAATGCTCTAAATTCATATAGTGCCTTTAAGAAGCCCACTCCCAACTCGTTCAGCCTAGTTTACCATCCTGATAATAGGTTCCACCCAAATTTCTCATACAAGCAAAATGAACCTATTCAGCATCAAGGTGGTCCACCAGGTTTTCATAACAACTTTTCCAGGATAGGTCCACCACAAATGAACCAACCTTTGGTTCCATCTGTACCGCCTTATAATGCCCCTATCCCACAGCAACCTTCACAATTAGAAACCATGATGGCTAATATGATGAAACAACAACAAGATTTTATCAAGCAACAACAACAGACCAATACAGCCCAAGCCCAGACTAACCAATTCCATGCGCAAGCAATTGCAAAACTTGAGGTTAGTCTGAGCCAAATAGCTAACTCTCTAGGGGATAGGAAGAAAGGTGAACTACCTAGTCAACCAGTGCCTAACCCTAGTAGACAACAAAATCAAGGTCAGATAGGTCAGTATCAAATCAATTCTAATAGAAATCTGACCTATGAAGTCCAGGCAATTACCACTTTAAGGTCTGGCAAGCAAGTGGACAATAATGTCCAACTTCCTGAAAATGAAAAAGAAAATAAAACTGAATCCGATAAAAACCCTATTCAGAAGAGGGGTCAAGAACAGGACAAACCGGAAAAAAGGAAAGAACCCATGGAAACATACAAACCCAAGATTCCCTTTTCCAGTAGACTTCAGGACTCCAAGAAACAATCTAATTTTGATGAAATCATGGAAGTCTTTAAAACTGTTCAAATAAATATACCTTTTCTCGATGCCATAAGACAAATTTCCTCCTATACAAAATTCTTGAAAGACCTCACCACGGTCAAAAGAAAAACCAGCATTCCTAGGCAAGCTGTTATGGCTGCACAGGCCTCATCTCTCATTCAACAACAGATTGCTCCGAAATTTAAAGATCCTGGTTGCCCAACTATTGAAATAAAACTAGGAGAGACGATCATCCAGAGAGCTCTATTAGATTTAGGAGCCAGTGTAAACCTACTTCCCTACTATGTGTACCAAAAATTAGGTTTGGGGGAATTAAAGCCTACAAATATTACCCTTTTCTTAGCAGATAGGACAGTGAAGTACCCCAAGGGGATTGTAGAGGATGTAATAATGAAAGTAAACGAGTTTTACTATCCTGTGGACTTCGTTATCCTTGAGACTGAACCTGCAATACATCCAGACAGTCACACACCTATAAGTTTAGGTAGACCTTTCTTAGCCACAGCAAATGCTGTGATCAACTGTCGAAATGGAATGCTGAAGTTATCTTTTGGCAACATGAAAGTCGAGCTTAATGTCTTCAACATAAGTAAACAACCACCAGACGACAAAGAAATCAATGAAGTTGACATGATTGAAAGTCTGGTTCAGGAGACTTTCTTACAAACTTATAATAAGGATCCTTTAGAAGCTTATCTTGCCCATTCCGAGGAAGGGGTCAAGCATGCGCCCCTTAGTTCTGTTCCCCTTATGAGCATAGATCGTCATCAGCCGACTGTTCTTCATCAGACTCTTCCAAAACCATTCTTAGATAATGGTTGAAAAAAAAAGGAGGATTTACATTTTGTCCGGCTGAAGACATAAAACTTAGCGCTCTTGGGAGGCAACCCAACATATAAATATTATAATAAATAAATAAATAAATAAATAAATAAATAAATAAAAATTTTAACATTCAGGTTTGGGGGTATTTTCCCCAATCTTCAAGTTATTAGCCATATCAAGGTCCAAAATCAGGTACTGTCTCCTCTATCCTATTACTATTAATTTAGGTATTAATTTTCTCAACATTGAGGATAATGCTGAATTTAGGTATGGGGGTGAGAATATTTTTGAATTTTGTGCCTAAAAAGATTTCAAAAAAAAAAGGGGGGGGGGATTTCAAATTTTTAACTCAAACTCTAATCTTTTTGGCTGTACAAACTAGGAATTGCTTTGACAATAGCTTTGAGTTAAGAAATATGATAGCAGTTCTAGCTTGAGTTTTCGTCCCATCTATCTTCTGCTAACATGATACAAGATGATTTAGCACCTACACGTAAGCACATGAATAGTGGGGTATGTATACTTGCAACTAATATGAATACTTTTAATCTTCAGGATAATTTAAAGTTATATGTGTGATGAACACCCTAACCTAACCAAAAAAAAAAGAAAAAAAGAAAAAAAAAGAAGAGATAAAATAAAATAATGAGTTTAATTTAAGTCTCCTCACTGAGTAACCGGGCCTCCTGCCTGGCAAGCAGCGAGTGTTCGCATAAAAAGGTGAGGACATTGAGATTAAACTCTGCGTGACTAATTTGGCCTTGAAGCCTAGTTAACTTGAGTTATTAAGCCTGCTGGGTGTCTCTACACCTAGTGCCCTGAGCCATCTGGATCGGGAGTCATTGGCCTAACACTCGCTACATGGGTTAGCTAGAAAGCTTAATAAGGCTCGATATTGCACAAGTCATTCTTCTTAACATTCAGTCTGATAAAAAAATAATAATAATAATAATAAAAAATTGGGGTGTTCATTACCATTTAACTCTAGAAAGTCTTGAAAATTGGAGTGATCATATTGGAAGTAAGTGAAAGCCACTCATTTATATGATACTATCTTGCACCTCACTACATTCTTGACTTGTTAGCAGATAAATGGGAAGTAATGGAACTTGAGTTAGAGTCTGCTTAAATATGATAGCAATAAGTCTTTATTGTCCTTGCAATTCTAAGTTCATACAATAATACTTGTTCAAATTTTGAGTTAAATATTAGAAATCCCTGACTAATGAAGTTTGTGGGTAACTTCACTGCAAACCCTCACGAGACAACACTCGTCCATTAGGGTAACCTAGGGGTTTAAAGGCTTGTTGCACGTGTTAAGTGCAATCGTGACTCCCTACGAAAATGGGTACATATCTTAGTTTGTGTATTTAGCTTCAATTAAAAAAAAAAAAAAAGTCATAAGTTAGACTACATCTTTTTGTGCCCTCATTTTATCGTTTGCTTGTTAATTGCTAGAGACTAGCAATAAGCTGGTTGGGGGGTGTGATGAGAGCACAAAAGTGCAATCGTCATACCATTTTAATTAGTATTATAACTAATTATTAATAATAAAATTAATAAATTAACATTGTATTTGTGTTTGAGTGCAAGTAATCCAAGAAATCCAATAACATTGGGTTTGAGCCCAATGCCCAGCAGCCTGAGCTCAAGTCAAGCCAGCACGTGATGGAGCTCATCCCACGATGCAGCCAGCTTTTCAGAATCACCTTCCAAATCAACCCCGCATCCAAGAGACCCAATGATCATCAACATCCCGAGAGCAATTGTCAATCCCGTCTCATCCCGCGTCCCCCTCTTCCGGATTCGAGGGCCCGTGAAGCCAGCCATCATCTTCCTCAACCTTTACCGCATCCCTCACGCGATCAACGCCCGTCCGCCTCTTTCCCCATTTCAAAAATCCTCCCAGCAAGGCGTGATCTCAGACACCAATTCCAACTTCTTCCGGATCCAGCCATTCAAGACGTCCGCCCGTGCTTCCCCGTAATCCCGCACGATCCTCCTTCTGCTTCATCAACGCCTCCTCCCAGCATCCGCGTGCCACAACGTCCACGATACTCCACCATCCCGTGATCGGATCCTCCGCGATTCCTCCCAGCTCCAGCCAGGATCCAAGCCGTGAATGCCTCCTCCCGTCTTCAACGCCTCAGCCCGTGAAGCCAGCCACACCGTTCGCACCTCCCAGCGTCCACGGCATCCTCCCATCGATCCCGGATCGCCTTCCATTCCATGTGCGATCTCGGATGATCGCCTCCTCCTCCAGCAACCGTCCCATGATCCAGCCTCCTCCGCCTATGCTTCCGCCGTGATGCAGCCGAGATCCCGCCCACGGTCGCAGACCGCGCCCTCTTCCTCTTCCGGAATCCCAGCGGCCATGATCCCTCGCCCGTTTCTCTTCCTCCAGGCTCGGGCGATCTATAAATAGGGGAGTTCTCGGCAGAAGGAAGAGAGCTGGGAGTGGTGGTGGCCGGCGGGTCCAAGGGGGGCTCTCGGTTGAGGCCAAGAAACAGGGGAAGGCCCTGTTTGTGAGAAAAAGAAAAAAAGAAATAGAGCATGGCTCTATTTCGGGTTGAAAAGAAAGAATAAAAACTTAGGGAAGGAAGAAAGGGGAGTTTTCTTATTTTTCTTTCTTGGTTTTTATATTTTATTTTGTAGAAGGAGGAAGCACTAGGCTTCCAAACTTCATTTTATTTCTTTTGTAATTATCCTTTTTATGCAATCAGTACATTTATTTTCATGCAATCCTTGTTCTATGTTCAAGTTAATTTCTATTTTTTTTAATGCAACTTTTAATTCTTCTTTGATGCAATACATTAAATTTTCTTTTATGCAATTTATGTTCCAAGCTTCAATCTTCCTGAGCACTGTTTTCATCCATGCCAAAGTTTTTCTTTGAATAGTTAAATATTTTATTAAATTTATAAATGCTCATCTATTCCAAGTATTTGTCTTTTCGTTATTTTCAAATGGAAAACATTCTCTAATAGACTAGAGAATCATTCAACATTCTAAAAATAATGTTTTTCTTTTATCATTCAAAAATTGATTTTGAATCCGAGTGAATGTTCTAATTTTTATGCAACTCCAATCGCCTCTCTGTGGATCGACCTCTTACAACCACTATTCTTCGAGTAGAAAAGATAAGAGTAAATTAAATTTAAACTTTTGTTCGTCGGTTCTAACAACGATCTGTCTAGCATATTTTTAGGTAGACAGGAATCGGACGAACACATCACATCATAGAAATACAACCAGATATAAAATAAAAATAATAATAAATTACATCCCCTTTTAGGAGGCATGTAGGCCTCTCAAAACATCAAATAAGATGCATGCAAACATCTGAAAAATTACATGACATTACGGATCACATCGCAGGTCATTACATTTGATACCAAAAGGGTTTAAATCCTATGATCATCACCACATGCAACAATTATACTTTTCAGATCTGAAACCTAATTGATTATGTTATGACATAGGTTGCTGATCATGCTAATCATGATTCTAAACTTTGTAATCTCATTAACAATGCAAATAGAATCATCATTTTATCACATAAAAATCAGCATGCAAAAATCAGCAACCCTTAAAAATTCTGCATGCAGAAAATTTCAGCACACATAACTTTTTAAATTTCAGATCTAACATGCCTGTTTATAATTAATTCTAACCTTAATCTACGAAGCCTAGGCTCTGATACCACTGTTGGGAACCCGCCCACGCCGCAGAAAATTAAAAAAAATTCAGAAAGCAGCGGAAGAGGCACAAGTGGGATCAACATTCATCATATGAATGTTATTCAAAGTTCGTAGATAGATTAGAATTAAAAACTTTTAAACTAATTATGAAGATCAAATCTTCACCTTGTGCGGGTAGATGATCACTGCAAACTGAAGTTCATGGTTTAGGATGAAGGTTCGCTTGAAGCCGTTCACGCGTCCGGCCTCTACGGGTATCCACACGAAGTAGAGATCCGATCAAAGCTTCCTTGTCTCCCCGGGGTGCTAGCTCCCTTGTAGAGACTTCTTTTAATGGCTGATGTCCTTCCTTTGAATCAACCCTTGATTGTGCTTGGGAGGAGGAAGAAGAAGGATGAAGAAAAGTAAAGGAACAAAGCCCCTGCAGCCTTCTTTCTTTTTCCTGCGTAGGAAGGAGGAAGGGAGGATGAAGAGGCCACCAATACCTTTTTCCTTTGCTTCCCTTGCTTGCGGCTGAACCAAGAGGAGGAAGAGAGGGGGCGTATGGCTGAGGAGAAGAAGGCTTCAATTTCTCTAGGTCAGCCCCCCACTCCTCCTCTTAAATAGCATGTGGAGCTCCTCTTGATTAACTTCCAAGAGGGGTGCCGGCCCCTCTTCTTGTGCCGCACCAAAGAAGAAAAGGAGGGGTGTGAGCCCCTCCCTCTTGTGTTGCCCTAGTCCTCCTCTAAGGAGGATTAGGAGGCCCCTATTTGGTTTAGTCATAATCACATTAGGCTTTAACCAAATCATGAACCATTTGGGTTTAATCTAGGTAAGTCCTAATCCAATTAGAACTCAAATCAATTATGACTCAATTAAACTCTTCAATCCTGATCCAATTAGGAGTCTTGTTGATTCATTAGATTAATAATTAATTAAGACTTAAGAAATCCTAATCCAATTAGGATTTATTCAATTTTAGTCCTAATCCAATTAGGACTCTAATTTGAATCCGAAGTCCTAATCCAATTAGGACTTCTAGGAATCCTATTCTAAGTAGGAATTCAAATTAAATTCAAAATCCTAATTCAATTAGGATTGTAGGAATCCTATTCTAAGTAGGACTTCCAGTCCTACTCCAAGTAGGATTTCCAGTCCTAATCCAATTAGAACTCCCAAAATCCTACTCCAAGTAGGATTCGTGTTTAAGTCCAATTAATTAATTCCCATTGTTCCTTCTTCAACTGATCATCAATCGAATTGATTACTTATGATTCATAATCATATTTCAACCATTGGATCGGTCAATACCTATAGTGTGTGCGACCCCATAGGTTCTATTCTGACTGGTAGTGAGATATATATTGCGATCTCTATCACAATATCATTGAAAACTTCTTTCAATAGGTTGGAACGATTCCAACTCAACTCATTAGGGTTTATCGATCATCGAGATATTCCCTGTGAGTCTCACCATCCACCAGTGACACCAGCAGCATGTAGTGGCTACCCAGTAGAATGGAATGATGAACCTTTAGATGCAATTATCGTGAGATACAGTCCTACTATCGTGGATCCCTACAGAACGGAGGTCATGGACAACTCGTCAAACTCCATCGTCTGTCATATGTCAAGATTTATTCGACTTAAGTTCGGAGTGGAAAACTGTTTCTCCACTTTGCATACTGCCCCGGCCGAGGTCTTACGAACTCAGTCTTATAAATCACAAAGGATCTCTCCTTATCTACCAAGGTCGATAGATTCCATATAGGTGCATACCCTACTCCTACAGTGAACCTATTGCAGCCAATCTACACTGCATGGACCCGTATGTCTAGAGACCATATATACGTGCAGTCAAACTACGATAATCTTACTGTGAGTAGCCGAAGCACCGCAGGTCAAAGGACCAATCACACTACTGCAACATCAAGCAAGTCACTAACGAGTGGATAGACATCCAAGTGACTTCTTGTCTTGGTCACGCTCAGTACCCTTGTTCTTAACAAGCACCTGCACTATTACTTCAGTGTCGCCACATCATGGACTCGAGTCTCGTCCATCCATAAGGAAAGCAATGTGTACACTGATCGGATCGATCACCGTCCTCGTGATGATCCATTGATCAGGAGCATTCAGAATTTAATCGCCAATGATGCATGGCTCAAATTCTTAACTCTTAAGAATATGCATCATCATCTTATTAATTCTTGGACGATTCATAGACACATAAAAATATGAATGAAAAAGATGCCTTTTATTTATTCAATAATAAATAGTCAAGTACAAAATTATGTCCTAGAATTAATAATGTGTCAGCCAGATTGGGTTCTAGGGCATTGATAGTCAACTTTAAAGACCACGCAATAGCACGTATCTGGTAGAATAGTGATTACGGGTATCGATCCACAGGAATTGGGGTACAGTTGCTTTTCTTTAAAAAATATTTAAAAGGAAGAGTTTGTGAAGAAAATTAAACTAAGAAATTTAATAAAAAATGCAATTAAAACGTTATTAGTTTGAGGGGATCTCGGGCAAGGAATTCACCACTAACATCGGAACAAGGGTTATTTGTGTTTTAATTTATTCTTGGATTAACATGCGAATTGGCTACAAGCCTAATAAGCATTCGAATAAAATTTCACAAAAGTAATTTAGGCATAATCCATCTTTAGTTAGCATGAAATGTCTACCCTAATCTAAGGTGGCAGCACACTGCATCTTCCCTAAGCATGGACTATCTTATATTTACTTAGTGATCATGAAGAACCATTGTATAAACACCATACTTAAAATCACAGAATTCAATATGGAATTAAAGAAATATTCATTAGGATCAAAGAAGTTTATACAATTCCAAGAATAATTAAAAAAAAACAAATCTCTTATCCTTTTGTTAGGGTTGCATCCGGCCCCAGTGAAGAGATTAGCTTTTCATGGTATGGGAGGTAGCAGCAACAACACAGAAGGCCTTCATCATGACTGGGTTCCTCCCTTCTTCGTCTTCCCTCTCAGACTAATCTCAACACGAACTGAATAAAAATCAAACTCCCTTCCTCATATATTTTTTTTCTTTCCGTGGAGAGTTATTCACATAATACCCAAAAGTATTATCTCTCCTTTCCTCTTCTTCCCGTGAGAACTCCTCTCAGCGGGATTGAACCGAACCGAAGTGAAGCCTCCTCCTTTTATAGCTTTCCCAGCCCCCTCTCCTCCTCTCTCCTTCCTTCTTCTGTGGCTGATCCGAATGGAGGATAAACTCGTGGAGACCTTATCTCTTCCGGATGATTGCAATATCCAATCTGGGCATTGGGAAGAAGATGCGCTGGGATCGGATTGCGTGGAAGACGACTGCTTGTTCTCATCCGGCCGTAGAGAAAAACTCGGAACAGGGACAATGCGGAGAGGATGCGTGCTGGATGAAGAGTTGGAACTCGTCATGGATGGAGGGTGGGATGGTTCTTTGGACTGCCGAAGACGTGGGTGCTTATCCATGGGAGATAAGCATGGCTGGATTCGAACTTATCTTGAAGCAGGGGATATTTGGATGAAGCTCACGGCTGAGGCTTTGGCATCCGGCTGTAGGCGTTTGAGAAGATCTCGGAGGGAGAGGATGAGGATGCTGGGAAAATGTGGACGTGGGAAGCACAGGAGATTCGGGAAGATGAAGCTAAGGAGGGATGTTTGGATTGCGGAAGACGTGGCCCTGTTCCGCTGAAGCAAGGAAAGTTGGATTTGGTGAAAAATCCGGATGGGGTTAATTCGGAAGAGGGAAGATACTGGATTTGGTTGGGATGAAATCCAGGAAGATGATACGGACGTGGGGTGCGGAAGAAACAGGGGAAAATGCGGGGGATGCGGAAGAAAACTCGTGAAGTTGGGAGCAAATCCGGATGGGGTCTCGGTTGGAATTAATCCCAAAGCAGAGGAATCCGGAAAAGGCTTTGCTGGCTGGGACGTTGTAAATGTTGGAAGAATCATCCCGGACTGCTGAGATGTCATTGGGAGGAAGTGATCCGAAAGCAGGGGAGAAGCTTGGACGCATGCGGAGGATTGAACTTGGTCATATCCCGGAATGGAAGGAAGCTTAGGCACGGCTGGGCACAGGATAAGGATGGAGTCGATCCGGAAGTTGGGAGGAAGGAACTCGGGATGAGCGTGATTCGGAATGGGATACGGCTGGGAGCGCATGGGAGCTGTCCGTGAAGAAAGAGAATGGTTGGATAGTTGGGATCTCTGTTCTTCCGTGGCGGATGCAGGGGATTGGAGTTTATCCGGGTTGTATTTGGACGTGGAGATCACATGGGATCCGGCTTTGGGATATGGATTAACGGGATGAAGGCTGAGATTCATCACAGGTGGAAGCGGTTCTAGTCTTTGGAAATGGGAGGGAAGGAATGACGTGGAGGAAGATGGTGTTCTTTGTTCCAACGCATGGGAAAAACAATGGGTTTGAGAGGAGTTGGGTGATGCAAGATGAATAGCTGAGATGGGATGAGGCTTTGGGATCCGTGCAACTAAGATAGTATGCTTTGAGATCTGAGAAACAAATAATTGAAGGGATTTTATTGTTTTTGAGATTAAAATTGGATCATGTGGAAAAAGAGTTGGAACGAGTAGAAAGAAATTTAGGTGAACATGTGAAGAGTCAGGAATTAATGGGAAGCACTGGCTTTTAGAGAAGAGTTCTTGTAGTCGACTCTGGAGGATGTGAAATTGTGAAATGATGCAGTGTAGTTTTGGCTTTACCTAATTAAGCGTGACTCGACCTGCATACATTAAGCTTAATTTGTAAATAAATAAGTAAAACTCGAATTACCTTTAATAATTTATTAAAATGCAATGATGAAGGTAACTCATTTTTTAGTTGAATTTACAAAATATGTGAATTAAAATAATGATAAATGTTATGAATAAGATATTAATTTATGCATTATTTAGCACTTATTAGGCATACATCTAACAGCAAGGATATTGGAAGAGGAACTGTCCTCTTTACATTCATCCCTCGATCCGAACCGGCCTAAGAAAAGTGGGCAATCAGTTGCCAATCAAGGTACTTATATGATAACACCTTGCAATTTTTCTATTTGTGATAATTCGACTTGGGTATTGGATATCGGTAGTCTTTTTAATATTTGCAATTCGTTGCAAGGGCTACAAGTCAGTGAGAAGTTTGAAGAAGGAGAAATATTTCTGAATGTTGGAGATGGAAAATCAGTTCCAGTTCTAGCTTTAGGAATTCTTAATCTTAAATTCAGCTCTCATGTAAATGTCCTTAGTGATTGTCACTATTGTCCAAGTTTTTTATTGAATGTCATTTCTGTAGGCCTTTTGGCCAAAAATGGTTATGAAATATCAATAAAAAAGGATTATTGTAATATCATTTGGAATGGTGCTGCTGTAATGAATGGAATTCTGAGTAATGGCATTTACATTTTGTCACAGCCTGTTCATGTAATGTATAAATCCAATAAGCGCCCTAGAATAAATAATGTCACGGATGTCTACCTTTGGCATCATAGGCTAGGTCATATTAACAAGAACAGGATGAACATGTTAAGTAAAGAGGAAATCCTCAATGTTTATGATTGTGAATCATTGACAACCTGTGAGTCATGTCTTCTTGAAAAAATGACAAAGTCACCTTTTACAAGAAAAGGTGAACGAGCTAGTGACTTATTGATCCTTGTACATTCTGATGTATGTGGGCCAATGAGCACAGATTTATGCTTCAGATTTAAATACATTCTGATGTATTTAAAAAATGACTTAAATAGAAATATGAATACCTACCTCTAGTATTCATAATGATTATGAATCATTTGAAATGTTTATTTACAGATGATCTTTCGAGGTATGGTTATGTTTATTTAATGAGACATAAATCTGAAGCATTTGAAATGTTCAAATTATATCGTAATGAAGTAGAAAAACAAACTGAAAAGTGTATAAAACTCTTCGATCAGATCGAGGAGGTGAATACCTCACCAGTGAGTTTTTGACATATCTAAAAGAGAATGGAATTTTCTCCCAATGGACTCCTCCTGGTACACCACAGTATAACGGTGTATCAGAAAGGAGAAATCGAACCCTGTTAGATATGGTTCGATCCATGATAGCGTTTGTTAATCTGCCCATATCCTTTTGGGGATATGCTCTTGAGTCGGCCTGTTACATTGTAAATAAGGTTCCAAGTAAGTCTGTAAATAAAATACCACATGAGATGTGGACTGGACGTAAGCCGATGCTCTCTTACCTTAGGATTTGGGGATGTCCAGCGTATGTCAAACGTTTGAAGACAGACAAACTTGAACCCAAGTCTGACAAATGTTTCTTTGTTGGTTATCCTGCAGAAACTAAAGGATATTACTTCTACTTTGCTGAAGAACAAAAGTTGTTCGTAAGCAATAGAGCTGTTTTCCTAGAGAAAGAATTCCTTAGTGAAGGAACTAAAAGCTCTAATATTGAGCTTAGGAAAGTTCAACATGTAGAAGACCTGACACTATCCACTAAATCAATTGAGTCGGATTTGATTAGATCAGATCCAGAATTGTTGCCCAGAGATGGTCACCCAAGAGGGGGGTGAATTGGGTATTTTAAAAACTTTTTGCCTAATTAAAAATAAAACACACAAATATATGAACTAAAATAAGGATAAAGAGATAAGAAGAGACAACCACAAACACACGGTTTTATAGTGGTTCGGAGCCTTCACCGCTCCTACATCCACTCCCCAAAGTGCCTTTGGGAATTTCCACTATAATCCAAGATTACAGTACGGTAGTTTTGCGAGTTCACTACCCAACTCGTTGTTTTACACCGGGCTCACAACAAACCCTAAAACCCCCAATTTCTCTTAGGCTTGGGACGCCTTTCCCTTGTTCCAAGTCCCTTGACTGGAACAAGCACCACAATAAAAGAGTTTACAAAAGGAAATAAAAGCTCTAAGAAGCAAATATAACAATCATGAATAATGTAACCCGGAAGAATCCTTTTGCCGTTGGAAGCGTGGGAGATGTTGATTCTTCCGAGGTGGAGCGCGTAGGGTTGAGTGTGAGCTTCGAATCCCGAGCGCACGAGAGTGGTTGAGCTTGAAATCGCTTGGGAGACTTGAGAATACTTGATTTCCTTCCTTGAATGCACTCACTCCCTTAAGCTTTTCTTTCTAACTTCTCTCTTGAATGATCTAGCTTTTTGGTTGGTGAAGAGTTGTTGAGAACCACTTAAGAGGTCCCTTTTTATAGCCCAAAAAGCAAATGTAGCCGTTAGAAACAAAAAGAGAAGGATTTGAAATTCAAACCAAACCTGAAAAGCTGTCAGTCGCGTCCCAGGCGCTCCGGGGACGTCTCCGCTATAACGAGGGACGTCTCGCCTACAGGATTTTACTTTTTATGTTGTCTGGGGTTGACTCGGCACTTTACGGGGACGTCTCGGCTTGTCTGCACTTTTTGAGTGGGGACGACTCCGCTGCCTTGGGGACGACTCCGCTTCTTTATCTCCGAAAGACATGTCCTCTGGAATTCCCTGAGAGAGTCGACTCCGCTCTTTCAGGGGACGTCTCGGCTCGTCTGCACTTTATGCATGGGGACGGCTCCGCTGTCTCAGGGTCGACTCCGCTGCCTTATCACCGAAAAAACCATTCTCTGGAAAACCCTGAGAGAGCCGTCTCGGCTATCTTGGGGACGACTCGGGAACTCTCCTTTTTACCTGCGGGGATGACTCGGCGTACAGTGGGGACGTCTCGCGCATATCTCTTGAAAACTGCCTTTCTGCCGCCACTGAGAGAGTCGACTCCGCTACTGAGAGAGTCGACTCCGCTAACGCGGGGACGACTCGGCAGGTGCCGGGGACGTCTCCAAGTGTGCCAGTTCTTCCTGTTTGTGCAAGAGACGTCTCTGAAACCATCAAGAGACGTCTCGGCTGTCCCTGAACTTTTTCATTAACTCAAAATGTTCTTCAATGAATTCATAAAAATTATGGAAACTTGCCTAGACATTTCTCAACAATATTCTAGATAAAACACATGAATTCCTTAATTAAATTGTTAAGATATAATGGAATTATGCTCTAGTGTTTTGTATTCATCAAAATCCATTAGGGGGTCAACAATCTCCCCCTTTTTGATGATGACAAAACACTGAGTATATGCAAAATTTGAAATTTAAACATATACACAGTATTTGATCGGATATAATATTTTCTTGTGCATAAGATTGATCTTTATAGTTCTTAAATGATTTTGGCATATGAACTGAGTTTGAATCAAGTTAAAATGAAATATTGATGCTGAAGATAATTGAAAGCTAGATTCTTTTTGACTCCCCCTTTCTTTTCCAGAAGGGCAATTATCTTAAAATCAATATTCTTCAATTTTATCTTTCCTAATTCAACTTTGGAGTAAGATTAAAAATTTTGCATTCCATATTCAATATCCATGTCTACTTCCCCTTTCATACTCCCCCTTTCAATATCTCCATATTCAATATCTATTATAAATTTTGCATTCCATATACTATCTACTCCCCCTTTTTGTCAGCAACATGAAGGGGACAAATTATCCTTAGGTGCTTAAGACTCAATTTATAGTGGAATTCAGCATTCATTTTACTCAAGGATATTCAAGTTGTGCTCCCCCTGTCCAAGTCATTTCTATTAATGTATTCATATCACTCCCCCTTTGTTTTGGAATTCATTTCAGACTTATCTTTTAGTTTAACATAGTTATCACAAGATGTGCTCCCCCTGTTTTATGTGCATTGTTTCTTTGTATCAAATTTGAACACTCAAGGTATGTGATAAGATTTTTATGGCATATCATACAATCACATACACAATCACAGAAACACATACGCAGAATTGGCAATGTACACAAAGTGTTCAAAAGAGATTGTATTCATTCATATGTCATCAACCATAAACCTTTGAAGTCAGTACATAGTCAAAAGAAGAAATCATTACAAGTATTGATTTCTAATACAAAAGGTGTTTCAAAATAGCCTAGGATTTACAAAAAGAAGATCCTACAAGATATCCATCATCGGCGACGTTGCTCATGGGGCCTACTAGTTGTACTTTGTGCATAAGCCTTACAAGCTGCATCTATGAATGCATTGATAGAATCCATGAGGGTCTTAAATTGATCTCCCTGTGACTTGTGGAAACCTGCCACAAGTGCCTCAAACTCTATAGTTGCCATTTCAATTCTTCCTCTGAGTTGGGCAACTAAGGTGCTCACATTGCCATCTGGCTTTGTTAGCTCTTTAAGACTCTTGGAAATGCTCTTCAAGCTGTCCTTGAGCTCTAATGATCTGATGGTTTGGGTGGCACCCATACCAATTATTTCTTGTGTTGTAGCTTCAATTTGACTTCTAATATCCTTCATCTCTTGTAGAAGTCCTTCATGTGAAGCTCTGATGGGGGCCAACTCTGTGGAGATCATGGATCTCATCTCCTCCCTTATCTGCTGGCAAATGGCAGATGCTAAGGTGTGCATCTGATCCTCTGATAGGAAGGAGGGCCCACTGACTGGAGGAGGTGGTGGCATGGATGTGGAAGGTCCAGCTGAGCTGGAGGGAATATCAGGGATGTTCATGTGGCTAGGTGGAGGAGAGTGATGGTCAGACTCATGATGTGGGATTTCAGGCTCTATGGTTTGTGCTTTTCTTTTTGGAACCTTGACCCACGACCCATCTATCTTATGAAACTCCATTCTTCTCATTGTGCCCTCATTATAGTAGTCGGTGTTTCTCAAGGCCTTTGCAGGTTCATTTGTTGGAATGGGAACCTTGAAGTGTTTAAAGATTAAGGTAAAGATCATGCCATAGGGTATACTAAATCTAGAATACCTATGACATAGGGCAATGTAATTTAGCATGAGTCTAGGAAGGTTTAGAGGGATCCCTTGTAAGATATGATGCATAATAGCTAAGTCTCGCTCCGAAACAAAATCGAAGCGACCGGTTTTGGGAAACAAGACCCGGTTGACAATACTTAAAAGTAATCTCATTTCGGCGTTTAGGTCTTGGGAGTTGATAACATCAAGAGGGCCGCAGTCCTCTTGTCCTAACAGCAGATTTAGGGCTAATTCCCTTTGGGGAAGTGAGGTTGGAGCCTCACCGTCCTTAGGGATTTGTAGGACAGTGGATAGGACATCTTCATTTACTTCCACTAATGTCCCCCGGACACATCCAGTGTACCCTTGGTCCCCTAATGCCATATTGCTAAAAAACTCTCTAACTAGGCCGGGATAGGTCGAGGTATTTAGTGTGCAAAGGTGCTCCCACCCTTGAGCTCGGAGTCTCTCTCCAATAGAGAACCCCTCATGATCTAAAAAGGAGAAATCGATGTACCTACCAGTCGTGACTGTGCGATTTGCACAGAAAATCGTCGTGGTCGGCGGAGCAACCGGAGGAGAAGGCGCGGAGGGTTCTTCCCGCCGTTCCTCACCGTCGGCCGCTACTCTAGGTCGCCTCCCACGGGTTGTCCTAGCTTTCTTTGGTGCCATGGATGCTAGGGTTTGTGATTTAGAGCAAACGGAGGCTGGGATTTGAGGTGGAGAGCAAATGGAGGCTAGGGTTTTCCATTTTGGTCGGGAATGAGGGAGAAAGCTCGAGTCGGCTCGAGCGATTTCGACCTATTTAAAAAGCCCTCATTCGGTCCCCGAGACGTCTCCGCGACTAAGGCGAGACGTCTCCCCTTGGGGGGACGTCTCTGCGATTTGCCAGAGACGTCTCCGACACTGAAAAATTTCAGACTGTATTCTATCTTCTCCCAATTTTGGTTAATTACCCTAATCGACATGATCTCTTTTGATAAACTTAGAGTGAATTTGTTTGTGATCCTCCCCCTTAATGATACAACCTATAATAATTTGATAATTTTTTTTTTGAATTATTAATATTGAAATGAGGAATGTTTGACCAAATTTCGAATACCTATGAAATAGGTTCTGAAAATATCTCCATGAAGAGTCCAAGGGAGGGTAACCATCCTCCGGAAAGTCAAACAGTTCGTCATTTAGCTTAGATGAATTCATGTTTTCACTTATGTCTACCTTGAGGTTGATTACTAGTTTGAGTAGCAAAGTAATCCAATACAAATTCAACTCATTTGCTAGGATCATACAAGCTCAAGGCATTCCTTAAGAAATTGAATCTTTCTTTACAAAGGAGCTTTGTAAAGATATCAGCTAATTGATTTTCTGTACATACATATTCAATCATCACATCATTTTTCAGCACATGATCCCTAATAAAATGATGCCTAATCTCTATATGCTTTGACTTAGAGTGTTGGACAGGATTTTTTGTTAAATTAATTGCACTTGTATTATCACATTTAATTGGTATATTATCCATTTTGATACCAAAGTCTTCAAGTTGTTGCTTAATCCAAAGAACTTGGGCACAACAGCTTCCAGCTGCAATGTACTCAGCCTCAGCTGTGGACAAAGCAACTGAATTTTGTTTCTTGCTAAACCAAGAAACCAAATTGGCACCCAAGAATTGACATGTGCCACTTGTGCTTTTTCTGTCGAGTTTGCACCCGGTAAAATCAGCATCGGAATAAGCAATTAAGTTTATATCAGATTGTTTAGAATACCATAAGCCTACATTAGATGTCCCTACTAGATATCTAAAAATTCTCTTAACAGCTTGCAAGTGTGATTCCTTAGGACATGCTTGGTATCTAGCACACATACAAACACTGAATAATATATCTGGTCTACTAGCAGTAAGATAAAGTAGAGAGCCTATCATACCTCTGTATAATTTGCAGTCTATACTTTTACCTTTTTCATCTTTGTCTAGCTTGCAACTTGAGCCCATGGGTGTGCTGATTTCCTTTGCATCCTTCATCTTGAATTTTTCCAGCATTTCCTTGATGTATTTGGACTGACTGATGAAGATGCCTTCCTCTGATTGTTTTATTTGTAACCCAAGGAAGAAGTTGAGCTCACCCATCATGCTCATTTCAAATTCTCCCTGCATAAGCTTGGCAAACTCTTGACAAAGACTATCATTAGTAGCACCAAAAATTATATCATCCACATAAATTTGTACAAGCAATAAGTCATTTCCTTTTCTTTTAATAAAGAGGGTTTTGTCTACATTTCCTCTCTTGAATTTGTTCTCAATTAGGAAATTACTTAACCTTTCATACCATGCCCTAGGGGCTTGCTTAAGTCCATACAATGCTTTATGCAATTTATAAACATAATCTGGATGTAAGTGATTTTCAAAACCTGGAGGTTGTCCTACATAAACTTCCTCCATTATATAGCCATTTAAAAATGCACTTTTTACATCCATTTGATAAAGTTTAAAATCCATAAAGCATGCATATGCTAAAAGTAGTCTAATAGCCTCTAATCTAGCAACAGGAGCAAAAGTTTCGTCAAAATCTATTCCTTCCTCCTGATTATATCCTTTGGCCACTAGCCTAGCTTTGTTTCTTATTACTATTCCATCTTCATCTAGTTTATTTCTATACACCCACTTGGTACCTATAATTGAAACATTAGGGGGTCTTTTCATTAAAGTCCAAACTTCATTTCTTTCGAATTGATTTAATTCCTCTTGCATAGCATTCATCCAATTATCATCTTTTTCAGCTTCTTCTAGTGATTTAGGCTCTATTTGTGATACGAAAGCAAGGTAATTACTAGTGTTTCTTAAAGAGGATCTAGTTCTTATACCTTGTGAAGGATCACCAAGGATTAGATCCTTTGGATGACCATGTGCATACCTCCATTCTTTAGGAAAATCTTGAATTTTTGATGGAGGTTGACCTTCTTCATCTTGCTGATTTGTATCTTCCTTGACCTCATCCTCATGTTGTTTGTCTTGTATGGAGAATTCCTTTATTCGGTCTTCAAGTATACCTGCATCACCATCTTCTTCTTTTCTAGAAGAATCTCCATTAGTTTCATCAAAAACAACATGAATGGATTCTTCAACAACGAGAGTTCTCTTGTTGAAGACCCTGTATGCTCTACTAGATGAGGAATAACCTAAGAAGATCCCCTCATCTGATTTAGCACTAAATTTACTGAGATTGTCCTTTCCATTATTCAAAATAAAGCATCGACAACCGAAAACATGAAAATAACTTATATTTGGTTTCTTACCTTTTATCAATTCATACGGTGTTTTCTTTAAGATGGATCTAACTAAAGCACGATTTAAGATATAACATGAGGTATTTATTGCTTCAGCCCAGAAATACTTTGGTAGATCCGATTCGCACAACATGGTACGAGCCATATCGGCTAGTGTGCGATTCTTCCTTTCTACCACCCCATTTTGTTGGGGTGTCCTAGGTGCCGAGAAATTGTGATTGATACCATTTTCGTCACAAAACTTTTCAAAGTGTTGATTTTCAAACTCGGTACCATGATCACTCCTAATTGCTTTTAGTTTAAGATTGAGTTCATTCGAAACCTTATTATGAAACTTGACAAAAGCGAGAAAGGACTCATCTTTGTGTGCAAGAAATGAAACCCATGTAAAACGTGAAAAATCATCAACAATGACAAGACCAAATTTCTTACCCCCTAGACTAGCAGTTCTAGTGGGTCCAAACAAATCCATGTGAATTAGTTCTAAGGGTTTTGATGTTGAGACTATGTTCTTAGACTTGAAAGAACTTCTTGTTTGTTTCCCTAATTGACATGCCGCACAAATTTTATTCTTTTCAAAGTCTATTTGTGGTAGTCCTTTGACTAGATCCTTTGTGATCAATTTAGAGATTAAATCCATGCTAGCATGCCCTAACCTACGATGCCATAACCAACTAGTCTCATTGACTTTGGGATTCATGGCTACAAGACATTGGCCATCCCTCATGGTGAGATCATCAAGATCTACCATGTGAACGTTTCCATGCCTATGTCCTGTGAGTATGATCTCATTATCAATTGGACTATTAATTATGCATAGTGATGATTCAAATGACACTTTAAAGCCCTTGTCACAAAATTGACTTATACTTAATAAATTATGTTTTAGTCCATTAACTAACAATACATTATCTATAAATGAGGAGGGTGATATGGAGATTTTACCAACACCAATAATTCGACCTTTAGCATTGTCTCCAAATGTGACTACTCCTCCTTCTTTTGATTCCAAGGTGACGAAGAGACTCTTGTCACCGGTCATATGCCTTGAGCAACCACTATCAAGATACCACATTCTCTTTTTATTTCCGGCTGCAAGGCATATCTGCAGAATGATCATGTGAAGCTCTTAGGTACCCAAGTTTTCTTGGGTCCTTCGTGGTTAGTGTA
The DNA here is from genome assembly GCF_051530095.1 of Phoenix dactylifera. Taxonomy (NCBI): domain Eukaryota; kingdom Viridiplantae; phylum Streptophyta; class Magnoliopsida; order Arecales; family Arecaceae; genus Phoenix; species Phoenix dactylifera. The sequence goes on from NC_143195.1 coordinate 16,461,105, forward strand.
GTTGACTCCCTTAGGCACCCATACTTTAGTTATGTTTTTAGCTTTTACAAATGTACCCTTGTTAGTTTGGATTTTTCTTTGAATACAAGAGTAGGCTTTATGTCCGTTCTTTCCACAAAGAAAGCATGTTGGTTTTTCAGTTTTTACATCTTTTGCTTTTACAAAGAAATTCTTTAGATACTTTTGTTGCTTATTAGTTTTATATCCTAATCCGGCTTTATTGAAAACAGCTCTTTGATTTGAAAGAATAAGATTTAATTTTTCAGAGCTTTGTGTGAATTTTTCAACAATTGGCTTGTACTTATGTACCTCATTCTTAAGATTCAAATTTTCTTTAACTAGTTCTTTCATATTCTTTTTAAGAGATTCAACAGTTTGCGCAAGTGAGGTATTACTATTGAGTAGGGAATTTACTTTTAGATTTAATTCCTTGATTAGTGTTTTTGCCTTTTCATTTTCAGTGCTAAGTCTTGAATTTTCGATTTTTAGGTTAGTAGTGTTCATATTTTTAACGCTCTCCTTTTCAGTTAATAGGTTTTCAATATTTTCCTTTAGTTTTTGATTTGAGGCTTTTAATTCTTTATTCTTTGCTCCTAACATACTACAATCACCCATAAGTTCTTGAAAAGCATCATATAATTCTTCTAAAGTAAAATTTATAGTTGGGTTTTGACATACCTCGTCATCTTCGAGCGCCATGAAGCATAGATTGGCGGTCTCTTCCTTCTCTTCCTCGGAGGATGATGTGTCACTGTCATCCCATGTTGCCTTCAATGCCTTTTTCTTCTTCTTTCCAAAATGCTTCTTTTGTTGTGGGTATTCGGAACGAATATGTCCCGGTCTCTTGCAGTCATAGCATACGATTGGGTCTCTTTCTTTTTCTTTTTCTTTTTCCCAATCATTTCTCCCTCCAAATTTCTTTCTTGGGAATGGTTTCTTTCTTCTCATGAACTTTTTAAATTTTCTTACTATCAAACCCAAGTCCTCATCTTGACTTTCTTCTTCACTCTCACTGCTCTCTTCTTCACATACACTTGAGGTAGCCTTGAGTGCGATTGTCTTTTTCTTTGGCAACTCTTCTTCATGCTGCTTCATCGTGAGCTCATGCGTCATCAATGAGCCCAAGAGTTGTTCTAGCCCCAAGGTGTTGAGGTCTTTGGCTTCTACAATCGCCGTGACCTTTGCTTCCCATGCTTTTGGCAGTGACCTGAGAATTTTACTCACAAGTTCGGGGTTAGTGTAAGATTTGCCCAAGCTTTTTAGACCATTAATAATTTCGGTAAAACGTGTAAACATGCATGTGATGGTTTCATTAGGTTCCATCTTAAACAATTCATACTTGTGAACTAGAATGTTCACTTTGGACTCTTTGACTTGATTTGTACCCTCGTGGGTAACTTCAAGCCTATCCCATATTTCCTTAGCGGAACTGCATGTAGAGACTCTATTGAACTCATTTACATCTAGAGAACAAAATAATGAGTTCATGGCTCTAGAATTGAGTTGAGCCATCCTATCATCATTCTCATCCCAATCCTCCTCAGGTTTGGGAACTCGAATGCCATTCACCACGTGTGATGGTTCTTGTGGTCCCTTGACTATAACCCTCCACAAGGCATAGTCTTGTGCTTGAATGAAAATTCTCATTCTTGTCTTCCAATAGGTATAATTTGTCCCATTGAAGAGTGGAGGTCTATTGGTTGCTTGCCCCTCGGCAGGAACATTGTTAAAGGGTGTTGCCATCTAGATCTTTGGCTAAGACGGTTAGGTCTTTCAAGAAATATACAGAGCACCCGCTCTGATACCACTTGTTGCCCAGAGATGGTCACCCAAGAGGGGGGTGAATTGGGTGTTTTAAAAACTTTTTGCCTAATTAAAAATAAAACACACAAATATATGAACTAAAATAAGGATAAAGAGATAAGAAGAGACAACTACAAACACACGGTTTTATAGTGGTTCGGAGCCTTCACCGCTCCTACATCCACTCCCCAAAGTGCCTTTGAGAATTTCCACTATAATCCAAGATTACAGTACGGTAGTTTTGCGAGTTCACTACCCAACTCGTTGTTTTACACCGGGCTCACAACAAACCCTAAAACCCCCAATTTCTCTTAGGCTTGGGACGCCTTTCCCTTGTTCCAAGTCCCTTGACTGGAACAAGCACCACAATAAAAGAGTTTACAAAAAGAAATAAAAGCTCTAAGAAGCAAATATAACAATTATGAATAATGTAACCTAGAAGAATCCTTTTGCCGTTGGAAGCGTGGGAGATGTTGATTCTTCCGAGGTGGAGCGCGTAGGGTTGAGTGTGAGCTTCGAATCCCGAGCGCACGAGAGTGGTTGAGCTTGAAATCGCTTGGGAGACTTGAGAATACTTGATTTCCTTCCTTGAATGCACTCACTCCCTTGAGCTTTTCTTTCTAACTTCTCTCTTGAATGATCTAGCTTTTTGGTTGGTGAAGAGTTGTTGAGAACCACTTAAGAGGTCCCTTTTTATAGCCCAAAAAGCAAATATAGCCGTTAGAAACAAAAAGAGAAGGATTTGAAATTCAAACCAAACCTGAAAAGCTGTCAGTCGCGTCCCAGGCGCTCCGGGGACGTCTCCGCTACAACGAGGGACGTCTTGCCTACAGGATTTTACTTTTTATGTTGTCTGGGGTTGACTCGGCACTTTACGGGGACGTCTCGGCTTGTCTGCACTTTTTGAGTGGGGACGACTCCGCTGCCTTTGGGGACGACTCCGCTTCTTTATCTCCGAAAGACATGTCCTCTGGAATTCCCTGAGAGAGTCGACTCCGCTCTTTCAGGGGACGTCTCGGCTCGTCTGCACTTTATGCATGGGGACGGCTCCGCTGTCTCAGGGTCGACTCCGCTGCCTTATCACCGAAAAAACCATTCTCTGGAAAACCCTGAGAGAGCCGTCTCGGCTATCTTGGGGACGACTCGGGAACTCTCCTTTTTACCTGCGGGGACGACTCGGCGTACAGTGAGGACGTCTCGCGCATATCTCTTGAAAACTGCCTTTCTGCCGCCACTGAGAGAGTCGACTCCGCTACTGAGAGAGTCGACTCCGCTAACGCGGGGACGACTCGGCAGGTGCCGGGGACGTCTCCAAGTGTGCCAATTCTTCCTGTTTGTGCCAGAGACGTCTCTGAAACCATCAGGAGACGTCTCGGCTGTCCCTGAACTTTTTCATTAACTCAAAATGTTCTTCAATGAATTCATAAAAATTATGGAAACTTGCCTAGACATTTCTCAACAATATTCTAGATAAAACACATGAATTCCTTAATTAAATTGTTAAGATATAATGGAATTATGCTCTAGTGTTTTGTATTCATCAAAATCCATTAGGGGGTCAACAAGAATCCATCTTAGATGCACCATTAAGGCGATCAAGTAGAGTACCACGTCAGCCGGATAGATACTACGGTTTCTTGGTCCGGGATGGGGATCCTATCGAACTTGAAGAAAACGATGAGGATCCGATAAATGGCTTGGAGCCATGCAATCCGAAATGGAATCCATGAAGGTCAATGATGTATGGACATTAGTTGGCCCACCCGAAGGGATTAAACCCATAGGGTGTAAGTGGATATTCAAAATAAAACGGAGCGCAGACGGAAATGCAGAGATCTATAAAGCTCGTCTGGTTGCCAAGAGATATCGTCAACGTTATGGTATTGACTATGACGAGACATTTTTTCCTGTGGCAATGCTCAAGTCCATTCGGATTGTGCTTGCGATAGCAGCACATTTAGACTATGAAATCTGGCAAATGAATGTAAAGACCGCATTTCTAAATAAAGATTTAGAAGAAGAAGTGTATATGATACAACCTGAAGATTTTACATCTGCAGATGAGTCTAAAGTGTACAAGCTTCAAATGTCCATTTATGAATTAAAGCAAGCTTCTCGGAGTTGGAACATATGCTTTGATAAGGTAATCAAAACGTATGGCTTCATTAAAAATGAAGAAGAACCCTGCATTTATAAATGGGTCAATGGTTCAGTAATCATATTTCTAGTTTTGTATGTGGATGACATTCTTTTAATCGGGAATAACATTCCTGCATTATAAGGAATAAAGGTTTGGCTATCATGTCAATTTGCCATGAAGGATTTGAGAGAAGCATCTTATATCCTAGGGATGAAGATCTATAGAGATAGATCTAAAAGATTGTTTGGATTATCCCAATTCACATACATTGATACTATACTGAAGAGGTTCAGTATGATTAATTCCAAGAAAGGCTATCTTCCAATGGGCCATGGAATTAACCTCTCTAAAAGGGATTGTCCGACAACCCCTCAAGAAAGAGAGAGTATAGATAGAATTCTATATGCTTCAGTAGTGGGATCTATAATGTATGCCATGACATGTAGTAGACCAGACGTGGCATACTCACTAGGAGTAGTGAGCAGATACCAGTCTGATTCAGTAGCAACCACTGGAAGGTTGTGAAACCATTCTTAAGTATTTGAGAAATACTAAAGACCAGTGGCTTGTCTATGGTGATTCTAACTTAAAATTTGAAGGATATACCGATTCAAGTTTTCAGTCAGATCAAGATGATAGCAAGAGCGTGTCGGGATATATTTTTATTCTTAAGGGTGGGGCCATCTGCTGGAAGAGTTCCAAGCAGCATATAGTGGCAGATTCTACATGTGAAGCAGAATACATCGCAGCATCTGATGCAGCCAAGGAAGCCGTACGGTTGCGCAAGTTCATCACCGAGCTGGGAGTGGCACCTTCCATTGATGGTTCATTTCCTATATTTTGTGATAACACTGGAGCCATAGCTCAGGCAAAGGAACCTAAAGCACATCAGCAGACCAAGCATATTTTGCGACGCTATCACCTGGTTCGAGAGATTATAGAACGAGGTGATATTGATCTTCAGAAGATTGATACGAAAGAAAATCTGACTGACCCATTTACCAAAGTCCTCGGCATCAAAGAGTTCAACGAACACAAGTCGAAGATGGGTATTAGATACTGTGCCGATTGGCTTTAGGCTAAGTGGGAGTTGTTGGGAATTGTATCCTAAATGTCAATCGTCAGCATATTGATGATTGAATTTTATAAATAAATTGATAAATTAATAAAGTATTATTTGGCATTATTCATCATTTCATCTTCAAATGAACTCTTATATGATGAAGTCCTTAGGACTTATGTTATGATAAAGGAGGATTTATCTTTGAGTCCTTAAACTTGTTCGCGACCAAATAATATGTTATTAAAAGAACGACAACATTATCAAGATTAGGTCGTTGTGTGACATATACGTTGGTTGTCCTCTTAACCAAAAAGTGTGGAGACACTGGTATGCCACACAGGTGAAGTGTAGGAGTACATTTCACCGAACGTGACCAATTTCGGAATGCTCTACTGTCGAGAGATGTTCCGAGTGGATATAGGTATAAGTTTGGCCCTCTGACCTGAGACCGCAACCTGTGACTAGCAAGCAATTCACTGTACTTTGGTACCAGACTACCTGAATTTCTAATTCACTGACGGAAGGTCACATGGTGCACTCAAGTACTTGCATAGTCAGTTGTGAGTCAAGATGGAATTGATCCCTCCTGGAAACAGGAGATAATGTCTTATGATTAATTTAACAAAACCTTGGCCAGGATAATTCCAGTGAGGAGTCACGGGATATCTAAAGTTAATCATATAATGGATGTACTAATTATAGGGTTGACAGTGAGCTCTAAGTCATCCGGCATTAGGAGTCAAAGGGATTGAATTATACAGTAACCATAGTCCAGGATTTCAGAATATTTGCTTCGCATATATTCGGCCTATCCGGACGTCGAGTACCATTGCTAAATGGTCACATCGATTAGTATAGGAAGACGTTCCTATACTACCGGCTCAGGTTCAAACCTATGAGGTCACACGCATAGAAGTGTCTAGGTTGATCAAATGGCTGATTGATGATTAAAAATCATTCAGGGATAATTTGGTCAATTCGATTGACAAATTATCCTAAGCAAAAGTTGCATTAAAATAATTATTGAATTATTGAAGGATTAATTAGCAATTAGATTGCTAATGAACTCAATTTTATTAAGTAATTGGGCTTAGGTTGAGCCAAATTGAATAGGATTCAATTTGGGCTGCATCAGAATTTGACCTAATTCGATTGGGTTCAACCCAAGTAGATTGAGCTTGACCCAATTGATGAAACTTGACCCAATTGGATTGGGCTTGATCCAAATCAATTAGAAGACCTAATTTGATGAGGAATATGAGTCCAAATAATCAGAATTGGATAAGGAGAAGAATCCTTAAATTTTAGGAACCCATCATTATCTTCATGGAGAAGAATAACATCTTGATTTATCTCCAATATTTTTCACACCTATCCTCTTCATTTTTGTCCAAAAATTGGCATGAGAAGAGAGGAGGCATGGGGCTATATTTTCTATAAAAATGGTGCCTCAAATATTCCTAAAAAGATTTAGATGAATTTCCTAATTTGTAGGGATTGCATGGCGCATGAAATAGGGTGGTCTGCGGCTGAACTTTGGATGCATGAATTCCTATCTTTTAGGGATCCAAAATGTACAAAATTTGGATATGTTTATCTCCTCTTAGCTGCCAAACCACCAAAATTTTTTGGGAATTTTATCAACCAAATTAATTGGCTAAATTAGGTGTGAGGCGTGGGGGGATCTTTTAGCTATAAAAGACCCCCATGCCTTGGGTTCAAAATATACAATATTTAGAGGTTTCAAAAAATTCTGAAAAAATTTTCTGAAGGCCTCCATCCCTTCTTCTCCTTCTTCCTCATGTCCATCCTCCATATCCTTGAAGAACAATCAAAGGTTGAGTATTTAGAAGAAGAAAGCTTCAGCCATTGCAACGTTCCTGCGCGAGCTAGCACTCCCACGGAAGACGATCTACCTAGGGCTTCGCGTGTACTTCTTATAGAGGCCATTCGTGTGCGTGGCTGCGAAGTCAAGGATCAGATCCACAAGTTTCTTCTATCATAAAAGATATTAATCCCACATTAATATTTTATTTTGGAGTCAGGGTCTAGGTCTGATTCCCCGAGGTTTTACCCTTCTTTGGGGCTCCTCATGGAGTTATCTCCAGAATCCATTCGATGGATATTTGGAGATTAATCGGAATAGAGTGTTTACCTTTCAGATCTGATAGTTAATCATGCATGAAAGTTTTAGCATAATTGTTTAAACGATTCCGACATAATCCTATGTGTTCTTAAGGTGCTGATTTCTTGATTTGATCTTGTAAGTATGCATGAATTAAATTGTTTGATTCGGTTTTTCCGCTGCATTTTAAAACTTAAAAAGAACTACGTATGGCTTTATCCCCCTTATGAAGGGGTACGTAGGCAACCCGATCAGGTTCAGCCATTGTTTTTAAAAAAAAAAAATTCAGCATGCTTAATACCGAAGAACCTAGGATTCACTTTCATGGAAGCCTCTTATAAAGATACTTAGTGCAAACTCTTACCTTCCTAAATTGCAAGCTAGATATAATTGAAAAACATATTGATAGAGGGAAAAATGGATCATCTAGCCCACAACTAAAAGGCCGCCCAGTTTCGACCCAGTAAACACCAATGATGAATGACATAATCTTCACTTCGGCCCGGGGGCAGCTCGTCCTCGAAACTCCGCCTAAAGCTCCACCAACTCCGGACATTCGCTGACTCCCCCGACCAAATTCGGGGTGCCTCCAGACAAATGCCGACCCGTCCTGACCAAGTTCGGAACGCCAATCCCAATGATACACAGCATACGCTCCGACCCTCGAGATCGGAGCACTCCCTCGAGTACACCTCGGAACCTGAGAAACCGAGCTACTCCCAGTCTCCACCAAGCCGACCTCACTAAACACATGACGCAACTACTTAACGAGCTCGGCCTCGCCAACAACCACATCCACGTGCAGGCCTATGCCCACCTACGTGGCCGTACTCTACCACACCGCCGTGTCGTGTCTCTATAACCGGCCAATAGCAGTCAGACGACACATTGACTACTCCGGACATACCCTGCTGTGACTGTCAACGCCCTACCGTTCTTAAGAACGGGCTGTACCGCATGTCACCAGCTTATCTGAGCTGTACGCCATCCGGCTCAAAACCATACCCCCTCATGATGGAGACTGACAGTACCTCCGTCATCTGGGCCACTCCACCGAGACTATAAATAACTCAGTCAGGTAATTCTTAAGGAACCTTTTGGCTGGACTAAATTTACCTACTCTAACTTGTGCGGGTCCGCGGCCATCGCGCAGGAGGTGGCTCTCGTCTTCTCCTTTCCAGCATCGGCGGCTCCACCAGCATGGTCACCCTCGGGCCAGATTTGAACCACAACATATACATTAACAAGGAGATAGTTTACAAAGAGAATTTATTTATAACGTGAAGAATCTAATCATAGTCTGCATCTAATCTTTCAAAGTTATTACTCTTCCAGAAGTGAATTTTGACTTGACCTCTTCACTTCCAAACACTTGAGAGGTATGTGAGTCACCAAGCATAACATTTTTGTGCTCCTCAAAAGGAGTGTAAATTTTGAACCAACCTTTATCATGGCAAACATGGTTTTTTGCCCTCATTATACTTGGAAGGTCTACCAGAATATTTCATATTTTTCCTTCTATGCTTCAATTGTGCATTTCTAGGAAAATTTTCATAGGGTAAGTTCTTATTTGCAGAAATTAAATTTTATTTAGTTGTGACGGGTTGGTCATTGCTCTCTTGTGCCACGAGTGCATCTTGTCCTCTTACCTCTTCCTCCATGTCTGTGCGAGTAATTAATGCTTTAAAGAATGTCTCCATTTGTTTGTAGCACTTTGAAATTCTCTCCATAAAGATAGTAGCTTGCCGATGATGCCCCAAACAACAAGAATACCCCTAATCATGATGCCCTCGGATTGAAGCTCTCCAATTATCATGACAAAGTCTTGAGCTTAGTCCACTATGGATTTGCCATCCACCATTTGGAAGCCAGAAAAGCAGCTTGCAGCATCTTTCTTTGCACCAACCTCTTTGGTGTCATACTTATTCTATAAGGCTTTTTAGATTTTCTTGGCACAACAATATTTGTTATCATAAAAGCCATAAAAATGATATGCAAGGCAATTCAAGAGATGATACCATATTTTTTTAACTCTTTCTTGATGTGCAATGAGTTCCCTGCCAGTTAGATTGGTAGTATCATCCTTCTTTGGATTCTCTTTGGTGAGGACATAGGTAACTTTGAGAAAGTTGAGGCAGAACAACCCTTTTTCTTCTACCTTTTGAAGTGGTTCCCTTAAAGTGAAGAGCTTGTTAAGATATCCTTAAAATTGTTGGTGCAAAATACAATAATTAGAGCAAAAATACAATAGAAAATAAGAATTTTTCTTCAAGGTGTGTAAATCTCATTCTCCTTAAGATATTCAAGCCCTCTGCAATTGGCAAAGCCCACTAACCAATCCAATAGACCTCTTTGGTTTGTCCCTCTAAGGTATAATAGCTTTCCTAAATTCTCATATGGCATTGAATCAATGCTGCATAAGGGGGTGAGCGCAAAGCTCCACAAAGAAAACATATTTCTTTGCCTAGAGAACTGTTAGTACATAGAATGAGAATATGCCGTGTTAGACAAACAAAAAAGAAGAAAAATAACACATGAATAGTGAGAGCAGTGGGAGAGTGCATATTAAATATTCCCTTACAAAAATAATAGCAATAATTGATCCTATGAGCATATAAACTGTAGAGTTAATACATGAATCTTTCATGCACATGACTAACGGTATCAATGCAGGAGACTCCTATGCATTCAAATGTCCCCACCATCTCAAAATTTACTACTAAATTATTCTTATTTTATATTAAACTGTATCAATGCGAACAAAATTTGATGGTTACGTACAATAGTACCTTGAACAAAAAATAGGCCGGATCTCAAGAAGCTAACAAAACCACGATCAATTGATTTGGACACAACCGATTCGGTGAATTCGTCTAACGTAACAAGTTAACAAACCAATTCGCCAAACCGGCTGAGATTAAGAAACTAATCCGATCGGGCCAACACGACGTTCCCACTGCTGCCAGATCCTAATATTTTCTTTCTTTTTAACAAATCAAACGCCTCTTTGATTGGCTCGAAACAGCTTCTGTCTAAGGCCGCAAGACATCTTATTACCTTGTAAAGTTAGTTCTGCAGGGAGAACATACCCAAATTCCGATATATTCACTCCCGCATTTATTACTAGATACTTACCTTCAGAATTTGACACAAATAAATGACTCCTGATTGTAAAAAATTCCATTTTTTCTCGTCCGAATAAAAGCGGGAGGCGAAGGGATCAGCGAGGCACGTTCCTGTTCCGCTGCCTTCGGCTTTCGACTCTCTCTCTCGCTCGCTGGCTTGCCTTCGCCTCGACGGGTCGGTTCGGACAGTTTTCAAGTGGCCAGGCCGAAACCAACGGATTTTGGCTGGTTTCGCTCGATCTGGAGGCGTGGGAGATCCAATCCAGGGGGCATCTGGTGAAAAAATTAAAAAGGGCACTGTTGACAGATTGGTAACAGCTATTATTGGAAGGGGTGGTTCTATATACACCCCCCCTATTGCTCAGGACACCCCCCAAAAATTAAAAAAAAATTAAATACTCTCTACACCCCCCCATTTGCTAAGGACACCCCTAAAAACCCCACCCTCCCCACCCCCTCACCTAAATTGCTCTCTACACCCCCCAAACCCCCCCACCCCGCTCTTCCCCTCCAAAACACCCGTAACCCTTCCGCCCAAAAAACCAGCCTCAAGCACCTTGCCGGCGGCCAAACCCCCTCCGTCTCCCCCTTCTCCCTCTCATCGCCGGTCGGTGCAGTGCACCTCGCCAACGCCCAAAACCCCCCGTTCCCCCTTCTCCCTCTCGTCGCCGGCATTCTTCCGATCTCCGACCACCTCGCCGGCTTCTCCCGGAACCACCTCCCCGGCCATCTCCCGAGCAACGAGCACCTCGCCGGCGCCTCCACGACCACCTCGAGGTAGCTCCCCCCCCCGCCTCCAGTGCTCCGTTCGGCACTGGATCGCCGAACAGAACCCTTCTGTTCGGTCGAACAGTGCCGAACAGAAGCCCTCTGTTCGGCAACCCTCAACCGAACAGAAGGCTTCTGTTCGGCTGCACGGTGCCGAACAGAAGCCTTCTGTTCGGCTGCACAGGCAGTCTTTATTCGCTTTTCTTTTTTGGTTCGGTACGTCCCACCCCTCTCACAACCTAACGTAATTCTGGGTTTCTTAGAAATGGTACCTGCATCAGATGATTAGATTACAACAACAAAACCATTTCGCCTCCCAGCTTCACGACACCAATTACACAAGTCCTCTCTACTCTTGAAGATCTATACATTAAACAATTTATGTAAGTACACAGTTGTAAAAATAGCTCGCTAAACTAATACAAAATTGCACAATACATTATAATACCTCGTAAGTTGTAAATTCGCTTGTGTAATCCAGTACAAATTCTGATCCAATTATACTCGATTCGGTTGTAGCATAGCCCTACATATAAAATAATTTATCACCAAGAATTAATGAATCAGAGGATCTGTTCGGCACAAAATTCAGCACGGCACGCGATTTGGCACCAGAAGCCTTCTGTTCGGCTGCACAGTGCCGAACAGAAGGCTTCTGTTCGGTTGAGGGTTGCCGAACAGAAGGCTTCTGTTCGGCACTGTTCAGCCGAACAGAAGCCTTTTGTTCGGCGATCCAGTGCCGAACGGAGCACGAACCGTGAAAAAAAAAAAATTTCGAAACAAGGTGGAACACGTACCTTTACGGCCGATTCTTCGTCCCAAATCACTAGTTGCTTGTCCATGCTTCGAATGGGGCTTAAATCTCCTTCAAAGATCGCCTAAACGATGTAAATGGATCGAGGGGTTTAAGGGGGGTTTGAGGGGGGTTTTTTTTTCTTTTCAAAACGAAACAGAGGAGGAGGAAGGGGGGTGTATGAGAAAATCTCAAGGGCAATATGGTAATTACACTAAAGGTTAGTTTGGGTATTTTTTTTTTTGGTTTTTGGGGGGTGTCCTGAGCAATAGGGGGGGTGTATATAGAACTACCCTATTGGAAGCTCCTGGCGTTTTTTCATATTTCCTTCTCGGCTCTTCTCGGCTCCTGGGGCTTTTCATATTCCAGAGAGGAGCGGCGAAAGATTGGCCCTGGGTGGTCGCCCTCATCACTCCCCCTTGTGAGTTTAGAATTTGCTAATACATGTAGAGTTCTAGAAATTCGGCAGTGAGAAAATTTGTGTGTGGGTACGTGTGTTTTTTTTGTGTGTGTTGTTTTTTGAGCTGAAAACTTTGGTTTTTTAGGTTTTAGAGGTCGTTCCGACGGAAAGGTGAGATCTTGGCCCGTATCGTTGCGGAAAGCCTGAGAAAGGCTTGATTCAGGTGAGATCTTTCTCGGTTTTTCGGTCGGGATGAAGAGTCCGTAGAATTGGAGTTGGAGAGTTCTGGTGTGTTTTTCTAGGTCTCTCAGCCGCCCATTAGCTGCGAGCCCTAAATGGGATAAGTTTCACGAGAGAGAAGAAGAGACGTGACGGGAAATAGAACACCAAGTGTCGAATGGTTGGCGAGTATAGGAGAGGCGCTTCCTGTTGTTTTCCTCATTTCTTTTTCTTTTCTTATAAGGGTACTGTTGTAGTTTCGCTTTCCTCTTTCTCAGTTTTGTCGTCACACGGTGACCCCATCAAGGAGTGAGCTTGTTGGGGGCGACCGTATTTGTTTTCTAGGGTTTCCAAACAGCCATTGCTATATCTTTTCTTGATCTTGTTTCAGTTCTCGGGCTAGCTGGTGGCGGTAGTGTCTGGGAGTTGTCGCCATTTTCGCCTTAAACTGAATCATCCGTTTGTTGATCGGCCGATCTTGGTTTTCATCAGAAGGGTATGAGAATTCTCTGAACGTCTTTTTTTTTTTTTTCCATTTGATACTCCATCCTGGGGGTTGATTCTAGTCCCTTTGATTGATATTTGGCTATTGATTTAACTCGAGAGAGTCTAGAATTTAAGTTTAGATTAAATTTGCTTTAGCGACTATTTGGTAAATGTCTTGTAATGAATCTATGTTGATTTGAAGTGTCTGTAAGAGTTGATCAAAGCTTTTGCTCCCCCCTTTTGATGCAAATATCTGATCTTGGATTTCTCTTGCAGGCCTCTATTAGTGTTTTAGTGTTTCGTTAGCTGCAGGAATGATGCAAGGAGCCGTTCTGGTTGCAATAGTTGCTTCAATTGGTAATTTGTTGCAGGGATGGGATAATGCTACCATTGCAGGTAACTGTTTCTCATGCCCTAATGGGATCCAAAAGTATGTAGAACAACTATTTAACCATCATTTTCATATTTTTCCCTTGACTTTTACCTGCTAAGTGGCCAAAAAGCCATAATTCTTGGCATGATCCACTTGTGGGCTGACATCAAGTTGATGGTTGATCTTTGTTTCTTGTTCATCTCTTCTGTAGTTTGTGGTGCTTTATTTTTAGATTGTTCTGGAAGCTGGCCAGATCTTACTGGGGTAAAGCTTGGTGGTCGTTTTTTCTTGGGGTTATTATCCTTGTCCATCCGTAAAAATCCTGGGAGATTTTCATAATTAATACTTTTGCAAAGTCGCGGCTCTGTGAATATTCTGATTAGTGCTTTGAAAATGTGGTTATTCTTATTATTCTTTGTTTCCTTTTACAAACCGAACATTGTTAAACATAATAGAAGAAGTTAAATGCTTGGTGATTCTTATGGTTTCTTTTCTTCAGGGGCTGTTCTTTATATAAAGAAGGAGTTCAAATTGGAGACTGAGCCCACTATAGAGGGGCTAATTGTAGCCATGTCCCTTATCGGGGCTACAATTATCACCACATTCTCTGGAGCTGTATCAGACTGTATTGGTAGGCGTCCGATCCTAATTCTTTCATCAGTCCTCTACTTCCTAAGTGGTCTGGTGATGTTGTGGTCTCCCAATGTCTATATCCTCCTCTTGGCAAGGCTTATAGATGGATTTGGAATTGGTTTAGCTGTCACACTTGTTCCAGTATATATTTCTGAGACAGCCCCACCAGAGATAAGGGGGTTATTAAATACCCTACCACAGTTTAGTGGATCTGGAGGCATGTTCCTGTCATACTGTATGGTTTTTGGAATGTCATTAATGTCCAGCCCAGACTGGAGATTGATGCTCGGAGTTCTCTCTATCCCTTCCCTCGTGTATTTGGCATTGACAGTGTTTTATTTGCCCGAATCTCCAAGGTGGCTTGTAAGCAAAGGGCGGATGGTAGAGGCGAAAAAGATTTTGCAGAGATTACGTGGAAGAGAAGATGTCTCAGGTTCATTGTGCTACAAATTCCTTCCATGTTCTTTTTAATTGATGAATCGTTTTTTGATTATTTTTTTCTTTTTTTGATTTTTGTTGCTGTTGCAGAAGGGCACTTATTTGTTACTGCCAAGCTTCATTCTATTTTTGTTTACACAGATTTTGTGTTTTTAAATCTATTATACCTATAAACCTGCATGGCTATATAAAACATCTAAAAAAGGTTTTTTCTGGTTTATATCAGTGAGTTATATTAAATTGCTTGTAGTCTACATGAATACTGAAGGAGCCTTTTGCACCTCTCTCTCAACCACGTCCTATAGTTAAAAGAAAAAATGATTGGAACCATAAAATAAATTTTGAAAAATTTCTTTATAAAGTAAGGGATTCTTCTTCTTTTAGAGAAAAAAAATTCATGAATGTATCTGTGAATTTAAGAAAGAAATGTTATCAAATTATTAATGAACATGTTTGGAAATAGAGTTTCTAATTAACTTGACATTCGTGTTACTAGTACTAAAGTCTGCCATGTATTCAGTCTGCCTTAGCAAATTTTGTAAGTCGAGAAATATCAGTTTTAACATTGTTATTTTAAAATTTTCCTCTCTAAATATAACCTAGAGGTATGCCTTAAGTTAGAATGTAAATTTGTAACAAATATATTGTGTCATGTTTCCAATATCACGAACCACTAAATCAAATGCTTATCTCATTATCTGACTCCATATCTGTGTTTTTGTTGTACCTTCAGGATTATTGCCAACAATAAAAAATATAAGATTGGTTTGGAATGCTTCATTTTGCGTATGGGCATCTATGTTAAGGATTGTTGGTCTTATTTCTAATTCACCATTTCATGGTGCAGTAACTAGATATTGAAGCTAAAGAACGTTAAGTAAATCTATGGCATTGTCAATGCATGAGCAAATAAGTTGGTCAAATTTGTATATTATATTATCAACCTGATTTTAGCAGAAGTCAACTGTCTAGTGCAATGCTTTTTGTGTTAATAGAATTCATTGGACAGTTTTGGTAGGACCGTAGGATCAAGGACATTTTCAATATTCAAGATCTGTTTTTAATCTATCCTAGGCTTCATTATTTCTGGAGCCATATATTAATGTGTTCATTTAAACTTTATGAAGTTTGGTGTAAACATCATAACTAGATTTTTCAATCTTTTCGTAGTATGTAAACCTATGAAATTTCCATCTCTTAAAAATCCTATATGGGTATATGGTTTCTATCATGGTTTTAAGTGCCACTGACATGCGATGTGTCTGCCATTGGTCGGCACAGCATTGGCCACGTGCTATGTCATGTTGAGAATATCATGTGCTGGCATCCAGTGTGCGAGGGCATGGCTAGCAATTAGCATGCACTTCATGTCGTAGGCTCGGGGTTTTTAAGTTTCTTACTTTTAAAGTTGTTTCAAGCATTAAGTATTATTTTATAACCATATATTCTAACATATCATGTAATTAGTATATGGGTTCATATGCATGGTGAACTCCGCGTAGCGTCTTTCAAACTAATATGACATTGTAACAGTGCATTAACATTAAATTAATGACAGATATTGATAAAAACAAATGGCAACTGTTCATAGAAGACATGGCACCAACACAATTATACAGAACATGCTAAAGTACCGACACTTTATTCACTAGAAGACCAAGATTAGTGTTGATTGTACAATAGCAGTGACATAATATATGATTATCAATTTCTCATAATGTAAATGAGATATGTTTTCTGATGCTCACTCCAACCCTAGATAGAGTCCCTGGGGGGATTGTAAGCATCATTGTTGGGATGAAGTTCATGTTATGTGAACTTGAATAGTGTTCACTCCATGGGCTGCACTGGATCATGATAACAGTGAGCTTGAACTGTGTGCATGTGAGGCATTACTATGCAGTTGGCTTGTGTGGATCAGTGTGGCTGCAGTCTGGTAGGCTTGTGTGGATCAGTGTGCCATGACCATATTTCTTGAAGTCAAAGGAACGATTTCCTCATGATTTTCCATAACCGTATTTGTATGTCTGTGCAATGTCCTGCATATGACTCCAATCATTGGAGAAAATGGGAAATCCCTTGTGTTCCAATCATAAGTTAAACACGTTCCATGTTGGCATGAAAGAAAAGACATGAATTATCCCTAATGTCATTATGAATATTGATCATTGTTAACTCTCATCTCTCTTGGCCCGGCTGAATCCATGATATTGTCCATGCCCTCAACATGTCAGTTCCTTTTTCCCCTGGAGGATCTAGAAGATATGTAGGATCTGCTTTCCCCTCATAGCAATCAGTGGCCCAATCTTTCTACTTATAATTGCCCATTCTGAGGGAGGATCTGGGTGGAATTTCCTCCCCCAAACCTCTGTTTTCATCCTGGTTTTATATGCTTAAGCACTAATCATGTAATGTTTAGAAAATTTCTTGGGAAAATGATGAAGTATTCAATATCAAGAATCCGACAAATTTGTGCACATTTGAACAACAAATATTAAAAAAATAACTTTCATGCAGGCATCACCTTTATTAGGACTGAATTCTAGTTCTTGATCTGTCTTAAAATTAATGTTTGTTACTTGAAATGGCAAATCCATCTCCCAGCCAGCTCTCCAATTCTCTGCAGCCATTTGACTCTTCAAATTGCACACACACACACACACACAGAGAGAGAGAGAGAGAGAGAGAGAGAGAGAGGGGGGAGGGTGTCAGAGCCCTTTTATCTCGATGTTGAGCCAGCAAGCTGTATCAGCCTGTCCTGATTTGGCAACAGGTCTATATGGGCCAGCGTCATGTAATAATGAGCTGTTCGTTCTGCAGATGGTATGGACCCAATGTTAGGCACCGATGCAAGCTTGGCATGGCCGGAGCTTGAAACCTTGGCTTTATAGCATCTCTTTATGATTTTTTTCCTTTCTGAGTCTGTGGTTCTTACTTCTTTAATGGTAAGTTCATTACTACATTACAAGACCTATAAAAGCAAAAGAAAAATGCTTTCAATAATAATTATTTTAAATTATTGAGTAGAGGTTGCTCCTTTTTGAATTCTCTCTTTCTTTAATGGTGTAATCTATTTTGTCTGTTTGCTGCAATCTGTCATTTCGCATTGTTGCTTACATGTAAAACTTTCTCAACAATATGTTGAGACTTCAAGTTTTGGTCGAGGACGAGTTGCAATGCTATTTCTATAATAGGTTTTTACATTTTTATCCCATCATACAATTGAGTCTGCACTTCAGGTTATTTAGTGGCTCGGAAAATGTGCCCGTTTCTTAAACTTGTGGGTAAATTACAAATCCCCCAACTCGGAGATTAGGAATAAATTACATTTACTCCCAATAATTTGTAAATCCTACACTTACCCTTCTGAAGTTTATTTTATCCAACACTTTAGCTCATAACTTAACAGAATATCAGTCAAATCATTAACGTTAAATGAGGCCCAAATGCTCCATTAGAAGAAAATTAGAAAATGACCAAAGTAACCTTAAGTGACATAACAACCGCCCCAGGACAAAAAATGTGACATGCTCCTTCCCACCTATGGGCAATTTTGACTTTTCACATGAAGCAAAAGGTTTTACTAACGCCATTAATTTAGCTGGGTATAAGTGTAGGGCTTAAAAACTATTGGGTTTAAGTGTAATAGACGTAAACCGTATGGGGTTTTTGTGACTTACCCTAAAATTAATGAAAGTTCTTTTCTTATGCTATATGCACCTTCCACTTTAGTAATTCTATTATTGAATCAGAGATTGGAGCAAGGCTATGGTGTTCAGTGTACTTGTATTGATTATTTAATCATTGATTTTGTTGATTTTCTGGGGAAGATATTCCTAATTAGCTAATTATACAGCAAAGTATATGAGCACATAGAATGTCTAATGGAACAGCAGCCAAAACTTTAGCACTTAATATTATTGTATTACTTTCTTGATTTTCTTAAGAACTTTTCATGTGAAATTTGTTGAATCTTTGATTTACATTTTTGTGCACATTAATTTGACATAGTATGGTGGTTATTGTTATATTGACAAGTGCATATGCATGCATATTTCTGCAGGAAGGCGCATGTTGACCTGAAAAATAGCACATCTATGCATGCTAGATTTAATTGCTCTGTGGGTTATGTGATATTGTTACATGAGAAATTCTTGCAGGCGATGTCATCAATATTATCTGTTACTGTAAAAACTGTTTTCTTTTATCAGTTAAATGGATTTATTATACTTGAGAGTTGGAAAGTTATTTTTCATAATAATTATAATAATAACGATTGCTGCTGCTGATTTTGCATGTCGTAGTTTCTTGTATCTTCTACAGACAGAATTTTCATTATTTAATCCTGATCTGTAGTCCTCTTTTAAGTCTATAATGAAACAACTATTCTAGAAAATGATTCTTAAACTTTAAAATGGCATATTCAATTGTCTAGTTCTGCCAATTTGATGCTGACTTATTCTTCTTCTGTTCTGCTTTATTATGTTGTTACTGTTGTTCTTCCGATTAAAGCACAATAACATGTGACAAATTTGAGAATGGTGTGCTTACTTTTTCTATTGAATATGCAGGAGAAATGGCTCTTCTTGTCGAAGGCTTGGGGGTAGGGAGTGAGACATCTATTGAAGAATATATAATTGGCCCTGCTAATGAGCTTGCTGATGACCAGGGAGAAAATGCTGATAAGGAACAGATCACATTGTATGGGCCTGAAGAGGGTCTCTCCTGGGTTGCACGGCCTGTTAAGGGACAAAGCGCCCTTGGAAGTGCCCTCGCGGTTATATCTCGCCATGGTAGCATGGAGAGTCAGAGTAACATACCTCTTATGGATCCCCTGGTCACTCTTTTTGGAAGTGTTCATGAGAAGCTACCGGAGATGGGAAGCATGAGAAGTGCACTCTTTCCAAATTTTGGCAGCATGTTTAGTGTGGCAGAGCAGCAACCAAAAACTGAGCAGTGGGATGAGGAGAGTCTTCAAAGGGAGGGTGAAGATTATGCATCTGATGCTGGAGGAGGTGATTCCGATGACAACTTACAGAGTCCACTGCTCTCTCGCCAAACAACAAGCCTGGAAGGCAAGGATATTGCCCCACCGCATGTTGGCCACGGGAGTGTTCTAAGTATGCGGCGAAACAGCAGTCTCATGCAAGGGAATGCTGGGGAGTCAGTCAGTAGTATGGGTATTGGTGGAGGATGGCAACTGGCTTGGAAATGGTCTGAGGGAGAAGGTGCCGATGGGAAAAAGGAAGGAGGATTCAAGAGAATCTATCTGCACCAAGAGGGTTTTCCAGGTTCACGGAGGGGATCCCTTGTTTCACTTCCTGGAGGTGAAGTCCCAGAAGATGGTGAATTCGTCCAGGCTGCTGCTTTGGTAAGCCAGCCTGCTCTGTTTTCAAAGGATCTCATGGAGCAGCGTCCAGTTGGGCCAGCAATGGTTCATCCATCAGAAACAGCTGCTAAGGGTCCAAGGTGGGCAGATCTTTTAGAACCTGGAGTCAGACATGCTTTGTTTGTTGGAGTTGCCATCCAAATCCTTCAGCAGGTAAGTTCTACTATTGATAAACAATAATTATAAATATTGATTTGTTTAGACCTTCTGGTGGTCTTGCCGTTCATGCTTTAGTCGATACTGGTCCTTCCCAGATTTAGAGTGACTACGCAGTCATTTTTTTCTTGTACTTGCTTTTTGGTGCTGAGCCAACTGGATATCATACTTATTTATGTACTTTCAGATGTTTAAAGATTTAGTTTCTCCTAGGCATTTAAAATATTCTTTCTAGCTGCTTTCCATCCTATTTGGAAGGGAGTTTGTTGATCCATTTTATTTGTTGAGCTAAAATAGGAACAAGCTAATCATGCTACAATGTTCTTTCCTCCATTTTTGCCGACTTCTTGATCACATTTTTTACTATATAGAACTTCTTCATGCAACAGTTCTCAAATTGCATATTCTAAGCAGTTCTTAGGCTCTTTTAGATTACTTTCATATTTTACATTCATTTTTTACAAATTCCATCTACAGTTTCATGTCTTGCCACTCATTCTTTTCATTTTCATGGCATGGTAGAAGGTAAGATTGTTGGTTAAAATAAAAAGAAATCTAATACTCCATTGCTTGTTAAAGTAGTAAGCTTTAGGAATTTCAAAAAGGAAAGATGGTAGAGAAAACCTTGAATGGACGGCTTTCTGCCTCTGTTATGATCTTGTTTTCTTTCTTTGTTAGTGTCTAATGTTACCTTCATTGTCTGCAAGTTCATGGGATAAGAGTTAAAAGGTAAATGATCCTTTTGCTTTTCTATGACTGTTGCATCCACATATCTTTGTATCTCTTGGTCCACAAGCATTGCCTTTTTGTAGTGAACACAATTATCTCTCCATTCGAGTTGTAGATGTTGCTTAGGATATGTCCCCGAGAACAAGGGTATAATTGATATAATTCTTTTGTGTAGGTCTTCTTACCCCTGGAAACATAACCTTCTTCTTGCTAGTTTATGGGATTTCTTGAGCCTTTTAGAGTTTCATTTTTGATTCCAATGAGGTCTTGTTTCTCTGTTTCAATGTCAACAATGTTACCTCCTTTAGTTTTTTTGCCTTATCTGTCTTTTCTTATGCTAAACTCCACTCTTGTATCTTGGGGCATGCCCCTTTTTCCTTTATTCATGATATTAATCAAGACAGCCTTCCACTCATGCATCATTTCCACTGCCTGCTTTGTCTTTTCATATATGGCAGTCATGTGCCCTTCATAGGGCTGAAAATGGATAGGATGGGTAGGACATAGATAAGATATTGGTATATCCATATGAATATCTACTTTTATTAGGCGAATATGAATTACACATATTGATATCAATTGGATGCTAAAATTTGTATATGTATTTATCTTAACAAACATGGACATGATTTTTATCAAAATGAGGAATATGAACATGATACAAGATTTGATAACATAAATTTGGTTAGGTGAATATTTATTCCTCATACAAATGATGGAATGCATTCACTTAATCACATGACATTTTTAGCAGATTTAACAACTCTTCTGAACTACAAACTTCAGGTTAAGGGGCAGATTTGTAGTGTCTCAATAATGCAACCAAGTTAATGATATCAATTTATGCAAATATCGCTTTGTGGAAATAAGATACCCATTAAAATTTGGAGTTTATGCGAGTTATATAAGACTAAATAGGGCTGGAAACAGATTTGGATACTATTCAGATGGTTGTGCATGTATTTTCATCCGTAGCTATTTTTCTGACAAATATAGATACATATATGGATATTTGTTGGATATTAAATTTTTATATCCATATCCAGATAAACTTGAATATAGAAATGGAATATCCAATCCATTTTTGACACTACTAATTCATGGTGCTATTTTATAGCTTTTGCTTCTAGAGCTTTGGATACCAGAGCGTTTAATAAAAAGCTTTTTGCTATTTGGTAACTTCACTTCCAAAGTGCTATAGAACTTTAACATATATTTGCTAACCAAATTGAGAAAGTATTTTTAGTATCAAGAAATGGTATATTGTTCTAATATAATATAATAATAATATCCTATAATATTATTGAGATATAATGATGTTATTGTATAATATAATTATTATAGTAGTATGATACAATGAATTATGATAGTATATTATATTATAATAATTTTATATTATTACTATTATAATAATATTATCATATTAGTCATATCATATCATATTAGTTTTTGGAGGAAGTAGAAAGCTCTTCCAAAATTTTTACCAGGCATCTTAAAATCACGCAAAAGTGTTTTTGGCCCTTCAAGTGCTTTATGGCCCTCCAAAACTAATGCCAATCGGGTGCATATGTAATGGAGCCCTTGATCATTTTGCATTGTTTCAGTTAATCTTGAGGAGCACTTGATGTGCATCTTGATTCATATTAAGAGCTCTAGTCATTCTTTAGGGTAAGCCAATATTCGAAGTATCTAGTAACAATGGTTGAAGAGCTCTGAGCTTGTTAGCATAGTGATACTCGAAGGCACATTTTATTCATGTGGCTAAATGCCTCATCAATGGCACTTGGATCTTATAGTCACTGTAAGCTTCGTTGGCTTGATGGTATGCTATTTCATTAGACTTTGCCAAACTCTGCATGACAGATCAATGGATCTGAATGTCATCGTGGTCACATATCGGCTTTTAGAACTTGCACCTAGAAACTTCTAAGTCTAACATGTAGCAAAGATTTTGTCAATTCTACAAGTAACAAAACAACCGGACCAACAGATTTCTTAATTATATACATACATTTGTTTATTCATTCTCTACATATGTTTGTTCTTGCAAAAACATTTATATAGTATGTACCGGTCGCTTATCCAAGACTTTTGGATATTGGACACTTGAAACTTGTTATTGCTCTAGTCAGAGCAAGATATAAGATATTATATCTTAGGCCTTTTCAGGAGATTGATTGTCTTACGATATCTTGCATTTCTCAGGAGGCTCTTCTGATTTCTTGCTTACATCTCTAGCCTTGGTTTTTCTTCTGCTGCTTTTTTCCTTTAATACTAGGATGTCATGCATAGGTTCTAAGTGGTAGATAATATGGTTTCCTTGACCTAACTCGTTAGTTATAATTTTTAATTTGTGTTTGAATGAACTTGTAAATCCGTATATCTGGTTTGTTGAACAGCTATTGGATATTTTCTTAAACATACGTGCACGTACTTTCATTATCTGATGGACATATTTTCGCCTATAATCAACAATGGCTTAAGGACGTTGTTATGGTCATGTATTGCATGCAAACATATACTTATCTATTTTATATGTTTAACTGGGCTGGCACCCAAACATCGGATTGATGGCATTAATGCAGCCTACCAACATTTGATATCCAGGTGCAATAAGTCTACTGTACATGGGCATGTCCGTGTTCAACATTGCACAGACATGCACGTGCAATAAACATAATAGGATTACTGAAGGTAAAAGATATATTATGGGTTGGTTATGTTTTAATGCTCGGTTTCTTTTTCTGTAATTTAAACATTGGTTTGTTTCAGAATTTTTTCCTTCATCCTTACTATTTTAAACTTTTAATGTCCACACTGATTGAGTTTTTGCTCGATTTAACTTTTTGTATTTGGTTTATAATCTTAAACAAAGTTGTTCACACTGAATAGAAGCAAATAGTAGTGGCTTGGTCCAAATTTCCCTGTTATATATTGAAGCAATGAAATCTTACCGTACCCCCAAGATCGGCCTTATCTGCTTTCTCAAATGCGACATCTACAATGATTTCGATTCCAAATTAGTTCAGTTTCAAGTGACTATGCTCATGGATTTTTCTTTCTATACATCATTGTAACACTTTCTCTACTAATGCAGTTTGCTGGCATAAATGGTGTTCTCTACTACACCCCTCAGATACTGGAGCAAGCTGGTGTTGAAGTTCTTCTTGCAAATATTGGCATCAGTTCAGATTCAGCATCAATCCTTATCAGTGCTCTCACAACCTTGTTGATGCTTCCTAGTATTGGTATTGCCATGAGGCTGATGGATATTTCAGGGAGAAGGTTACTCCTCTCCTTTCTACTTCTTACATGACCTTTCTACTTACATAACATATGACATATTTTGCAGAATTTCAGCTTAAATTCACAATCTCCATATTGCATCATGAATCCTTATTTTTCCTATTATGCAGGTTTCTTTTGTTGTCCACGATCCCCATCTTGATAGCTGCACTTCTTGTCTTGGTTGTGGCAAACCTTGTGGACATAGGAACTGTGGCCCATGCTGTGCTGTCCACTTTTAGTGTCATCGCCTACTTTTGCTGCTTTGTCATGGGATTTGGTCCGGTCCCCAATATCCTTTGTGCAGAGATCTTCCCAACTCGGGTCCGTGGTGTGTGCATTGCCATCTGTGCCCTCACATTTTGGTTTGGAGACATCATCGTCACCTACACTCTCCCTGTGATGCTAACATCTATTGGCCTTGCTGGTGTTTTTGGAATCTATGCATGTGTCTGCGTCATATCTCTGGTGTTTGTGTTCTTGAAGGTTCCTGAGACAAAGGGAATGCCTCTTGAGGTCATCACCGAGTTCTTCGCAGTTGGTGCAAAACAAGCTGCAAAAAAATGATTGTTATGAAATTGCAGTGGCAGTATCAGAGTTCCAGGTTTCCCAGGCCACGTTCGTGGCTAGCTATTGCTTTTTTAGCATACTGAAATTACTTATCTTGGGGGTCTTTGGAACGGTTAGGACGGGGATAAGTTAAAAGAAACTGAGAGGCAAGGTTTGAAAAGGGTGTTCAGGCAATTCCAAGGTGATGTGTTTTACTGGTATTTGGTGTTTCTTGGCTGTGAGGCATTTGAATGCAGGGGACTTGGAATTCGTTTGCTTTTCTATCTGTGGCATTCTATTCTTTTATCTTGTGAATTTATTTTGTAAGCTTTGATGTGCCTTGGAATTCTACTCTACATAATGTTTAGATGTAGTTGGTATAACTAATATAAAAATTTAGATGTCAAACAAGTTATATGAATGAAACTCCTGAGTTTCAGGAAATAACCGTCCCGTTCATGGTCTCTGCCTGTTTGAAGCCATGGGCAGTTAAGAGGGGGATTCCTGGAGCTCTAGGCGTTCCAATGTTCGATTGTGTTATTGCAAGGATAGCAAGCAAACTAGGTTGCTGAATTTACAGCTGAAAAATAAGAATACTGAGTTTACAGCTGAAAAAGTCTATCAGGGCGACATAACTGCTAGGCAATCTGCTGCAATGCACTCTCCCCATTGAAGGTAAATTATGATCCCCATTTCTTTAAAGAAGAACAAGCTTTGCTTGCTTTTCATCCTTGCCTCAAGTTATATGAAAAACTTGCAGTGTCTTTTCTCCTTGTTGGCGCAGACCCCTCCGTCTGCTCCCCCAGCATTGCCCTGATTGCCAATTGAGATCAAGTTCCAAATGCCATTTGCCATAGATTCATTCATTGCTTTTTAAAATCTGTCCGTCTGATCCCCATCCTTTTTATTTTCAATGTTTATATCAGGCCAAATATATATATATATATATATATATATATATATATATATATATATATATATATATATATATATATATATATTAATCTGATCCCCATTCTTTTTATTTTTTATGTTCATATCAGGCCAAATATATATATATTTTTTGAGTCCTCCAGATAATTGCTGTTAATAACCTCCTGATGTGGTTAACCTGTTGGACAGTCTTTTCGTGGTTGTTCTACCTTGAATTAACTCCTGCGTTTGCTGTGTTATGCATTCATGTCAGTCATTGAGAAGGGCATTGTGTCTTCCCTTGATGGTGGAGGCCTGTGATCAATTTTGGGACACCCAAAGGTTAGCCATATTCCTTCCCTAATATCCTTAAGTCCTTCACCAACCCTAAAAATGGTGAACTTGGATCCTTAGTCTTTGGTACAACCACCAAAGTAAAATACTTTATCAGCAAGCTAGCTGTTATTCCTGGACATTGCCTGATTTAGTTAGTATTATGTATTTAAATGGCATGGTGTAGCAATTTGTTAAGTGGTACGTCTGGCAGCCTACTGTATGTACATATGCTATCACTGCTATAGCTTTAGCACTATCAGTTAAGCATGAAGTTAAAATGCTTGAAAGATCTTGTTGAATGATTTTAGAATTAAGTAATGCATGCTGGGAGATCTTATTGGGTCTTCTTAGCTGGATTTTTAGTTCACAAATACGATGGGAAAGGGAAAAACTTCTAGTTTATGAATGTATTTGGAGGCCTCGACTCCAATACTCAAAAAAAATTAATTATTTTCGAGGGAAACAATTTCTTTTGGATATTTTCAGTCATGGCCCTGATCTAAAATTACAAGTTGGGATCACAACAACCACCGTATGCTCGAAAACTCTTCCTATAAACATGCAAGGCATGATATCATAAAACATGCAACAGAATAAATAATAAATAAAATAAGTCCAAAGTTTAAATAACTAAAATGGAAATTTAATGTATCACAAAATTTCAATATTATCAAATAGTCTTACAACAAAATTTAATAAAATCCTAACAAGAAAAATTAACTTTATAGTAGTGAATGAATGTAGCATAGGTGATCTAATTTTTGTGCTCTTGTTTTACTACCTTCATCCTAGGGTGAAGCCATTGTTAGGGTTGGCCAAAATGTATCCTCGCTGCCACCTTAGTTCTCAGGATCTATAAAAATAGAAAATATCAAATAATACTAAACAACCAATAAGTAATGAACACTTTAACTAGACAATCAGATGAAGTACATCAATTCAAAACTAAATCTAAACATGCAGCATTATCAAAATATTATGCATGCAAATCTAATCTTTCTCAAAATTTAAATTTCAGTCATAAATCCAATTTCTTTCAAAATATCAGGTTTATTTCGATAGCCATGAATTATGACCACACTTATATCATATGGCTAGGCCAAATAATAAACTCAGTAATAGTCAAAATACTGCTGTATAACTCTCAATAGTAAAGTATCGAAATGCCAACATACAACCCTCATTTTTAGGGTATCAAAGTACTAAAGTACAACCCCCACAAGCAGAGTATCAAAATACGAATATACAACTCATATTAGCAAGGTATCATTATATGCCCAATTTCATCTCGAATAAAAACTTTTTCTAAAAAACATGTTTCATGATCCAAATCAAAAGATACATAAAATCGTGCCATATCAAAATCAACCAAGCGTATTCGATATGAAAAGCAATACGTTCAATCATCAATCATATAAAATTCAAAAAAAGGTATATTTGATAATTAAATACTATGCATCAACTTCATAAATTATGAATAATTTATCTAAAAAAATAATTTATAAATTTCAATAAATCTAGAAAAATGTTATATTACTTACCTTGCAAATACAAGAAGCTAGCAAATCCTCTAACTCTGAAAATCTTCCTCAAAACTAAATATTTAAAAATTATATTTCTATCAAAATTTTAACTATGATTAATACAAAAATAAAAAATCTAAGTTCCAACATTTTTATAGGGCTAGCCAAGTGGTAAAGCTTGATGTCTCGGTCAAGTTCGATCAACATAATTCATCTAATCAAAGGTCGGGGTAGGATACAAGTGGCTCAATAAAGATAGTAAGTAACCAAATATAATGATATTTGATGATGGTCCGGGTAGAGCCGATATGCTGCACGGTAACCATAAGTCCGGACTCTTCACGGTGGTCAACTTATGCTACAGGGGTTCCATTGGTGGGCCCAAGGGTCAAGAAGAGGAGAGAGAGAGAGAAGGAATCAAGCAACGTGGTTTTTTTTTCCTCTTTTTTTTTCTGTTTTTTTCTCTTCTTTTTTCTTTTGGTTTCTTTAGCAAAAATAGGAGACGTCATGCCTGCCCTCTCGAGAACAAAGGCCTCATAGGCCCGGTCGAGGCTGTGGCCGGCAATGGTGTTGGCCACGATAGTGTAGCCGAGATCTTGCAACCAGCGATCCACGGTGGTGATTAGCGCACAAGAGGAAAATCAAAGAAAACAGTTAAAAAAAAAGAGAATTGATCTTGTCTTTGATTCAGCTCTAGGCCACTCACCAGCGGCCATGATTCTACTATGGAATGGAAGGTCATGAAGGAATCCAAGAGTTCCGCCAAAATAGCAAAGGCGGTGGTCGTCAAAAGAAAAATAAATTAGCTGAAAACAATGTTGAAGAAGGGGATATCTTACCAATCCAAATCCAACAACCTCACTATGGGATCCTAGCTCGCGGAGGCTCCACTATGAAGGATGAGATCAAGGAAGACAGTGGTGAAGTCCTACAGCTCCGGCATGGCATTAATGAGGGTGGTACTACAAGAAAAGGCGATGAAACCGCCGGTTAGAATTTGAGGAGGCGGCAAAATCTACCTCGATCAAGCCTAAGTTTAATTAGGCCACAAATAAAAGAGGGAGGTATTACATTCTTTCTTCCTAAAAAAAAATTATCATCAAAATTTCTTGCTTAAGTCTTCAAAAATTTAGAGTTAGTACCTCGAGTCATCTTCCGGTTTCCAAGTGGCTTCTTTTTTTCTTTATTAATAATATCTCCTCTAGTATATAATCCAATCCAAGCCTTTCATCATAAAACCTTTTGGATCAAATTATTATCCTAATCAACATAAAAATAATTCAAGCCACTATACTTCTACTATGCACTCTGCTTTAAAATAATTCAAGCCACTATACTTCTACTATGCACTCTGCTTTAAAATACAAATATTCTTTAGTCTCATTAATTAACTTTTAACCAAAATACTACTCTGTATTAAGACAACTTTTAGCGAAATGAACATAAATTAACATTCTAATGTCCCTAATGTCTATTCGTCTACACACATTCTGCGCCAAATTTTATCTTTTATGATTTATTCACTGATAATTTGTTACCATATTAATTGTCACATCTCCTAATCTAAAATCGTAAGCCAAGATAATGGTAATTGCCATATACTCATAGAAAACTCTCTCCACAAACATGCAAGATATCTCGTCACGATATCATAAAGTAAGCAGTAGAATAAATAATCAATTAAATCAGTTTGAAGTTCAAATAACTCATATCCAAACTTTATATATCATAAAATTTCAATAATATCTAATAGTCTTACATGAAACTTTAATAAAATTCTAATTTAGAATAAAGAGACTAAAATTCTGCTTCATATAATTTTCTATAAAAAGAACATATTTGATATTCTCTTTGAGACATAAAATACACTCACTATATATTTTGAGCTGCTATACAAACTGTATGCTTTCCTTGAACTTCTGAAATAGTTTATTTCGAGCTTATTGTCCTTTGAACACGATCTATCATATAAATTATTATATGCCACATATTTAGCTGTACTAGCCTTTTTGCATTTTTTTAAACCTTCATATATCTTTTAAAATTTTTATATCACTATATTTTTTTGTCATTATTTAAGCAAATCAGTTTTATCTTAGTTGCCCTTGTATCTCATTATTCTACCATTTCGGTTAACTAGCAATAAAACTATTCACTAAAAAGGTATAACAACTTACCCAAGAGAGTCAGAAGTAGCTTATTTGAGCTAAATAATTAGTATATTCTTCTATAAATCAGAGCCTTAGTACATCCCTCTTTACCACTCTTTGCTGCTCAGATTTAATTCCTCCTTTCCGTCTATTATTCTCTGTTTTCTATGATATTTCGTACCAACCAAACCCCTGGGTACCCCTTGGATTTGTAAAGAACTTGTGCAATCCAGGCGTTGGCCCCATCTATGCTCCTGAGATTGGTTATCAATTCAGATTCAGTTCTCCGTTATCAGATTTACCAACAGTGGATCCCAACCAAATATCCAAAAAAAGGGTTTACAGATTCTCAGTCTCTCCTTTAAATTTCAGACGTGACACAACCCGAAAGACACTAAATCCATGGTTTTTTTTTTGATCCACATTTTGTTAAATTAAATCATAAACCTCTAAATCAATTGCCGCTTGACACGCCAATGCTCATGGCCAATCTTCACTCCTAGTAACTAGTCAAAAGTTGCTTTCATATCATACACCATCGTCAACAGGAGGATTTAAGTGACATCCAATAACTTGGGACAAAAAGTATATTGGAGCCGCAACTTGGGAGGGCATCACTTTTGCGAGACATGTGCTTGGTGTTGGCATCGTGTATCTTGAGGAAGACTCGGCAACAATGATTGACTGAATATAGAAAGAGGATCGGTATGGGAGTGGGCATTTCTTCCTTTATGACATCCGCCAACTAGTGAGAGACTTGGACTCTTTTTAGACAGTTCATGTATTCCGAGAGGTGGATAGGATAGCAGACTGGACCGTCTCATTTGTAGCTCGGCATTCTGGAGTAGTCCTGTGGACTAGTGATGTAACTACTTCTCTATGTCTACGATATCTTCCTTTTCTTGATTCTAGTGGTTGTACTGACACACGAGCTGTTTGAGCTGCCATTGTATAAAAAATAAAAAAAAATAAAGAAAGATTCTACAACCTGGGATAACAGAAAAAGATTGATATATTACTGTCTCTGGGTCCTCGGAACCAACAAATGCCACAAGTGGGATTTCCGACATCCTCCAGCTGAAAGAGTTCCGTTTGGTGCCTAGAGACAAACAAGAAATTCTAATATATTACGTAGAGAAAACGGTGCTTGGTTTTGTTAGCTTAGTTAAGCAATCCAATGGAGGCAAAGATTAGTAGATTATCCAATTCTTAGATTGAAGATGTGAAAACCGAGATAGTTGGACAGTGGAGACATGACGATCCTCTCTTTAATTTGGCTTCAACTGGCGAGACCGACACACTAAAATGTTAAAGGAATTTAATAAAGGAAAGAGAACACCATTCAGTCCTATTGTAGATGCACGCTTGGATGCATAAAGTTGGTCAGAAATATAATTACCAAGAAGCAAACAGCTTTTTATAAAAGTTCTACTTCAGACAACTCTACTTCCAACAACTCTACTTCTAACAACTCTACTTCCAAAAGTTCTACTACCAATAGCTTCCCCAAACAGGCTCTTAAAGGATTAACTGCTTTTCTATAGCTGCATTGATCATTTGAAGATGAGCTATACAGCTACATTCAAGAGTAATTCTTTATTTTGTCTTTTGAATTAATAAATTACTTTATTCTATGCGTATAAAAAGTAGCGAGGGTTAGACTCCCTGCTCTGAAGGCTTACCTCCCTGCACCTAACAACATCAAAAGACTACCATGACCTCCTGCTTTGTATCTAATCATTATTTATTTCTTTGATCTATTGGTTGTTGAATTAAATTAAATATTTTAAACCTTTTTGAAAACTGCACCACATTTAATCTTCGCTTTTCTTTTTTTGATTTCTTTCATTCCCGCGCCCTTTATATAGGCCTAATGTCTATGTGCTGAATAAGCTTATTGGCGGCAGCAATTTGAAATTCAAATGATCTTCTTAATCAGCCGTAAAGGGATCCAAACTAAGTCAGACCCCTTGCGTCCATGTGCGGAATTTGCTGGCTCCTGCGGATTGATGACATATCTTCTTGTGCTCCTTTGATCCGGCAGCCTGTTACATCTTGGTCGCCTATGCTTCTGCTAACCTGGCCTCTATGGAAGAGTTCGTGGACTCCTCCATGGATTCTGCACACATTCCTTCCTTCTTTGACCCCTTGCTTGTGCTTAGATGCTTGCCACTTTCCCATCCGCATGCGATCGCGCATGGTTCGCGCGATTCGGCCGCATCAACGGTTTCCTTTCTTCTTTTGGCCAGATTTTGCTTCTTTTAGCCCGTGTCTGCTTCTTTTGACGTGCTTGTTACCTTTTGGGCGGCCCATGAGCCTATACAAAGGGCTCTAGGGATCATTTCAAATGCACAAAAAATTTCTCCTCCTTCTTGTTCTTATTCACTTCTCCTCATAATTTCAGTTATTTTTCTGAGTTTCTTTTGAGCTATCTACAAGCGTAAAAAACGTGCTTTTTTTTCTTCTCTGAAGGTGCACTGATGGGAAAAACGTAGTTCTGTCCTGGGTTATCGTATCTCTAGGAGATTTGTGTCAGCGGACTCGTACGTAGAGGGCATAAACTTTTCTAAGACAACGTGTTAGCGTGCTTCTATCCACAGGCCATCTTTTGTCATTTCTTTATTTTATTATTCTATTGTTAAGTAAATAATTTGCTAGTTTATCCTTCTTATTTACTGTTTATGAATATTAGAAACATTGAATTATTGATGTATCAATTATATTTGTGCATCTAGGCTAACATTGGTTAAAGGAATGTTTGCAACTAGATGCTTTTATGGTGAAGGCAAGAAACACACGACTTATTTAGAAAATCTTAGGACCAAAGTTGGTTTTGTTGTCCCGAAAACTCATGATATCGTGTGATGTTGTTTGATTTTTTTTTTAAAAAAAAAGAAAAAAAAAGACTATTTATTTCCCGTTAGAAGTAAGAAATGTTTAAAAAGATAAAGAACTCTTGATGTTGGACAAAGTCCAATCCAAAGTTTATAAAAAGTAGAGAAGACGACAGTTATCTAAAGATATCCAAACAAACGGCAACAAGGCATCAAGGGAGTCAAAAGCAGGCTTCAACATTCTTCTCAGAACATGTAGAAATCCAATCTTTGAACAGAAACAAAATACTATCAATAAGATACGAGAATGTTTAAGCCTTGTTAGATCTACCATACCTTATCCTACTTTTGATATTGAATATAACATATTAGCAAAATGTGTTAAATCTACCATATCAATTAGATAAGAACTTGCTACATAGCTCTGCGATTGAGGATGCTCTTCAGTTCTGGCCTGAACTACAGAAGTCTTGTCCCGTAATCACAGCTATCCATGTATTGTGTGATGGCCGTGATTTCATGAGCCCTACATAGCATGTGAGATAACGTTTCATATACTGCACAAAATTGGGCAATCATAGACATCATAGTACATGGACAGCCATGATTGCAGGATAGGATCTCTCTAATCCAAATCCCTGGTGAGGATCCAATCTCATACCATACTTGTCCATGGCTCCTTTATTTGTCCACTGGGGTTGGTGGGATCTAAACCAACCAGTTTAATGTGTTGCCACTGACGAGACATGCTAGCATTTGTTCCAGTCATAGAATCAATTATTTCAGTTGAATAATGCTTGCAGAATGGGATAAATCTACAATAACACAAATACTTGATATACACCATGCATGCCCATGCTTTGTAATATTAGAGCTGATTATCGGTCGGGCCTCGAGCCTAAATATAAATCTGGCCTGAGGGTGACCACGCCGGAAGGGAGCCGAGGGGACGCTGGCCGGGACGGAGAAAGAAGGCCACCTCCCGCGCTTCGAGGTACCTGCACACAGCCTTGGCCGGAGATTCCAGCGAAGGCCCTCCGATGGCTAAGTTAGCCAAGCTTTTGGAGAGGTTTCTGAGTAGGGGTGGCAAAATATGATCCGACCCGCCAATCCGACCCGTGTTCGACCCGCCATAAACAGGTTTGGGTTTGGCCTAAACAGGTTCAGGTCGTAAACAGGTCGACCCGTTTAACCTGTTTATTAATTGGGTCGGATACAGATTTTAGATGTCTGACCCGTTTAAACCGTTTAACCCGTTTAACTGTTGCCAGGTTAAATAGGTCTAAACGGGTTAAATAGGTTAAACAGGTCTAAACAGGTTAAACGGGTCTAAACAGGTCGGGTTGGGCAGGTTAAACAAGTTGGGTTGGGCAGGTTAAACAGGTCTAAACAGGTTAAACAGGTCACGTTGGGCAAACAGGTTAAACAGGTCGGGTCGGGTTGGATAAACAGGTTACCTGTTTATTAAACAGGTTAAACGGGTCGGGTCGGGTTACTTGTTTAATAAACAGGTCAGGTTCAGGTTGTAATTTCTGACCTGTTTAATAAACAGGTCAGGTTTAGATTTATGATTTTCTGACCCGACCTGCATGTGACCCGACCCGTTTATGACCCGATCCGACCCAATTGCCACCCCTATTTCTGAGTGGCTTAGATCGCCTCTTGTAGCTTAAAATAGCTTATAATGGCTTATGAAAAACTTACCGAAGGCATTTTCCTACCCCTTTTTATAGGGTGAGGGTCTCGGCCGTTTATCTGAAATTTCAAATCGATTCGTGATCAGCTGGCCATTAATTGGAGGCGGCATACAACATGGAGATTTATCCTGCGGGCGGAGAATTCGGGAGCTATCTTTCCGGATCTACTCTGAGGGTCCGCCACATCATTCCAAACGAAAGTGGTCAAGGGTGTTCTTAAATGCGTCATGTGCGCACTTACTCGGAGGCGTTAACTGATGGTATGCGAGGGGCAGTCATCAATGCCCTGCCCCCCGAGGCAGCCATCATAATGACCGGCCTTTAACACTGCCATCCAGAAAGATCTGCTGAGGGAGCTTCTGGGTCTGCCACGTGGCACGATTTGGCCGCTAAACCGCATGGGCATGGGATCCGCGGGATCTTTTACGGGATCAAGATTCACAGGGTCAAGGTCGGCTCGGCCTTGGGCGGAGTCTGAGGTCAACCTGGCCTCTAGCCGAGGTCGACTCAGCCTTCGGTGGAGTTTGAGGTCGGCCTGGCCTCTGGCTGAGGTCGGCTTGGCCTTTAGCAGGCTAAGGTCGGCCTGGCCTCTAGTTGAAGTCGGCTCGGCCTTTGGCAGGCTGAGGTTGGCTCGACCGAAATTGGGTGACTCTATGCCGGAGTAGGACGATCCATTTTGCCTCCCATCATTTGTCCCTCGACTTCCGAGTTCGAGTTGTTCTTTAGCTCGAGTGAAGGAACTAATAGAGTCGTCGATCGTCATGCAATACAGTCAAACATTTGTGAACATATAAGTGCCGAGTAGGGCGCACCTCTCGGGTTGTTTGAGCTAGTGGCTTTAGGCCGAGCTGCTGAGTTACGTCCCGTTCGATGCGACGTTTGCAGCAGAATTCGAACGGGACGTCGTTCATCGTATGAACGTGATTCGGATAGTAGAATTCAAAAAATTTTCTGGATCCAAATCCAGAAGATCTTTGAACTCATTAGGAAGGGAAGATTAGGATCTGAGGAGGGTTGATTAAGATTTATAAAACTGAAACAAAATCAGAAGTTATTAGATTTGAAAATCTCATCTTCAAAAATTCTGCAAGTGCAGAACACCGCAGCCTGATGATCTATTCTAGATTTTTGTTTGAGCCGCACAATTGTCCGGCCTCTACAGGTATCCACACGAGGATCTAATCATCTGAGAATGGGTCTTACCGGAGTGCTAGCTCCTTGCAAAGACCTCTCATGACTATCATAAGTTGGAATAAGAATCTGCAACTTACCTCCTTGATGAAGAACCTTTCTTCTTCAACCTTGCTCGCGATGGAGGAAGAGGAAGGAGGAACCTTGCACGTGGATCTTCCTTGCCTTGCTACCGTGGAAGAAGAGGAGGATGAAGACCCCTTGCTGCCGTGGAAAAGGAGGAAGAAAGAAGAGGAGGCATGGAGAGGAAGAGGAGAGAATTAATTCATAATGTCTCTTTTGCTACCCTTTTATAGATTGGGTTTAGGGCTTCTCCTAATCTTATTAGGAGTATGGGACTATAACCCACCCTTGGATTAATGCCAAGTGTCCAATCCTTGTGTTCATTGATGCATGACATGTGTCCACTTAATCAATTGATTAATTTTCTAATCACATTAGGATTCCTAATCTCATTAGGAGAATTAATTGATTTGGGAGCATGCATCCTATGACGCCATGTGGACTTAAAGTCTGCATAGTGTGAACATGACTTAAGTCATATTCATCCTACGACGATATGTGGTCTTTACAATTCGCATAGTGTGAACATGACTGAAGTTATAGTCATCCTACGACGACATGTGGTCTTTAAAATCTGCACAAACCTTGGTTTAATCAAATTGACCCAATCATGAACCCAAATCAATTTGGGTTGAACCTAATTTGATTTGGCTCATTAAATCAGCCCAATTGCAATCCAATGGCAATCAATTCCACTTAATTCTTCTTTCATTAACTTACTAACACTTAGTGGGTTAATTCAATCACCAATCATATTGATGATTGATTTCTATTGTGATTCCAAATCACAATTATGATAGTCTGACTATTTAAATCCTCTATGTGTGTGACTCCGTAGATTCTATTCTGACTGGTAGTGAGACATATTGAGATCTCCATCTCAATATCATTGAAACTCCTTTCAGTGGACTGAAACGATTTCAGTTTTACTCTCAGGGTTCACTGATCACCAAGTGAATGCCTTCGAGTCTCACAATCCATTAGTGACACCTAGCAGTATATGGTGGCAACCCAGTAGAATGGAATGTCTGAACCTCTAGGTGCAGTTAGCGTATGATACAGTCCCTCTATCATGGATCCCAACGTGACAGAGGTTATGGATATCTCGTCAAACTCCATTGTCCGTCATATGTCAAATTTATACGACTTCCAGTTCGAGATATGAAAAACTCTTTTTCCAAAATACCTGGCCAGAAATTTATCGAACTCAGTCTCATAAATCACATAGGATCACTCCTAATCTATCAAGGTCGATAGATCCTATCTAGATGCAACTTTATTCCAAAATGAACCTACTGTAGCCAATCCGCACTACAAGGATCCGAATGGCTAGGGCCCAAGTTGACATGCTCGTCAAACTACAGCAACCTCATAGTGAATAGCTGAGGCATCGCAGGTCAAAGGACCAGTCATACAACTGCAGCATAAGTAGTCACTGACGAGTGGATAGACATTCATATGACTACTATCTTTGGTCACGCTCAGTACTTTATTCTCTAACAAGTACTTGCATAATCACTCCAGTGTCTCTATACCGTGGACTCGAGACTCGTCCATCTGACTAAGTGATCTATGCACTAATCTCAGCGGATCGATCACCGTCCCTCGTGATGGATCCATCGATCAGGAGCATTTAGAAATTAATCCCTAATGACACATGCCTCAAATTCTCAACTCCTTTGAGAATATGTGTCATCATCTATTAATTTCTTGGACGATTCATGGACACATACAAAACATGAATGAAAAACAAATTGCCCAATCTTATTTATTAATAAGAGTCAAATTACAAATTTGTGCCCCAGATTACAAATATACGTCAGCCATGTTGGCTTCTAGGGCATACTTCTAACAATCTCCCACTTGCACTAAAGCCAATCAGACATGTATTTAAGTCCCATTTTTTCAAGATGGACTTCTAATTTTTTCTGACTCAGCTGCTTAGTGAATGGGTCTACCACATTATCAGTGGAGTCTACTCTCTGCACCTCTACATACTTCTTTTCAAGGTAGTCGTGAATTAGATGAAATCGCTGCTCTATGTGCTTGAACTTCTGGTGAGACCTCGGCTCCTTAGCTAGTGCTATGGCATCGTTGTTGTCGCAGAAAAGGATTATGGCATCTGATGACATGACTCCAAGCTCTTCGACAAACTTCTTGTACCAGAACACTTCCTTCGCAGCATCTGATGCAGCAATGTACTCTGCTTCCATGGTAGAATCTGCAATAATCGGTTGCTTGGAACTCTTCCAATTTACTGATCCTCCATCGCATAAGAATACATATCCTGATGTAGACTTTCTATCATCAGGGTTAGTCATGAAGTCTGAATCAGTATATCCTTCTACCTTTAACTCTGTGCCTCCCCCAAAGACCAAAAATATATCCTTAGTCCTTCTCAAGTACTTAAGGATATTTTTCACAGCTATCCAGTGCTCTTCGCCTAGATTCGACTGATATCTGCTCGTGACACTCACAGCATGTGTTATATCAGGTCGAGTACATAGCATGGCATACATGAGGCTCCCTATTGCCGATGCATAAGGGATCCTACTTATGCGCTAAATCTCTTCAGATGTTTTGGGACACATCTTCTTGGAGAGATTTATCCTATACCTTAGGGGTAACAATCCCCTTTTAGAGTTTTCCATGCTGAACCTCTTCAGCACTTCCTCTATGTACATTTTCTGTAATAGGCCAAGCATCCTCTTAGATCTATCTCTATAGACCTTAATTTCCAAAATATAAGATACTTCACCTAGGTCTTTCATGAAAAACTTCTTAGACAGCCATAACTTGACCGATGTGAGCATGGGAATATCATTTCCAATTAGGAGTATATCATCCACGTACAATACAAGGAATACTATAGCCCTCCCACTGACTTTTTGTACACACATGGTTCCTCTTTGTTTTTGATGAAAACAAACGATTTGATCACATCATTGAAACGAGTGTTCCAACTCCGAGATGCTTGCTTTAGTCCATAAATGGATCTTTGCAGCTTGCAGACCTTGTGATCACCATCACTGGAAGTGAAACCCTAAGGCTGTTTCATATAGATATCTTCCTCAAGATATCCATTAAGGAATGCAGTTTTCACATCCATTTGCCATATCTCATAATCATGATAAGCTGTAATAGCAAGCAACGTTCGAATGGACTTCAGCATGGCTACTGGTAAAAAGGTATCCTGATAGTCAATGCCTTCACACTGGCTATAACCTTTTGCCACCAACCTTGCCTTATAGGTCTCTACCTTGCCATCCGAACCTATTTTTCTTTTGTAGATCCATTTACACCCAATAGGTACAATACCTTCAGGTGGATCTACTAAGGTCTATACTTGGTTGGAATGCATGGAGTCTATTTCTGACTTCATTGCATCCATCCATTTTTCGGAGTCGATGTCTAACATCGCTTCATTGTAGGTCTTGGGATCATTTCTATGATCCCTTTCTCTCATGAGGAACTTTTCCTCTATGTCCTCTGTAAGCATACCTAAGTATCTTTCAGGAGGATGGGAGATCCTACTGGATCTACGTGTTGGGAACCCGCCCATGCCGCTGATATTTCAAAAAAATTCAGATGGCAGCGGAATCGGCATAAGCGGGATCGACGTTCATCGCATGAACGTTGTTTCATGAATCGTTCGTAGTTAGATAAGAATTAAAACTTTTTAAACCTTTAGGAAGATCAGATCTTCACCTTGTGCGGGTAGATGATCACCGCAAACTGAAGTTCGTGGTCTAGGATGAAGGTTCGCTTGAAACCGTTCAAGTGTCCGGCCTCTACGGGTATCCACACGAAGCAGTGATCCGATCAAAGCTCTCTTGTCTTCCCGGGGTGCTAGCTCCCTTGCAAAGACTTCTTTTGATGGCTGATTTCCTCTCTTTCAATCAACCCTTGATTGTGCTTGAGAGGAGGAAGAAGAAGGATGAAGAAGAGGAAGAAGAAGAATCCCCACGCAGCCTTCTTTCTTTTCCCTGCGTTGGAAGGAAGAAGGGAGGAAGAGGATGCCGCCAACACCTTTGGCTTTTATCTTCCTTGTTTGCGGCTGAACCAAGAGGAGAGGAGAGGGAGGCGTACGGCAAGGAGGAAGAGGACTTCTTCTATGCCCTAGGTGCCGCCCACAAGTCCCTTTTTATAGACATGTGGAGCTCCTAACATTTAGGAGTTCTTGATGTCTTTCCTAAGAGGGGGCGCCGTCTCTTCTCCCTTCTCCACGTGGAAAGGGGAGGGGCTTATCCCCTTCCTCATGGTAAACCCTAATCCATATTAGGTAGGGATTGGAATGCCCCAATGTGGTCAAGCCCTAATCCAATTAGGCTTAGCCCAAGGGTGAAATTGCCAATCTAGGTAAGTCCTAATCCAATTAGAACTTAAATCAATTTTGACTCAATTGAACTCTTCAATCCTAATCCAATTAGGAGTCTTATTGATTCATTAGATTAATAATTAATTGTGACTTAAGAAACCCTAATCCAAATTAGGACATATATAATTTTAGTCCTAATCCAATTAGGACTCTATTTGAATCCGAAGTCCTAATCCGATTAGGACTCTAGGAATCCTACTCCAAGTAGGAATCCAATTTTGATTCAAAACTCCTAATCTCATTAGGATTGCAGGAATCCTATTCCAAGTAGAAATCCCAGTCCTACTCCAACTAGGATTCCCAGTCCTAATCCAATTAGGACTCTAGGAATCCTACTCGAAGTAGGACTCTTATTTCAAGTCCAATTAATTAATTCCCTTTGTTCCTTCTTCAACTGAATAACAATCGAATTGATTACTTGTGATTCATAATCACTTTTCAACCATCGGATCGGTCAATACTTCTAGTGTGTGTGACCCTATAGGTTCTACTCTGACTGGTAGTGAGATATATTGTGATCTCTATCACTATATCATTGAAAACTCCTTTCAATGGGTTGGAACGATTCCAACTCAACTCATTAGGGTTTATCGATCATCGAGATAATCCCTGTGAGTCCCACCATCCACCAGTGACACCTAGCAGCATGTAGTGGCTACCCAGTAGAATAGAAAGATGAACCTCTAGGTGCAGTTAACGTGTGATACAGTCCTACTATCGTGGATCCCTACAGGACGGAGGTCATGGACAATTCGTCAAACCCCATCGTCTGTCATATGTCAAGATTTATTCGACTCGAGTTCGATAGTGAAAAACTCTTTCTCCACTTTATATTACTGCCCTGGCCAAGGTCTTAGAACTCAGTCTAACAAATCACATAGGATCACTCCTCTTCTATCAAGGTCGATAGATTCCTTGTAGGTGCATACCCTACTCCTACAGTGAACCTACTGCAGCCAATCTACACTGCATGGACCCATATGGCTAGAGACCATGTATGTGTGCAGTCAAACTACAATAACCTCACTGTGAGTAGCCGAAGCACCGCAGGTCAAAGGACCAGTCACACTACTGCAACATCAAGCAAGTCACTGACGAGTGGATAGACATCCAAGTGACTTCTTGTCTTGGTCACGCTTAGTACCCTTGTTCTCTAACAAGCACCTGCACTATCACTTCAGTGTCCCTACACTGTGGACTCAAGTCTCGTCCATCCAGAAGAAAAGTGATCTGTGCACTGATCGGATCGATCACCGTCCTCGTGATGATCCATTGATCAGGAGCATTTAGAAATTAATCACCAATGATACATGGCTCAAATTCTCAACTCTTGAGAATATGTATCATCATCTTATTAATTTCTTGGATGATTCATAGACACATAAATAATATGAATGAAAAGATGCCCTTTTATTTATTCAATAATAAATAGTCAAGTACAAAATTATGTCCCTAGAATTAACAATGTGTCAGCCAGATTGGCTTCTAGGGCATACATCTAACACTACGAAGTGGACAAGGTTCTTCATGTATTGGCTCAATGTGAATAGGTTCACTAGGCTCAATTGCTCGTTGCTCTTGAGAGACTTTCTCTTCGAGCTCAATTTTTCTCCCACTGCCTCTATCAAGGATAAACTGTTTTTCCAAGAAGATGGCATGTCGGCTCACAAACACTTTATGGTCTTCTGAGATGTAAAAATTATATCCTAATGACTCTTTAGGATATCCAATGTAACGAGCACCAATTGTCCTAGCCTCTAACTTGTCTGCCTGTTGTCGTTTGACTTGGGCCGGACATCCCCAAATCTTGAGATAACCAAGATTTGGTTTCTTACCATGCCATATCTCATACGGTGTGGTAGGAACGGACTTAGAGAGAACTTTATTCAATATGTAGATAGCTGTAAGTAGGGCATCTTCCTACAAGAATAAGGGTAAGTCAGTGAAGCTCATCATGGACCTGACCATATCCAATAGAGTCCGATTCCTCCTTTCTGACACTCCGTTGAGTTGAGGTGTTCCAAGAGGTGTCCATTGTAAAACTATACCATTTTGTTTGAGATAATCGTAAAACTCTCCACTAAGGTATTCTCCTCCTCGATCTGAGCGAAGAACCTTAATGAGTTTTCCTGTCTGTTTTACTACTTCAAATCTGAATTCTTTGAACCTTTCAAATGCTTTAGATTTATATCTTATAAGATAGACATAACCATACCGTGAGAAATCATCGGTAAAAATAATAAAGTAGAAAAATTAACTCCTAGCCTGAACATCGAATGGGCCATACACATCAGTGTGTACTAGGGCAAGTATTTCAGTGGATCTCTCCTTGTGTCCTACAAAGAGTAATTTGACCATTTTTCCTTGAAGGCAGGATTCATAAATCGGATATGACTCAGAAGTCAATGAACTTGAAAGCCTATGTTTCTCCAATTTGTTAATTCTATCTTCTTCTATATGACCAAGTCTGAGGTGCCATAAATGCTTTTGATTTATCTCATCTCTAGATCTTTTCGATCCTATGGTACTCACTGTATGCTCAGATACGTTCACAGATACATCCATATGTAAGTGATAGAGACCGTCAATCATAAAACCACGTCCAAACAGTCTATTTCGCAAATAAATGGAAACGTAGTCTTTATTGAAATTGAATTCATAATGTTCCTATGCTAGACAAGATACAGAAATCAGATTTCTGCTAGCACTAGGTATAAAATAACAATCTCTAAGTATCAAACTAAATTCTGACGGTAAATGCAAAGGGAATGTGCCCACAGCAACGGCAGCAACTCTTGCTCCATTGCCAACTCGTAGGGTTACCGCACCTTCCGTAAGCCTTCTACTTTTCTTTAGACCCTGCATGGTAGTGCGCAAGTGAACACTAGAACCAGAGTCTATAACCCAACTGGAAATAGAAGAAACCGTTAGATTAGTTTCAATAATGAGCATATTAGACATACCTTCAGAAGGCATGTCACTCTTCTTGCTCTTTATGTTTCCCATGTAGATAGGACAGTTCCTCTTCCAATGGCCGTCTTCATTGCAGTGGAAACATTTTCCTTTGGGTTCGGCCTTCTTCTTAGGAACTTCCTTCTTCGGCTTTTTCTCGGTCTTCTGCTTCTTCGCTGGCTTCATCTTCTTCCCAGTAGACTTTCTCTTGGAAGTAGAAGCTAGCTCAGCAGCGAGAACTGTGTCCCTTGAACCTTTCAAGGCTCCCTTAGTTGTCACCAACATATTCAACAATTCAAGTTTGGTGCATTCAATTTTATTCATATGGTAGTTTGCAATAAACTGCCCATATGAACATGGCTACGATTGTAGGATCAAATCCGTTTGCAAATCCTTGTGCATGGTCATGCCAAGCTTCTCAAGCTCCTCAAGATCCTTGATCATGGTCAAACCATGTTCATGGACTGACTGCCCATTGCGCATCTTGGCTTTGAAGAGCCGCTTGGACACTTCAAACCTTGCTGCGCGACTCTGTTCACCATACAACTCTTGTAGGTGATCAAGTATGTCCTTAGCAGTCTTCATGCTCTCATGCTGGCATTGTAATTCGTTGGACATGGATGCCAAAATGTAGCACCTAACCTTATTGTCGTCATCCAACCATTTTGCATGCGTCTCACGCTGCTCATTGGTTGCACGGGTTGGTAACACCGGGAGTTCATGGTCAAGAACATAAGCTATCTTTTCACAACTCAAGACAATCTTCAAGTTG
Source organism: Phoenix dactylifera (assembly GCF_051530095.1). Taxonomy (NCBI): domain Eukaryota; kingdom Viridiplantae; phylum Streptophyta; class Magnoliopsida; order Arecales; family Arecaceae; genus Phoenix; species Phoenix dactylifera. Next base: position 16,504,387 of record NC_143195.1, read on the forward strand.
CAGAGCCAATCTTTATAGTTTGGTCCAGTCAACCTATTGTTATCTAGAATTCGAACTATCGGGTTGGAAGCTATTGACATCTGCAGAGAGTAAAGATTCTAATTAGAAATTTGTATTTGATATTAATTTGTTTTAGAGACTTTTAAAAAAAAATTGGATCAAATCCTCCCATTATTTCTCGGATCTCTCACACTCCCCTGGTAAAGATACGGAAACCTGCGACTTAAGGTTTCGAGTGGGGTGCTGCGGTCCCACCAATTTACATGTCACCTCACTTAACAGTTATTGAAGACACATAGACGATGAGTGTACAACTCTTGTACAATATTTCGTAAGCATATTGAGCTAACCTAGTCTCCAAGTCATAAGGACCTCACCTAACAGTTATTGGACCCGTTCCTTGGTTAAGTCAGACCCACCGTATATCCCGCGAAAATAAAGCTGTGATTGGATCCTCACCTAACAGTTATTGGAGCCCAACCCCACCTTTACCCCATGATAAGTGCTAAATAATGCATAAATTAATATCTTATTCATAGCACTTATCATTATTTTAATTCACATATTTTGTAAATTTAACTAAAAAATGTGTTACCTTCATCATTGCATTTTAATAAATTATTAAAGGTAATTCGTGTTTTATTTATTTATTTACTGATTGAGTCTAATGTATGCAGATCAAGTTAAACTCAATTGGGATGATCCCTGAACCCAATTCGCATACACCCTACGATTCAAATCCTCTCAGATTTTCGATCAACCGTTCATCCCAACTCTATTGTTTCTTTTACATCCAATTGAGCTCGGCTTTTCATTCATGTTCTAACATTTTGTCCCAAAACCTCCCACGTTGCATTGTTTAAGCCCGTATCACGTTCATTAGACTTTATCCCGGTTGAAACCAGCCATTCCACGTCATCATGCAAATCCCCTTCAAAACCATCTCCCAACCAATTGGAGTTGGCCCACGTCCTTTCGAGATGACCCAATCTCCTTTCTCAACGCATTAACCAAGTCCCGTTTCTTCCGCATCCCACGTCCATGAGCCACTTCTTCCGGTTTCCTCCCATTCACGAATGCATCTCAGCCGGATCAACTCCATCCAGCAGCATCCGAGCCTTCTCCGCATCTACTTCTCTTCCGCGTTGAAGAAGCGTGGGTTTCTTCCTCTCATCCCCAGCATCCACGTAAGCTCTAAATCCCAGCTCGTATCCAGCCTCACGTCCATGTTGATCCGATCTTCATCTCAGCCGTGAACAGCACCCCAACGTCTTTCGGATCATCATCATCCAAGCATTCCCTTCCGCATTGTTCTCTCAGCAAAACAATATCATCCCAGCTCCCGTATCCCGTGAACAAAACCAATCGAACAACCCAAACTTCCCAGCATCAAAGGATCAAGTCTTCTCAGCCGTAAGCTTCATCCACATCATTCCCTGCCTCAAAATAGAACTCCTCCTCTGGATGAGATCAAATCCCAGCTCACAGCTCTTCACTTCTTCCCAACCAAATCCAAACACATTCTCCCCTGCTTCGGAACAGAGTATCATCTTTATCCTCTTCCGAATCAAGCCAAGCGTATCCCGTGATCCTCTTCTTCCGACTTCTTCTCAGCTCACGAATCCAGCCTTGCATCCATATCCCCTGTTCTGGATCAACCTCATCCGCAAGCCATTCCGCATTTCAGCAGCGTCTGAATCATCCGGATTGCAGCCCAGCAATTTTTCCATGATGCTGTTCGCTTCCTCTGTACATCTCAGCATGATCATCCTTATCCCATCTTCTTCCGCTAGTTCCCAAGCGTCATCCCGTTCGTGATGAGCATCCAGGATCCATGGGATACGTCCCAGACGTCTGTTCATAGCATCCCGAGCATCACGGACAACCCTCCATCCACGACGAGTTCCAACTCTTCATCCAGCACGCGTCCTCTCTGCCTTATCCCATCTGTATCCCCTGTTCCGAGTTTTTCTCTGCGGCCGGATGAGAGCAAGCAGTCGTCTTCCACGCAATCAAAAATCCCAGCTTATCTTCCCAACGGCAGATCAGCTCAATCAACCTTATCCTCCCACCCAGGTGAAGGCTATAAAAGGAGGGAGCTTCACCGGGAGAGAGCAAGCTTGGAGAGGCCGACTTCCCAAAGAAATAGTGATAAGTGCTTAACAATTTATAATTTAGTTATCTTTTCGTAGCACTTATCAATGTTCTTAAACTGATAAATACTTATTTTACCATGAAATTGAATAATCATTGAAATAAATTTAAATTATGGTAAGAAGTAAATAATTCTTTTCTTAAACCAGACTCTGAACTTATCTCTCTCTTGGTTGCGATCTTTCATGAAAACTACAGAAAAACATATAAGGAGGAGATTGTGTTGACCCGGTTCGGTAACCTGATGGAGTTGTAATCAAGCTAAGGTTATAATTAAATGGGCTTTGGTCCTGATAAGATTAAAAGTTATAATTAATTTTGTATGGGGAAAAGGTTTAATTAATCCTTTTTATTACGTCACGGGTCTGTTTTTAGTCTTGGTTATTTTATCTGATCGAGTTTGGTCGGAAGCAGTTTAGCAAGAATTAAATTTAAATGACATTGGGCTCGAGAACAAGTTCAAGCAAATCAACGATCATAACCCACCTCAAATCCAAAGCCAATTCCCAAACCAATCCCATTCCTTTCCCGCGACCACTATCCAAGCAATCCAACGGTTCTGAAACTCCCGTCTCCGTATCACCGAATCACGTTTCCAAACTAAGCAAAATAGAGGAAACCCTTGTTTTAAATTCATATATGCCTATTTTCACGTCAAAATAAAGCAAGAAAAACAACTTTTCCCAAAATTACTGAAAATACTGTTCATATGAATAGTGTTCCGTGAAAACACTGTTCAAATGAATAGTGTTACGAAGACCAAAACCCATCTCACTATTCATCTTCTTCCTCCCGTAATCATCACGGCCGTTTGTCTTCATCCAGGATCCAGCTCCTCCGCCATCAGCTCATTCCAGCGCATCCCCTCCTCCCCCAAACTTCCAAAACAGGCAGCGATCCGTTGCGAAGCAAGGGAAAGATCTCTTCTCCCAGCATATCACGCGGTGAACCAGCCCACCGTCCGTGCATCCAGCCATTTTCCAGATCCTCCCAGATCTCCTCTTATCCCACGGTGCAGCCAGCGAATCAGGCGTTCGTCCGAAGCGTCTTCAACGCGTCCATGGCACGATTCAAGGCTGCAGCACATCTCCGGCCATCCTTCCATTTCGAACACAGCCGCGGCGTCCCAGATTTCAGATCCCTGTAATCATCGTGACCAGATCAGCAGAGATCGTGCCGGCATGCCTCACAGCTTCCGCGATCACCGTGCGTACCATCTAACAACGTCTCCAGCCAGCCGGACGACTCCCGCATCAGGCATCCGCCTGCATCCCCGCCTCCTCACAGCTGCCATTCCGAGCGAGATCCAAGATTCAGTGCGTCCAGCTCCTTCTCTTCCATCCCCACGCCTAAAATCGGGGAAGATATGATTTTATTCCATGCTGAACCGGCGCCCGGGGAGATTAAAAGGGGGAGAGCTCGGTTCAAGGAAGGGGGGCAGGCGACGGTTTGAATAATAGAGGAGGAGGCTCTGTCCGGGTGGAAGAAAAGTGAAAGAAGAAAAAGAAATAAAAAAAAAAGGAAGGGAGGGGAAAGAGAATATTTTGGGATATTTTGGGAATAATGGGCGCTGAAGATTTTGACACGAAGATGCGAGGTCGTCCGGAAGCCATGAGCAGCTAAACCTCGGTTTAGGGGTCCGATGAAGCCATAGAGGAGTATTCGTTTCATTTTTATTAATTTGAGTTTGTATTGTAAGATTGTTGCATGATGAAGAATTTATCAATTGATCTTTATGATTTATCCAATTTATGTGAATCATTTATCTTGCATAAAATATTTTACATAGATTGATCTATTTCATCGAATCCAACACCTGTGGTTTGGAGGAGATATTCATGTGACATCGATTTCATGTTTAATGATTTAATGATCAGATGCATCATGCTAGGTTAGACAGGTCATGCTTATCGTTAGAGTAAATGGTTTATGCTAGACTTAGATGATTCATGCTGGAAATTAGTTATAATTTTCTTTTATGATTGCTTTGGCTTGTAGTCGGAAGCAATCAAGTCTTAAATACAACTCAATCATTGAAAGCGTCACGAATATAAATCTATCGGTGGATTCTAGCCCTAAACACCTCCCTCCATAGATAATTCATACTATTACATCCATATTAATTCTTAGTTTTTATCATTTACTCTAGCTTATACCCTTTGAAGTATTTCTAAAGAAAAATAACTTATTCTTCAATCCCTGTGGACCGACACCCGTAATCACTATCCTACAGGATACGTGCTATTGCGTGGTTTATTTTTGAAATTAAAAGAACCGATCAATTTTTGGCGCCGTTGCCGGGGATTGCTAGCATAGTTATTTTTCTTTTCATTAAAAAAAATATTTTTTTTAAAAATATATATATATATCTAAAATAAAAATATTTTTTATTGTTGTTACTTTTTTATCTCCTTTTTCTCTCCACTAAATTTTAATTTTTCTTTTTATATTATTTGATCAGGAATCGAGAAAAAAATCTGGGATGATCCAAAAGAGAACTGCCGGAAAAGGAATGCTGTAGAGGTTTGCCTAAAAAATTTTTAAATTGCTGGAAAAATTCCCTTTGGTAACCTCTAAACCTTTCTTGTTTAAATTTATTATTAGATTGAAATTTTGTGGTGATTGTTTGATTTTAATTTCAGCAAAAGTGTGAATGCATGCTTGATACACATACACAAATTAATCTGCACATAGTAAGGGCAATCACCCCAACAAGATAAGAGCCGGATTTCATCACCGGACTCTTGCCCAACTTAGATGAACTCAATCTCACATAGTGTCATTTTAATTAAAATCAATTAGACGTTGGCCCCTAGGGACATTCGAGCTCAATAGGACGAAGATCACCGAAAGTTGCACCAATTTCGCTCTGTGGCTTAGTTGATGTCTAGGCAAGCTTTGTCCCTATAAGGGAGACAGCTCATCTGTTCAAGGCAAGTGGGTTTTAAGTGGGACCTTTGCGAACGCATCGTGACCCCTCCACTTACCTGGGAGCTTACCTGGTCAACTCGGTTCATTAGACCGGATTGGAGGCTTAGGTGCCCTCTTCAAACCAGTTAGGAGCTGTCTAGTAATTTTAGGACAAATATAAGGATTTATGTATTTTTCTTTTATTGCATGCTTGATTGATTAAGTACTAGTGTATGTAAGGAAGTCGTTCTAGAGTACGTGACCTATTACCTTTTGACCCTGAAATAGAACGGACCCTTAGAAATATTCGAGCTGAGATCAGAACAATAGACTCATCCCCACCTCTTGAGATGGCTGAAGAACAACCCAAACTCCTGAGGGAGTACTTTACTCCCACCATTTACAGTTTCCCATCTTGTATTCGATTACCTGAAGTAGCAGCTGTACAATACGAAATAAAGTCTAGTGTGATCCAAATGCTCCCATCTTTTTATGGGCTCACCAATGAAGATCCATATAAATACTTAGATGAATTCCTTGAGATTTGCACCACTGTCAAGATTCAGAACTTCACTGATGATGCTCTGAAACTTAGATTATTCCCCTTCTTCCTTAAAGATAGAGCCAAGCAATGGCTGAATTCTTTAGAAGCCAATTCGATTCGTTCTTGGGATCAAATGCAACAAGAATTTCTTAAAAAATACTTTCCCATAGGAAGAACGAACCAGTTTAGATGTGCCATTACAAGTTTCTCCCAAACTGAGGGAGAAGAATTTCATGAAACTTGGGAGAGATTTCGGAACCTAATTCGTAAATACCCTTATCATCAAATACCTAAGTGGCAGCTAGTGCAATGTTTCTATGACAGATTGACTGAACGAAACCATCAGATGATCGATGCTGCATGCGGGGGGACATTCATGCTTCAAAATGAGCATGAAGCATGGCAATTATTTAAAAATCTAAATGAAAACTTCCTCCACCATGCTTCCTGTTCTCGTCAAGCACCCCTGAGTTCTCAAAGAAAAGGAGCCATTTGTGAAATAAGTCATTCTATGGACCTGTCTAGCAAGGTAGATGCATTGTCCCATAAGATTGACCAACTGATGACAGGTGGGCATTACATGAACTCTTTCCAAGCACAAGTGTGTACTATCTGTTCTAGCCCATCCCACCCTATTCATGAGTGCCCTTCAGCGCCCCAATTCTCCGAACTCATGCAAGAACACATCAATGCTACTCAAACACAGCCTAGACCGGTTAATGACCCATTTTCCAATACATATATCCCGAGATGGCGAAATCATCCAAACTTTTATTGGAAGTAGCAAGCTTCGAATACAGCTCAACCCTATTCCCAAAATTTTCAAAATCCTCATAATTTTCAAACCCTACAAAATATTCATCCCTACCGTCCCTCGATTCAATTTCAACACACTCCTCCTCCACCCCAAAGAAACACAGCTTTTGAGGAGAAAGTGTTGAACGCCCTTCAAGGTTTGGAAACCATTACACAATTGGTGCACTCTCACATGCAATCCATCGCCAAGCTAGAATCCCAAATGGGGCAACTAGATAATGCACTGAACAAGCGAGAGGAAGGAAAACTTCCAAGCCAACCATTAAGTAATCCTAAGGGACAATACATGGCTCAAGAAAATCAACTAAATACAATTCATCATGAACAAGCCAATGCTTTGACTACCCTAAGGAGTGGACAACCCTAAGGAGTGGACGTGTAGTAGACAATAAGATTGGGGAAGATAACAATAAGGAAGATGAAGAAGAGGATAGACATGTGTCAAATAAAAATCTAAAATCTTCTTCTTCTTCAGCTAGTCCACCTTCTGCCAAAACTCACATCCCAAAGGCCCCATTTCATGAAGCTCTTAATTCACCCTCTCCCTTTGACAGAAAGGGAACTTCACTAGAGGAAATAATGGAGGTTTTCAAACAAGTGAAAATCAACCTTCCGCTTCTTGATGCTATTAAACAAGTTCCCTCCTATGCTAAATTTCTCAAAGACCTTTGTACCCAAAAGCAAAAATCTAGGACACATGTGCTAGAAAGGTCTTCCTAACTGAGCAAGTGAGTTCTATTCTCCAACACAACACCCCTCCGAAATTCAAAGATCCTGGTGCTCCCACCATCTCCTGTATCTTAGGAAATAATTTCATTGATCGAGCACTCTTAGATCTAGGGGCAAGTGTCAACCTTTTACCTTATTCAGTTTATGAGAAATTTGGGTTAGGTGAGTTAAAACCAACCTCGGTATTCCTTCAATTGGCTGATCGATCTGTAAAAACACCACGTGGGATAATTGAAGATGTTCTTGTCAAGGTAGATAAATTCTATTTTCCAGTAGATTTTATTGTCCTTGATATGGAACATGAATCTAATCCTTAGAAACAAATCCCCGTGATCCTTGGGCGGCCCTTTTTAGCAACAGCCAATGCGTGCATCAATTGTAGAACGGGGGTAATGAACATATCATTTGGGAACATGAAGGTAAAATTAAATGTGTTCAATGCGGCCGACCAACCCGCGAGGAAAGTTGAGTGTTTTATAATAGACAAAATAGATAACCTCATTAAAGGAGATGCAAAAACTACCTCACTGTGTCTGGCTGAAGACAATAAACTTAGCGCTTGTTGGAAGGCAACCCAATTCCCTTAGATTTCTTTAACATTGAGGACAATGTTAGGTTTAGGTTTGGGGGTATTCATCTTGATTTTCATCCAAAAAAAAGAAAAAAAGAAAAAAAGAAAAAAAGAAAAAAATGTGTTCATTTTCATTTTTTATAAAATAATAAATAACAATAATAGTAATACATTTTAAAATAAAAAAAAGTTTTTGTTTTTAAAAACCTAATTTCTATACATTTATGCGAGAATGATAAATACACAAGGTATATAAAATCTAAAAAGCCCAATGACTAGTCGGAAGTAATACAAATTTAAGTTCTTTTTATTAAGTCTCTCTTAGGGAGTTGTAAGCTAATTAATACTTCAGAATTTCACTACACACTGGCCGACCCTTCTAAGGTCTAAGCTCGACAATATGTTGATAGTATAGTAGCAACCTTGAACCCTGATGAATCATACTTATCTAATTCAAAAAAAAAATCATCAATAAAAATGGATTTAGTCACGAACATCGAAAAGGGCTACCTATTGTCAAAGATCAAGTGGGCTTGTGATGAGGACTCCGAGCATAAGTCCGTAGGGGAGTCTTGATGCCCGACACCTTATGCCAACTGGTGTGAGAGTTGTCGACTGATTGCTCGTTACACGGAGAAATCACCACAAGAGTAAAAGTACACAATTTATACATCTTTCAAAAAAAAAAGTAAAAAAAGAAGTTCTGTATTGACCTTGAAAAAGACAATAGTGTGAAAGCCGTCATTGTAGAAATTTGAGTAAACTGGAATATTACAGATAAAGCCCGTGAGGTACTAAAGTAAACATCCACAACTCTCGAAATCCTGCAGATAAGATGATTTTGAATCAGTGAGCAGGTCCTTTCGACCAATCCTTGGAAACTACTAGTATTAACAATATTTTGGAGATCCGAACCCTTAGCTTGTGTACGGTCCAGATTTCACCGAGCACTCCAGTATAAATAAGTCTTACAACTCCCTAACGGAGACTTAATGACCTCAACTTGAATTGCATTTTGACCTAGGATTTGGGCTGACTTAGTAAATAAAACCGTGTGTGCTTTAAAATTCTTATCATTTATGTATCTTAAATTAGATTTTAATAAAAAAAAGAGAGTTTTGAAATTCTTAGCTAGTATGCATTTGGAATTTGATTTTCACTTCATAGATTAATCGATCTAAAAATAATAATAATAATAATAATAATAAATTAATAAAAATAAAAAGAATAAAAAATAAAAAATATATAATAATAATAATAATAATAAATAATTTATTTTAAGATTGAAGTTTGTGGGTATCTTCACTGGAAACCCTCACGAGACTATAACTCGTCCACTAGTGGTAACCTAGGGGGTTTAAAGCCTTGTTGCATATGGTAAATGCAGTCGCGATGCCTGCGAAAGTGAGTTAGAGTTTTCTTTTGTAATTTTATTTTGCTCGAGGACTAGCAAAACATAGGTTTGGGGGTGTGATAACTGCTTAACAATTTATAATTTAGTTATCTTTTCGTAGCACTTATCAATGTTCTTAAACTGATAAATACTTATTTTACCATGAAATTGAATAATCATTGAAATAAATTTAAATTATGGTAAGAAGTAAATAATTCTTTTCTTAAACCAGACTCTGAACTTATCTCTCTCTTGGTTGCGATCTTTCATGAAAACTACAGAAAAACATATAAGGAGGAGATTGTGTTGATCCGGTTCGGTAACCTGATGGAGTTGTAATCAAGCTAAGGTTATAATTAAATAGGCTTTGGTCCTGATTAGATTAAAAGTTATAATTAATTTTGTATGGGAAAAAGGTTTAATTAACCCTTTTTATTACGTCACGGGTTTGTTTTTAGTCTTGGTTATTTTATCTGATTGAGTTTGGTCTGAAGCAGTTTAGCAAGAATTAAATTTTAAATGACATTGGGCTCCAGAACAAGTTCAAGCAAATCAACGATCATAATCCACCTCAAATCCAAAGCCAATTCCCAAACCAATCCCATTCCTTTCCCGCGACCACTATCCAAGCAATCCAACGGTTCTGAAACTCCCGTCTCCGCATCACGTTTCCAAACTAAGCAAAATAGAGGAAACCCTTGTTTTAAATTTGTATATGCCCATTTTCACGTCAAAATAAAGCAAGAAAAACAAGTTTTCCCAAAATTACTGAAAACACTGTTCATATGAACAGTGTTCCGTAAAAACACTGTTCAAATGAACAGTGTTACGAAGACCAAAACCCATCTCACTATTCATCTTCTTCCTCCCGTAATCATCACGGCCGTTTGTCTTCATCCAGGATTCAGCTCCTCCGCCATCAGCTCATTCCAGCGCATCCCCTCCTCCCCCAAACTTCCAAAACAGGCAGCGATCCGTTGCAAAGCAAGGGAAAGATCTCTTCTCCCAGCGTATCACGCGGTGAACCAGCCCGCCGTTCGTGCATCCAGCCATTTTCCAGATCCTCCCAGATCTCCTCTTATCCCACGGTGCAGCCAGCGAATCAGGCGTTCGTCTGAAGCGTCTTCAACGCGTCCATGGCACGATTCAAGGCTGCAGCGCATCTCCGGCCATCCTTCCATTTCGAACACAGCCGCGGCGTCCCAGATTTCAGATCCCTGTAATCATCGCGACCAGATCAGCAGAGATCGTGCCGGCATGCCTCACAGCTTCCGCGATCACCATGCGTACCATCTAGCAACGTCTCCAGCCAGCCGGACGACTCCCGCATCAGGCATCCGCCTGCATCCCCGCCTCCTCACAGCTGCCATTCCAAGCGAGATCCAAGATTCAACGCGTCCAGCTCCTTCTCTTCCATCCCCACGCCTAAAATTGGGGAAGATATGATTTTATTCCATGCTGAACCGGCGCCCGGGGAGATTAAAAGGGGGAGAGCTCGGTTCAAGGAAGGGGGGAGGCGACGGTTTGAATAACAGAGGAGGAGGCTCTGTCCGGGTGGAAGAAAAGTGAAAGAAGAAAAAGAAATAAAAAAAAGGAAGGGAGGGGAAAGAGAATATTTTGGGATATTTTGGGAATAATGGGCGCTGAAGATTTTGACACGAAGATGCGAGGTCGTCCGGAAGCCATGAGCAGCTAAACCTCGGTTTAGGGGTTTGATGAAGCCATAGAGGAGTATTCGTTTCATTTTTATTAATTTGAGTTTGTATTGTAAGATTGTTGCATGATGAAGAATTTATCAATTGATCTTTATGATTTATCCAATTTATGTGAATCATTTATCTTGCATAAAATATTTTACATAGATTGATCTATTTCATCGAATCCAACACCTGTGGTTTGGAGGAGATATTCATGTGACATCGATTTCATGTTTAATGATTTAATGATCAGATGCATCATGCTAGGTTAGACAGGTCATGCTTATCGTTAGAGTAAATGGTTTGTGCTAGACTTAGATGATTCATGTTGGAAATTAGTTATAATTTTCTTTTATGATTGCTTTGGCTTGTAGTCGGAAGCAATCAAGTCTTAAATACAACTCAATCATTGAAAGCGTCACGAATATAAATCTATCGGTGGATTCTAGCCCTAAACACCTCCCTCCATAGATAATTCATACTATTACATCCATATTAATTCTTAGTTTTTATCATTTACTCTAGCTTATACCCTTTGAAGTATTTCTAAAGAAAAATAACTTATTCTTCAATCCCTGTGGACCGACACCCGTAATCACTATCCTACAGGATACGTGCTATTGCGTGGTTTATTTTTGAAATTGAAAGAACCGATCAATTTTTGGCGCCGTTGCCGGAGATTGCTAGCATAGTTATTTTTTTTTCATTAAAAAAATATTTTTTTAAATATATATATATCTAAAATAAAAATATTTTTTATTGTTGTTACTTTTTTATCTCCTTTTTCTCTCCACTAAATTTTAATTTTTCTTTTTATATTATCAATTTTTGGCGTCGTTACCGTGGATTGCTAGCATAGTTGTTTTTCTTTTCAAAAAAAAAACTTTCAAAAAAATATATATCTAAACTAAAATAAAATATTTTCTATTTTTGTTACTTTCCTTATCTTCTTTTTCTCTCTTACTAATTTTTGATTTTTCTTTTGGTATTATTTGATCATGAATCGAAGAGGAAGTCTGGGACGATCAAAAAGGAAACTGCTGGAAAAGGAATGCTGTAGAGGTTTGCCTAAAAAAAATAATAAAAAAATTGATGGAGAAATTTCCTTTGGTAACCTCTAAACCTTTCTTATTTAAATTGATTCCCAATTAGCTTGAAATTTTGTGGTGATTGTTTGATTTTAATTTCAGCAAAAGTGTAAATGCATGCTTGATACACATACACTAATTAATCCGCACATAGTAAGGACAATCACCCCAACAAGATAAGAACTGAATTTCATCACCAGATTCTTGCCCAAATTAGGTGAATCAATTCTCACTTAGCTATCACTTTAATTAAAATCAATTAGACGTTGGCCCTTAGGGACATTCGAGCTCAATAGGACGAAGATCACCGAAAATTGCACCAATTTCGCTCTGTGGCTCAGTTGATGTCTAGGCAGGCTTTGTCCCTATAAGGGAGGCAGTTCATCTGTTCGAGGCAAGTGGTTTTTAAGTGGGACCTTTGCAAACACATCGTGACCCCCCCACTTACCTGGGAGCTTACCTGGTCAACTCAGTTCATTAGACCGGATTGGGGGCTTAGGTGCCCTCTTCAAACCAGTTAGGAGCTGTTTAGTGATTTTAGGGCAAATACAAGGATTTGATGTAGTTTTCTTTTATTGCATACTTGACTGATCAAGTATTAGTTTATGCACGAGAATCTTTCTAGAGTGCGTGACCTATTACCTTTTGACCCTAAAATAGAACGGACCCTTAAGATCAAAACATTAGAATCATCCCCACCTATCGAGATGGCTGAAGAACAACCCAAACTCCTGAGGGAGTACTTTACTCCCACCATTTACACTTCTCCATCTTGCATTTGATTACCTGAAGTAGCAGCTGTACAATATGAAATAAAGTCTAGTGTGATCCAAATGCTCCCATCTTTTTATGGGCTCACCAACGAAGACCCATATAAACACCTAGATTAATTTCTTGAAATCTGCACCACTATCAAGATTCAGAACTTCACTGATGATGCTCTGAAATTTAGATTATTCTCCTTCTCCCTTAAAGACAGAGCCAAGCAATGGCTGAATTCTTAAGAAGCCGATTCGATTCGTTCCTGAAATCAAATGCAATAAGAATTTCTTAAAAAATACTTTCCTATAGGAAGAACAAACCAGTTTAGACGTGCCATCACAAGTTTCTCCTAAACTGAAGGAGAAGAATTTCATGAGACTTGGGAGAGATTTTGGGACCTAATCCGAAAATGCCCACATCATCAAATACCTAAATGGCAGCTAGTGCAATGTTTCTATGATGGATTGACTGAACGAAATCGTCAGATGATCGATGTCGCATGTGGGGGGACTTTCATGCTTAAAAATGAACATGAATGTGGAGTGATTGATTATACCCCTATTTGATTTTGATGAGCTCAAAGCATTTGAGTATATTTCATGTTATACTAATGAATTCAATCTAGTGTTTCAGGCGAATATATGTGAATTTATGTTTAAGTGCATCGAGCCTTGGTTCAAAGTAATTTGGCTAGGTGATTGAACTCAATTGAACCAAAGTCTGAAGTTCGAGTCGACTCTGGAAGATTGCGAGTCGACTCTAAGTGTTTCAGAGGTTCTGGGACAAGCTCGAGTCGACTCCGATACACTACGAGTCGACTCCGACTGAGAACAGACAGAAGGATAGAAAGATGAATTTCAGACCCTATCACCGAGTTGACTCTGAAGATTACGAGTTGACTCCGATGCTTGTCGAGTCGACTCCCGACGGTTCCCAGTCGACTCCAAAGGGTAATAGACAGAAAGACAGAATGATGGTTTTTAGACCCTGTTATCTAGAAGGTTACGAGTCGACTCCGATGTTTGGCGAGTCGACTCCCAGTTATGTTCGAGTTGACTCCCAGAGGAAAGCAAGTCCAAAAGGCAGAGAACCATTTTCGGAGACCCTGAGAACGAGTCGACTCCAAGTATTCCAGAGTCGACTCCCAAGTCAGCCGAGTCGACTCCAACAAGGTGCGAGTCGACTCCGAGGCAGTTCAGATCAACAGATAGAGGATCGGCCTTTCGGACTCTGAGAGCCGAGTCGACTCCAAGAGAACCCGAGTCGACTCGAGAGAGAAAAGCAAAAAAAGGTATATCTAGAACCCTGAGAACGAGCCGTCTCCAAAAATCCCGAATCATCTCTAGATATTGGCAAGTCGACTCCAGGTTTGGTCCGAGTCGACTCCAGGACGGGACAGCACTTTAATTCAAATTCTGAACAGTGGGCGAGTCGTCTCTAGTGAAGCATGAGTCGACTCCAACAACAGCCGAGTCGACTCTAGATCGAGCGAGTCGACTCCGACCCCAACGGATACATTCACTACAAAATAATTGATATCTCCCGGCGCTATATTTGGTCTATACCGACGCTTTTAAGCGTCGGCGAGTTTCTCACCCACGCTCCCCAAAGCGTGGCTCCGACGTCGGACAGGTGGGAGTGGAGCCGGTTTAGGCCGACGCGTGAAGAAAGCGTCGGCGGTCTATGCCGATGCTTTTAAGCGTCGGCGAATGTGGCCTATACTGACGTTTTTAAGCGTCGTTAACTATTTTCGCTTAGCCGACGCTTTTAAGCGTCGGCAAACTTCGACCACCCTCGGCACTGTTGGACTACACAGACGCTTTAAAGCGTCGGCGAAGGTGGCCTATGCCGACGTTTTTAAGCGTCGTTAACTATTTTCCCTTAGCCGACGCTTTTAAGCGTCGTTAAAGGCGTGCCATTTTTTGCCGGTGCCGGTGGCTTTTGCCGACGCTTAAAAGCGTCGGCAAATGAATTTTTTTTTAAAAAAAATTTATAAAAGTAATTTTTAATACCCTGTACATATTAAATTCTAACAAAACAAATACACTAAATCACATATATAACAAAATACACGTCACAAACAAGAACTTTGATTACATTCATATTATAATATTTGATTACATTGTACTTCAAAAACATTCTAAAAATATACATCTCAAATTCCTAAGTACACAATCTACGATATGTATCAAGGATCGACGGCATCATCTCTACGAGTAGATGAAGTATCATCAACCTACAAGAAAAAAAAATACTTTAGAAACTAAAAATACGAAAGTCATCACGCTCATACAAGAATGCATTATGATTATATAATATATTCAAATATATTTAGTTATGTACCGGAGGAGCAAATCTCTGCAAAAAAGATGAAATATGGTCAAGCTGATCCTGCAAAGATTGTATCTTCAACTCTTGGCTCTGCTTCAACTCCGCCATATCAGTCATATGACTCTGCCTCATCTCCTCTATCCTTGTCTCATATGACTGCTTTATCTGTGCCATCTCTGTCTTCAAACTACAAACCTCTGCAGTGCTAGTACCTTGTCTGGCATCTTGGGTATATCGGCTCACTGCAGACAGTTGAGTGGGGGTAACTCCGATACCGTAACCCCTCACGCGACCATAACGTTCTGGGCCCATCAATTCTGCATAGACCTGAGCCTCGACGCGACTGGCCGCGTCGGATGATGACGACTCCCCGACGCGCTCTGAAATGAGATTTATAGCTCTTTCCTATATTTCTCTCAAAAAAATAAACAGTCACATTAATAATTTAAAGGAAGTAAAATTAATAAAATAATTATGATCAAATAAAAAAATGAATACATACAACTATATCTCTCGACTCGTCCCGGACAAAGGTGCCATCTCGGTGAGTGTGGGTCATCTTATAAAACTCTACCTCACCAGGCTCCCTTCCATGCTCTACTATCTACACATACGGAAAGTATATGGGCAAAACTATATATCATGATACGTGCTATATGTTAGTAGAGTTTCAAATAGTTTCAAAAGAACTTACGAATTCATTTCTACGTCTCGCATAACTCTTCGAGCCTGAAGTATGAGGAACTGCTTGAGATGCTCGGGCAGCTCTACCAATATTAGAATATGTCTGCCAAAATAAAAGCACACAGTATAATATGATTCAATGTATATATTTGCAATCTATATTAGTAATAAAGATAATAGAAGATATTGAAACAATATACACGACCTGTCCTCTTTCAGAAAACCAGTAGTGAACAAGCTCCCTCCATTGCTGAGGGTATACATCAGGAGGAGTCACACGAGCAACCTCCTCCTCTGTCATACCCTTGCGCTTGAAGTCCGTCTTCAATTTTGCTTTATATTCTTTCCATTTGCGGTTGAGGGACTTTAGCACCCAATCATGGCTCTCTGGAGGGAGTACAAACTTACCCTACAACAAGGTACAGAATGTTATAATAATATTAAACCTCTAAAATAAAATTATGGTACAAAGCAAATTAACATACAGAAGGTGTCGAATTAAAAAGAATAAATTCAATTCATTACCTCTATAAGTTTAAGAAGCTCAACCTTATACGAAGGAAGCATGTCATTCCACTTCGTATAGTTGAACGGACACAGCTGACCCTTGCGTGCAACCGATCCTAAAAAGCTTGATAGTAGACTTCCAGCTCTATTGATGGGCTGCCCCAATTCGTTGCATCGGATGATGATCTTCTCACCCGGAGGAAGCTTCCACACATCCTTTGCTTGAGTGGGTCCCCGTCTCGTCCTCACCGTCCCTTGTCCATCTATTAAAATTAAATAAAATATGTCTTAAAAAGTTGAAGACAAATATGAACATGAAATATGAAATATTTTATTGAATTACCCTGGATCCGGAGCTCATCCTCCGGGCAATCAGCAGGAGGCTCGCGCTGAGATCCTGACTCGTGCTGCTGATGCTCACATGGCTGCTGGGACTGTAGGGACTGATCAGAAGTAGATCCCACCTGAGAATGCTGGAACTCCACATCTCTAAATCGTCTCCCTCGGGGCATATTGTTACCTGGTATGCACAAAAAAGAATCAATATTTGGTTAAATGATAAATTTATACTAAATAAAGTTCCATTGCCATGGAGGCATCATCATCTTGCTAGAAATTTTAATGCTTTCATGGTCGTAAACATATTACTGCATGGTTGTAAGACTTGAAAAGAATGACATCAACTTTTGGTTGTTAGACTTGAAAAGAATGAACCAAATTGGACACGACATGCTACATTATAGATGTTCTTTTTGCTCTGAAAGAGACCACCAAGCTCAATTAATTGACACCACAGTTGGAGAGCATACAGAAATGATATCTGTATTCAAGATGAAGGATATATGTAAACGCAAGTGGGCAACACATACTATGCTATTTTAGTTCTTTTTGTCATGCCACTGCTTCCACTTGTCTAATCCTTGGAAATGAACATTTCTTTTCTTTCTCAGGGCATATATCAGGCAGCTAAGGATTACTGAAAGCAAAGAATCTCTACATAAAAAACAAAGCGAAGAATCTCCGAAACATGGATTGATGTTATGTATGGGAGAATGACTCACCTGCAGATATGATACTGTTCTGTAAATTACTTAACTCAATTGTCCAGAAACATTTCTCTGTTTTTGATAAATAAAACTTTTGACTCTCTTCTATTTCTCGCCAACTTGTGTACTTGGTTATTGGATACAAATGTTCCAGCCAACTTGTTTGGCACATGCATTCTCTGTGTTTGTACAGGATTATGAGTCGTGCTTGAGGTAATATCTATTGTAGATGAGAGATGCCTAATGGTACACTGCTAGTTTCTATTGTAGAAGCGATCCTAGAAGCTTCATTGCACCTAACTCGTTTCTATGAGCTTGCTTCAGAGCAATCCCTTTGTGTAACCTGTACCATCTTCAACATTGAAAAAGTCAAAAAAGAAAAAGAAAGAAATTCTGAAAGAAAACACTGAAACACAAAATGCTTCAAAGGTATGCAATCTGTTAGAGAAGTTTTAGGTCTGGAAATTATCTTTTATATTTATTATCTGTTCTTGATATCTTCAGGGCGAGGATTCAGCTACCACAGTCCATGACATATGGAACGAAAAAGGTTCTTTCATGATTAATATGCCCAGCACTGCTTTATTATAATTACCTAATGTTGACTCCATTCTGATCTTTTTATCCCCCTTCAAACTTTGCAGGTGAAGTGCGTGCCAAGGCCAAAAAGGTGAGACAATCATATCTCATATTTATGATCTGATGACTCGTGAACAAATAAATTATTTAAACATTTAGTACTTCTGAGGAAGCCTAGAGTTACATGGCTGCTCGAAGCATGCAATTTCCATCTAGGAAGTCCTTAAAAAATACTACTGAAGTGAACTTAAACAACGTGAAGCTTTTCATGTGGTCTCTGTCTTCTTGCATGCCATGAGATGTTTTCCAACTAAAGGAAAGTAAAATTAAGATCTTGATTTACCTATTGTTGCATAGTGCACCTTGTCATACGTGGCATGCTTTGCCCAAGTGATGGCCATGATGATGACATTATACCTCCACTTTGTTCTTAGGCCATGCTAGGATGGCTACTGTATCCTATTTCCTTTGAAGGTGATGTTAAGTATATCACTAAAGTCAATCATAGCAACAGGGAGTACTGTGAAACGAAAGACATATAGCTCAATGGTCAGCACTATGGCGCCGAAAGCATCAACCCAACAGAAAATGCTGAAGGGCTGGATCCACCTGTTACATTCTTCCAATAATTGATTCACAAGCTACATTGAAAAAGTTTGAAACTAAAAATGGAAAAAGCACCTACAAGAGCCAGTTCATTTGCAAATTTCAATTATGACTCACAGACAGGTGCTTGGTGATATCTTGCTTTCTTCATGGGAAAGCAAGAATGCCTAATGGTACATTCTTGGGATTTGACAGAAGTCATCCACCTCTCTTATTCCGGCGGTTGAAGTGGAGCCACCAGGATGTTCATTCAATCCTCCATTTGAGGCTCATCAGGTATCTCGTGGACTTCCTAATGCGCTATAACATTCCAGTTATATGTAGCTCATCAAAGAGGCTGGTTAGAGGCTAGTTAGATAAGATAGTCTCATTTCTCTCAAGTTCTGTCCATGATATGAGGGTCAGTTGTTTTTTGTTTTGCTTTCTTGCTTTGGATATAGGATTCGTTGGCCCGAGCTGTTGCAGATGAGATGCAAAAAGTTTATAAAAAAGAATTGGGACCTCAACCAGTGCCACCTACAGTTCCTGGTGAAATAGTGGCTGAAGTAGATGTGAGTGTAGAAATTCCTCTCTCTCTCTCTCTCTCTTGCTTTTTTGTATAATTTGTATAGAATCTTGAAATTCTATACAAGCTTCAAACAATTTACTTAGCCTAGCTACTGGCTTGCCGCTGAACCTTTAATTCATAACAAATTTCTAAGGTAGGTAGCTCTTGGCTGAAACTATCTACCACAAAACCTAAATTGACAGAGAGAGCACGGAAGGAGACCTAATAATATTTTGTAAATTGTCCCGCAGTTTATGCCCATGGCGAATAAAGATCTGATCCTAAACAATAGGAAGAAGACTAAATGAACGTGACCACAGTTTAAACCCATGCTTCAAATCCTCAGACTTTAATATATTACATACCAGAGAGGAAAATCGCAAGGCTTAAAATAAATACATGGTTGAGGATACTAGGATCACTTACCTCAGACGACGGCGAGGTCGACGGTGGCCGAGTAGCTAGGGCTCGGGATGGAGGATTGATGTCGGCGCGCAGCTAGGGCATCGACCGAGAGAGGATGGGCAGCAGGAGGAGGAGGAGGAGGAGGACGAGCAGCAGCAGGAGGAGGAGGACGAGCAGCAGCAGGAGGAGGAGGAGGAGGAGGAGGCTTACCTCAGAGGAGAAGGAGGAAGACGGCAGCGGGGAAGCACCGGCTCGCGATGGAGGTGGGAAGTCGGCGCGCGCACAAGTAGGGCATCGACCGAATTTTAGAGGGGGCTAGGCGAACGGAAGGAGGAAGACGGCAGCGGGGAAGCACCGGCTCTCGATGGAGGTGGGAAGTCGGCTCTCGATGGAGGAGAGGGGGCTGGGCGAAGGGTTGGAGGGTTTGATGTTTTCTAACGACGCTTTTATGCGTCGTCGTCTTTTCATCTTTTCCCGACGCTTTTAAGCGTCGTTGTATGTAAACCTTTCCCGACGCTAGAACAAAGCGTCGGCAAAGTCTGGAGCTGAGACAACCTTTCCCGACGCTTTCCCCTAGCGTCGGGATAAAAGAGTCGGCAAAGCTCATATTTGTTGTAGTGATTGTCAGGATGTGCAGACTGTACAGAACGGCTAGAAATCAGTGTCTAACGGCTATTTTCCGTAGGAAACAGTTTAAATAGCCAGAGTAAATAGTAGTAGACAAGGATTGAGCCATTCCATTGTGTGCATTAAAGCTTTTCAACTACCAAGATCTTCTGGAGAGAAAATACAAGCAAAAGAAGGGAGAAGTACATTCAACTCAACCTAACAAGTATTTCCTTCGCAATCAAGGCTCTATTACTGTCATTCAATCTTCTGAGCATTCAAGAGGAGACTCAGAAATCGAGAAGCTCCTACTTTCCCTTCCAAAATCTATTTGAGGGCTTCTAACCTTTCTCTATTAATATTGTTCACATTTGCTTTTTAGAAGCTTTCCTTGTGATTTTTCCAAACTATTTTTCTTACTTGATTCAATCAAGGGAGTGAATCAAGAGTTGTAAGGTTTGTTGGTGAGCCAAAGTTAAAACCAACGGTGTAAGGGTTTGATTGTGATCCCAGGAAAATAATCGAGTGGTTCTAGTCGGTGAGCCTGTGAAAACCGACCGAGTTCGTTGTGATCTCGCAAAAACAACAAGTTGGGTTGTGAACTTGTAAAACAACCGGCTGTAATCCTAGGGATTATAGTTAACTCCCAAGTGCGGCTTGGGGAGTGGACGTAGGAGCAAGAGTTGGCTCCGAACCACTATAAAATCTCTTGAGTTTGTATTGATTAATTGTTTCTTCCCTTCTCTCCATTCACTACATCTAGTAATCTATTTAACCTGCTTGCAATAGATTTAATAAATTACTAATTAAGTTTTAATTTGTCAATAATTAATTAAAACCCAATTCAACCCCCCTCTTGGGTTCTCCTTGGGCAACAAGTGGTATCAGAGCAGGTGCTCTTATATCGATTGGTGTTCCAATCTCCAAAAGAGTAAAATATTAAAATGACAACCCCTTTTGGATCTTTCCTTAGTGAGGGGCAATCCACCAATAGGCCTCCATTATTCAATGAAACTAACTACACCTATTGGAAGGCTAGGATGAGGATATTTATCCAAGCCCAAAACTATGATGTTTGGAGCATCATAGTTAATGGACCATATACTCCTTCTATCTATGTAGATAACATCGCCATACCCAAGCTAGAAAAAGATTTGGATGATAACGATAGAAGGAAGGCACAACTAAATGCCAAAACAATGAATGTACTTTATTGTGCCTTGAATCCTAATGAATTCAATAGAATCTCTACTTGCAATTCTGCAAAAGAGATATGGGATAGACTTGAAGTGACCCACGAGGGCACAAATCAAGTCAAGGAACCTAAAATAGACATGCTAGTTCATAAATATGAACTATTTAAAATGGAGTCTAATGAAACCATCTCTTGCATGTTTACTTGATTTACTGATATTGTCAACGGACTAAAAAGCCTTGACAAAAGTTATACTAAAAGTGATCTTGTCAGAAAAATTCTTCGTTCTTTACCAAGGTCATGGGAAGCCAATGTCACGGCAATCCAAGAAGCAAGGGACTTGAACAAGCTGCCACTCGAGGAGCTTCTTGGATCCCTAATGACGCATGAGCTCACAATGAAACAACACAGTGAAGAAGAATCCTCTCATAAGAAAAAGGTAATGGCCCTCAAATCTACTTCTTCTAACAAGAATCTATCTTGCAGTAGCAGCAGCGAAGAAGAAGACAATGAGGGAGATGAAGACAAGGCTCTTCTCGTGCGAAAGTTCAGAAGATTCATCAACCGGAAGAAGCCCTTTCATCAGAAGAGAGGTTCCTCAAGTTCCTACAACAAGGATAAAGGTAAGGAAAGGAAAAGTGAGGAAATCGGATGCTATGAATGCAAGAAGCCGGGACATTTCAGAGTCGACTATCCCTTGCTGAAGAAGGGCAGCAAATACAAGAAGAAGAAAGCTCTTGTCTCCACTTTGACAGACTCCGATCAATCATCATCATCATCGGATGAGGAACAAGAGAAAAAGGCCAATCTTTGCTTTATGGCAAATGAAAATGAGGTAACATCTGAAACTCATTTAGATTTTACTTTTGAAGAATTGTATGATGCCTTTAATGAGCTAATGGATGAGTATAAATCAATAAATCTTAAAAACAAAGATTTGAGGCTAACTAATCAATCCTACAGTCATAAAAATGACAATCTGATTACGGAAAAGGATTCCATTGTTAAAGAGAACTTAGAACTTAAAACAAGCAACCAATTGCTAACTCAAAAGAACTGTACCCTAATTAAAGACAAAGAAAGACTAACTAAAAAAATTTCAGAACTTAAAAACAATAATCAAACTCTAAAAGATAACCTTACAAAAGACTTAAGCTTACTAAAAACAGAAAAACTGAACTTAACAAAAGAACTTGAAAAATATAAATCTATTGTTGAGAAGTTCACTTATAGCTCTGAAAAATTAGAAATGATTCTTAATAATCAAAGAGCTGTGTTTAATAGAGCTGGTTTAGGGTATAAGCCAAAGAATAAGCAAAAATTTCTTTAAAACTTTTTTGTAAAAGCCGGAGAAAGTAAAACTAAAAATGTAACTTGTTTCTGTTATGAAAAAGAGGATATAAAACTAATGTGTGTGACCATAGAAAAATAAAAGCTAAAAGAAAAATTAAAAAGGTTTGGGTTCCAAAAGGAACCAACAAAGCTAGCCTTGAAGGATCCAAAAAAACTTGGGTACCTAAGACTATATGATTTTCTTGTGTAGGAGTGTCTTGCAGCCAAGCTCAATAAAAATTGTTGGTACTTGGATAGTGGCTGCTCAAGATATATGACGGATGACAAGAAGCAATTCTTCACCCTAAAACCTAAGAAAGGAGGTGTGGTGACTTTTGGAGATGATAACCAAGGTCACATCATGGGTATTGGTAAGATACAAATCACACCTTCAACCTTTATTGATAATGTTCAGTTTGTAGATGGTCTTAAGCACAATTTACTTAGCATTAGTCAACTATGTGACAAAGATTTTGATGTATTATTTAAGCCATCTATGTGCATCATAACCAACTCAACTAACAATAGTTTAGTTTTCAAAGGACTAAGACGTGGCAATGTTTATGTTGTAGTTCTTGATGATCTTGCTAAAAACAGCCATTACTTAGTAGCTAATGATACTAAGCTTAGTGAGGCAAGTTGGTTATGGCATCGTAAATTAGGTCATGCAAGCATGGACACGTTATCTAAATTAGTTAAAAGAGATTCCGTGATTGGTTTGTCAAAGCTAAAATTTGAGAAAAACAAAATCTGTAAAGCATGTCAATTTGGCAAACAATCCAGAAGCTCTTTTAAGTCCATAAATTGTGTCTGTACAACTAGACCCCTTGAGCTACTTCATATGGACCTTTTTGAACCAACTAGGACCACAAGCCTTGGTGGAAACAAGTATGGAATTGTCATAGTTGATGATTTTTCTAGATACACATGGGTCATGTTTTTAGCTCATAAGGATGAAGCATTTTCTGTTTTTAAGAAATTCCACAAGGAGGTAACAAATACAAAAAATAGTTCAGTTATAGCAATTAGGAGTGATCATGGAACGAAATTTAAAAATCATCTATTTGATGAATTCTGTAGTAAAAAGGGGATAACTCATAATTTCTCTGCACCTAGGACACCACAACAAAATAGAGTTGTGGAAAGAAAGAATAGAACCCTAGAGAAAATGGCTAGGACTATGTTGTGTGAAAGTGACCTCCCAAAGTATTTTTGGGGAGAAGCCATTAACACATCATGTCATATAATAAATAGAGTTCTATTAAGATCAATTATAAAGAAAATACCTTACGAACTTTGGAGAGATAGAAAGCCCAAAGTAAACCACTTTCATGTGTTTGGCTGTAGGTGTTTCATTCATAATAATGGGAAAGATAACTTAGGTAAATTTGATTCCAAATCTGATGAAGATATCTGAGGATGATAGTGTTATTTTAATGATTAACAAGCAATTATCTAGAGTATGTTATAAGTTAAATCAATACTTCATTTATAAGTCCATTACTCTCAGTATATTTGTATGAATTGACATAGATATATTTCATTGTTCATTTGAATGAATCTAACATTGAGATGCAGCAAAGAGTAGATTAAGTCGACCCAAAGATTGATTGGGTCGACCCCGGCACATCAAGAAGTCATTTGGCACACTTCTGCAAAATTGGCACAGATGAACAGTGAGTTGGGTCGACCCAAGGAAAGCATGAGTCGACCCAAACACCAAGATTCTTGAAACAAAATAGAAAAATGGCTCTCTGGATTTACTGAGAGGGTCGACCCAAACAGTGGTTGAGTCGACCCAAGCTTGAGTCGACCCAAACCCTGAGAGGGTCGACCCAAAGGCAAAACAGAAAAAGAAGTCAGGAAATGGTTCTCTGGAATTACTGAAAGAGTCGACCCAAGAAGAAGTTGAGTCGACCCAAGTGAACTTTGAGTCGACCCAAAGAATGGTTGGATCGACCCAAGGGAAAGAAGGCTGAATTTCAAGTTTCTGTGTTTTCTGAGAGGGTCGACCCAAGGAATGTTTGAGTCGACCCAAGTGAAAGTTGGGTCGACCCAAGGACAGGTTGAGCCGACCCAAACACGGGCTGAAGCATAACGGCTAGTTCTGCAGATGTACTTTTTGTCCTTCCCAAGGTCAGTAACGGCTAGTTTTTCAAATCTAACCATTGGGGCTTGTCCAAAGGATGTGGGAAGCTATTTAAAGGGGCACTATTCATCAGATAGAATAATTTTTTGATAGGAACATAAAAGAGTACACAAGAAAACAAAAGTGCCCTAATCTTCTTCATTCAAGTGCTTCATTCAAGAATCAAAGAAAGGGGTTGAGCAGATTCAAAGAGTCATCAAGAGCTCCATCCTCCCTTGAAGAGTGAAGCATCCTTGACAAAGAAGAGCAAAGCCACTTCAAAGCGATAAATACTTTCTAACTCTTCTTTGTAGTTAATATTGTTTCATTTGCTCATTTAGGAGTTTGAATCTTTCTTTTTGTTTGTCAAACTATTTGTAAAGGTTGGTTGGTGAGCCCGAAAAACCAACGAAGTAGGTTGATTGGTGAACCCGGAAAACCAATTGTAAAGGTTCGTTGGTGAGCCCGTAAAACCAACAAAGGTTTTTGGTGAACCCGGAAAACCAAATTGTAAAGGTTCGTTGGTGAGCCCGTAAAACCAACAAAGGTTTTTGGATTGTGAGCCCGGAAAACAATCCAACTGTAATCCGCGAGATTATAGTGAATTCCCAAGGGGTCGCTTGGGGAGTGGACGTAGGTGCTAAGGAGAGCACCGAACCACTATACTTTGTGTTGTTTGTGTTGTGAATTGCCTTAGCTTACTAACCATCTATTTGACTTGAGTAAGATAGTTTAAATTTAAAAGAAACCAATTCACCCCCCCCTCTTGGCTTGTCACCTTGGGCAACAAGTGGTATCAGAGCAAGGTGCTCTAATAGTACTCATTGATCTCACAATCAAGAGTTAAAGATCATGACAACCCAAGTGGGATGTTCTATGAGTGATGGGCAATCCACAAATAGACCACCTCTATTTAATGGCACAAACTACACATATTGGAAAGCTAGAATGAGGATATTCATTCAAGCTTCAGACTATGAACTATGGCAAATCATCACTAGAGGACCTCACACACCCACACTTAACATAGAGGGCACTATCATACCCAAACCAGAAATGGATTGGAATAAAAGTGATAGAAGATTAGCACAGTTAAATGCAAAAGCTATAAATGTACTTTACTGTTCATTAGATGTAAATGAGTTTAATAGAATATCTACTTGCACTACTGCCAAAGAAATTTGGGACAGACTTGAGGTCACACATGAAGGGACCAATCAAGTTAAGGAGTCAAAGATAAACATATTAGTACACAAGTATGAATTGTTTAAAATGGAATCTACTGAGTCCATAACTGAAATGTTTACTCGTTTTACTGACATTATAAATGGGCTTAAGAGTTTAGAAAAATCTTACTCTAACTCTGATTTGGTGCGAAAAATTCTCAGGTCTCTACCAAGGAATTGGGAGGCCAAGGTAACCGCTATTCAAGAAGCAAAGGACCTCAACACACTACAGTTAGAGGAGCTTCTAGGATCACTCATGACCCATGAGTTGACAATGAGGCAAAATTCAGAAGATGAGGTCAAGAGAAGAAAGCCCATTGCTCTAAAGACTACCACCCCTAAACAACTAACTGAATCGGAAGATTCGGATGATGATGAAGAAATCGATGAAGAAGGGATGGCTGTGCTTGGGAGAAGATTCAGAAAATTTATGAGAGGTAAGAATAGGTTCCATAAAAAGAAACCCTTCCTTAAAGGTAACACAAGCAAAGAAAAGGGTAAGGACAAAGAAAAGGAAAAAGAAACTCCCATTTGCTATGAGTGTAACAAACCCGGGCATTATAAGAGCCAAAAAGCTGAATATGATAAGGCCGGTTTAGGATATAGAACGAATAGGAAACAAAAATTCTTAAAGAACATTTTTGTAAAAGCTAAAAATGAAAATATTACTTGCTATTGCTGCAATAAGTTAGGACATAGAGCATATGAATGTAACTTTAGAAAGTCCAGTCAAAACAAGTTAAGTTATAATCAAAAGATTAAATTCAAGAAAGTTTGGGTTCCAAAAGGAACATGGAGTACTAACCCTAAAGGACCCAACTTAGTTTGGGTACCTAAAGTTTCTTCTTGATCTTGATTGCAGGTGTGTCTTGCAGCTGATAAAGTGGAAAAACGATGGTATCTAGATAGCGGCTGTTCAAGACACATGACCGGTGACTAGAGGTGATCACGGGCCTTCTGGCCCGCCCAGCCCGCCCGGCCCGGCCCGAAATTTTTCGGGCTTGGGCATTGAAAAAGGGCCCATTGGTCGGGCCTGGGCAGGAAAAGCGGCCCGACCAAAAAAATCGGGCCGGGCCTGGAAACGTTAAAAATAGCCCGGTTCGGCCCGGCCCGACTATAAAATCCTGTTAGAAATTATAATATATTAAAAAAATTTAACAAAAACCCTAACCTTTGGGCTTTCCCTTCCCTTCCCCTCCCTCGCTGAGACTGAGAGCCGCCGCCGCCCCCCCTCCCCCTCCCTCGGCCCCCCCTCCCTCGCTGAGAGCCGCCGCCGCCCTCCCTCGCTGAGAGCCGCCGCCACACCCCCCCTCCCTCGCTGAGACTGAGAGCCGCCGCCGCCGGTGGTGACGAAGATCAATTTGTCACCTTGGAATCAAAGAAGGGTGGAGTAGTAACCTATGGAGACAATGGTAAAGGGCATATCATTGGAAAGGGTAAAATTTTCATTGCTCCATCTATTTTTGTAGAAAATGTCTTATTAGTTAAGGGTTTGAAACATAACCTTCTTAGCATAAGTCAATTTTGTGATAAAGGGTTTAAAGTTACATTTGAAGCATCTGTATGCATAATCACTAATCCTAAAGATAATAGCATTGTACTTGTAGGACAAAGGCAAAGAAATATTTACTTAGTAGATCTTCATGAGTTAGGCAAGAAAAATGGTTTATGCTTAATTACTAATGAAGAAAAGAAAAATGAAACTAGTTGGCTTTGGCATCGAAGATTAGGACATGCTAGTATGGAATTAATATCAAAACTAGTTAAGAAGGAATTAATAAAAGATGTGCCAAAACTGATCTTTGAAAAGGACAAAATATGTGGACCATGTTCATTGGGAAAACAAACTAAATCATCTTTCAAATCGAAGAATGTAGTATCAACAACTAGACCATTTGAACTCATACACATGGACTTATTTGGACCTACTAGAACTACAAGTCTAGGAGGGAAGAAATGTGGACTAGTTATTGTTGATGATTTCTCAAGGTATACATGGGTTTCATTTTTGGCACATAAGAATGAAGCATTTTCAGAATTTTTGAAACTATATAATAACATCATAAATGAAAAGAAACTCACCTTAGTAGCAATTCGAAGTGATCATGGTACGGAATTTGAAAATCAACACTTTGAAGAATTTTGCACTAAAAATGGAATATCACATCAATTTTCAGCACCTAGAACGCCTCAACAAAATGGGGTTGTTGAAAGAAAAAATAGGACATTGGCAGAAATGGCACGCACAATGTTGTGTGAGTCAAATCTTCCAAAGTACTTTTGGGCTGAAGCTATAAACACTTCTTGCCATATTCTAAATCAAGTTTTAATACGACCTATAACCAAGAAAACTCCTTATGAACTCTGGAAGAATAAGAAACCAACTGCTAAATATCTTAAAGTGTTTGGATGTAGATGTTTTATCTTAAACAATGGCAAGGAGGATCTAAGTAAATTTGATGCCAAGTCAGATGAAGGTATCTTCTTAGGATACTCCACATCTAGCAGGGCATACAGAGTATTCAATAAAAGAACCTTAGTAGTGGAAGAGTCAGTCAATATTATATTTGATGAGTCTGATAGTGAGTCTGCTAGGAAAGAAAATATTGTTGATGATGATACAGGAATTATCGACTTTGAAAAGTTGAATATTGATGACGTGCCAAATCAAGATAAGGGAGATGATTGCGTGCCACCACAACCCCAAAACTTGCCAAAAGAATGGAGGTATGCACATGGACATCCTAAAGACTTAATCATTGGTGATCCATCTCAAGGGGTAAGAACTCGATCATCTCTTAGGAATTTAAATGATTATCTTGCTTTCGTTTCATAATTAGAACCTAAGAATTATGAAGAAGCTGAAAAAGATAATAACTGGATAAATGCCATGCAAGAAGAATTAAATCAATTCAAAAGAAGTAATGTATGGACATTAACTGAAAGACCAAAGCATAATTCAGTAATTGGAACAAAATGGATATTTAGAAATAAATTAGATGAAAATGGATTAGTTATAAGAAATAAGGCTAGACTTGTAGCTAAGGGATACAATCAAGAAGAAGGAATAGATTTTGATGAAACATTTGCTCCTGTAGCTAGATTAGAGGCTATTAGATTACTTCTAGCATTTGCATGTTTTATGGATTTCAAATTATATCAAATGGATGTGAAGAGTGCATTCTTAAATGGTTTTATTGAGGAGGAAGTATATGTAGAACAACCTCCAGGTTTTGAGAATCATGAATTTCCAAATCATGTGTTTAAACTACATAAGGCATTATATGGATTAAAGCAAGCACCTAGGGCTTGGTATGATCGATTAAGCAAATTTCTGCTTAATAATGACTTTAGTAGAGGAAATATAGATAAAACTCTATTTCTTAAAAGAAAGGACAAAAATCTATTAGTGGTACAAATATATGTAGATGACATAATCTTTGGTGCCACAAATGATACTCTTTGCAAAGAATTTGCTGATTTAATGCATGGAGAATTTGAAATGAGTTTGATGGGAGAACTAAGCTTCTTTCTAGGATTACAAATCAAACAAACTAAAGAAGGCATTTTCATTCATCAAACTAAGTATACAAAGGAAATACTAAAGAAGTTTGGGAATGAAAATCATAAGGGAGTTGGCACTCCAATGAACCCTACTAGTAAGCTAGACAAAGATGAAAAAGGGAAAAGTATTGATATTAAGCTCTATGAGGAATAATTGGATCCTTGCTCTACCTTACTGCTAGTAGACCCGACATCGTATTTAGTGTAGGAATATGTGCTAGATACCAATCCGATCCTAAGGAGTCACATTTAAGTGCTGTTAAGAGAATCCTTAGATATTTAAGAGGAACTACCAATATAGGTTTATGGTACTCAAGAGACTCATGTCTAGATTTGCTTGCATATTCAGATGCTGATTTTGCCGGATGCAAATTAGATAGGAAGAGCACAAGTGGCACATGTCAATTCTTAGGAAACAACTTAGTATCATGGTTCAGCAAAAAGCAGAATTCAGTGGCACTGTCCACAGCTGAAGCTGAATACATAGCTGCTGGTAGTTGTTGTGCTCAAGTATTATGGCTTAAGCAAGAACTAGAGGACTATAGAGTTAAACTAGATAATATTCCTATTAAGTGTGATAATACTAGTGCCATCAATCTTACTAAAAATCCAGTTCAGCACTCTAAAGCCAAACACATAGAAATAAGGTACCATTTTATTAGGGATCATGTGCAAAATGGAAATATATGTATTGAGCATATATGCACTGAAAAACAATTAGCCGACATATTTACGAAACCATTGAGTGAAGATAGATTCTGCATGCTAAGGAGGAAATTAGGCATATGTGATCCTTTTTATTGAAGAAATATAAAAGGGAGCTAGTAGTCTCATGATACATTCCTCTAATTTCTAAAATCTCATGAAACATGAGTCAAACTTGTTATCTATAGATTCCTTACTCATGTATCATTGTCCCAGAAAGAAGTTATAAGGATTGGAAGCAAAGAAAATTTTTAGAAGCAAAAAGGAAGAGAAAAAGAAAAATTCTGCACTTGGGTCGACCCAACCCAGAATAGGGTCGACCCAACGTTGAGTCGACCCAAGAAAAATCTTGAGTCGACCCAACGTCGGGACCCCACTGTTAAAAGGGGACCCGAGAGCATATCTAGGGCACTGTTTACCCTTTGTCCTCTTCCGAAAACTCTTTTTTCCACTCTCAAATCTTCTCCAATCATCTCCAAACAGTAGATTTCCTTGAGATCCTAGAGAAATGGGACCCAAAAGAGCCGTAGCCAAGAGATCCGGAAGAGTCACACGGATTCAACGGGAGGAAAGGCAACCTACGGAGCCATCTCCCGAGTCTCCATGACGTGAGGCACATGCGGAGGCCCCTCCTCCTCCTTCCCCCTCAGTGATACTTGCAAGATTTGCAGGAAGGCCGGTTACAACGGGGAGAAGGATCCATTCCGAGTTCTTTGATCAAGAAGGGTTTCGGTTGAGGGAATGGATCCAAAGGCAAGGTTGGGAGTATCTTTGCTCCCTAGATGTGGTAATCTACCCCGGATTGGTTCAGGAGTTCTATGCCTTCCTCAAAACTGGTATGGGAGGGCTTGTTTCGGAAGTTCGAGGGGTTCGAGTTCGAGTTTCCGAGGAGAGCTTGAGTGAGCTACTTCATCTACCCTACATAGGAGCCACTCCGGAAAAGCCAGAAAATAAAATGAGAGCTCTAAAGTTGATCATGGAAAATGAGAACTTCGACTTTTCCACGAAGGTAATAGCTAGTTCTCTTTCCGCTGAAATGAGATTACTGCTCAGTATAATAAATAGAATTTTATTTCCAAAGACCGGGAGATTCGATCTCATCACAGAGCGAGATCTAGCAGTGATGGAGTGTATGATTCAGGGGATTCCCCTAAATCTTCCGGCCATGATACTGAGACAGATGAGGAAGGTGATGTGCAGCAACAGGGTATCACTATCTTATGGTATGATACTCACCTTGATTTTTCGACAGCACGGTTTAGCTCTCGAGGAAGAGGCATCCAAGAGTTTGCATCATACTGACACATACACTGCACGGACACTTATACGCATGGGATATGAGAAAGTGAACGGGCAGTGGATTCACACTGGAGCAGGCATTCAGGGTGAGGCACCAGAGGGAGATGCACCAGAGGATGAGGATGAGGAGCATATGGATCATCCTCCTGCACCTTCAGAGGCTGGACCATCATCATCCGTTCCTCCGAGAGATACGGATGAGTTCTGGAGCAGGATGACTGAGCTCATGTCAGCTCAGGCGAGGACTATCACTGACGGGCTGACGAGCCGATTGGACGCTCGGTTGGATGTCATGTCTGCTGAGATCAGTGATCTGAGGCAGCAGATAGGAGCACTCCGGAGAGAGAGAGAGAGACCCATGGACCATCTGTGCCACAGGCTGCTGAGTCAGAGATTTCGGCACAGAGTCATCCAGCTCGTCGTGCTCCACGCCAGACACAGTCTCACCAGGCACGACCTCCCCTCGCCACATACACTAGGAGGATGAGGACTAGATCCCAGCCGTTAGAGTCTCCCTAGGCTGATCTTAGCATTTATGTTTAGAGCCTAGGCCAGATATCTAGTTCTCATGTGTATTTTGCTTTTATCATGTATCTTTAAACTTTGATTGAGGAACATTGTATGTGTTTTCATTTTGGGGATGACTGTATTAAAATGTTCCTATTTTGATCAATGAAGTTTGAAGTTTGCTATTTATTGCATCTTTCCCATGTATCTTTTTGATGATAACAAAAAGGGGGAGAAGTAAAGTAAGAGTATTTATTTTAGGAGAAGTAAAGATCTTAGGGGAGAGAAGTAAAGATTTTGTAGATTAGATAAAGTAACAAAAAGGGGAGAAGTAAAGATATCTTTAGAGTAAGTAAAGAAAGATTGATAAGAGTAAAAGTAAAGAAAGAGGAATAGTAGAGAAAGGAGAAGTAAAGAATAGTAGAGAAAGGAGAAGTAAAGAAAGTTAAAGAAAGGAGAAGTAAAGAAAGTTAAAGAAAGGAGAAGTAAAGAAAGTTAAAGAAAGGAGAAGTAAAGAAAGAAAGAGAAATAACTTGTAAAACAAATTGAAAATCATATAAGAAAGCATATACATCTAAGGGGGAGCAATTTGCAACAATGAAAATGATCAAGTCAAAAATTTATATTAAATTTCAGAATTTGGCACGCACCTCTCGCACCCCGATACATAACCTGAAACTCATATTTTATCTCAAATTTTTGAAGTTTCATCGCTAATGAATTATAAATGAAAGGGGGAGCAATTCAAAAAGTCAAATTGGCAACATTTAAATGATATAGGAGGAGATTTCACTCTTATATATGAAAAGCTGAAATTCAGCAAGTTAAGCCCTTTCAAAAACTGATTTCAAAGACAAATAACAATAGGTTCATACTCTTTATTTTGTAATCATCAAAAAGGGGGAGATTGAGGATGATAGTGTTATTTTGATGATTAACAAGCAATTATCTAGAGTATGTTATAAGTTAAATCAATACTTTATTTATAAGTCCATTACTCTCAGTATATTTGTATGAATTGACATAGATATATTTCATTGTTCATTTGAATGAATCTAACATTGAGATGCAGCAAAGAGTGGATTAAGTCGACCCAAAGATTGATTGGGTCGACCCCGGCACATCAAGAAGTCATTTGGCACACTTCTGCAAAATTGGCACAGATGAACAGTGAGTTGGGTCGACCCAAGAAAAGCATGAGCCGACCCAAACACCAAGATTCTTGAAACAAAACAGAAAAATGGCTCTCTGGATTTACTGAGAGGGTCGACCCAAACAGTGGTTGAGTCGACCCAAGCTTGAGTCGACCCAAACCCTGAGAGGGTCGACCCAAAGGCAAAACAGAAAAAGAAGTCAGGAAATGGTTCTCTGGAATTACTGAGAGAGTCGACCCAAAAAGAAGTTGAGTCGACCCAAGTGAACTTTGAGTCGACCCAAAGAATGGTTGGGTCGACCCAAGGGAAGGAAGGCTGAATTTCAAGTTTCTGTATTTTCTGAGAGGGTCGACCCAAAAAAATGTTTGAGTCGACCCAAGTGAAAGTTGGGTCGACCCAAGGACAGGTTGAGCCGACCCAAACACGGGCTGAAGCATAACGGCTAGTTCTGCAGATGTACTTTTTGTCCTTCCCAAGGTCAGTAACGGCTAGTTTTTCAAATCTAACCATTGGGGCTTGTCCAAAGGATGTGGAAAGCTATTTAAAGGGGCACTATTCATCATATAGAATAATTTTTTGATAGGAACATAAAAGAGTACACAAGAAAACAAAAGTGCCCTAATCTTCTTCATTCAAGTGCTTCATTCAAGAATCAAAGAAAGGGGTTGAGCAGATTCAAAGAGTCATCAAGAGCTCCATCCTCCCTTGAAGAGTGAAGCATCCTTGACAAAGAAGAGCAAAGCCACTTCAAAGCGATAAATACTTTCTAACTCTTCTTTGTAGTTAATATTGTTTCATTTGCTCATTTAGGAGTTTGAATCTTTCTTTTTGTTTGTCAAACTATTTGTAAAGGTTGGTTGGTGAGCCCGGAAAACCAACGAAGTAGATTGATTGGTGAACCCGGAAAACCAATTGTAAAGGTTCGTTGGTGAGCCCGTAAAACCAACAAAGGTTTTTGGTGAACCCGAAAAACCAAATTGTAAAGGTTCGTTGGTGAGCCCGTAAAACCAACAATGGTTTTTGGATTGTGAGCCCAGAAAACAATCCAACTGTAATCCGTGAGATTATAGTGAATTCCCAAGGGGTCGCTTGGGGAGTGGACGTAGGTGCTAAGGAGAGCACCGAACCATTATACTTTGTGTTGTTTGTGTTGTGAATTGCCTTAGCTTACTAACCATCTATTTGACTTGAGTAAGATAGTTTAAATTTAAAAGAAACCAATTCACCCCCCCCTCTTGGCTTGTCACCTTGGGCAACAATATCTTTTTGGCATATTCTACATCGAGTAAGGTTTATAGAGTCTTCAACAAAAGAACCCTTGTTATTGAAGAATCCATTCATGTTGTTTTTGATGAGTCTAATGATGCTTCCTCCAGTAAGAGAGTAGTATTTGATGATGATGCAGGAATAATTGAAAAATAGATGGATCACATGACTCTACAAGAGGATGAACCCAAGCAAGTTGAAGAAACTTCAACAAGCCAAGAGGTAATTGCCGAACATGGGCTTACAAAAGCTTGGATGTATGCTCACGGTCACCCTAAAGAGTTAATATTAGATGATCCATCTCAACCTGTTAGAACTAGAGCCTCTCTCAGAAACTTAAATAATCATCTTGCATTTGTTTCACATTTAGAACCTAAAAATATTGAAGAAGCTGAAAGTGATGTAAATTGGATAAATGCTATGCAAGAGAAACTTAACCAATTTACAAGAAATAAAGTATGGAACTTAGTTGAAAGACCCACTGAATACTCAATAATAGAAACTAAATGGATATACAAAAATAGACTTGATGAAAATGGAGTTGTGGTTAGGAACAAGGCTAGACTAGTAGCAAAGGGCTATAATCAAGAAGAAGGTATAGACTTTGATGAGATTTTTGCTCCTGTGGCTAGACTTGAGGCAATTAGATTGTTACTAGCATTTGCATGTTATAAAGATTTTAAATTATTTCAAATGGATATAAAAAGTGCCTTCTTGAATGGGTATATTAATAACGAGGTTTATGTAGAACAACCTCCTGGTTTTGAGAATCATCAATATCCCAATCATGTTTATAAACTAAATAAAGCTCTTTATGGTCTAAAACAAGCCCCTAGAGCATGGTATGAAAGACTTAACAAATTTCTATTAGACCATGAATTTTCTAGAGAAAATGTTGATACAACTCTATTTTTGAAAAAGAAAAACAAAAATATATTAGTAGTGCAGATTTATGTAGATAATATTATTTTCGGTGCTACTAACAATCGTCTTTGCGAAGAGTTTGCTGAATTAATGCAGAGTGAATTTGAGATGAGCATGATGGGAGAATTGAACTACTTTCTCGGACTTCAAATCAAACAATCCAAGGAAGGAATTTTCATCAACCAAGCTAAATACATCAAGAAAATGCTAAAGAAGTTTGATATGGATGGAAACAAGTCAATTGGCACTCCCATGAGCTCATCATGCAAACTAGACAAAGATGAATCAGGTAAATCAGTAGATCAAAATCTGTATAGAGGTATGATAGGATCATTATTATATCTTACAGCAAGTAGACCTGATATCATGTTTAGTGTATGCATGTGTGCAAGATATCAATCTAATCCTAAGAAATCACACCTAATTGCAGTCAAGAGAATTTTTAAATATCTAATAGGAACAAAAAATATAGGTCTATGGTACTCTAAAGAATCAAGCATAAACTTAATAGGGTACACTGATTCTGACTTCGCTGGGTGTAAACTTGATAGAAAAAGCACCAACGGGTCATGTCAATTCTTAGGAGAGAACTTAATCTCATGGTTTAGCAAGAAACAAAACTCGGTTGCACTATCCATGGTGGAAGCCGAATATGTTGCTATCGGGAGTTGTTGTGCTCAAATTTTATGGATCAAGCAACAACTTGAAGATTATGGCATTAAACAAGATAAGATTTCCATAAATTGTGATAATACAAGTACCATAAATCTAACTAAAAATCCAATTTCAACACTCAAGAACTAAATATATTGAGATAAGACATCACTTCATAAGAGATCATGTGTCAAATGGTGATGTAATGCTTGAATTTGTTTGTACTGATGATCAACTTGCTGATATCTTCACAAAACCCTTAAGTGAAGATCGATTTTGTATCCTTAGAAGAGGGTTAGGAGTGATTGATCCATTTTTGTGATACTCTCCTATAATTCATTGATTTTGATGATTAGCTTATGTTGGATATAAGATTTCTCGTCTATGGTCACCAAATCATTCCTTAAGTTCAAAAATTTCCATATCTCTCTCCTTTGGCACGGAATTAACTGAGTGTTTGGTTATGTGCCAGAGTTCGAGTCGACTCGAATAGATTTTAGAGTCGGCTCGTGGGTGAGTCGACTCGCACATGTTTAGGAGTCGACTCGAGGTCGAGTCGACTCGCGCATGTTTAGGAGTCGACTTGAGGTCGGAAATCCGACTTTTAACCCTAAGCGAAATATTTTTTCTTCACTTCTATTTTCAGCCGCCACTATTCAAAAAGCCCTAGAGTCGTCTCCTACATCGTCCCTGACCTATTTTTGGCCCTTTCTCTCATGTTTTCTCCTATTTTTCTTGTCCTTCCCTCGGTTTTTAGGTCAAAATGCTTAGGAAAGCCATTGTCCCGAGCCGGAAGAGATCTCTCACCAGGAGCGGCGCCGAGAGACGGTCCAAGGCACGGAACGAACCCGTGAGGCCACCACCTCCAGTTCCTTCTCCGCCTAGGCCGGTTTCCTCGCGTCCGTGCGCCGGGAGGGTTGTCTCTACCGGGAGGAAAGTCAACTTTGACTTCCTCTCACGGGAAGGGTTCATCCTAGGGCATCGTCTTAGGGCCCAGGGCTTAGAGTATTTTTGCTCACTTGACCTCCCTACATACCCAGGGTTAGAAAATTTTACGAGACCGTCACATGGGGTGGCGGTGGTATCCAAGGGACTGTAGCAGGTGTCCCTATTTTTATTTCGGAGGACTTCATTGCTCGAGTCCTCCATCTCTCCCGAGAGGGGATTGCTCCTACACATCCATTTGATAGGACTGAGGCCCTTACGGCCATCTTAGGGAGCCCACCTCAATCCCCCATAGAGGAGGTGTTTGCAAATCAGCTTTCAGCTGAAATGCGACTCCTCCTAAGTATCATCTCTAGGACTCTCTTTCCTAAGATCGGGAGGTTTGACTTCATTTCTGAGAGAGACCTAGGCTTGATGTTTTACATTCTACAGGACATCCCCCTGAACTTCCCCAAACTCATCTATATATATATATTTGTGAACCCCTAGACAAACCTAGGTTGAGTCTCCCGTATGGCATGCTTTTCACACTCATCTTTAGGAAGTTAGAAGTCTCTATCCCTGAGGAAGAACCCTCTAGCTCCCTCAGATACACTGACCACATGGGTGAGGGGACTCTCCACCGAATGGGTTTCCATAAGGTGGAGGGTGTCTGGGTTAGGAAAACATCCACATCCACACCATCTGACCCCACTACTCATCATTCACCTAACTCTGATCATGACCAGGACCACTCCACAGATCCTTCTACCTTCCCATCCACATCTGGTCCTTAAGTCCCTGCTGAGCTATCTACTTCAGCTGGACCTTCTACCGTACCACCACCTCAGCAGCTCCTAGAAGTCAGGATCAGCACTGAGCAGCTCCGGAAGATGAGAGATGAGATAGTGAGGGAGCTGAGAGATGACATAGTGAGGGAGCTGAGAGGTTCACATAGTGCACCCTCCACTGATGTCGTTCCCTCCACAGCAGCGGTGTCCATGATGATAGCAGATCTTAGGGAGGAGATGTCAAACATGAGGAGCTTAGTCCAGGGTCAATACTTGAGCCTTACAGCCATAAAGGAAGACACGAGGCAGATGCGAGACAGCATCAGAGAAGAGATGGGCAGGCAGAGTCAAGGAGCGGAAAGGCTTGCATATACCGTGATCTTTAAACTTGACTCCATCCAAGAAAGTGTGACCCAACTAGCAGAGACACAGGCTAGGGCAACCTCAGATCATCATGCAACTAGAAAATGTATCTGAGGGGATGAGCCTGGTCCTCCGATCTAGCCGACTAAATTTGGGAGCCTCATCCTCCTCTTCTACTAGACGATCCTAGTTGCATTTCTATTTTTATGATGTACAGTCCTTTGTAGACTTTCTGAAATGTACTCAATCTTGAATTTAATACAATGAATAGAGATTTTCTTTCAAAAAAAACTGTGCAATTTGACTTGTTATCTTTTTCTGTGTAATGTGCTTTTTGCTATGATGACAAAAAAGGGGAGAAAATATGATAAGGGATAGTAAAGAGAATCACTAACTAAACAAAAGAAAATCCTTAAAGCAAAATGTAATTTGTTCTTAGTGGATTCGATACCTCGAGGCTCATTATCTCTCTGTTGGGGCTCCTCAAGGAGTAATATCCAGAATCTATTCAAGGGATATTCGGAGATTAGTTGAATCATACTCGAGAACAAATTGTCAGATTTTCTCTCTGAAAGTAAGAATTTAAGCTCAAAAGTTTCAAAACATTAAAAGAAAATTCAGAAAACTTGAACTAGACTTAAACAAAATTGAATGCACATGTTGAGGGGGAGAATCTGAAATCTTAACAAAGCAAATTCATTAAACACATATAAGCCAAACAATTGATTGCATAATTTGAAGGCTTATATAATTCTAAATGAAAGGGAGAGCTTTAATTTCAAGATTTACTGATTCATACTTTTCAATTTTGGATAAATTAAATAACTAGACATTTGAATTCTTTTCAAAACTTTACTATGAATCACCTCTTGGTTGAGCAATTCACTTTACAAATACTCAATATTTTGTCATCATCAAAAAGGAGGAGATTGTGGAGTGATTGATTATACCCCTATTTGATTTTGATGAGCTCAAAGCATTTGAGTATATTTCATGTTATACTAATGAATTCAATCTAGTGTTTCAGGCGAATATATGTAAATTTATGTTTAAGTGCATCGAGCCTTGGTTCAAAGTAATTTGGCTAGGTGATTAAACTCAATTGAACCAAAGTCTGAAGTTTGAGTCAACTCTGGAAGATTGCGAGTCGACTCTTAGTGTTTCAGAGGTTCTGGCACAAGTTCGAGTCGACTCCGGTACACTACGAGTTGACTCCAACTGCGAACAGACAGAAGGACAGAAAGATGAATTTCAGACCCTGTCACCGAGTCGACTCCGAAGATTACGAGTCGACTCCAAAGGGTAACAGACAGAAAGACAACGATAATTTTTAGACCCTGTTACTGAGTCGACTCTAGAAGGTTACGAGTCGACTCCGATGTTTGGCGAGTCGACTCCCAGTTATGTCCGAGTCGACTCCTAGAGGAAAGCAAGTCCAAAAGGCAGAGAACCATTTTTGGAGACCCTGAGAACAAGTCGACTCCAAGTATTCCAGAGTCGACTCCCAAGTCAGCCGAGTCGACTCCAACAAGGTGCGAGTCGACTTCGAGGCAGTTCAGATCAACAGACAGAGGATCGGCTTTTCGGACTCTGAGAGCTGAGTCGACTCCAAGAGAACCCGAGTCGACTCGAGAGAGAAAAGCAGAGAAATGGATTTCTGGAACCTTGAGAACGAGCCGTCTCCAAAAGTGCCGAATCATCTCCAGATATTGGCGAGTCGACTCCAGGTTTGGTCCGAGTCGACTTCTGGACGGGACAACACTTTAATTCAAATCCTGAACAGTGGGCGAGTCGTCTCCAAGGAAGCATGAGTCGACTCCAGATCGAGCGAGTCGACTCCGACCCTAACGGATACATTGTCAGGATGTGCAGACTGTACAGAACGGCTACAAATCAATGTCTAACGGCTATTTTCCGTAGGGAATAGTTTAAATAGCCAGAGTAAATAGTAGTAGACAAGGATTGAGCCATTCCATTGTGTGCATTAAAGCTTTTCAACTACCAAGATCCTCTTGAGAGAAAATACAAGCAAAAAAAGGGAGAAGTACATTCAACTCAACCCAACAAGTACTTCCTTCACAATCAAGGCTCTACTACTGTCATTCAATCTTCTGAGCATTCAAGAGGAGACTCATAAATCGAGAAGCCCCTACTTCTCCTTCCAAAATCTGTTTGAGGGCTTCTAACCTTTCTCTATTAATATTGTTCATATTTACTTTTTAGAAGCTTTCCTTGTGATTTTTCCAAACTGTTTTTCTTACTTGATTCAATTAAGGAATTGAATCAAGGGTTATAAGTTTCGTTGGTGAGTCAAAGTTAAAACCAATGGTGTAAGGGTTTGATTGTGATCCCGGAAAAATAATCGGGTGGTTCTAGTCGGTGAGCCTGTGAAAACCGATTGAGTTCGTTGTGATTACGCAAAAACAATAAGTTGGGTTGTGAACTTGTAAAACAACCGGCTGTAATCCTAGGAATTATAGTGAACTCCCAAGTGCAGCTTGGGGAGTGGACGTAGGAGCAATAGTTGGCTTCGAACCACTATAAAGTCTCTTGAGTTCGTATTGATTAATTGTCTCTTCCCCTCTCTCCATTTACTACATCTAGTAATCTATTTAACCTGCTTGCAATAGATTTAATTAATTACTCATTAAGTTTTAATTTGTCAATAATTAATTAAAATCCAATTCACCCTCCCTCTTGGGTTGTCTCCTTGGGCAACAATGAAGCATGGAAATTATTTGAAAATCTCAATGAAAACTCCCTCCACCATGCTTCCTGTTCTCGTCAAGCACCTCCGAGTTCTCAAAGAAAAGGGACCATTTGTGAAATAAGTCATTATATGGACCTATCTAGCAAGGTAGATGCATTGTCCCATAAGATTGACCAACTGATGATAGGAGGACATTTCATTAACTCTTCCCAAGCACAAGTGTGTGCTATCTATTCTAGCCCATCCCACCCTATTCATGAGTGCCCCTCAGCACCCCAATTTTCCGAACTCGTGCAAGAACACATTAATGCTGCTCAAACACAGCCCAGACCGGGTAATGACCCATTTTCCAATACATATAATCCAGGATGGCGGAATCATCCAAACTTTTCTTGAAAGCAGCAAGCTTCGAATACTGCCCAACCCTACTCCCAAAATTTTCAAAATCTTTAGAATTTCAAACCACACAAAATATTCATCCCTACCGTTCCTCGACTCAATTTCAACACAATCCTCCTCCACCCCAAAGAAACACAGCCTTTGAGGAGAAAGTGTTGACCGCCCTTCAAGGTTTGGAAATCTTTATACAATTGGTGCACTCTCACACGCAATCCATCGCCAAGCTAGAATCCCAAATGGGGCAACTAGCTAATGCACTGAACAAGCGAGAGAAAGGAAAGCTTCCAAGCCAACCACTAAGTAATCCTAGGGGACAATATATGGCTCAAGAAAATCAACTAAATACAATTCATCATGAACAAGCCAATGCTTTGACTATCGTAAGGAGTGGACGTGTAGTAGACAATAAGATTGGGAAGGATAACAATAAGAAATGTGAAGAAGAGGATAGAAATGTGTCAAATGAAAATCTAAAACCTTCTTCTTCTTCAGTTAGTCCACCTTCTGCCAAAACTCACATTCCAAAAGTTCCATTTCCTGAAGCTCTTAATTCACCCTCTCCCTTTGGCAAAAAGAAAACTTCACTAGAGGAGATGATGGAGGTTTTCAAACAAGTCAAAATCAACCTTTCAATTCTTGATGCTATTCGACATGTTTCCTCCTATGCCAAATTTCTCAAAGATCTTTGTACCCAAAAGCAAAAATTTAGGACACATGTGCCTAAAAAGGTCTTCCTAACTGAGCAAGTGTTAGATATATGCCCTAGAAGCCAATCTAGCGGACACATTATTAATTCTGGGACATAAATTTGTACTTGACTTTATTATTGAATAATAAATAGGCATCTTTTTATTCATATTGTTTATGTGTCTGTGAATCGTCCAAAAAAATTAATAAGATGATAATACATATTCTCAAGAGTTGAGAATTTGAGCCATGTATCATTGGTGATTAATTTCTAAATGCTCCTGATGAATGGATCATCACGAGGACGGTGATCGATCTGATCAGTGCACAGATCGCTTTCCATATGGATGGACGAGACTCGAGTCCACAGTGTAGGGACACTGAAGTGATAGTACAGGTGCTTGTTAGAGAACAAGGGTACTGAGCGTGACTAAGACAAGAAGTCACTAGGATGTCTATCCACTCGTCAGTGACTTGCTTGATGTTGCAGTAGTGTGACTGGTCCTTTGACCTGCGGTGCTTCGGCTACTCACAGTGAGGTTATTGTAGTTTGACTATACATATACATGGTCTCTAGTCATATGGGTCCTTGTAGTGTAGATTGGCTGCAGTAGGTTCACTGTAGGAGTAGGGTATGCACTTACATGGAATCTATCGACCTTGATAAAAGAGGAGTGATCCTATGTGATTTATTTGACTGAGTTCTAAGACCTTGGCCCGGGCAGTAATATAAAGTGGAGAAAGAGTTTTCCACTATCGAACTCAAGTCGAATAAATCTAGACATATGACAGACGACGGGGTTTGACGAGTTATCCATAACCTCCGGTCTGTAGGGATCCACGATAGAAGGATGTATCATACGATAACTACACCGAAAGGTTCATCATTCTATTCTGCTGGGTAGCCACTACATACTGTTAGGTGTCACTGATGGATGGTGAGACTCACAGGGATCATCTCGATGGTCGATAATCCCTGGTAAGTTGAGTTGGAATTGTTTCAACCCATTGAAAGAAGTTTTCAATGATATTGTGATAGAGATTGCAATATATCTTACTACCAGTCAGAATAGAACCTATGGGATCACACACATTAGAAGTATTGACCGATCCGATGGTTGAATTGTGATTAAGAATCACATATGATCAATTAGATTGATAAATTGAAAATCAGCTAAGAGTTAGTGGTTAGAAGAAGGAATAATTACAATCGGATTGCAATTTAATTTAATTAATTGGACTTGATCATGAGTTCTACTTGGAGTGGGATTCATGAAGTCCTAATTGGATTAGGATTTCAAATTAAATTAGAGTCCTACTTGGAATAGGATTTCTAAAGTTCTAATTGTCTTAGGGCTGAAATTTGAACATGTCCTGTTTAGATTAAGATTTTCTCAAGTCCTAATTAATTTTAATTTTAATCTAATTAATTAAATGACTCCTAATTGGATTAGGATTGAAGAGTTCAATAGAGTCATGGTTCAATTGAATCCTAATTAGATTAGGATAAGAAGGAAATTGAAATGGGTGCAAACAAATCTTATTTTGAATAGGATTGGACTTATGCAATAGATCCAAATTAAATCACCCCTTAATTTGATTAAATGTCAGATTTAATTGGACTTGAGGGAGGGCCCACGCCCCTCCCTTTGGGACTTGCGTGAGAAGAAAAGGAGGGGGCTACGCCCCTCCTTGCTTGCCATCTAAAGGGATAAGAATGAGTTCCTAAAAAAAAGGAACTCATCTTTATCCCTTAATACTTCAAAAAGGATCATGGGATTTCGGCCACTATTCATGTTTTTCTCCTCATTCCAGCCGTGAGCACCCTCCTCCATATTCCTCCTTTGAGCCACAATCAAGAGAAGAAAAAGAAAAGCCTAGGACACCCTCTTCCTTCTTCATCTTGGTTCCAAAAGGAAGAAAAAGAAAAAGGCTGCGTAGAGGCTTCCAATCTTCTTCCTTGGTTCTTCCTTCTTCTTCCTCCTCTCAAGCCAATCAAAGGTTGATTCAAAGGAGAAGACTTCAGCCATCAATAGCCTTCTCTGTAAGGGAGCTAGCACCCCGGGGAGATCCAAAGGCTTCGATCGACTCATTACTTCGTGGGGATACCTGTAGAGGCCGGACGCGTGTGCGGCTTCAACTGAACCTTCATCAAATACCACGTGAATCAGATTTGCGGAGACCATCTACCCGCA
The DNA here is from genome assembly GCF_051530095.1 of Phoenix dactylifera. Classification (NCBI taxonomy): domain Eukaryota; kingdom Viridiplantae; phylum Streptophyta; class Magnoliopsida; order Arecales; family Arecaceae; genus Phoenix; species Phoenix dactylifera. Next base: position 16,548,385 of record NC_143195.1, read on the forward strand.
CAAGGTGAAGATCTGATCTTCTTAATCATGATTTAAAAATGATTTAATAAGAATTTAATCCTAATCTCTCTATAAATGGTTTTAAAATACGTTCATGCAATGAACGGGATATGCACATGTCGTTCCGCTGTGCATCTGAAAATTTTTGAATTTTCAGCAGCATGTGACACATCCTAACAGTGGTTTCAGAGCCATGGTTACGTAGATTAAGATTAGGATTAAATTTTTAAAGGTATTTTAGATCTGAAATTTAAGGGATTATGCTTGCTGAAATTTATGTATGCAGAATTTTCAGCTTGCTGATTTTTCTGCATACTAATTTTTAGATGCTTAGATTAATGATTCTAATACTTTGATAATGTGATTACAAATGTTTAGAGTCAAATCTAGCATGATCAGCAAGTCATGAGATGGAATAATCAATCAAATTACAGATCGGAAAATAATTTTTATGCATATGATGCGTATGATGATGATCATGGATGGACCCTTTAAATGTGCTGAAATGTTCTGTGATATTCTGTGATGCATGTAATTTTAATTTTTCAGATGCCTACGTGCATCTTAAATTCATATATTAGTGACCTGTGTGTCTCATGAAAAAGGGTTGTAATTTTATTTTTATTTTTATTTAATTTTTAAAGCAATCTGGGATGTAATCTGTGATGTGTGTTGCACGTCGATGGTTGATCAATATGTACATCAACAAGCTCAACATGCACGGATCGAGATCAAGGGTTGATTGAAGATGGATCAAGGAGTTGATCACAATTGGACCTAGAGGATCAAGATCGAGTCAAGAGTTGAAGACGATCAAACCAATTGACGTGCATATGCTTGTAAAATGACCCCATCCTGGATCCATGATCATTACCATTTAATTTTATTTTGATAAATGCCTGAATGTTTAATGCTTATGTTTATGCGGGTAGACTTATATTTGCATGAGATGTGAATACGCGATCGAGTGAGACCTAATTATAAACCTCCCTAATCAGTCGAGGGTGAACCAACATGAGTTAGTCATATTAGATTAATTGATCTAATTGGTGTCTAAGCAAGCCTAAAAGGTGGTTACTTAGTTAAGACCTTATTCTCCGAGTAAGGGGAGCCTCCCACCTGCTTATCTACCCAATTGTTCGATTACCTCTTATGAAGAACTCAAGTTGCAAACACTAAGACATGATTATGCAATATTAAGTCCATAGGTCTTCCACTGTAGTAGAGCTGCTAAGGTCTTTCTGGTGTTGATTTGTCTCGGCTGGACACAGTGGGCAAGTTGCATCGGAGGGCTGGACCTCTCTATAGACATGAGATGTTGTAGGGGTAAAGGTGGGGTTGGGTACCAATAACTGTTAGGTGAGGACCCAATGATGACTTTATTTCTGCGGTTATATGGTGGGTCTGACTTAACTAAATAATGGGGCCAGTAACTGTTAGGTAAGGTCTTCATCACTTAGAGACCAAGTACCACTGCAATTTGCTTAAGAAGCATTGTACAAGAGTTGTACACTCATCTATTTATATGTCACCAATAACTGTCAGGTGAGGCGGCATATAAATCGGTGAGACCACAATACCCACTAGAAATCCTAGTCGCGTAGGGTTTTTGTTTCTCCATCAGGGGAGTATGAGAGATTCGAGAAAACAGTGGGAGCATATTTGTTTTAAAAGACCCTAAAACAAATAGAGTTCAAGTACAAAGTCTAACTAGAATCTTTACTCCCTACAGATCACAATGCCAGCTTCGAACTTTTTGACCTGTATCCTTGAGACCAACCGACTGACTGGAACCAATTAAAAAGACTGGCTTAGAAACCTAAAAATTGTTCAGAGTTGCGAGAAATTAGGGTATGTGATGAGAGCACAAAAGTGCGACCTACATGTCTGTTGCCCAGATAGACAACCCAAGAGGGGGGGTGAATTGGGTTTTAAAATAATTTGGGTATTTAAAACGATGTGGATAAGTAATTAAAACTAGTGTAAGTTATTTAATTAATTACTATGTGCTGTGAGTGATATGAAAGGAAGAAGAATAGAGACACGCAATCACAAACACCAAGTTTTATAGTGGTTCGGAGCTAACCCTTGCTCCTACGTCCACTCCCCAAGTCTCACTTGGAAATTCACTATAACCCCCTTGGATTACAGCCGGTTGTTTTCCAAGCTCACAACCAAACTTGTTGTTTTACGAGCTCACAACGAACTCGGTCGGTTTTCCCAGGCTCACCGACTAGAACCACCCCGATTGTTTTCTCGGGATCACAATCGAACCCTTACACACGTTGGTTTTACACTCGGCTCACCAACCAACCTCAATCCCCTTGATTCAATCCCCCGATTGAACCAAGCAAATACAATGTGTAAATAAAAAGAAGAAACAGAAAAATACAGCTTCTCAAAAGCAGATAAAAGACAATATGAACAATAAATGAAGTTAAGAAGCCTCAAACGCTTTTAGGTTGGAGAAGAGGAATGGCTTCTTAAACTTCTGGTCTCCTCTTGAGTGAGTAGTCGACTTGAATGCAGGAGGAGAAGGCTTTAATTGCTGGGAAGATGTAGGTGGATGCAGTAAATGCAGATCTTCCTCTTTTTCATTGAAGAACACGTTGCAGAGCTTGAATGCTTGATTAGTTGGAGTGGAATGGTTCTTTTCTACCTTGCTACAGTCTTCTGTAGCTATTTAAACCAACCCCCACGGAAACTAGCCGTTAGAGAGCTTTTTCTGCCCGTTCTGCACACTCTGCGTAGCCTGACAATGTGTCCGTTGGTGGGTTAGAGTCGACTCGCGCGATCAGGAGTCGACTCGGCTGTAGCGGGAGTCGACTCAAGCTTTTCCGGAGTCGACTCGGCAACTGTTCCAAATTTGAATTAAAGTTGCCTTCACGACTGGGAATCGACTCGTCTTGACCTGGAGTCGACTCGCCAACTTCTGGAGCTGACTTGGCAATTTCGGAGTCGGCTCATCCACTGAAGTCCGTGGATCCAATTTTGAATTTGATCCACCCGAGTCGACTCGAATCTCAGAGCCCGAACTCCCGATTCTCTGTCTTTTGGCTCGTCCAGTCTTGGAGTCGACTCGAACTTCCTCGGAGTCGACTCGGCTCTCAGTTTCCGAAACTTGGTCTTCTGCCTTTTTGATGTGAAGCTGTCTTGGAGTCGACTCGAATCTCAGAGGCAGTAACTTGGTCTTCTGTCTGTTGATGGTCGCGGAGTCTTGGAGTCGACTCGCATATTGCGGGAGTCGACTCGAATCTCAGAGTCCGAAAATTGCTCTCTGACTTTTTCTTGTGTTCCTCTGAGAGTCGACTCTTACTATCCTGGAGTCGACTCGGTGAACATCGGAGTCGACTCGCGCACTTTGGGAGTCGACTCGTTGACAGGTTCTGAGTTGAAGCTTTCTGTTCTTCTGTCTGTTCTCAGTCGGAGTCGACTCGTACTGATCTGGAGTCGACTCGAGCCCGTGCCAGTGAACTTGATACGCTTGGAGTCGACTCGTGATACTCAGGAGTCGACTCGAGTCTCAGACTTTGGTTCAGGCTGACTTCTTAACTTATCCAAAATACTATGAACCAAGTCTAGAGACACGTAGACAGGATTTTCACTGAAACACTTAATTGAATTCATTAGTAAACAAGAATTATACTCAAATGCTTTGAGCTCATCAAAATCAAATGGGGTTTTAATCAATCACTCCACAATCTCCCCCTTTTTGATGATGACAAAACATTGAGTATATGTAAAGTGAATTGCACAATAAACAATGAAATAAAATCCATAAATGAATTCAAATATCTGGTAATTCAATTTATCCAAGCTTGAAAGGAGTGAAACAATAAATTTCGGAGTTAAAGCTCCCCTTTTCATTTGGAATTATATAAGCCTTCATATCATGCAATCAATTGTTTGGCTTATATATATTTAATAATTTAGCTTGCTTAAAATTCAGATTCTCCCCCTCAACATATGCATTCTACTATGTTTTGATTCTCTGAATTTCCTTTTAATGCTTTGAAGTTTATGAACTGAAATTTTTAGTTTTTAGAGGGAAAATCTGTCAATTTGTTCTTGAGTAGGATTGAGCTAATCTCCGAATATCCCTTGAATAGATTCTGGAGATTACTCCATTAGGAACCCCAAAAGAGAGATAATGAGCCTCGAGGTACCGAATCCACTAAGAACAAATTTGTGTGTTTTAAGAGTTTATCTTTTTATTGATTTCCATTGATTCCTTTTACATATTTTATGCATATTTCTCCCCCTTTTACATATTTTATACATATTTCTTCCCCTTTTTGTCATCATATCAAAAAGGAGGTAATCAAAACACACAATCAAACACAAATCAAAAGGCACAGTATTGAAGAAAAATGCGGCTACTCATTGTATTAATTTGTATGTAAGTACATTTCAGAATACAATAAGTAACGTAAAGCAATACATGTCAAAGCAAAATACAAAAAGTAGCTACGGTCTCCTCGAGGATGTAGCTCCTCCTCTCGAGGATGTATCTCCTCCTCTCGAGGATGTGGCTCCTCCTCTCGAGGATGTGGCTCCTCCTCTCAATCTGTTCTCCTCCATGAGGAGGGTGACCGCATCTGTAAGATGCCCGAGCTGAGTGATGATGGATGAGGTGGCCCTACTGTGTGTAGTGGAGAGCTCAGTCACCGACGTCTGAAGTGTATCCAGCTTGTCGATGAGCACATTCGACAAGCGCTCGGCCCCCTGGGTGGTGGTGCTCATGTCCTGTCGGATGTTATCGCGCATCTTCCGAGTGGTGCTCGAGACATCGCTCATGCTATGGAACTGGGCTTGGACCAGGAACCGTACATTGTCGATCTCTTCCCGCACATGGGCCGTCATGTCAGTTACGGCTGTCAAGGAAGGGACCAACGCTGACGAAGGTGCAGGAGTGGGAGCAGGCACTGAACCCCGGAGCTCCCGAAGTAGATCATCCCGCAGGTCTCTAACTATCTCCTGGCGCAACTCCCGGAGCTGCTCAGGAGCGATCCGGACCTCCATGGGCTGAGGAGCTGAGGAGGAGGGTCCGGCTGAGGTGGTAGGAGCAGGAGTGGATGGAAGATCTGGTAAGTCGGGGTAGTCAGAATCGGGCTCAGGACTGGGGGAAGGTCTGGTGGTCTGTGTAGTGAGGGACGACTTCCTAACCCAGATGCCCTCTCTCTTCCGAAACCCCATCCTATGTAGGGTCCCCGCTCGCATGCGATCTGTCCATCGCAATGCGCGAAAGGGTTCCCCCTCAGGAATGGGAATCTCGTACTTCCTAAACAGAAGGGTGAATATCATGCCGTATGGGAGGGTGAGCCTAGGTCTATCTAGGGGCTCACACATATACCTATAGATGAGTTTGGGAAAGTTGATCGGGGTGTCCTGAAGAATATAAAACATAAGAGCTAGGTCTCTCTCATTTACAAAATCAAATCTCCCTGTCTTAGGGAAGATGGACCTAGACAGTATACTCAAAAGGATTCTCACCTCAATCGAAAGTGAGCTAGCAGAAACCTCGTCTAGAGGTGACTGGGGTGGATGCCCTAGAACGGCCGTAAGGGCCTCAACCCTGTCCTCAGGGTGTGTGGGAGCCACCCCTACTAATGGAAGGTGGAGGATGTGGGCAATAAGATCCTCCGTAACAAACAGAGGGACACCGGCTACTGTGCCCTCGATACCCCCATCTCCCCGATGGACGGTACCATAGAACTCTCTAACAAGGCCAGGGTAAGTGGGGAGATCTAAAGTGAGGAAGTACTCTAATCCCTGTGTCCTAAGCCTATCACCTATGGTGAACCCTTCCCGGGAGAGATAGTCGAAGTCGACATATCTCCCGGTGGTGACGGCCTTCCCGGCCAATGGCCTCGCGGGAACCGCCCTAGGCGGGGAACGAGCCGGAGGTGGTTGCCTCGCGGGATCGTGCCGCGCCTTGGAGCGCCGCTCGGGACCGGCCTCGGGTCGGGACCTCTTCCGGACAATGGTCTTACGCGGCATTATGACCTAGACGGAATGAAAAACCTAAAGGACGGAGAAAGGTCGACGGAGGAGGCTTGGGACCGACCGGGGGCGACCTAGGAAGGGATGAAAAACCGAAGAACCGGTGAAAGATCGACGGAAAAGGGGTTGGAGACGATCGGGGACGACCTAGGAGTCGGCTCTAGGGCTTTTGAACAGTGGCGGCTTGAGAGAAAAGTGTTTTCGAAACGACAAATCGAGGGTTAAAAAGTCGGATCCCGACTGCGAGTCGACTCCACTGAGTCGCGAGTCGACTCGACCTCGAGTCGACTCCAGAATATGCGCGAGTCGACTCTCCTTATGCGCCTGTAGACTTCGAGTCGACTCCCGACTATATGCGAGTCGACTCCCCCTCTGCTGCCATCTTTGCGAGTCGACTCCCGCAAATGCGCGAGTCGACTCCCCCTTAGGAGCCGACTCTGAAACTTACTCGAGTCGTCTCTAACCTTGGCACGCACCTAAAAATCAGGCTATAATCGTGCCAAATGAGGGAAAAACACTAAAGTATGATCTGATTTGATGATTATTGAAAAGAAACTCTATTTTAACCACAATCTAGTCATCAAAATCAATGGATCTAGTGGAAACCACCACTAGGATGGATCAATCACTCCTAATCCCCTCCTAAGCACACTAAACCTCTCTTCACTTAGGGGTTTTGTAAAAATGTCTGCTAATTGATTATCAGTACAAACAAATTGGAGTGTCACATCACCATTCAATACATGATCTCTTATGAAGTGATGTCTTATCTCAATGTGTTTAGTTCTTGAATGTTGAATTGGATTTTTAGTTAGATTAATGGCACTTGTATTATCACAATTAATGGGAATTTTATCTTGTTTAATGCCATAATCTTCTAATTGTTGTTTAATCCACAAGATTTGAGCACAACAACTCCCGGCTGCAACATATTCAGCTTCAGCAGTAGATAATGCAACCGAGTTTTGTTTCTTGCTAAACCATGAGATAAGATTTTCTCCTAGAAATTGACACGACCCACTGGTACTTTTTCTATCAAGCTTACATCCAGCGAAGTCTGAATCTGTGTATCCTATTAAGTTTAGGCTAGATTTTTTAGAGTACCATAGCCCTATGTTCTTAGTTCCTATTAAGTATTTAAAAATTCTCTTAACTGCAGCTAGATGTGATTCTTTAGGATTAGCCTGATATCTAGCACACATGCAAACACTAAACATAATATCAGGTCTACTTGCAGTAAGATACAATAAGGATCCTATCATACCTCTATAAAGTTTTTGATCTATAGATTTACCTGATTCATCTTGATCTAATTTGCATGATGAGCTCATGGGGGTGCTGATTGACTTGTTTCCCTCCATATCAAACTTCTTGAGCATCTCCTTGATATACTTGGCTTGATTGATGAAGATGCTTCCTTCAGACTGTTTGATTTGAAGCCCGAGGAAGTAGTTCAGCTCTCCCATCATGCTCATCTCAAACTCACTCTGCATCAAATCAGCAAATTCTTCGCAGAGGCGATTGTTAGTAGCACCGAAAATGATATCATCAACATAAATCTGTACTAATAACATATCTTTGTTTTGCTTTTTTAGAAATAGGGTTGTATCTACATTTCCCCTAGAGAATTCATGTTCTAATAGGAATTTGCTAAGTCTCTCATACCATGCTCTAGGTGCTTGTTTTAAACCATAAAGTGCTTTGTTCAGTTTATATACATGATTAGGGTATTGATGATTTTCAAAACCAGGAGGTTGTTTTACATATACCTCCTCATTAATATACCCATTTAAAAATGTACTTTTACATCCATTTGAAAAAGTTTGAAGTTCTTAGAGCATGCATATGCTAATAATAGTCTAATAGCCTCAAGTCTAGCTACAGGAGCAAAGGTTTCATCAAAATCTATACCTTCTTCTTGATTATAACCCTTTGCTACTAGTCTAGCCTTATTCCTTATAACAATTCCATTTTCATCAAGTTTATTTTTATAAATCCATTTCATGCCTATAATAGGATATTCAGAAGGTCTCTATATTAGATTCCATACCTTGTTTCTAGTAAATTGGTTTAATTCTTCTTGCATTGCATTTATCCAATTTACATCATTTTCGGCCTCTTCTATGTGTTTGGGCTCAAAGTGTGAGACAAAAGCTAGATGGTTATTTAAATTTCTAAGGGATGCTCTAGTCCTAACCGGTTGAGATGGATCATCTAGAATTAGTTCCTTAGGATGCCCGTGAGCATACCTCCAAGCTTTAGTTAGCCCATGATCCACAATAGCCTCTTGGCTTGATGGTGCTCCTTCACTCAACTTTTGATTATTATCTTGTAATGCCATCTCATCTATCTTTTCTTCAAGAATTTTAACATCATCATCAAAATTAACTTTCTTACTAGAGGAGATGTCACTAGAGTCATCAAATACAACATGTATAGATTCTTCTATAACTAAGGTTCTTTTATTAAAGACTCTATAGGCTTTACTAGTTGTAGAGTAACCTAAGAATATTCCTTCATCCGATTTAGAGTCAAATTTACCTAGATTATCTTTCCCATTATTATGAACAAAACACCTACATCCAAAAACATGAAAGTAATTAACTTTTGGTTTTCTGTTTTTCCACAGTTCATAAGGTGTTTTCTTTATGATGGGTCTTAATAAAACTCTATTTAATATATAGCAAGAAGTATTAATGGCTTCTCCCCAAAAGTACTTAGGGAGGTTACTTTCACATAACATAGTTCTAGCCATTTCCTCTAGAGTCCTATTTTTCCTTTCCACAACTCCATTTTGTTGTGGTGTCCTAGGTGCAGAAAAATTATGGGTTATCCCCTTTTTACTACAAAATTCCTCAAATGACTGATTTTCGAATTCAGTTCCATGGTCACTTCTAATGGCTATGACTGAAGACTCTCTAGCATTTGTTACTTCCTTATGGAACTTCTTAAAAACAGAAAATGCTTGATCCTTATGTGCTAGGAACATGACCCATGTGTACCTAGAGTAATCATCTACAATAACTAGACCATATTTATTTCCACCTAGGCTTGTTGTTCTAGTTGGTCCGAATAGGTCCATGTGTAATAATTCTAGAGGCCTAGAGGTAGAGACACATTTTATGGATTTAAATGAGTTCCTAGATTGTTTGCCAAATTGACATGCTTCACATATTTTGTTCTTTTCAAATTTTAATTTTGGCAAACCTATCACGGAATCTCTTTTAACTAGTTTAGTTATTGTGTCCATGCTTGCATGACCTAACTTACGGTGCCATAACCAACTAGCATCATTATCTTTAGTTTCATTAACAACTAAACATTGGTTGTGTTTTGCAAGATCTTCTAGGTCAACAACATATACATTTCCACGTCTAATCCCTTTAAAAACTAAACTATTGTCATTAGGGTTTGTTATAATGCATAGTGATGGTTTAAACATAACATCATATCCTTTATCACATAATTGACTAATGCTTAACAAGTTATGCTTAAGACCATCAACATATCTAACATTATCTATAAAAGTTGAAGGGATGATTTGAACTTTACCAATACCAATGATGTGACCTTGGTTGTTGTCTCCAAAAGTCACAGCACCTCCCTTCTTAGCTTCAAGGGTGAAAAATTGATCCTTATCACCCGTCATGTGCCTTGAGCAGCCACTATCCAAATACCAGCAGTTTTTGTTGACCTTGGCTGCAAGACACTCCTACACAAGCAAATCATGTCAACTTAGGTACCCAAGTTTTCTTGGGTCCTTCATGGTTAGTCAAGTTGGTTCCTTTTGGAGCCCATACCCTTTTAATTTTCCTTTTTGATTTACCTTTCCTAAAATTACACACATTTGCTTTATGACCTATAGTTCCACCACAAAAGCAGGTTATTTTCTTAGTTTTAGTTTCTCCAGCTTTAACAAAGAAGTTACTAAGAAGTTTTTGTTTATTTCTTGGTTTATATCCTAAACCCGCTTTATTAAATACTGCTCGTTGACTATTGAGTATCATATTTAACTTTTCAGAACTATATGTAAATTTTTCAACTAAGGGTTTGTATTTGTTAAGTTCTTTAGTTAGTGTTTGATTTTCTGTTTTTAGATCATTTAGTTTGTTTGTTAGATCCTTGTTTAAGATTTGTTTATGGTTTTTAAATTCTGAAAATTCCTTAGTTAGTTTTTCATTATCTTTAGTTAAGGTATTAGTCTTTTGAGTTAAAAGTTGGTTGCTTGTCTTAAGTTCTATATTTTCTTTGGTGATTAAATCCTTATCCTTAACTAATTTATCGTATTTATGTAGGTATGATTGATTAGTTATTTTTAGTTCTTTATTCTTAAGATTTATTGCCTTATATTCTATCATTAATTCATTAAAAGCATCATAAAGTTCATCAAATGTAAAATCAAGCTGTGTTTCGGAAGTTACCTCATTTTCATTGGCCATGAAGCAGAAATTGGCCTTCTCTTCTTGTTCTTCATCCGATGATGAAGATGATGTGTCGGAGTCCGATAGGGTGGTGACAAGGGCTTTCTTCTTCTTGTACTTGCTGCCCTTCTTTAGTAAGGGACACTCAGCTCTGATGTGTCCCGGCTTTTTGCACTCATAGCACCCAATCCCCTCATTTTTCCTTTCCTTACCTTTGTCCTTGCGGTAGGAATTTGAGGGGCCTCTCCTTTGATGATAAGCCTTCTTGTGGTTGATGAATTTTTTGAACTTGCGCACAAGAAGTGCCTCACCATCATCTTCCTCATGTTCTTTTCCTTCACTGCTGCTACTGCAAGATAATTCCTTGTTAGATGAAGTAGATTTTAGAGCTATTACCTTTTTCTTGTGGGAGGACTCTTCCTCGTTCTGTTGCTTCATGGTTAGCTCGTGCGTCATTAAGGATCCAAGAAGCTCCTCGAGTGGTAATTTGTTCAAGTCCTTGGCTTCTTGGATTGCCGTCACTTTAGCTTCCCACGACCTTGGTAGACACCGAAGGATTTTCCTGACAAGCTCACTGTTAGTATAGTTCTTGCCAAGGCTTTTTAGGCCATTGACAATGTCAGTAAACCTAGTGAACATGCTAGTGATTGTCTTATTAGAATCCATTTTAAATAGTTCATACTTATGAACCAATATATTAATTTTGGATTCTTTAACTTGATTTGTGCCCTCATGGGTCACTTCAAGTCTATCCCAGATCTCTTTTGCAGAGTTGCAAGTAGAGACCCTATTGAATTCATTTCTGTCTAAGGCACAGTAAAACACATTCATAGCTTTAGAATTTAGTTGTGCCTTTCTCATGTCATGTTCATCCCAATCCTTTTCTAATTTGGGTACCGTGATACCCTCTACATATGTGGATGGGATGTATGGGCCATTTACTACAATGGTCCACATCTCATAGTCTTGGGCTTGGATGAATATTCTCATCCTAGCCTTCCAGTATGAGTAGTCGGATCCATTAAAGAAAGGGGGTCTTTGGGTGGACTGACCCTCAATGTGGGAAGATCCAAATGGGGTTGTCATTTTGATCTTTTAACTCTTGGGTGGAAGAGTTTAGGCTCTGATACCACTTGTTGCCCAGATAGACAACCCAAGAGGGGGGGTGAATTGGGTTTTAAAATAATTTGGGTATTTAAAACGATGTGGATAAGTAATTAAAACTAGTGTAAGTTATTTAATTAATTACTATGTGCTGTGAGTGATATGAAAGGAAGAAGAATAGAGACACGCAATCACAAACACCAAGTTTTATAGTGGTTCGGAGCTAACCCTTGCTCCTACGTCCACTCCCCAAGTCTCACTTGGGAATTCACTATAACCCCCTTGGATTACAGCCGGTTGTTTTCCAAGCTCACAACCAAACTTGTTGTTTTACAAGCTCACAACGAACTCGGTCGGTTTTTCCAGGCTCACCGACTAGAACCACCCCGATTGTTTTCTCGGGATCACAATCGAACCCTTACACACGTTGGTTTTACACTCGGCTCACCAACCAACCTCAATCCCCTTGATTCGATCCCCCGATTGAACCAAGCAAATACAATGTGTAAATAAAAAGAAGAAACAGAAAAATACAGCTTCTCAAAAGCAGATAAAAGACAATATGAACAATAAATGAAGTTAACAAGCCTCAAACGCTTTTAGGTTGGAGAAGAGGAATGGCTTCTTAAACTTCTGGTCTCCTCTTGAGTGCGTAGTCGACTTGAATGCAGGAGGAGAAGGCTTTAATTGCTGGGAAGATGTAGGTGGATGCAGTAAATGCAGATCTTCCTCTTTTTCGTTGAAGAACACGTTGCAGAGCTTGAATGCTTGATTAGTTGGAGTGGAATGGTTCTTTTCTACCTTGCTACAGTCTTCTGTAGCTATTTAAACCAACCCCCACGGAAACTAGCCGTTAGAGAGCTTTTTCTGCCCGTTCTGCACACTCTGCGCAGCCTGACAATGTGTCCGTTGGTGGGTTAGAGTCGACTCGCACGATCAGGAGTCGACTCGGCTGTAGCGGGAGTCGACTCAAGCTTTTCCGGAGTCGACTTGGCAGCTGTTCCAAATTTGAATTAAAGTTGCCTTCACGACTGGGAGTCGACTCGTCTTGACCTGGAGTCGACTCGCCAACTTCTGGAGCTGACTTGGCAATTTCGGAGTCGGCTCATCCACTGAAGTCCGTGGATCCAATTTTGAATTTGATCCACCCGAGTCGACTCGACTGTCCTGGGAGTCGACTCGAATCTCAGAGCCCGAACTCCCGATTCTCTGTCTTTTGGCTCGTCCAGTCTTGGAGTCGACTCGAACTTCCTCGGAGTCGACTCGGCTCTCAATTTCCGAAACTTGGTCTTCTGCCTTTTTGATGTGAAGCTGTCTTTGAGTCGACTCGAATCTCAGAGGCAGTAACTTGGTCTTCTGTCTGTTGATGGTCGCGGAGTCTTGGAGTCGACTCGCATATTGCGGGAGTCGACTCGAATCTCAGAGTCCGAAAATTGCTCTCTGACTTTTTCTTGTGTTCCTCTGAGAGTCGACTCTTACTATCCTGGAGTCGACTCGGTGAACATCGGAGTCGACTCGCGCACTTTGGGAGTCGACTCGTTGACAGGTTCTGAGTTGAAGCTTTCTGTTCTTCTGTTTGTTCTCAGTCGGAGTCGACTCGTACTGATCTGGAGTCGACTCGAGCCCGTGCTAGTGAACTTGATATGCTTGGAGTCGACTCGTGATACTCAGGAGTCGACTCGAGTCTCAGACTTTGGTTCAGGCTGACTTCTTAACTTATCCAAAATACTATGAACCAAGTCTAGAGACACGTAGACAGGATTTTCACTGAAACACTTAATTGAATTCATTAGTAAACAAGAATTATACTCAAATGCTTTGAGCTCATCAAAATCAAATGGGGTTTTAATCAATCACTCCACAATGTCACTAAAATTAGTGTTATTGCTAACGGTAATTATAAATTCACTGGATTAACATTATATTTGGGCTTGATACAGATTATCATAAATTAGAGATAAAATGCACATTGAGTACAAATTTGACTTCAGAAGGATCCCTTCGCAGACCCGACCCGGTTGAAGATCGGGTCAGGTTCGAGTCGGGTTCAGGTCCGAGTTGGGTCCGTGTCGGGTTCAGATCCGAATCGGGACCATTTTGTTTGTGCTTTTAGGAAAGAATTTTGGGCAAATCTAATTTGGCCACATCATAACTATGAGGTGCTGGGTGACCCTGTTAGAAGTATGCCCTAGAAGCCAATTTGGCTGACGCATTATTTTATTCTGGAACATAAATTTGTACTTGACCTAATTAAGTTGGGCATTCTTTTCATTCATGTTCTTATGTGTCCATGAATCGTCCAAAGAATTAATAAGATGATGACACATATTCTCAAGAGTTGAGAATTTGAGGCATGTGTCATTGGTGATTAATTCCTGAATTGCTCCTGATCGATGGATCATCACGAGGACGGTGATTGATCCGATCAGTGCACACATCACTTTTCTTAGGGATGGACGAGACTCGAGTCCACAGTATAGGGACACTGAAGTGATAGTGCAGGTGCTTGTTAGAGAACAAGGGTACTGAGCGTGACCAAGACAAGAAGTCACTTGGATGTCTATCCACTCGTCAGTGACTTGCTTGATGTTGCGGTAGTATGACTGGTCCTTTGACCTGCGATGCTTCGGTTGCTCACAGTGAGGTTATTGTAGTTTGACTGCACACATACATGGTCCTAGCCATATGGGTCCATGCAGTGTAGATTGGCTGCAGTAGGTTCATTGTAGGAGTAGGGTATGCACCTATAAGGAATCTATCGACCTTGATAGATAAGGAGAGATTCTATGTGATTTATAAGACTGAGTTCGTAAGACCTCGGCCGAGGCAGATTGTACAGTGGAGAAAGAGTTTTCCACTCTCGAGCTTAAGTCGAATAAATCTTGACATATGACGGACGATGGAGTTTGACGAGTTGTCCATGACCTCCGTCCTGTAGGGATCCACGATAGTAGGACTGTATCATACGATAACTGCACTTAGAAGTTCATCATTCCATTCTGCTGGATAGCCACTACATGCTGCTAGGTATCACTGGTGGATGGTGAGACTCACAGAAATTATCTCGATGATCCATAAATCCTAATGAGTAAAGTTGGAATCGTTCCGACCCATTGAAAGGAGTTTTCAATGACATTGTGATAGAGATCACAATATATCTCACTCCCAGTCTGAATAAAACCTATGGGGTCACACATACTAGAAGTATTGACCGATCCGATGGTTGAAAAGTGATTATGGATCACGAGTAATCAATTTGATTGATAATAAATTGAAGAAGGAACAATAGGAATTAATTAATTGGACTTAAACACGAAACCTACTTGGAGTAGGATTTCTGGAGTCCTAATTGGATTAGGACTGGGAGTCCTACTTGGAGTAGGACTGGGATTCCTACTTGGAGTAGGATTTCTACAATCCTAATTAGATTAGGATTTTGAATTCAATTTGGATTCCTACTTAGAATAGGATTCCTAGAAGTCCTAATTGGATTAGGACTTCGGATTCAAATTAGAGTCCTAATTGGATTAGGACTAAAATTGAATAAATTCTAATTGGATTAGAATTTCTTAAGTCCTAATTAATTATTAATCTAATGAATTAACAAGACTCTTAATTGGATTAGGATTGAAGAGTTCAATTGAGTCAAAATTGATTTAAGTTCTAATTGGATTAGGACTTACCTAGATTAGACCCAAAATTGGTTTACCCTTGGACTAAGCCTAATTAGATTAGGGCTTAGCTACATTAGGGCATCCCAATCCTCCTTAGAGGAGGATTAGGGCTAACCAAGAGGGAGGGGCGCAGAAAAGAGGGGCCGGTGCCCCTCTTGGAAATAAGTCAAGGGCTCCTAACTTGTAGGAGCCCTTCATGCCTTTAAAAGGAGAAGTGGGCGGCACCCTAGGGCATTCAATTGAAGCCCTCTCCCTCTCCAATTCGTGGCCACCCTTTCTCCCCTTGGTTTTCAGCCGCAAGCAAGGTGAGAAGAAAAGAAAGCTTGGCGGCCATCTTCTTCCCTCCTCCTTGGTTCCAACGCAGGGAAAAGGAAGTAGGCTGCAGGGGCTTTGATTCTTCTTCAAACTTCATCCTTCTTCTTCCTCCTCCCAAGCACAATCAAGGGTTGATTCAAAGGGAGGACATCAGCCATTAAAATAAGTCTCTGCAAGGGAGCTAGCACCCCGGGGAGACAAGAAAGCTTTGATCGGATCTCTACTTCGTGTGGATACTCGTAGAGGCCGGATGCATGAACGGCTTCAAGCGAACCTTCATCCTAAACCACGAACTTCAATTTGCGGTGATCATCTACCCGCACAAGGTGAAGATCTGATCTTCATAATTAGTTTAAAAGTTTTTAATTCTAATCTATCTACGAACGGTTATTGAACAATGTTCATAGGATGAACGATTGATCCCGCTTATGCCTCTTTCGCTGCATCTGAAATTTTTTTAATTTTTTGCGGCATAGGCAGGTTCCCAACAAGTGGTATCAGAGCTTAGGCTTTGTAGATTAAGATTAGAATTAATTATAAACAGGCTTGATAGATTTGAAATTTAAAAGGATATGTATGCTGAAATTTTCTACATGCAGAATTTTTCAGGGTTGCTGATTTTTGCATGCTGATTTTTATGTGATAAATTGATGATTCTAATTGCATTGTTAATGGGATTACAAAGTTTAGAATCATGATTAGCATGATCAGCAACCTATGTCATAACATAATCAATTAAGTTTCAGATCTGAAAAGTATAATTGCTGCATGTGGTGATGATCATAGGATTCAAACCCTTTTGGTATCAAATATAATGACCTGCGATGTGATCTGTAATGTCATGTAATTTTTCAGATGCCTGCATGCATCTTATTTGATATTTTGAGAGGCCTGCATGCCTACTAAAAGGGGATGTAATTTATTATTATTTTTATTTTATATCTGGTTGTATTTCTGTGATGTGATGTACGTCACCGATCAAATCGAAGATAGTGCATAAGATGAACGACGATCTAAGCGGTTGATGGCGATTGGATCAAGAGTTGGTCAAGGATCGAATCAAGGAGGCTTGGAACCAATTCAAGAGTTGAAGACCAGTTGATCGATTGACGTGCATGTGCTTGTAATATGACCTAATTAGAATCCATGATCATCACCTATTTAAAGTTTAGCTTTATTCATTGCTGCGATTATAACTGCCTGCGATGTGAATGAGAGCGGGGTAGATAGGTTTACATGTGATGTAGCAAACCCAATGAGACCTAAACTAAAACCTCCTCAATCAAGTCGAGAGTGAACCAACATGAGCGAGTCATATTAGATTAATTGATCTAATTGGTGTCTAGGAAAGCATGAAAGGTGGTTACTTAATTAGGACCTTACTCTCTGAGTAAGGGGAGCCTCCCACCTGCTTACCTGGCCAATTGTTCGATTACCTCTTATGAAGAGCTCAAGGTTGCAAACACTAAGACATGATTAATCAATATTAAGTCAATAGGTCTTCCACCGTAGTAGAGCTGCTAAGATTTTTCTGATGTTGATTTGTCTCGGTTGGATACTGTGGGCAAGTTGCATCGGGGGGCTGGACCTCTCTATAGACATGAGATGTTGTAGGGTAAAGGTGGGGTTGGGCACCAATAACTGTTAGGTGAGGACCCAATGATGACTTTATTTCTACGGTTATACGGTGGGTCTGACTTAACTAAGAAATGGGACCAATAACTATTAGGTGAGGTTTTCATGGCTTAGAGACCAAGTAGCACTGCAACATGCTTGAGAAGCATTGTACAAGAGTTGTACACTCATCCATTTATGTGTCACCAA
Source organism: Phoenix dactylifera (assembly GCF_051530095.1). Classification (NCBI taxonomy): domain Eukaryota; kingdom Viridiplantae; phylum Streptophyta; class Magnoliopsida; order Arecales; family Arecaceae; genus Phoenix; species Phoenix dactylifera. The sequence goes on from NC_143195.1 coordinate 16,565,726, forward strand.
TAACTGTTAGGTGAGGTGGCCTATAAATCGGGGGGACCGCAGCACCCACTAGAAATCCTAGTCGTGTAGGTTTTCCGTTTTCCTACCAGGGGAGTATGAGGAATTCGAGAAAATAGTGGGAGGCACATTTGTTCTAAAAGACCTTAGAACAAATTAAGATTAAGTACAAAATTCTAACTAGAATCTTTACTCTCTGAGGTTTACAATGTCAGCTTTTAAACTTTTAACTCATATCCTATAGAACAACCGTTTGACCAAACCCAATTATAAAGACTGGCTCAGCAAATTTCAAAATAGTTTTGAATTGTGAGAAATTAGGGTATGTGCTAGACCATGGAATCCCCGTATTACCAATCTGTCCGATCACTGATCAGCGTAAGACGCATGCCAAGTGGACGAACGATGACAATAAAGTTAGGTGCTACATAATGGCATCCATGTCCAATAAATTATAATGCCAGCATGAGAACATGAAGATTGCCAAGGACACATTAAATCACCTGCAATAGTTGTATGATGATCAGAGTCACACAGCTTGGTTTGAATGTCCAAGAGGCTCTTCAAGGCCAAGATGCGCGATGGGCAGTCTATCCATGATCATGGTTTGACCATGATAAAGGACTTAGAGAAGCTTGAGAAGCTCGGCATGACCATGCATAAGGAATTGCAAACGGATTTGATCCCACAATTCCTTGTAGCTTCATATGAACAGTTTATAGTAAATTGCCATATGAACAAGATTGTATGCACCAAAACAGAATTGTTAAATAAATTGATAACTACCTTAGGGCCTTTGAAGAGTTCAAGGAGCATCGTTCTCGCTGTCGAGTTGGTTTCTACTTCCAACAGAGAGTCTATTTGGAAGAAGAAGAAGCCTGCGAAGAAGCAGAAGACTGAGAAAATGCCAAGTAAGGAAGTTCCAAAAAAAAAGCCAATTGCAAGGAAAAGTGTTTCCATTACATCATGGACGACCATTGGAAGAGGAACTGTCCTACATACATGGGAAGCATAAAAACATGAAGGGTGATAGACCTTCAGAAGATATGTCAGATATGCTCAGGATACTTAGGGATTGTTACCTGTTGCTAGCAGAAATTTGATTTCTGTATCTTGTTTAGCACAAAAAGATTTTTATAAGACTACTGTTCCATTTATTTGAGAAATAAATTGGTTCAACATGATTTTATGATTGACAGTCTTTATCACATACATATGGATGTATATGTGAATGTATCTAAGCAAACAGTAAATACCATAGGATCTAATAGATCCAGAAATGAAATAAATCTAAAGTATTTGTGGCACCTCAAGCTTTGCCATATAGGAGAAGACAGAATAAACAAATTGGAGAAACATGAGCTTTTTGGCTCATTGACTTTCGAGTCATATTTGATTTGTAAATTCTGCCATCAAGGAAAGATGGCCAAATTATCCTTTGTAGGACACAGGAGGTCCACTGAAATACTTACCCTAGTACACACTGATGTGTGTGGCCCATTCGATGTACATTCTAGGGATTGTAATTTTTTACTTCATTTATCAATGATTACTCGCGGTATGGATATGTGTATGATACACAAATCTGAAACTTTTGAAAGGTTCAAAGAGTTGAGATATGAAGTAGAAAAATAAACAGAAAAACTCATGAAGGTTCTTCAATCAGATCGAGAAAATGAATACCTTAGTGGAGAGTTCTGTGATTATCTCAAGGAGAATGGTATAGTTTCATAAAGGACTCCTCCTGGTACACCTTAGCTCAACGGAGTGTCAGAGAGGAGGAATCAGACTCTATTGGATATGGTCCGGTCCATGATGAGCTTCACTGATTTACCCTTGTTTCTTTAGATAGATGCCCTATTTTCAACTATTTACTTATTGAATAGAATTCCCTCTAAAGTTCGTTCCTACCACACCATATGAGATATGACATGGTAAGAAGCTGAGTCTTGGTTATCTCAAGATTTGGAGATGTCCAGCTCAACTCAAGCGACAACAGGCGGACAAGTTAGAGGATAGGACAATTAATGCTCATTTTATAGAATATCCTAAAGAGTCATTAGGATACGACTTTTCGTCCCAATGGATCATAAAGTGTTTGTGAGCCTAGATGCTATCTTCATGGAAAATAGTTTATCCTTGACTGAAATAGTGGGAGGAAAATTGAGCTTAAAGAGAAAGTCTTTAAAACAGCAACGAGCCATTGTGCCTATAGAACCTATTTATATTAAGCCAGTACACGTAGTACCTCCTCCACCCCGTAAATCTAGTAGGATCTCCCGTCCGCCTGAAAGGTACTTAGGTATGCTTATAGAGGATGTAGAGGAAGTGTTCCTCATGGGAGATAGGGATCAAGGTAAGGATCTTAATACCTACAACGAGGCGGTATTAGACATCAATTCCGAGAGATGGCTGGAAGCGATGAAGTCAGAGATGGACTCCATCTATTCCAACCAAGTCTGGATCTTAGTAGATCCACCAGAAGGTATAGTACCTATTGGGTATAAATGGATCTACAAGAGGAAATTAAGTTCGGATGATTAGGTAGAGACCTATAAGGCAAGGCTAGTGGCGAAAGGTTATAGTCAGTACGAAAGTACTGATTATAAGGATACTTTTCACCCTGTAGCCATGCTGAAGTCCATTCGAATATTGCTTGCTATTGCAGCATAATATAATTATGAGATATTGTGATAGTGATCACAAGGTCTGTAAACTGCAAAGGTCCTTCTATGGACTAAAGCAAGCATCTCGGAGTTGAAACACTCGTTTTAACGATATAATCAAATCGTTTGATTTCATCAATAACGAAAAGAAACCATGTGTATATAAGAAAGTTAGTGGGAGGGCTATTGCATTCTTCATATTGTACATAGATGATATCCTTCAAATTGGGAATGATATTCCCATACTAACATAGGTCAAGGTTTGGTTGTGTAAGGAATTCTCCATGATAGACCTTGGGAAAGCATCCTATATCTTGAATTAAGGTTTATAGAGATAGATTTAAAAGGATGCTTGTCCTGTCACAGAATACATATATTGAGGGAGTGCTGAAGAGGTTCGGCATGGAAACCTCTAAAAGGGGATTATTATCCCTTAGGCATGGGATAAATCTCTCCAAGAAGATGTGCCCCAACACATCTGAAGAGATTCAACGGATAAGCAAGATCCCTTATGCTTCGGCTATAGGGAGCCTCATGTATACCATGCAATGTACGTGACTTGATATAGTACATGCTGTGAGTGTCACGAGCATATATCAGTCAAATCCAGGCAAGAAGCGCAGGATAGCTGTGAAGAACAGTCTTGAGTACTTAAGAAGAACTAAGGATATGTTCTTGGTCTTTGGGAGAAGATAAGAGTTGAAGGTAGAAGGATGCACACATATTGATGATAGAAAGTCTACACTAGAATACGTGCAACAGTGGTTCAGTAAATTGGAAGAGTTCCAAACAACCGATCATTATAGATTCTACCTTAGAAGCTGAATGTCAAACCGTCTCTAGGGGTGCAGTGGAAACTTTTTGGTTTAAGAAGTTCATTGCAGAGTTAGGTGTAATGTCATCAGATGCCATAACACTCTACTGCAATAACAAAGGCACCATAGCACTAGCTAAGGAGCCAAAGGTCTCATCAGAAACTGTTGCCCAAGGTGACAAGCCAAGAGGGGGGGGGGTGAATTGGTTTCTCTTGATTTTTACTATCTTATTTATGTCAATTGATGAGTTAGTGGAATTTAACAAAGCACAATACAAACACACAAGAAGTATAGTGGTTCGGTGCTCTCCTAAGCACCTACGTTCACTCCCCAAGCGACCCCTTAGGAATTCACTATAATCCTGCGGATTACAGTTGGATTATTTTCCGGGCTCATAATCCAAAAACCTTTACACTTTGGTTTTCCGGGATCACCAAAAATCTATGCTGGTTTTATGGGCTCACCAACGAACCTATGTTGGTTTTCCGGGCTCACCAACGAACCTTTACAATTGGTTTTACGGGTTCACCAATAAACCTACACCGTTGGTTTTGCGGGCTTACCAACAAACCTTTACAAGATGATTAATAAAAGAAGTAAGAAGATTTAAGCTCCTAGATGAGCAAATATAACAATTATAATCTACAAAGAAGAGTTTAGAGAATAGTTATCGCTTGATGAGACTTCTCTCTTCTTTGTCAAGGATGCTTCACTCTTCAACGGTGGATGGAGCTCTTAATGACTCTTGGAATCTGCTCAACCACTTTCTTTTGACTCTTGAATGAAGCACTTGGATGAAGAAGATTAGGACACTTGTCTTTCTTGTGTACTCTGATATTTTGCAAAAGAATGTTTTCTCTGATGAATAGTGCCACTTTAAATAGTTTCCTTCATCCATTGGACAAGCCCCAATGGTTAGAATTCAAAAACTAGCTGTTACTCACTGTTGGAAGGTCAAAAAGTACTTCTGCAGAACTAGCTGTTATGCTTCTGCCCGTGCTTGGGTCGACTCAACTTTTACTGGGGTCGACCCAACTTTCACTTGGGTCGACTCAACCTTTCCTTGGGTCGACCCTCTCAGAACCACAGAACCTTGTATTTCAGCCTTCCTTCACTTGGGTCGACTCAACATCTTTTTGGGTCGACTCAAGGTTCAGTTGGGTCGACTCAACTTCCACTTGGGTCGACCCTCTCAGGGTTTCCAGAGAACCTAATTTTGAATGTCATTGCCTTTGGGTCGACCCTCTCAGTGTTTGGGTCCTCTCAAGTTTGGGTCGACTCAACTTCCTCTTGGGTCGACCCTCTTAGTGTTTCTAGAGAACTGTTTTCTTGAGGCTTGAGAGGCTTGAGGTTTGGGTCGACTCATCCTTTCCTTGGGTCGACCCAACTATTGTTCATCCGTGCCATTTTTGCAGAAGTGTGCCAGATGCTTTCTTGATGTGCTGGGGTCGACCCAATCAACCTTGGGGTCGACTCAATCCACACTTTGCTGCAACTCAAGATTAGATTCATCCATATAAACAATGAAATGCATCTTTATCTTATTATACGAATTGTTCTGAGAGTAACAGACTTATAAATGATATATCGAATTAACTTGTAACATACTTTTGATTATTGTATTAATCATCAAAATACTACTATCATCCTCAATCTCTCCCTTTTTGATGATTACAAAATATAGAGTATGACCCTATTGATACTTATTTTAAAATTAGTTTTAAACGAGCTCAAGTTGCTGAATTTCAGCTTTTCAAATTTGAGAGTGAAGTCTCCCCCTATTTCATCCAAATGTTTCCAATTTGACTTTTTGAATTACTCCCCCTTTCTTTTATATTTCATTAAAGATGAAACTTCAAAAATTTGAGATAAAGCATGAGTTTCAGATTATGTATCGAGGTGTGAAAGGTATGTGCCAAATTCTGAAATTCTATGTGCCAAATTCTGAAATTCAATATAAATTTTAGATTTGATCATTTTTATTGTTACAAATTGCTCCCCCTTAAATGTATATGCTTTTCTATTATAATTTTCAACTTGTTTGACAACTTATTTCTCTTTCCTTACTTCTCTCCCTTTTTGTTATGGTGCATGGGAATAGACACAATAATTAACAAACATTTCAACTTCATTGATCAAAATGGAACATTGTAGTACAATAATGCCAAAACAAAAATAAATACAATGTTCCTCAATCAAAGTTCAAAGTACATGATCAACACAAAATACATATGAGAACTAGATACATATCCTAGGCTCTAAACAGAAATGCTAATATCAGCCTAGGGGGTATCTAATGGTTGTGATCTAGTCCTCATCCTCCTAGCATAAGTGGCGAGGGGAGGTCGAGCCTGATGGGACTGAGTCTGGCGTGGAGCTCGGTGAGCTGGATGACTCTGTGCCGAAATCTCTGACTCAGCTGCCTGTGGCACAGATGGTCCATGAACCTCTCTCTCTCTCCGTAGAGCTCCTATCTGCTCTCTAAGATCACTGATCTCAGCAGTCATGATATCTAGTCTGCTCGTCAGCCCATCAGTGATAGTCCTCGCCTGAGCTGACATAAGCTCAGTCATCCTACTCCAAAACTCATCTGTGTCTCCCGTAGGAACGGATGACGAAGGTCCAGCCTCTGAAGGTGCAGTAGGATGATCCGTATGCTCCTCATCCTCAGGGATAGGGTCTCCAATATCTGGTGCATCACCCTCTGGTGCATCACCCTGAATCCCTGCTCCAGCACGTACCCACTGCCCGTTCACCTTCTCATAGCCCATGAGAATAAGGGATCGTGCAGTGTATGTGTCAGTGAAAAGTAGATGCCTGGAGATCTCTCCCTCTACAGATATGTCGTGCTGTCGGAAGATCAAGGTGAGTATCATACCATAAGGCAGGGAGACTCTGGAGTTGCATATCACCTTCCTCATCTGCCTCAGTATCATGGCCGGGAGATTCAGGGGAATGCCCTGAATAATATGCTCCATAACAACCAGATCTCGCTCTGAAATGAGATCAAATCTCCCGCTCTTCGGAAACAAAATCCGACCAATGAAGTTGTGCAACAACCTCATTTCCGCTGAAAGAGAGCTTGCTATTACATTTTCCGAGTAGTCGAAGTCTTCATTCTCAAGAATCAACTGCAAGGCTCTCAATTTGTTTTCTGGCTTTTCTGGAGTTGCTCCTTCGCAGGGGAGATGAAGCAACTCACTCAACCTCTCTTCAAAAACTCGAACCCTAACTCCTCGAACTTCCGATATAAGCCCTCCCATCCCAGTTTTGAGGAAGGCATAGAACTCACGGACTAATCCCGGGTAGATCACCACATCTAGGGAGCAAAGATACTCCCATCCTTGCCTTCGGATCCATTCCCCCAAACGGAACCCTTCTTGATCCAAAAACTTGGAATGGATCCTTCTCCCCGTTGTAACCGGTCTCCCCGCAAATTTTGCAAGTTGTACTGAAGGGGAGGGAGGAGGAGGTGGCTCTACACGTGTCTCACCTTGCGGAGACACTGTAGATGGCTCTGTAGCTTTCTTATCCGCACGTGTGATCCGTGAAACTCTCCCGGATCGCTTGGCTACGGCTCTCTTGGGTCCCATTTCTCCAAGATCTTGATGTAATCTACTGTTTGGAGATGATTGGAGGAGATTTGAGAGTGGGGAATAGGGTTTTCGGAAGAGGACAAAGTGAAAACAGTGCCCTAGATAGCTCACGGGTCCCCCTTTTAACAGTGGGGTCCCGACGTTGGGTCGACTCAAGATTTTTCTTGGGTCGACTCAACGTTGGGTCGACCCTATTCTGGGTTGGGTCGACCCAAGTTCAGAAATTTTTCTTTCTCTTCCTTTTTCCTTCTAAAAATTTTCCTTGCTTCCAATCCTTACAAATTCTTTCTGGGACAATGATACATGAGTAAGGAATCTATAGATGACAAGTTTGACTCATGTTTCATGGGTTTTTAGAAATGGAGGAGTGTATCATGAGACTGCTTGATCCCTTTTATATCTCTTCAATAAAAAGGATCACATATGCCTAATTCCCTCCTAAGCGTGCAAAATCTATCTTCACTCAAAGGTTTTGTGAATATGTCAGCTAATTGTTTCTCAGTACATACATGCTCAATACATATGTTTCCATTTTGCACATGATCTCTAATAAAATGATATCTTATTTCAATGTGTTTGGCTTTAGAATGCTGAACCGGATTTTTAGTAAGGTTGATGGCACTAGTATTATCACACTTTATAGGAATGTTATCTAGCTTAACTTCATAGTCCTCTAGTTGTTGCTTAAGCCATAGTACTTGAGCACAACAACTGCCGGCAGCTATATATTCAGCTTCAGCTGTCGACAGTGCCACTGAATTCTGCTTTTTGCTAAACCATGATACTAAGTTATTTACTAAAAATTGACATGTTCCACTAGTACTCTTCCTATCTAATTTGCATCCAGCAAAATCAGCATCTGAGTATGCAAGCAAATTTAGACAGGAGTCTCTCGAGTACCATAATCCTATGTTTGTAGTTCCTCTTAAATATCTAAGGATTCTTTTAACAGCACTTAAATGTGACTCCTTAGGATCTGATTGGTATCTAGCACATATTCCTACACTAAACACGATGTCTGGTCTACTAGCAGTAAGGTAGAGCAAGGATCCAATTAATCCTCTATAAAGCTTAATATCAATATTCTTTCCTTTCTCATCTTTGTCTAGCTTACTAGTAGGATTCATTGGAGTGCCTACTCCCTTGTGATTTTCATTCCCAAACTTCTTTAGTATTTCCTTTGTATACTTAGTTTGATGAATGAAGATACCTTCCTTAGTTTGTTTGATTTGTAATCCTAGAAAGAAACTTAGTTCTCCCATCAAACTCATCTCGAATTCTCCGTGCATTAAATCAGCAAACTCTTTGCAAAGATTATCATTTGTGGCACCAAAGATTTTGTCATCTACATATATTTGTACCACTAGCAGATTTTCGTCCTTTCTTTTGAGAAAAAGTGTTTTATCTACATTTCCTCTACTGAAGTCATTATTTAGTAGAAATTTGCTTAATCGATCATACCAAGCCCTAGGTGCTTGCTTCAATCCATATAATGCCTTATGTAGTCTAAACACATGTTTGGCAATTCATGATTCTCAAAACCAGGAGGTTGCTCTACATATACTTCTTCTTCTATAAAATCGTTTAAGAATACACTTTTTACATCCATTTGATACAATTTGAAATTCATGAAACATGCAAAGGCTAGAAGTAATTTAATAGCCTCTAATCTAGCTACAGGAGCAAATGTTTCATCAAAATCTATTCCTTCTTCTTGATTGTATCCCTTAGCTACAAGTCTAGCTTTATTTCTTATAACTAACCCATTTTCATCTAATTTATTTCTAAAGATCTATTTTGTTCCAATTACAAAGTTATGTTTGGTCTTTCAGTTAATGTCCATACATTACTTCTTTTGAATTGATTTAATTCTTCTTGCATGGCATTTATCCAATTGGTATCTTTTTCAGCTTCTTCATAAGTCTTAGGTTCTAACTGGGAAACAAAAGCAAGATAATCATTTAAATTTCTAAGAGAGGATCGAGTTCTTACCCCTTGAGATGGATCACCAATGATTAAGTCTTTAGGGTGTCCATATGCATACCTCCATTCCTTTGGCAAGTTTTGAGATTGTGGTGGCACGTAATCATTTCCCTTATCTTGAATTGGCACGTCATCAAGATTTAACTTTTCAAAGTTAATAATTCCTGCATCATCATCAAGAATATTTTCTTGCCTAGCAGACTCACTATCAGACTCATCAAATATGATATTAACTAACTCTTCGACTACAAGAGTTCTTTTATTGAACACTCTGTATGCCCTGCTAGATGTGGAGTATCCTAAGAAGATACCTTCATCTGACTTGGCATCAAATTTACTTAGATCCTCCTTGCCATTGTTTAAAATGAAACATCTACGTCCAAATACTCTAAGATATTTAGCGGTTGGTTTCTTATTCTTCCAAAGTTCATAAGGAGTTTTCTTGGTTATAGGTCGTATTAAAATCCGATTTAGAATATGGCAAGCAGTGCTTATAGCTTCAGCCCAAAAGTACTTTGGAAGATTTGACTCGCACAACATCGTGCGTGCCATTTCTGCCAAGGTCCTATTTTTTCTTTTAACAACCCCATTTTGTTGAGGCGTTCTAGGTGCTGAAAATTGATGTGAGATACCATTTTCATTACAAAATTCTTCAAAGTGTTGATTTTCAAATTCAGTTCCATGATCACTTCGAATTGTTATTAAGGTGAGCTTCTTTTCATTTATGATATAATTATAATGTTTCAAGATTTCTGAAAATGCTTCATTCCTATGTGCCAAAAATGAAACCCATGTCTATCTTGAAAAATCATCTACTATAACTAGTCCATACTTCTTCCCTCCTAGACTCGCAGTTCTAGTGGGTCCAAATAGATCCATATGTATGAGTTCAAAAGGCCTAGTTGTTGATACTATATTCTTTGATTTAAATGATGATTTTGTTTGTTTTCCTAATGAGCATGGTCCACAAATTTTGTCCTTTTCAAAGATCAATTTTGGCACATCTTTTATTAATTCCTTCTTGACTAGTTTTGATATTAATTCCATACTAGCATGTCCTAGTCTACGATGCCAAAGCCAACTTGTTTCATTTTTCTTTTCTTCATTAGTAATTAAACATAATCCATTTTTCTTACCTAATTCATGAAGATCTACCATGTAAATATTTCTTTGCCTTTGTCCTATAAGTACAATGCTATTATCTTTAGGATTTGTGATTATGCATACTGATGCTTCAAATGTGACTTTAAACCCTTTATCACAAAATTGACTTATGCTAAGTAGGTTATGTTTCAAACCATTAACTAATAAGACATTTTCTATGAAGGTAGATGGAGTAATGAAAATTTTACCCTTTCCAATGATATATCCTTTTTCATTGTCTCCATAGGTTACTACTCCACCCTTCTTAGATTCCAAGGTGACAAATTGGTCTACGTCACCGGTCATGTGTCTTGAACAGCCGCTATCTAGATACCATCGTTTATCCACTTTATTAGCTGCAAGACACCCTTCATCGTCATTGGCCATATGGCATATTTGGGCCGTCTCTTGATGATCTTCCTCTTCCGAACTTGACTCCTCACTTTCACTCCATTCAGCCATGAAGTTCTTCTTTTTAAGTTTTCTTGCCATCCACTTTAGTTCCGGACAATCTATCTTATAATGCCCGGTCTTGTTACACTCATAACAAATAGGTGTTTCCTTTTCCTTTTCTTTGTCCTTACCCTTTTCTTTGCTTGAGCTACCTTTGAAGAAGGGTTTCTTTTTATGAAATCTCTTCTTACCTCTCATAAATTTTCTGAATTTTCTTCCAAGCATAGCCATCCCTTCTTCATCAAATTCATCATCATCATCAGATTCTTCCGACTCAGTTTTTTGTTTTGGAGTGGTAGACTTTAGGGCAATGGTCTTTCTTCTCTTGACCTCATCTTCTGAATTTTGCCTCATGGTCAATTCATGGGTCATGAGTGATCCTAGAAGTTTCTCTAATTGCAGTGTATTGAGATCCTTTGCTTCCTGAATTGCGGTTACCTTGGCCTCCCAAACTCTTGGTAGAGACCTGAGAATTTTTTGCACCAATTCAGAGTTAGTATAAGATTTTTCTAAACTCTTTAGCCCATTTATAATTTCAGTAAAACGAGTAAACATATCAGTTATGGACTCAGTGGATTTCATTTTAAATAATTCATACTTATGTACTAATATGTTTATTTTTGACTCCTTAACTTGATTAGTTCCTTCATGTGTGACCTCAAGTTTGTCCCAAATTTCTTTTGCAGAGATGCATGTAGATATTCTATTGAATTCACTTACATCTAATGAACAGTAAAGTACATTAATCGCTTTAGCATTTAATTGTGCTAATCTTCTATCACTTTCATTCCAATACATTTCTGGTTTGGGTATGATAGTTCCCTCTATACTAATTGTGGGTGTGTGAGGTCCTCTAGTTATAATATACCACAAATCATAGTCTAGAGCTTGAATGAATATCCTCATCCTAGCTTTCCAGTATGTGTAATTTGTGCCATTAAATAGAGGAGGTCTATTTGTGGATTGCCCCTCACTCATACAACATCTCACTTGGGTTGTCATGATCTTTAACTCTTGATTGTGAGATCAACAAATACTATTGGAGCACCTTGCTCTGATACCACTTGTTGCCCAAGGTGACAAGCCAAGAGGGGGGGTGAATTGGTTTCTCATGATTTTTACTATCTTATTTATGTCAATTGATGAGTTAGTGGAATTTAACAAAGCACAATACAAACACACAAGAAGTATAGTGGTTTGGTGCTCTCCTAAGTACCTACGTCCACTCCCCAAGCGACCCCTTAGGAATTCACTATAATGCCGCGGATTACAGTTGGATTGTTTTCCGGGCTCACAATCCAAAAACCTTTACACTTTGGTTTTCCGGGATCACCAAAAATCTATGTTGGTTTTACGGGCTCACCAACGAACCTATGTTGGTTTTCCGAGCTCACCAACGAACCTTTACAATTGGTTTTACGGGTTCACCAATAAACCTACACCGTTGGTTTTGCGGGCTTACCAACAAACCTTTACAAGGTGATTAATAAAAGAAGTAAGAAGATTTAAGCTCCTAGATGAGCAAATATAACAATTATAATCTACAAAGAAGAGTTTAGAGAATAGTTATCGCTTGATGAAACTTCTCTCTTCTTTGTCAAGGATGCTTCACTCTTCAACGGTGGATGGAGCTCTTAATGACTCTTGGAATCTGCTCAACCACTTTCTTTTGACTCTTGAATGAAGCACTTAGATGAAGAAGATTAGGGCACTTGTCTTTCTTGTGTACTCTTTGATATTTTGCAGAAGAATGTTTTCTCTGATGAATAGTGCCATTTTAAATAGTTTCCTTCATCCATTGGACAAGCCCCAATGGTTAGAATTCAAAAACTAGCCGTTACTCACTGTTGGAAGGTCAAAAAGTACTTCTGCAGAACTAGCCGTTATGCTTCTGCCCGTGCTTGGGTCGACTCAACTTTTACTGGGGTCGACCCAACTTTCACTTGGGTCGACTCAACCTTTCCTTGGGTCGACCCTCTCAGAACCACAGAACCTTGTATTTCAGCCTTCCTTCACTTGGGTCGACTCAACATCTTTTTGGGTTGACTCAAGATTCAGTTGGGTCGACTCAACTTCCACTTGGGTCAACCCTCTCAGGGTTTCCAGAGAACCTAATTTTGAATGTCATTGCCTTTGGGTCGACCCTCTCAGTGTTTGGGTCGACTCAACTTCCTCTTGGGTCGACCCTCTCAGTGTTTCCAGAGAACTGTTTTCTTGAGGCTTGAGAGGCTTGAGATTTGGGTCGACTCATTCTTTCCTTAGGTCGACCCAACTACTGTTCATCCGTGCCATTTTTGCAGAAGTGTGCCAGATGCTTTCTTGATGTGCCGGAGTCGACCCAATCAACCTTGGGGTCGACTCAATCCACACTTTGCTGCAACTCAAGGTTAGATTCATCCATATAAACAATGAAATGCATCTTTATCTTATTTTACGAATTGTTCTGAGAGTAACAGACTTATAAATGATGTATCAAATTAACTTGTAACATACTCTTGATTATTGTATTAATCATCAAAATACCACTATCATCCTCAGAAACCGAAGCACATAGAGCGGCAGTTTAACCTAATAAGTGACTACCTCGAAAAGAAATAAGTAGAGGATCAAAGAGTAGACTCCACAAGAAATGTGGTGGACCCATTCACTAAGCAGATAAGTCAACAGAAAACTGAAATGCATCTTGAGAAGATGGGGCTTAGGTTTATGGCTGATTGGCTTTAGTGCAAGTGGGAGATTGTTAGAAGTATGCCCTAGAAGCTAATTTGGCTGACGCATTATTTTATTCTGGAACATAAATTTGTACTTGACCTAATTAAGTTGGGCATTCTTTTCATTCATGTTCTTATGTGTCCATGAATCGTCCAAAGAATTAATAAGATGATGAAGCATATTCTCAAGAGTTGAGAATTTGAGGCATGTGTCATTGGTGATTAATTCCTGAATTGCTCCTGATCGATGGATCATCACGAGGACGGTGATTGATCCGATCAGTGCACACATCACTTTCCTTACGGATGGACGAGACTCGAGTCCATAGTGTAGGGACACTGAAGTGATAGTGCAGGTGCTTGTTAGAGAACAAGGATACTGAGCGTGACCAAGACAAGAAGTCACTTGGATGTCTATCCACTCGTCAGTGACTTGCTTGATGTTGCGGTAGTATGACTGGTCCTTTGACCTGCGATGCTTCGGTTGCTCACAGTGAGGTTATTGTAGTTTGACTGCACACATACATGGTCTCTAGCCATATGGGTCCATGCAGTATAGATTGACTGCAGTAGGTTCATTGTAGGAGTAGGGTATGCACCTATAAGGAATCTATCGACCTTGATAGATAAGGAAAGATCCTATGTGATTTATAAGACTGAGTTCGTAAGACCTCGGCTGGGGCAGATTGTACAGTGGAGAAAGAGTTTTTCACTCTCGAGCTTAAGTCGAATAAATCTTGACATATGACGGACGATTGGGTTTGACGAGTTGTTTATGACCTCCGTCCTATAGGGATCCATGATAGTAGGACTGTATCATACGATAACTGCACCTAGAGGTTCATCATTCCATTTTGCTGGATAGCCACTACATGCTGCTAGGTGTCACTGGTGGATGGTGAGACTCACAGAAATTATTTCGATGATCGATAAACCCTAATGAGTAAAGTTGGAATCGTTCCGACCCATTGAAAGGAGTTTTCAATGACATTATGATAGAGATCACAATATATCTCACTACCAGTCTGAATAGAACCTATGGGGTCACACACACTAGAAGTATTGACCGATCCGATGGTTGAAAAGTGATTATGAATCACGAGTAATCAATTCAATTGATAATAAATTGAAGAAGGAACAATAGGAATTAATTAATTGGACTTAAACGCGAAACCTACTTGGAGTAGGATTTCTGGAGTCCTAATTGGATTAGGACTGGGAGTCCTACTTGGAGTAGGACTGGGATTCCTATTTAGAGTAGGATTCCTACAATCCTAATTAGATTAGGATTTTGAATTCAATTTGGATTCCTACTTAGAATAGGATTCCTAGAAGTCCTAATTGGATTAGGACTTCGGATTCAAATTAGAGTCCTAATTGGATTAGGACTAAAATTGAATAAATCCTAATTGGATTGGAATTTCTTAAGTCCTAATTAATATTAATCTAATGAATTAACAAGACTCCTAATTGGATTAGGATTGAAGAGTTCAATTGAGTCAAAATTGATTTAAATTCTAATTGGATTAGGACTTACCTAGATTAGACCCAAAATTGGTTTACCCTTGGACTAAGCCTAATTAGATTAGGGCTTAGCCACATTAGGGCATCCCAATCCTCCTTAGAGGAGGATTAGGGCTAACCAAGAGGGAGGGGCGCAAATAAAAGAGGGGTCGGCGCCCCTCTTGGAAATAAGTCAAGGGCTCCTAACTTGTAGGAGCCCTTCATGCCTTTAAAAGGAGAAGTGGGCGGCACCCTAGGGCATTCAATTGAAGCCCTCTCCCTCTCCAATTCGTGGCCACCCTTTCTCCCCTTGGTTTTCAGCCGCAAGCAAGGTGAGAAGAAAAGAAAGCTTGGCGGCCATCTTCTTCCCTCCTCCTTGGTTCCAATGCAGGGAAAAGGAAGTAGGCTGCAGGGGCTTTGATTCTTCTTCAAACTTCATCCTTCTTCCTCCTCCTCCCAAGCACAATCAAGGGTTGATTCAAAGGGAGGACATCAACCATTAAAAGAAGTCTCTGCAAGGGAGCTAGCACCCCGGGGAGACAAGAAAGCTTTGATCGGATCTCTACTTCGTGTGGATACCCGTAGAGGCCGGACGCATGAATGGCTTCAAGCGAACCTTCATCCTAAATCACGAACTTCAGTTTGTGGTGATCATCTACCCGCACAAGGTGAAGATCTGATCTTCATAATTAGTTTAAAAGTTTTTAATTCTAATCTATCTACGAACGGTTATTGAACAACGTTCATAGGATGAACGATTGATCCCGTTTATGCCTCTTCCGCTGCATCTGAAATTTTTTTAATTTTCTGCGGCATGGGCGGGTTTCCAACAGACCCATGACTTGAGAGACTTGCACTTGACCTCCAGTCAGAATAGATAACCCGTGACAAACTAAGTTCGTCGGTCTACAAGCCAAATTTCAAATCACACTATTTTTTTAAAAAATTTATCTATATGACTGATTGGACGGAACTTGGTGTCTCCCAGCTCCCATCTTAGGAGGGCAAAGAAAATCCCATTCTTCAAGCGGTGATCATCCACGGATCCACCTCCCCCAAATCCCAGCTCTTCCATGAACGGCTCCTCCCTTCAATCACGCTCCCAGCTCTTCCGTGATCCCGGCGATTCCAGCACGTGCCAGCCCAACTGTTCCAAGCGATTCCATCTTCCATTCCGAGTCATCCCATGGTCCAAAGAGGAAATCCCAGCTCTTCCATGATCTTCTTCTTCAGCGTGCCAGCAATGCTCGCATCCTAGGGATCTCGCGATCATCCCAAATGCATCTTCAGCGCGTCCCCATTGCATCTCATCCCGCCTCTGCATCCACCTCTTCCGCATCAGAAGGAGGAGCAACTGTCCCCACGGATCCACGTCCTCCGATCCCAGCCGCTCTTGATTCTCCTCCCGAAATCCCAGCCATGATGCAAGCCGCGATCCAGCCAAGCTCTTCCACGTCCGAGCTCCACGGATCATCGCCTCCTTCCAGCGAAGATTTTGCAACGCCCGTCATCCGGAATCCCAGCGATCTTCACGCGGCGAAAATCCCAGCTGTCCGCCCAATTCCGCGATCATCGCCTCCTCCTAGCGATTTCAACATATCTCCAAGGACCTATAAGAAGAAGGGAGGAGAAGCAGGGAAGGGGAGCTCCGTGCGGGGTGGAGGCTAAGAACCAGGAAGGAGAGAGGTGTTCGGTTGAAGAAGAGGGAAGGAGAGGGTTCGGTTGGGGGAGAGAAGAAAGAAAGAAAACAGAGCATCCTCTGTTTTGGGAAGCAAGAGAATAAAAAAAAATTATAGCCACCGAGCATGCCACAGAGGAGTTTTCTAATTTCTGTTATTTCTTCCTTTATTTTTATGTTTTATTTTGTAGAAGGAGGAGGCACTAGGCTTCCAAACTTCAATTTATTTCTTTTGTAATTGTCCTTTTTATGCAATCCATAAATTTATTTTTATGCAATCTATGTTCTAAGTTTCAGTTTTCTTAAACACTGTTTTCATCCATGCCCAAGTTTTCCTCTGAATAGTCAAATATTTCATTAAATACATAAACACTTTTCGAATCTATACCTATCTTTTAGTTAATCTCAAATAGAAAATATTTTCTGGTAGACTAGAGAATCAGTCAACATTCCCGATGTAATGTTTTTCTTTTATTATTCAAAAATCAATTTTGAATCCGAGTGAACATTTTAATTTTTATGCAACTCCAATCATCTCCCTGTGGATCGACCTCTTACGACCACTATTCTTCGAGTAAAACAGGTAAGAGTAAAATTAATTTAAACTTTGTTTGTCGGTTCTAACAACGATCTGTTTAGCATATTTTTTTAGGTGAACAGGAATCGGACAACAAGATTTTGGCGCCATTGCCGGAGAGGCAAATCGAGAAGCAAGAACGATCACGAAGATCAAATCGGATTTTGGATGCCCGGAGTGAACGCACTCCGGTAGTAAATTTTTATTTTTTCTTATTTTGATTATTTTTAGTTAATAATTTCATAGTTATTAAATTCTGAAATTTGAAATTCAAAATTTAAAGTTTTTTTATTAAAAAAGTAAAAAAAATAAAATTGAAAAAAATATTAAAAAAATTGAAAACATTTTCAAAATTCAAAAATTCAAAAATTTAAATTCAAAATTTGAATTCTAAGATTCAAAATTTGAAATTTAAATAAAAAAATAAAAAAATAATTAAATCAAAAAAATAATAATTAAATATATATTATTTTTGCTAGTAATTGATAGGGTGCAATCCTCCAAGGTTATCATACCTCTATTGGGGCTCCTTACGGAGTAATCTCCAGAGCTTATTCAACGGGCATTCGGAGATTGACTGACACATAAGGATTGTGTTTAGTTTACATTCAAGTTATTGCTATATAAAAATAAAAAAAAATAAAAAAAATCTCAGTACGATGAAATCATGGAAGTCTTTAAAAATGTCCAAATAAATTTACCCTTCCTAGATGCCATCAGACAGATCCCCTCCTATACAAAATTCTTAAAAGAACTAACCACGGTGAAAAGGAAAATCAGTATTCCTAGGCAAGCTGTGATGGCGGCACAAGCCTCATCTCTTATTCAACAACAGATTGCCCCAAAATACAAGGACCCTGGTTGCCCCACTGTTGAAATTAAAATAGGAGAAACCATCATTTGGAGAGCCCTATTAGACTTAGGAGCAAGTGTAAACCTATTACCCTATCTGTCTACACCGAATTTGGTTTGGGGGAATTAAAGCCCGCAAGCATTACTTTGTCATTAGCAGATAGGACTATGAAGTGTCCTAAGAAAATTGTAGAGGATGTAATCGTAAAGGTAAATGAGTTTTACCACCCTGTGAATTTTGTAGTCTTCGAAACTGAACCAGTGAAAAATTCAGGTAGTCACATCCCGGTAATCCTTGGTAGACTATTTTTGGCCACTTCAAATGCTGTGATCAGTTGCCGAAATGGGATAATGACCTTAGCCTTTGGAAACTTGACCATCCAACTCAATGTCTTTCACAGTAGTAATCAACCATCTGAGATGGATGATTTAGAAGAAATTCACATGATTGAAAACATAATCAGCAAGTCCTTCGAGGAATCAAGTTATTCTGATCACTAGAAAGATGTTTGGCCCAATTCAGCAAAGATTGTGAGGAAGGAAAGTCGAATCAGGAGGTTAATGCATTGCTAGATTCCATTCCTGTAATGGATACTAGCAGATGGGCTACTAGTCCCAACTCGAATCCAAATTGGATGGCGAGTGTGCATCGACTACAGAAAGCTGAACGCCATGACTAGGAAAGACCACTTCCCACTACCTTTCATTGACCAAATGTTAGAACGTCTAGCTGGCCACTCTCATTACTGTTTCCTTGATGGTTATCCTGGATATAACTAAGTTCCAATTGCACGTGAGGATCAAGAGAAAACCACATTCACCTGTCTTATGGCACTTTTGCCTATCGTCGCATGCCTTTTGGGTTATGCAATGCATCGGCTACATTCCAGCGGTGTATGATGAGCATTTTCTCCGACATGGTGGAGAAATTTTTAGAAGTTTTTATGGATGACTTTTCTGTATTTGGATCTAATTTTAATGAATGTCTCCATCATTTGACCCTTGTTGTAGAACGATGTAAAGAGAAAAATTTAGTTCTTAACTGGAAAAAATGTCATTTTATGGTCCAATCAGGTATTGTTTTGGGACACATTGTGTCACCAAGGGGAATCGAGGTGGATAAAGCCAAAGTAGAATTAATTGCCAAGCTACCACCTCCCAAAACTGTTAGAAAAGTTAGATCCTTTTTAGGGCATGCGGGTTTTTACCGCCGATTTATCAAGGATTTCAGTAAATTGTCAAAATTCTTATGCGATCTGTTGGCGAAAGATGCTATTTTTAATCTTTCGCCGATTTGTATAACTGCTTTCGAAAGACTGAAGTTTGAACTAACCTCAGCACCCATCATAAGGTCCCCTGATTGGAATCTGCCATTTGAAATCATGTGTAATGCATCTGATTATGCAATAGGTACCGTCCTAGGTCAGCGAGTGGGGAAGCTTTCCCATGTGATTTATTATGCGAGCAAAACTCTGAATGACGCCCAACTTAACTATTCTACAACTGAAAAATAGTTGTTGGCTGTTGTCTTTGCTCTTGACAAATTTCATCCCTATCTGATAGGATCCAAGGTCATTATTTATTCTGATCATGCCACCCTTAAGTACCTTCTCACAAAGAAGGATGCCAAGGCAAGACTCATTCATTGGATCCTATTGCTTCAAGAATTTGATCTTGAAATACGAGATAAAAAGGGATCTGAAAATGTTGTAGCTGACCACTTGTCCAGATTAATTGTTGAATCATCTGGAGAATCCATGCATGTGTCCGAGACCTTCCCTGATGAACAATTAATGATGATTTCCCATACCAATGTTCCATGGTATGCTGATGTAGTCAATTATCTAGTTACTGAACGAATGACCAGTTCATGGACCAAACAAGAGAAATTTCGCTTCCTAGCTCGTATAAAATGGTATTTTTGGGATGAACCATACTTATTCAAATACTGTCCTGATCAAATCATCAGACGATGCATCCCTAAACATGATCAAAGGAATGTCCTTTTCTTTTGTCATGACCATGCTTGTGGTGGTCATTTTAGTGGGAAGAAAACTGCTGCAAAAGTTTTGCAGTGCGGATTTTATTGGCCCATACTTTTTCGAGATGCGCATGACTATTGTAAATCTTGCGATCGATGTCAATGATTAGGAAAACTTTCGAGAAAGAATGAGATGCCCCTGAACCCTATCTTAATTATAGAAATCTTCGATGTTTGGGGTATTGATTTTATGGGTCCTTTTCCTATGTCATTTGGGCATCAGTACATTCTTGTGGCAGTTGACTATGTATCAAAATGGATTAAGGCTATCGCATGTAAGACCAATGATCACAAAGTGGTGATCAAGTTCCTTAAAGAATCTATCTTTGCTCGTTTTGGCACCCCTCGTGCTATCATTAGTGATGGGGGGAAATATTTTTGTAATAAAATCTTTAAAGCCCTTATGAGAAAGTACAACATTAATCACAAGGTTAGTACACCATATCATCCACAAACAAGTGGACAAGTCGAAATTTCCAATCGGGAGATCAAGACCATCCTTGAAAAAACTGTTCATACATCTCGAAAGGATTGGTCTCTTAGGCTAACAGATACACTGTGGGCATATCGGACAGCTTACAAAACACCAATTGGAATGTCTCCATATAGAACTGTCTATGGCAAGGCCTGCCATTTACCTGTCGAGTTAGAGCACAAGGCCTATTGGGCAATTAAAAATTTAAATTTTGATCTTGACAAAGCGGGAAAACATAGGAAGCTTCAACTTGATGAGCTTGAAGAAATTAGAAACGATGCTTACGTGCGTGCCAAGAAGTACAAGGATCGCATGAAGATCATGCATGATAAAATGATCATTCGTAAGGAATTTCACCAAGGATAAAAAATCCTTCTATATGATTTTCGATTACATCTATTTTCTGAAAAACTTAAATCTCGCTGGACTGGCCCATACACACTAGAGAAAGTGCACCCGCATGGTGCAGTAGTAATATGCAATACCAAGGATGGTAGGTCCTTTCAAGTCAATGGACATCGTTTAAAACCATACCTTGAGTATTTGAGTCCAGAAGTCGATGAGACACTTCTGACCGACCCTGTCTATTATGAGTGAATCGGAATTGTCTGGCTGAAGACATAAAACTTAGCACTCTTGGGAGGCAACTTTACTGCCCTGGCCAAGGTCTTAGAACTCAGTCTAACAAATCACATAGGATCACTCCTCTTCTATCAAGGTCGATAGATTCCTTGTAGGTGCATACCCTACTCCTACAGTGAACCTACTGCAGCCAATATACACTGCATGGATCCATATGGCTAGAGACCATGTATGTGTGCAGTCAAACTACAATAACCTCACTGTGAGTAGCCGAAGCATCGCAGGTCAAAGGACCAGTCACACTACTGCAACATCAAGTAAGTCACTGACGAGTGGATAGACATCCAAGTGACTTCTTGTCTTGGTCACGCTCAGTACCCTTGTTCTCTAACAAGCACCTGCACTATCACTTCAGTGTTCCTACACTGTGGACTCAAGTCTCGTCCATCCAGAAGGAAAGTGATCTGTGCACTGATCGGATCGATCACCGTCCTCATGATGATCCATTGATCAGGAGCATTTAGAAATTAATCACCAATGATACATGGCTCAAATTCTCAACTCTTGAGAATATGTATCATCATCTTATTAATTTCTTGGACGATTCATAGACACATAAACAATATGAATGAAAAAGATGCCTTTTATTTATTCAATAATAAATAGTCAAGTACAAAATTATGTCCCTAGAATCAACAATGTGTCAGCCAAATTGGCTTCTAGGGCATACATCTAACAATCTCCCACTTGCACTAAAGCCAATTGGTCATATATCTTAGTCCCATCTTCTCAAGGTGGGCTTCAGTCTTTTGCTGACTCAGCTGCTTAGTGAAAGGGTCTGCCACGTTATCCGCGGAGTCTACTCTCTGCACCTCTACATATTTCTTCTCCACATAGTCGCGTATGAGGTGAAAGCGCCGCTCTATATGCTTAGACTTCTGATGAGACCTTGGCTCCTTAGCAAGGGCTATGGCGCCATTGTTATCGCAGTAGAGTGTTATGGCATCTGATGTCATCACATCCAGCTCTGCAATGAATTTCTTGAACCAGAAGCCTTCCTTAGTAGCTTCAGAGGCGGCGATGTATTCGGCTTCCATAGTAGAATCAGCAATGATCGGTTGTTTAGAACTCTTCCAATTCACCGTACCACCATTGCACAAGAACACGTATCCAGATGTTGACTTCCTGTCATCGACATCAGTCATGAAGTCTGAATCTGTGTACCCTTCTACCTTTAACTCTGATGATCCTCCAAAAACCAAGAATAAATCTTTAGTTCTTCTCAAGTACTTAAGAATATTCTTCACAGCTGTCCAGTGTTCTTCACCTGGATTCGACTGATATCTGCTTGTGACACTCACAGCAAGAGCTATATCAGGTCGTATACATAGCATGGCATACATGAGGCTTCCTATTGCCGATGCATAAGGAATCTTGCTCATGCGTTGAATCTCCTCAGATGTGTTGGGGCACATCTTCTTGGAGAGATGAATTCCATGCCTTAGGGGTAAGAGACCCCTCTTGGAGTTTTCCATGCTGAACCTCTTCAGCACCTCCTCTATGTACATCTTCTGTGAAAGGCCAAGCATCCTTTTAGATCTATCTCTATAGACCTTTATTCCTAAAATATAGGATGCTTCCCCAAGGTCTTTCATGGAGAATTCTTTTGACAACCAGACCTTGACCGAGGTTAGCATGGGAATATCATTCCCAATCAGGAGAATGTCATCTACGTACAGTACGAGAAAAACGACAGCACTCCCACTAACCTTTTTATAAACACATGGTTTCTCTTCGTTTTTGATGAAATCAAACGTTTTGATTGCATCATCGAAACGAGTGTTCCAACTCCGAGAGGCTTGCTTTAGTCCATAGATGGACCTTTGCAGCTTGCAGACCTTGTGATCTCCATCACTGGAAGTGAAACCCAAAGACTGTTCCATATAGATATCTTCATCAAGATATCCATTCAGGAAAGCAGTTTTCACATCCATCTGCCAGATTTCATAGTCATGAAATGCTGCAATGGCAAGCAATGTCCGGATGGATTTTAGCATGGCTACAGGTGAAAAGGTCTCCTGATAGTCAATACCTTCGCGCTGACTATACCCTTTCGCCACAAGCCTTGCCTTATAGGTCTCTACCTCTCCATCCGAACCTATCTTCCTTTTGTAGATCCATTTGCATCCAATAGGTACAATACCTTCTGGTGGATCTACTAAGGTCCAGACTTGGTTGGAATGCATGGAGTCTATCTCTGACTTCATAGCTTTCAGCCATTTCTCGGAATCGATATCAGATATCGCCTCGTTGTAGGTTTTGGGATCCTGTATGTGATCCCTATCTCCCACTAGGAACATTTCCTCGATATCCTCTTCTAGTATACCTAAGTATCTATCGGGAGGATGGGAGACCCTACTAGATCTACGAGGTGGTTGAGGGACATCGTGTACTGGCTCCTTATGAATAGGTTCTATAGGATCCATGACTCGTTGCTTTTCAGAGACTTTCTCTTCAAGCTCAATTTTTCTCCCACTGCCTCTATCAAGGATAAACTGATTTTCCAAGAAGATGGCATGACGGCTCACAAACACATTGTGATCCTCTGAGACGTAAAAATTGTATCCTAATGACTCTTTAGGATATCCTATAAAACGAGCACTTATGGTCCTAGCCTCTAACTTGTCCGCCTGTAGTCGCTTGACATGGGCCGGACACCCCCAAATCTTGAGATGACCCAGACTTGGTTTCTTACCATGCCATATCTCATACGGTGTGGTAGGAACGGATTTAGAGGAAACTCTATTCAATAAATAAATCGCTGTGAGTAAGGCATCTCCCCAAAGAAACATAGGTAAATCAGTGAAGCTCATCATGGACCTGACCATGTCCAACAGGGTCCGATTTCTCCTCTCTGACACCCCGTTGAGTTGAGGTGTACCCGGAGGTGTCCATTGTGAGACTATGCCGTTTTCTTTGAGATAGTCCCGGAATTCCCCACTAAGGTATTCTCCTCCTCGATCTGATCGAAGAGCCTTAAGAGGTTTTCCAGTTTGTTTTTCTACTTCATTCTTGAACTCTTTGAACTTTTCAAAGGATTCAGACTTGTGTCTCATAAGATACACATACCCATACCGTGAATAATCATCGGTAAAGGTAATGAAGTATGAATAACGTCCCCTGGCTAGCACATCGAATGGGCCACATACATCTGTATGTACTAGGGTAAGTATTTCGGTGGTCCTCTCCCCATGTCCTACAAAGGGCAGTCTAGCCATCTTTCCTTGAAGACAGGACTCGCAAACTGGATATGACTCGGAAGTCAATGAGCCTAAGAGCCCATCTTTATCCATTTTGTTCATCCTATCTTCTCCAATATGGCCAAGTCTGAGGTGCCATAAATATCTTTGGTTTATCTCATCTCTGGATCTTTTGGATCCTTTGGCACTCACATCTTGCTCGGTAACATTCACAGATACATCCATATGTAAATGATAGAGACTGTCAATCATGAAACCACGTGCGACTATTTTATTTCTTAAATAAATAGAACAGCAGTCTTTGTCAAATGTAAAATTATGACCTTCCTGTGCTAGACATGAAACAGAAATCAAATTTCTGCTAGCAACAGGTACATAATAACAGTCTCTAAGTATTAAACTAAATCCAGACGGTAGTCGCAGATGGTAGGTGCCCACAGCCACAGCAGCAACTTTTGCCCCGTTGCCAACCCGAAGGGTTACCGCACCTTCCGCCAGCCTTCTACTTTCCTTTAGACCCTGCATGGTAGTGCACAAATGAGCACTAGAACCAGAATCTATAACCCAACTAGAAGTAGAAGAAACTGTTAGATTAGTTTCAATAATGAGCAAGTCTATACCTTCTGAAGGTGTGTCACCTTTCTTGTTCTTCAGGCTCTCGAGGTATGAAGGACAGTTTCTCTTCCAGTGGCCTTCGACATTGCAGTGGAAACATTTTCCTTTGTCGTTAGCCTTTTTCTTTTGAACTTCCTTCTTTGGCTTCTTGTCTTTCTTCTGCTTCTTTGCAGGCTTCTTTTTCTTCCAAGTAGACTTTCTCTTGGAACCAGAAGTCAACTCAGCAGCGAGGACATTGCCCCTTGAACCTTTCAAGGCTCCCTCAGCAGTTACCAACATGTTGATTAGTTCAGTCTTAGTGCATTCAATCTTATTCATGTGGTAGTTTACTATAAACTGACCAAATGAATCAGGAAGTGACTGTAGGATCAAATCCACTTGCAATTCCTTGTGCATGTCCATACCGAGCTTCTCAAGCTCCTCTAGGTCCTTGATCATGGTCAGACCGTGATCATGGACAGACTGCCCCTCGCGCATCTTCGCTTTGAAAAGCCTCTTGGACACTTCAAAACGAGCTGTGCGACTTTGCTCACCATACAACTCTTGCAGGTGTGCCAGTATGTCCCTAGCAGTCTTTATATTTTCATGCTGGCATTGGAGTTCATTAGACATAGATGCCATCATATAGCATTTTACTCTAATGTCATCGTCCAACCACTTTTTATGCATCTCACGCTGAACATCAGTGGGACGTGCTGGTAATGTGGGAATATCTGAATCGAGTATGTAGCCTATCTTCTCACAGTCCAAAACTATTTTGAGATTTCTAAGCCAGTCCTTGTAATTGGTTCCGGTCAGTCGGTTGGTCTCAAGAATACGGGTCAAAGGGTTTGAAGCCGACATTGTATCTGCAGAGAGTAAAGATTCTAGTTAGACTTTTGTACTTGATCCTAATCTGTCCTAAGGTCTTTTAGAACAAATATGACTCCCACTATTTTCTCGAATTCCTCACACTCCCCTGGTAGGAAAACGGAAATCCCACACGACTAGGGTTTCTAGTGGGTACTGCGGTCCCATCGATTTACATGCCACCTCACCTAACAGTTATTGGTGACACATAGATGGATGAGTGTACAACTCTTGTACAATGCTTCTCAAGCATGGTGCAGTGTAACTTGGTCTCTAAGCCATGAAGACCTCACCTAACAGTTATTGGTCCCATTTCTTAGTTAAGTTAGACCCACTGTATAACCGTAGGAATAAAGTCGTCATTGGGTCCTCACCTAACAGTTATTGGTGCCCAACCCCACCTTTACCCTACAACATCTCATGTCTATAGAGAGGTCCAGCCCCCCAATGCAACTTGACCACTGTGTCCAGCCGAGACAAGTCAACATCAGAAAGGCCTTAGCAGCTCTACTACAGTGGAAGACCTATTGACTTAATATTGGTTAATCAGGTCTTAGTGTTTGCAACTTGAGCCCTTCATAAGAGGTAATCGAACAATTGGCCAGGTAAGCAGGTGGGAGGCTCCCCTTACTCAGAGAGTAAGGTCCTAATTAAGTAACCACCTTTCATGCTTTTCTAGACACCAATTAGATCAATTAATCTAATATGACTTGCTCATGTCGGTTCACTCTCGACTTGATTGAGGAGGTTTTGATTTAGGTCTCAATTGGGTTTGCTACATCACATGTAGACCTATCTACCCGACTCTCATTCACATCACATGCAAACGGCGCATTGCAGGCAGTTATAATCGCGGCAATAATTAAAGCTAAACTTTAACTAGGTGATGATCATGGATTCTAATTAGGTCGTATTACAAGCACATGCACATCAATCGATCAAGTGGTCTTCAACTCTTGAATTGATTCCAAGCTTCCTTGATTCGATCCTTGATCAACTCTTGATCCCATCGCCATCAACCGCTTAGACCCCTGTTCATCTCATGCATCGTCTTCGACTTGATCGTTGATGTACATCACATCACAGAAATACAACCAGATGTAAAATAAAAATAAAAATAATTTACATCTCCTTTTAGGAGGCACGCAGGCCTCTCAAAACATCAAATAAGATGCATGCAAGCATCTGAAAAATTACATGACATCGCAGATCACATCGCAGGTCATTACATTTGATACCAAAAGGGGTTGAATCCTATGATCATCACCGTATGCTACAATTATAATTTTCAGATCTGAAACTTAACTGATTATATCATGACATAGGTCGCTGATCATGCTAATTATGATTCTAAACTTTGTAATCCCATTAACAATGCAATTAGAATCATCTTTTTATCACATAAAAATCAGCATGTAAAAAATCAGCACCCCTGAAAAATCTGCATGCAGAATTTTTCAGCATGCATGATCAATCAATTTTCAGATCTAATAAGCCTTTAGATATTTAATTCTTACCTTAATCTACGAAGCCTAGGCTCTGATACCACTGTTGGGAACCCGCCCATGCCGCTGATATTTCAAAAATTTTCAGATGGCAGCGGAATCGGCATGCGCGAGTTCGACGTTCATCGCATGAACGTTGTTTCGTGACCTTTCGTAATTAGGTAAGAATTAAAACTTTTAAAACTACTAGGAAGATCAAATCTTCACCTTGCGCGGGTAGATGATCACCGCGAATCTGAATTCGTGGTTTTAGGAAGAGGGTTCGCTTGAAGCCGTTCAAACGTCCGGCCTCTACGGGTATCCACACGAAGTAGAGAACCGATCAAAGCTTTCTTGTCTTCCCGGGGTGCTAGCTCCCTTGCAAAGACTCCTTTGATGGCTGATCTCTTCTCTTTCTTTCAACTCTTGAAAGTGCTTGAGAGGAGGAAGAAGAAGGATGAAGAAGAGGAAGTAGATGAACCCCTGCACAGCCTTCTTTCTGTTGCTTGCGCTGGATGAAGAAAAGGAAGAGGAGGAAGCCGCCAACACTTGGAGGTTCCTTCTTTCTTGCTTGCGGCTGCAACTAAGAGGGAGGAAGAGGGTGGCCACGGCACAAGGGAAGAGGGCTCCAATACTTAGGGCGCCGGCCTCATGGTGCTTCTTATAGCTATCAAGGGCTCCTCCAAAGTTGGAGCCCTAGATAACTTTCCAAAGAAAGAAGGGGGCGCCGGCCCTAGCTCCTCTCTTCTTGTCGCCCCAAGCAATTGGAGAGGGGCTGATGCCCCTCTTAGTTGGTTAACCTAATCCTCTTCCAAAGAGGATTAGGTGCCTCTCTCATGGTTTCATCCTAATCTAATTAGGATTAGCCAATTTGGGTTCAATCTATGCTAGTCCCAATCTAATTAGGACTTGAATGGATCATGACTCAATTGAACTCTTCAATCCTAATCCAATTAGGAGTCATGTTGATTCATTAGATTAATAATTAATTAGGACTTAAGGAATCCTAATCCAATTAGGATTTGTTTAATTTTAGTCCTAATCCAATTAGGACTCTATTTGAATCCGAAGTCCTAATCCAATTAGGATTTCTAGGAATCCTACTCCAAGTAGGAATCCAATTTTAATTCAAAACTCCTAATCTCATTAGGATTGAGGAATCCTATTCCAAGTAGGAATGCCAGTCCTAATCCAATTAGAACTCTAGGTATCCTACCCGAAGTAGGATTCTTGTTTCAAGTCCAATTAATTAATTCCTTTTCCTTCTTCAACTTCTTATCAATCAAATTAATTTCTTGTGATTCCTAATCACGATTTCAACCATCGGATCGGTCAATACTTCTAGTGTGTGTGACCCCATAGGTTCTATTCTGACTGGTAGTGAGATATATTGTGATCTCTATCACTATATCATTGAAAACTCCTTTCAATGGGTTGGAACGATTCCAACTCAACTCATTAGGGTTTATCGATCATCAAGATAATCCCTATGAGTCCCACCATCCACCAGTGACACCTAGCAGCATGTAGTGGCTACCCAGCAGAATGAAATGATGAACCTCTAGGTGCAGTTAACATGTGATACAGTCCTACTATCGTGGATCCCTACAGGACGGAGGTCATGGATAACTCGTCAAACCCCATCGTCTGTCATATGTCAAGATTTATTCGACTTGAGTTCGATAGTGGAAAACTCTTTCTCCACTTTACTGCCCTGGCCAAGGTCTTAGAACTCAGTCTAACAAATCACATAGGATCACTCCTCTTCTATCAAGGTCGATAGATTCCTTGTAGGTGCATACCCTACTCCTACAGTGAACCTACTGCAGCCAATCTACACTACATGGACCCATATGGCTAGAGACCATGTATGTGTGCAGTCAAACTACAATAACCTCACTGTGAGCCGAAGCACCGCAGGTCAAAGGACCAGTCACACTACTGCAACATCAAGTAAGTCACTGACGAGTGGATAGACATCCATGTGACTTCTTGTCTTGGTCACGCTCAGTACCCTTGTTCTCTAACAAGCACCTGCACTATCACTTCAGTGTCCCTACACTGTGGACTCAAATCTCGTCCATCCAGAAGGAAAGTGATCTGTGCACTGATCGGATCGATCACCGTCCTCGTGATGATCCATTGATCAGGAGCATTTAGAAATTAATCACCAATGATACATGGCTCAAATTCTCAACTCTTGAGAATATGTATCATCATCTTATTAATTTCTTGGACGATTCATAGACACATAAACAATATGAATGAAAAAGATGCCTTTTATTTATTCAATAATAAATAGTCAAGTACAAAATTATGTCCCTAGAATCAACAATGTGTCAGCCAAATTGGCTTCTAGGGCATACATCTAACATAATCATAATCTATTAAAGATCTATCTATGAAATAACTACGCATGGATCAAGAACATATCAATAAATATAAATCATTGAAAGCAAAAGTTTAGAATTTACTTCAAAGAGAAATACATCAAAGGTTCCTCCATCACCCTTCCTAGGACTTTAGCCTTCCATTAAAAACTTTAATCCCCCTTTCATTTTCTTTCTTTCTTCTTTTTTTTCTTTTATTTTCGGAAACAGGGGCTGTTTCCCTTCTCTGTTTTTTTTCTTTTCAATAACAGGGACTCCGTTTTCGAATGAGGGATCCTATTTTTCCTCCCGAATGGCAGAGATAACCGGCTCTCCTCCCCTCCCTTTCTCGCACGCGGTGAAGATGGCCGGATGAGATGAATCCCCGGGCGAAAATGATGGACGCGGACGGCTGCAGATCGATTGAAGGAGGTTGAACGCAGAAATCTCGGGATGTTGGGATCTCATGCTGAAGATGAAGCTTGACCGCTGGCGTTTGGGATTCGAATGGCTGGATCGAATGCAGGAGATGGGGCGCGGACGGCTGCTGGAAAGTTTGCATGCGAGTGGATAACAATCACGGAGCTGGGATCTCGGGATGGTCGGGTCTTGCATGCGAAATCTTCGGACTCGGATGGGAGCTGGAGCCGGGACGCGTGAAGGATGAGATGCGGACGCGTGGAGAGCGGACGCTCGCGGGATCTGGGAGAAGCTGAATGCATAGGAGATGAATATGGAGAAGATACGTGGGATGCTGGCGCTGAGATCACGAAAGCTGGGAGGTGCTGTGAATGTAGACCCGGATGCTTCATTTTGGGAAGAAACAGAGGAAGAACAACTCGGCTGGGAGAGCTGTGGGTGCGGGAGATTGCATACGGAAGAATTGGAATGTTGGCACCTGGGCTTAAGATGCAGAAGAAGCTGGGACGCGCGAGATGCTGGAGGATAATGGGCTTGCTGCTATGAACCCCACGGACCGTTGGATCCTTCCGGATAATGAATCTAGGCCCTTTGTGCATTTTAGCTTTGATTTGCGATTACGGAAGAAGAGGATGAGCTGCACGTGGGCTTCATCGGGCTGAGATGCACGGGCTGCTGGGAATTAATTGCAGTGAACTGTCTTGCTGAACTTAGACTCCTTCTAATGTGCAACTGGGGTTGAACCATGCGGTTGACTGGTCACCTACTATGATGCATCTTTTTGAACCCAATGTGCATTTTAACTTTGATTTCCGATCACCTGCACCCTACAAAAATATAATATTAATACAGCACTTCTATCATTATGTGTTAGCAATAATACTAATTTAAGTGATGTGTCGATCGCACTTTTGTGCTCTCATGACACCCCCCAACTAGCTTATTGCTAGTCTCTAGCAATTAACAAGCAATTGATAAAATGAGAGTACAAAAAGTGTTGGTTGGTCCTTTGATGTTTTATTAGAACTAATTGCATAAAATTAAGATAAGTACTCACTTTCGTAGGAATCACGATTGCACTTAGCACGTGCAACAAGCCGTTAAATCCCTAGGTTACCCTAGTGGACGAGTGTTGTCTCGTGAGGGTTTTCAGGGATGTTACCCACAAACATCATGAATTATATGACATGAGATTCTAATAAAAATAAACCCTAAGCTAATACACATGTAATTAATTGACAAATATTTTCAAGTATGGCAACTGTCAAAGCAAGGAATATAAAAGTGTAGTGTGCATCAAATTATATGAATTTCTCAGAGTACTAATACCTCCACCACAACAGAGCACCGCCTGAGTTTTAGGTGCACTACTCAAGTCCACAAATATTTTCTACACTTTATTAGAACCTGATCCATCAAATTTTCAGAATATCACTTGTTGTCTAAATTTGTCAAGAATGGTTCGCATATAAAGAAAGAGCTATCAATCCCAACTAAACAACCCGGGTACACAGAGGTCCAATACAATGGAGTCAAACCAGCCATTACCACATGTCACTGGGTTCAGTCCAACCAACCTTATTCATGCTTATTGTTATTTTTATTTTTAAAACACATATGACGATTACAATAGTCCAACCCCATTAGGCTCTAGTAAGATCCGTGTAGCGAGCTTTCAGCCAATGACCCCCGATCCAGTTGGCTCAAGACATTAGGTGAAACACCCCTCGGGCTTAATTACTCGAATCAGACTACGCCACGAGGACAGACTTGTCATCATGAGGATTTTTTTTTGTTTGTTTGTTTTTTTTTTGTGCAAGAAAAGAGAAGATAAACTGAACCATATATATATTTTTTTATTATATATGTGACTGCAGCGTGACTATAGGTCAACCAAGGTCGGATCATAAGGCACCTAAGTAATCTAACTGGGATATTCAACCTCTATCTTTATGTGAAAACCAAATTCTGAACCTTATGGTACGAACAAGGATACTCATACTTCTTTTACAGATAAGGCTAACTAATGCAGTTAACAAATGTGAACTCCTGAGGCTTTTCTATTATCATTAAGTACACGTGTGGGGATCTAATAATAGGTCACTGATCAGTCATAGTATGTATGTATTCCTTGCATTAATAGTTGCACAAACTCAATATGAAAAATACATGTGCATTTGCTCAGAAAAGAAAGTAATGGAATAAATCAAATGCAAAAACTTTTTTTTTTTTTTTGCAAAATATTTTCCTCCCCCCAACTTAAATATTGCATTGTCCTCAATGTAAAAGATGCAAGAAAGCTATATATGAGAAACAATAGAGAAAAGAATATTAGAGAGAAGAAGAATACCTTGAGCTGTTGATTTCCAAAAAAGAAGACCTACAAAATAAGAAAAAAAATAAAAGAAAAAAAAATAATTCTAACTAATATACACATACCTTGGCCGTCATGCTCAGTCATAAGAAGGCTCCTCCAAGGGAAAGGAGTCCTCTTCATCTGCAAAATTCTCAAGAAAAGGTTTTAATCTGTGTCCATTTACCTTAAAAATTTGACCATCCTGTGGATTCTCAATTTCAACTGCCCCGTGTGGAAAAACAGTTTTTATAATGAAAGGACCTGTCCATCTTGATTGTAACTTTTTAGGAAACAGATGTAAGCGAGAGTCATACAAAAGAACTTTTTGTGCAGGTTCAAAAGATTTTCTTAGAATTGATTTATCATGCCTAATTTTCATTCGTTCTTTACAAAGTCTAGCATTGTCATACGCATCCCGACGAATTTCATTCAACTCACTTAATTGTAATTTTCGAATTAAACCAGCATCTGACAATTCAAAGTTCAATTTTCTAATGGCCCAATATGATTTATGCTCTAATTCAACAGGTAGATGACATGCTTTTTCATAGACTAGCCGATACGGGGACATATCAAGAATAGTTTTATAAGCAGTATGGTAAGCCCACAATGCATCAGAAAGTTTTAAAGACCAGTCTTTGCGTGATGGATTCACCGTTTTCTCTAAAATTTGTTTAATCTCCCGATTGGCTAGCTCTACTTGGCCACTAGTCTGCGGGTGATAAGGAGTTGCAATTCTATGAGTGATACCGTACTTTCGTAATAGGATCTCAAAAGGCTTATTACAGAAATGTTTTCCCCCATCACTAATTATAACCTTGGGCATCCCAAATCGTGAAAAAATATTTTCTTTTAGAAATTTCAAAACAGGTTTGTGGTCATTAGTTCTACAGGCAACAGCTTCTACCCATTTTGACACATACTCAACACCAACTAAAATATACTCATATCCAAAAGACGGTGGGAATGGGCCCATGAAATCGATGCCCCACATGTCAAAAATTTCAATAGCAGTAATGGGCTGAAGAGGCATCATTTGCCTACAAGTTAGACTTCCAACACATTGACATGGGTCACATGTCCTACAGAACTCGTGGGCATCTTTAAATAGTGTAGGCCAATAAAAACCACATTGTAACACTTTAGCTGTCGTTTTCTTAGATGCAAAGTGTCCTCCGCAAGCATTGGCATGACAGAAAGAGAGTACACTTTGTATCTCATGATCCAGAATGCATCTTCTAAAGATTTGATCATTGCAATACTTGAACAAATAAGGGGCATCATAATAATAACTCCTTACTTCACGCAAGAAATTATTCTTATCATTCGATCCCCAATGCCCCGGCATCCGGTTCGTGACAAGAAAGTTTACAATATCAGCATACCATGGCATAGTAGAAAGTGTAAACAATTGCTCTTCAGGGAACGAGTCCTTGATGGGCAACTGTGGCATCAAATCATGAACAACTAGCCGTGATAAATGGTCAGCAACCACATTCTCTACTCCCTTTTTATCTTTGATAGTGATGTCAAATTCCTGGAGTAGAAGTATTCATCGTATTAAGCGTGGTTTGGCATCTTTCTTATCCAATAAATATTTTAGCGCTGCATGATCTGTAAAGATAACAATAGGAGCACCAAGGATATAAGAGCGAAATTTGTCTAATGCAAACACTACTGCAAGCAATTCCTTCTCGGTGGTGGTGTAATTCATTTGAGCATCATTTAAGGTTTTGCTTGCATAGTAGATGACATATGGCTTATTATCCTTGCGTTGTCCTAGGACAGCTCCTATCGCATAGTCACTAGCATCGCACATAATCTCAAAAGGTAATGACCAATCGGGTGGTCGCACGATGGGTGCAGTGCTAAGCATAGACTTCAACTTTTCGAATGCCTCTTGACAGGTTTCAGTCCAATTGAACGGTGTATCAAGGGATAGGAGGTTATATAATGGTCGGGCTATGACACTAAAGTCCTTGATGAACCTCCTATAAAATCCTGCGTGACCCAAAAATGATCTAACATCTCTAACCGTCTTGGGTGCAGGTAGCTTGGCGATTAAGTCAATCTTAGCTCTATCAACTTCCATGCCCTTCGATGAAACAATATGTCCTAGGACAATTCCCTTTGGCACCATAAAGTGGCATTTCTTCCAATTTAGTATCAGATTCTTTTCCATGCATCGAGCTAAGACTGCTTGTAAATGTAATAAACAATCATCAAAAGAATCGCCAAAAATAGAGAAATCATCCATAAACACTTCTAAAAATTTCTCGTTCATTTCTTCAAAAATGCTAAGCATACATCTTTGGAATGTTGCAGGTGCATTACACAACCCAAATGGCATCCGACGAAAAGCGAATGTGCCAAAAGGACAAGTGAAGGTAGTCTTCTCTTGATCCTCAGGTGAAATTTCGATTTGGTAGTATCCGGAATAGCCATCGAGAAAACAATAGAATTTGTGTCCTGCAACTCTTTCCAAAACTTGGTCTAGGAAGGGTAGGGGAAAGTGATCTTTCCTAGTGACCAAATTCAATTTTCGGTAGTCAACACACATGCACCAACTCGTCGAAACACGAGTTGGAACTAGTTCACCCTGCTCATTTTTGACTACCGTCAGACCTGCTTTTTTGGGCACGATTTGAGTAGGACTTACCCACTTGCTATCAAAAATTGGGTAAATAATACCCACGTCAAGCAACTTGAGGACTTCTGCTTTAACCACATCTCTCATCGTAGGATTCAACCTGCGTTGCATTTGCCTTGTGGTTTTGGCATTGTTCTCCAAATATATCCGGTGCGTGCAAATTAAAGGGCTAATCCCCTTCAAGTCTGCAATAGACCACCCTAAAGCTCCTCTATGATTCTTTAGAACACCAAGTAATTTTCTTTCTTGGGCATGATTCAGATCAGATGAGATGATTATAGGAAATGTGTCATTGGATCCAAAAAAGGCATACTTGAGTTCCTTCGGTAAAGATTTCAACTCGAGCTTAGGTGTTTGTTCATGGGATGGTACTATCTTTGCTTTTCGAGGTGGCAGCTGTTCAAATTCCTCTATTCGTGGTCTCCACCCATTGACCATCATGACATTCGAGTTATCTAAAATAGGTGGGACCGTATCATCAGCAGTACCTTCAGAACACCAATCTATCAAACCATTGTCGGCCGATTCAGTAAATATTTTTTTTAACAAATATTCTTCCGCAATGGTTTCAACCCATTCAACTTCTTTACTTTCTTCATGTTCACTGGGTTGTTTGCCTATACTAAAGACGTTCAGTTCCAAAGTCATATTGCCAAAAGAAAGCTTCATGACACCATTCCTACAATTGATCAATGCATTAGAAGTTGCAAGAAATGGGCGTCCTAAGATGACCGGAATCTGAGATGGTGAATTGGAAGCCGGATGTGTGTCCAGTACGATAAAATCAACAGGAAAATAGAACTTGTCTACTTGGACCAATACATCTTCAATAATCCCTCTAGGGACCTTCACTGACCTGTCAGCTAATTGTAAGGTCACAGTTGTTGGCTTCAACTCACCCAAACCGAGTTGCTCATATACCGTATATGGCAACAAGATCACACTCGCTCCTAAATCTAGCAATGCTCGCTCAATCCTAAAATTGCCAATGATGCACGAGATAGTTGGGCAACCTGGATCTTTATATTTAGGGAGAATGTTATGCTGTAAAATTGCACTCACATTTTCAGCCAGAAATGCCTTCTTCTTGACATTTAATCGATGCTTGACAGTGCACAAATCTTTCAAAAATTTTGCATATGAAGGCACTTGTTTGATTGCATCAAGAAGAGGTACATTGATTTTTACTTGCTTAAAAAGCTCAAGAATTTCAGAGTTTGGTTCAAGCTTTTGCAAGGGCTTTAATCTTTGAGGAAATGGTGCAGAAAAAGGACATTCAATTTTTTCAGTAGATGTTGGTGCTTCGGTTTCTTCGTTATCCTTTTCTTTTGTCTTTAAAGGGTCAGAATCAGGTATGGCTTGAGTTTGTTCTGGGACTGGTCGGTCAATAACTTTTCCACTTCGCAAAGTTATTATACTCTTTGCTTGCTCTTTATGCGAAGTTGAAGATGATGCATTGCTACCGCCGTAGACTTGAGGATTAGGTTGTGGTTGAGCTGGTAGCTTACCTTTCTCTTGAGCACTTAAAACAGTGGTCAGCGTTGTCAGTTGATTTCTTAATTCATCATTGATTTTGGCTTGACCTTGCATGAAAGATTGCAAAGTTTCTTCGAGACTGAATTTTTGAGGGGGTGCGTGTGCATAATGAGGTTGCGGAGGTGGAGGAGTTGGGTTATATACTTGTTGAGGTTGGTCATTCCTCCACCTAAAATTTGGATGGTTCTTCCATCCAGGATTGTAAGTACCCAAAAAAGGATTATTGAAAGATTTTTGATAGGTATTCATAACATTGGCCTGATCGTGCATGACTTCCTTGAATGCGGGTATTGTGGGGCAATCAGTGATGAGATGGCCAGGCATCTCGCAAATCCTACAACACTCGCTGTTATGTTCTACGGTCTTGACGGGTTCAATCCTTCTAAGTTCAATTTCCTCTACCTTCCTAGTAAGGGCTGCCATTTTAGCCTGAATATCATCCTGAGTATTAAGGTTGTAAAGGCCCCCGTGTGGAATGCTAGTAGGCTTAGGCAAAGGTTTATTCACTCTATCCCCTGTATCCCATAATTGTGCAGTCTTTGCGAGAGAGTCTAAATAGTCCCATGCCTCATCGGGTTGCTTTTCCAAAAATAGACCATTGCACATAGTCTCTATAAATTGTTTCAACTGTGGAGACAACCCCTCGTAAAAGAAACTAATGGTTCTCCATGTTTCAAACCCATGATGAGGACAAGAGAGTAGCAAATCTTTAAATCTCTCCCAGCATTCATAAAATGTTTCATGGTCTTTTTGTTGGAAATTACTAATGTGCCTTTTCAAAAAATTAGTCCTTTGTGCGGGAAAGAACTTTTTTAAGAATTCTCTTTGCATATCATGCCATGTTCCTAACGATCTTGGTCTCAAGGAGTTCAGCCATGTTTTGGCTTTATCCTTCAAGGAAAAAGGAAACAAGGTTAATTTAAGGACATCTTCCGATACATTTGGCACTCTAAATGTGATGCTAATTTCCTCAAAATTCTTAAGGTGAAGATAAGGGTTCTCGGATTCCATTCCATGATACTTTGGCAGCAATTGAATTACTCCTGGTTTGATTTCAAAGTGTCCTACATTTTTAGGAATAATCATGCATGAAGGTTGACTAGTCCTAGTGGGATGTAAGTATTGTCGAAGTGTCATAACTGGGGGTCTACCTTCATTACCATGGTGACT
The DNA here is from genome assembly GCF_051530095.1 of Phoenix dactylifera. Lineage (NCBI taxonomy): Eukaryota > Viridiplantae > Streptophyta > Magnoliopsida > Arecales > Arecaceae > Phoenix > Phoenix dactylifera. The sequence goes on from NC_143195.1 coordinate 16,603,507, forward strand.
TCCTACATCATCATCAGCCATCTCACCAGATCTGAGATTTTGCGAAAAAGTTTCAATAATGTGATCTAAGGAATTGTCAAAAGGTTGTCGACTCAGACGTCCAGTGTTGTCCCTATTCCAACCTAGCATACAAAATTTCAGAGTTAATTTATTTGTTTGTTTTTTTTTTTTTTTAATGATTACCCTTGATCTTTTCTTAAAGTTCTTATCAATTTTCAAGTAGCAACAAGGGTTAATGAGATATGATGATAATAAAATTCTGATTCTAAACAAAAAAATTAAACACAGAAAATTCAAAGTAGACAGCAGCAAAGTTTATATTAATTTAATGATCGTAAAAAAACATGTGTCCTACAGCAGCCGACGAAATTTGAGTGCAATCAGACGGTGGATTACTCAGATATCAGAGTTTGATGCAGACTATGCAGGAAATAAAAAAACAGCAATAAAGATTTTTTTTTTTTTGAAAGAAAAAGACTAAATACTAAGATACTGATTAAATCTAAAATTATACTAATAAATCAGCCGTTCTCCGGCAACGGCGCCAAAAACTTGATGCAAAAATAAAATTGTTCTCCCAAGTGCAGGAGAATCGCACAAGTAGTAAATTCTCAAGAGTCCGAGGTCGAATCCTCAGGGAACGATCTATAGATTATTAGCGTAATTTTTAGATGTAATTTTCAGTTGAATAAATTTGTGGATTAAAATGATGTTTTGATTTTTAAAAATTAAATGCAAAGAATAATAAACAAAATTCAATGAAATAAAGATGGTAGGGATTTGGAATCCCCCTTGATGATATTGCATCCAAGGAATAAACTCTATGGTTCTTGATTAAAGATTAAATGTAGGATAGATCTAATCATGGTATATGTTTCATGAACATATGAACTCAATTTCTAAGCATCCATCGTGCTTTCTACGTCTACGACGAATCAAATACTAAAGCAATTCATATATCAATAATCATAATCCATTAAAGATCTATCTATGAAATAACTACGCATGGATCAAGAACATATCAATAAATATAAATCATTGAAAGCAAAAGTTTAGAATTTACTTCAAAGAGAAATACATCAAAGGTTCCTCCATCACCCTTCCTAGGACTTTAGCCTTCCATTAAAAACTTTAATCCCCCTTTCATTTTCTTTCTTTCTTCTTTTTTTTCTTTTATTTTCGGAAACAGGCCTCCCCTGTTTCCTTTCTCTGTTTTTTTTCTTTTCAATAACAGGGACTCCGTTTCCGAATGAGGGATCCTATTTTTCCTCCCGAATGGCAGAGATAACCGGCTCTCCTCCCCTCCCTTTCTCGCACGCGGTGAAGATGGTCGGATGAGATGAATCCCCAGGCGAAAATGATGGACGCGGACGGCTGCAGATCGATTGAAGGAGGTTGAACGCGGAAATCTCGGGATGTTGGGATCTCATGCATGCTGAAGATGAAGCTTGACCGCTGGCATTTGGGATTCGAATGGCTGGATCGAATGCAGGAGATGGGGCGCGGACGGCTGCTGGAAAGTTTGCATGCGAGTGGATAACGATCACGGAGCTGGGATCTCGGGATGGTCGGGTCTTGCATGCGAAATCTTCGGACTCGGATGGGAGCTGGAGCCGAGAGGCGTGAAGGATGAGATGCGGACGCGTGGAGAGCGGACGCTCGCGGGATCTGGGAGAAGCTGAATGCATAGGAGATGAATATGGAGAAGATACGTGGGATGCTGGCGCTGAGATCACGAAAGCTGGGAGGTGCTGTGAACGTAGACCCGGATGCTTCGTTTTGGGAAGAAATAGAGGAAGAACAACTCGGCTGGGAGAGCTATGGGTGCGGGAGATTGCATACGGAAGAATTGGAATGTTGGCACCTAGGCTTAAGATGCAGAAGAAGCTGAGACGCACGAGATGCTGGAGGATAATGGGCTTGCTGCTATGAACCCCACGGACCGTTGGATCCTTCCGGATAATGAATCTAGGCCCTTTGTGCATTTTAGCTTTGATTTGCGATTACGGAAGAAGAGGATGAGCTGCACGTGGTTTCATCGGGCTGAGATGCACGGGCTGCTGGGAATTAATTGCAGTGAACTGTCTTGCTGAACTTAGACTCCTTCTAATGTGCAACTGGGGTTGAACCATGCGGTTGACTAGTCACCTACTATGATGCATCTTTTTGAACCCAATGTGCATTTTAACTTTGATTTCCGATCACCTGCACCCTACAAAAATATAATATTAATACAGCACTTCTATCATTATGTGTTAGCAATAATACTAATTTAAGTGATGTGTAGATCGCATTTTTGTGCCCTCATCAAGCAAGATCCCTTATGCTTCGGCAATAGGGAGTCTCATGTATGCCATGCTGTGTACACGACCTGATATAGCACTTGCTGCGAGTATCACAAGCAGATATCAGTCGAATCCAGGCGAAGAGCACTGGACAGCTGTGAAGAACATTCTTAAGTACTTGAGAAGAACTAAAGATTTGTTCTTGGTTTTTAGAGGATCATCAGAGTTAAAGGTGGAAGGATACATAGATTCAGATTTCATGATTGATATTGATGATAGAAAGTCTACATCTGGATATGTATTCTTGTGCAATGGTGGTACGGTAAATTGGAAGAGTTCCAAACAACATATCATTGCTGATACTACCATGGAAGCTGAGTATATTGCCGCCTCTGAAGCTGCAAAGGAAGCCTTTTGGTTCAAAAAATTAATTGCAGAGTTAGATGTAATGCCATCAGATGCCATTACACTCTACTGCGATAATAATGGCGCTATAGCTCTTGCTAAGGAACCAAAGTCTCATCGGAAGTTCAAGCATATAGAGCGGCGCTTTCACCTCATACGCGACTACCTCGAGAAGAAATATGTCGAGGTACAGAGAGTAGACTCCGCGGACAACGTGGCGGACCCACTCACTAAACAGTTAAATCAGCAGAAGACTGAAGCCCACCTTGATAAGATGGGACTTAGATATATGACTGATTGGCTTTAGTGTAAGTGGGAGATTGTTAGATGTATGCCCTAAAAGCCAATCTGGCAGACACATTATTAATTCTGGGACATAAATTTGTACTTGACTTTATTATTGAATAATAAATGGGCATCTTTTCATTCATATTGTTTATGTGTCTGTGAATCGTCCAAAAAAATTAATAAGATGATGATACATATTCTCAAGAGTTGAGAATTTGAGCCATGTATCATTGGTGATTAATTTCTAAATGCTCCTGATCAATGGATCATCACGAGGATGGTGATCGATCCGATCAGTGCATAGATCGCTTTCCATATGGATGGACGAGACTCGAGTCCAAAGTGTAGGGACACTGAAGTGATAGTGCAGGTGCTTGTTAGAGAACAAGGGTACTGAGCGTGACCAAGATAAGAAGTCACTTGGATGTCTATCTACTTGTCAGTGACTTGCTTGATGCTGCAGTAGTGTGACTGGTCCTTTAATCTGCTGTGCTTCGGCTACTCATAGTGAGTTTATTGTAGTTTGACTACACATATACATGGTCTCTAGTCATATGGATCCTTGTAGTATAGATTGGCTTCAGTAGGTTCACTGTAGGAGTAGGGTATGCACTTACATGAAATCTATCGACCTTGATAGAAAAGGAGTGATCCTATATGATTTATTAGACTGAGTTCTAAGACCTTGGCCGGGGCAGTAATATAAAGTGGAGAAAGAGTTTTCCACTATCGAACTCAAGTTGAATAAATCTAGACATACGACAGACGACGGGGTTTGAGGTTTGACGAGTTATCCATAACCTTCGGTCTGTAGCAATCCACGATAGAAGGACTGTATCATACGATAATTGCACCTAGAGGTTCATCATTCTATTATGCTGGGTAGCCACTACATCTGCTAGGTGTCACTGGTGGATGGTGAGACTCACAGGGATCATCTCGATGGTCGATAATCCCTGGTGAGTTGAGTTGGAATTGTTTCAACCCATTGAAAGGAGTTTTCAATGATATTGTGATAGAGATTGCAATATATCTCACTACCAGTTAGAATAGAACCTATGGGGTCACACACATTAGAAGTATTGACCGATCCGATGGTTGAATTGTGACTAAGAATCACATATGATCAATTAGATTGATAAATTGAAAACCCGCTAAGAGTTAGTAGTTAGAAGAAGGAATAATTGCAATCGGATTGCAATTTAATTTAATTAATTGGACTTGATCATGAGTCCTCCTTGGAGTGGGATTCATGAAGTCCTAATTGGATTAGAATTTCAAATTAAATTAGAGTCCTACTTGGAATAGGATTTCTAAAGTCCTAATTGCTTAGGGCTAAAATTTGAACAAGTCCTGATTAGATTAGGATTTTCTCAAGTTCTAATTAATTTTAATTTTAATCTAATTAATTAAATGACTTCTAATTGGATTAGGATTGAAGAGTTCAATAGAGTCATGGTTCAATTGAATCCTAATTAGATTAGGATAAGGAGGAAATTAAAATGGGTGCAAACAAATCCTATTTTGAATAGGATTGGACTCATGCAACAGACCCAAATTAAATCACCCCTTAATTTGATTAAATGTCAGATTTAATTGGACTTGAGGGAGGGGCCCACGCCCCTCCCTTTGGGACTTGCGTGAGAAGAAAAGGAGGGGGCTATGCCCCTCCTTGCTTGCCATCTAAAGGGATAAGAATGAGTTCCTAAAAAATAGGAACTCATCTTTATCCCTTAATACTTCAAAAAGGAGCATGGGATTTCGGCCACTATTCATGTTTTTCTCCTCATTCCAGCCGTGAGCACCCTCCGCCATCTTCCTCCTTTGAGCCACAATCAATAGAAGAAAAAGAAAAGCCTAGGACGTCCTCTTCCTTCTTCATCTTGGTTCCAAAAGGAAGAAAGAAAAAGGCTGCGTAGAGGCTTCCAATCTTCTTCCTTGGTTCTTCCTTCTTCTTCCTCTTCTCAAGCCAATCAAAGGTTGATTCAAAGGAGAGGACTTCAGCCATTAATAGCCTTCTTTGCAAGGGAGCTAGCACTCCGGGAAGATCCAAAGGCTTCGATCGACTCATTACTTCGTGTGGATACCTGTAGAGGCCGGACGCATGTGCGGCTTCCACTGAACCTTCATCAAATACTACGTGAATCAGATTTGCGGAGACCATCTACCCGCACAAGATAAAGATCTGATCTTCTTAATCATGATTTTAAAATAATTTAATAAAAATTTAATCCTAATCTCTCTATAAATGGTTTTAAAATACATTCATGCGATGAACGGGATATGCACATGTCGTTCCGTTGCGCATCTGAAAATTTTTGAATTTTCAGCGGCATGTGACACATCCTAACAGCAAGTGAGTTCTATTCTCCAACACAACACCCCTCCAAAATTCAAAGATCCTGGTGCTCCTACCATCTCCTGTGTCTTAAGAAATAATTTCATTAATCGAGCACTCTTAGATCTAGGGGCAAGTGTCAACCTTTTACCTTACTCAATTTATAAGAAACTTGGGTTAGGTGACTTAAAACCAACCTCGGTATCCCTTCAATTGGCTGATCGATCTGTAAAAACACCACGTGGGATAATTGAAGATGTTCTTGTCAAGGTAGACAAATTCTATTTTTCAGTAGATTTTATCGTCCTTTATATGGAACATGAGCCTAATCCTAAGAAACAAATCCCCGTAATGTTGGAATTTGTATCCTAAATGTCAATCGTCAGCATATTGATGATTGAATTTTATAAATGAATTGACAAATTAATAAAGTGTTATTTGGCATTATTCATCATTTCATCTTCAAATGAACTCTTATATGATGAAGTCCTTAGGACTTATGTTATGATAAAGGAGAATTTATCTTTGAGTCCTTAAACTTGTTTGCGACGAAATGATATGTTGTTACTAGGACGACAACATTATCGAGATTAGGTCGTTGTGTGACATATACGTTGGTTGTCCTCTTAACCAAGGAGTGTGGAGACACTGGTATGCCACACAAGTGAAGTATAGAAGTACATTTCACTAAACGTGACCAATTCCGGAACGCTCTACTGTCGAGAGATGTTCCGAGTGGATATGGGTATAAGTTTGGCCCTCTGACCTGAGACCGCAACCTGTGACTAGCAAGCAACTCACTGTACTTTAGTACCGGACTACCTGAATTTCTAATTCAGTGACGGAAGGTCACTGGGTGCAGTCAAGTACTTGCGTAGTCAGTTGTGAGTCAAGATGGAATTGACCCCTCCTGAAAACAGGAGATAATGTCTTGTGATTAATTTAGCAAAACCTTGGTCAGGGTAATCCCAGTGAGGAGTCACGGGATATCTAAAGTTAATCACATAATGGATGTACTAATTATAGGGTTGACAGTGAGCTCTAAGTCATCCTGGCATTAGGAGTCAAAGGGATTGAATTATACAGTAACCATAGTTCAGGGTTCCAGAATATTTGCTTCGCATATATTCGACCTATCCGGACGTCGGGTACCATTGCTAGATGGTCACATCGATTAGTGTAGAAAATTGTTCCTATACTACCGGCTTAGGTTCGAACCTATGAGGTCACACGCATAGAAGATTCTTGATTGATCAAGAAAGCTGATGAATGATTAAGAATCATTCAGGGATAATTTGATCAATTTGATTGGCAAATTATCTTATAAAATAATTAAAGTAAATATTGAAGGATTAATTAGTAATTAAATTACTAATAAACTCAATTTGATTGAGTAATTGTGCTAAGGGTGAGCCAAATTGAATTGGATTCAAGTTTGGGCTCAATCAGGGTTTTAACCTGATTGGATTAGGTCAGAACCAAAAAGGACTTAAGCTGATCAAATTAATTTTAAATTAATTTGTTCTTAATTGGGGATTGACCTAATTGAATTAGGTCCAACACAAAGTAATAATTCAATTTGATTGAGTTTGCATGAGCCAAAATTGAATTGGATTCAATTTGAGCTCAATCAGGGTCTGACCTGATTAGATTGGGTTCAACCAAATTACTTTGTTTTAATTCAGGTTTGACCAAATTTGATTAGGTGCAACCCAAGGGGATTAGGCTCAGATGATGTGGCAATTATTGGTGACATGGAATTGGATTTCATGAATTTTAAATAAACCAAAATTATTGCATGGCACATGGACCCATTGCTTGATACATGGCGACATTGTTTGTTATTTGAATTTAAATTCAAACATTAAGCAATGTGTTAAATGATTTTAATCACTCAAACCATCAGCCAAGGTGGCGTCTGAGTTTTTGAATGGATTAAATTCGAATTTCAAGAGGTGATTTCAAAATTATGAAGTGTTTTACCTTGCCGCATGGATTTCAAATTCCTTCCCTCTTGCACATGTGTTTAAAATTTGAATTTAAATCAGATTTGGTTGAGATCTGATTTGGGTTGTTCCTATTCCTTTGCATGTGCCAACTAAAAGAGGTTTTCTGAAAATAAATTTCGAATTTTGAATGAAAATTCGGAGGCCATTAAAAGGGGTCAAACATGGGCACCAAAAACACATCCATTGCAGCCTTCTTCCTCACCCGCCTCCTCCTCCTCTTCTTCTCCATTTTAGATAGGGTTTTCAGGGTGAATATCTAGAAGATTCAAGATCAGATCTGAGTCCTCTACTTCCCTTACCAACCTCATCTCTATCTGCTTCAAGACGATTGATCAAAAGTTGATTGAATCCCGGCGGGCAGATTTCAGCTTTCAAGTGTTCTGCAGCTGCTAGCACTGTTGCGGAAGAAGATCCTTCAGGACTTCGCGTGTACTTCTCGTAGAGGCCATTCGTGTGCGTGGCTGCGAAGTCAAGAATCAGATTCACAACTTTCATCCATCATAAAAGGTATTAATCTAGCATTAATCATTTATTATGGTGTCAAGGTCTAGGTCCAATTCTCCGAGGTTTTACCCTCTTTTGGGGCTCCTCACGGAGATATCTCCAGAATCCATTCGATGGATATTCGGAGATTAATTGGAATAGAGTTCTTAAGTTTCAGATCTGATAGTTAATCATGCATAAAAGTTTTAGCATAATTGTTTAAACGATTCCGGCATAATCCTATGTGTTCTTAAGGTGTTGATTTCTAGATTTGATCTTGTAAGCATGCATGAATTAAATTGTTTGATTCGGTTTTTCCGCTGCATTTTAAAACTTAAAAAGAACTACGTATGGCTTGATCCCCCTTATGAAGGGGTACGTAGGCAACCCGATCAGGTTCAGCCATGGTTTTCAAAAAAAAAAAAATTCAGCATGCTAAACACCGAAGAACCTAGGATTCACTTTCAGTGGTATCAGAGCCAGGTTTATGTTTTAATTCTTGCAATTAAATCTGAAATCATTAACATGTTTAGATTAGATCTAAAGTGCTTTTTATGATTGATTTAATTGCTGATTATGCATGATTAAGTAGATCTGAAATTTTGGATGCATATGATGCATGTTTGTGTTAGGATTAGTAACATGAATAAATCTGAAATCATAATATTGTTTAGATTAGATCTAAATAAAGTTTATGATTCATATGATCTTTGATTTTAATGAACAAATCAGATCTGAAAATAAAAGTGAAAAAACAAATACATAAGATGTATGTTGTTTGTATTAATTCATGTTGTTATGTATATGTGATGCATGAACATAAAACATAATGACTTAAACATGAATTAAATCTGATTACATGTGATTAATTATAAAAACTCAGATCTGAAAATGTGTTTTAAGAACTGAAAGATTGTAATTAATATGTAATTAAAAAAAATGCAATGATCAAAACTTTCATAAGTCTAAACTTAATTGAGAATTAAGTATTATGAAATAGAATTGTAACTCAATTAATTGACATTGCATAATTCTTTGGGCATATGGGTTAGCTTGAATCAAGTTCTTAGGATTGGGTTAGACCTAAGGTTAGAATCAAACATGGTCTAATTAGAGTTAATTGATCAAATCTAATTAAGTAGTAACTAGATTAGGTCAAGAAAACTCTAGGTTAAATACAATAGTTGTAGATTGATCAATTCCATGTCTTTGATTAGACCAAGATGGAACTTTATTTAGGCTCAGAGGTGTAGCCCGAGTCATTTGAGTAATCAAATCGAAATTGATTAACCAGTCGGTGTCTAAGGTAAGTTTGGCAGTTTTGACCGGTGGTTTTTAATTGGGAGCTACTCCCACTGATTTGTCTTTGTCGAGTTAATGGCATATCCCTTCCACCGATCTCACTTACCTGGCCGACATGGTCAATCACATTTTGATTGGATCACTTAATGATTCGAGTTAGCCCATGCCTTAAGGAAAATCAGTATGACTGATTTAGGTGTCTCCTTAACCGGTTTGAGTCTAATCTGATTTGGTGAAGTCAGTGGGAGAAATTAGACTAACCGGATCTTCTCATCTATCCTAATTATGAAATCCTCTAAAATTATTAGGTACTTAAAATGAAATGGTTATGGAGATAACTAGGTCATAGCCTCCCATTAAGTTGGGTGATAATGGGTCCAATGTTTTGATAATTATTGGAGGCGCCACATGCCTGGTACTTATCAAGCATTGGAATTGTCATTCAATATATGATGAGTTAAGTGTACCTTCAATAGGCGGTCAGGTGAGCCGAGCCACACTCGGGCTTGGTCGTCTATTAATTGATTAGACTTAACCCTATCATTTAATGGTTGGACCTGACTAGGGTATTCGGTGGAGGCGCCACACGCCTGCCGGAAAACCTAGGGCAAAATCATCACTAGAAGTTGCTTGGTGAAGCAATTGGTTAAGAACCTACCAATAGGTGCATATGGGTTGGCCGAGCCACACTCGGGCCTATATGGGATCTATTGGGTTCTAGTGCCCACTAAAGAATTAGGAGTAATTTTTCGAATTAGAGGTAGAGGCTACCAATTTGTATAAAATAGTGGGAATATCTTTAGACTAAAGTCCAAGTCTACTGTGTTTAGTCAATTCATATACTAATAGCCAAAATTTTTTTTTATGCAGAAACGGCCACTAATTTATCACTTCGCTCATTGTTGGACAATGACAAGTTGACTGGTCCAAATTTTAATAATTGGCATAGGAAACTGAAAATAGTGCTAGAGCATGAGAGGATCCTTTATGTGATAACGGATCAAGCACCTGAGCAGCCCGCTGCTAATGCATCAAGATCGGCCAGAGACACTTATCAGAAGTGGCTCAGTGACCGGATCACTGTTCGATGCATCATGTTGGCAGCAATGAGTGATGAGTTTAGTAGGCGTTTTGAGAATACGCAGCCGGAAGATATCATTCAAGTGTTGAATGAATCATTCGGCGTTCCTGACGACGTTGAGAGGCACAAAACTAGTTGTGCCATCTTCAGCGCCCGAATGAAAGATGGGACCTCGATAACTGATCATGTACTGTACATGATTGAGTTGATCGAGCGTCTAAGCTCTCTTGGCTTTCCCCTTCATGATCAATTGGGGAAGGATGCCATACTAAACTCATTGCCTGGATCATACCGTCCTTTTCTCACTCATTTTCGTATGACGAAACCTGTAGTGAATTATCACCAATTGTTGGGGTTACTACAGACGTTTGAGAATGATTACCAACTTCTTAAGAAGACGGTGAATTTAGTGGGAGGTTCATCCAAGGGTCGCTCCTTTAAGAAAGAAAAAAAGAAAAATAAAATCCAAAAGAAACAGGTGCACCATGCTCAGCCTAGTCAGAAAAAGAATAAAAAGGCTGATCAGAGCAAGGCGGAGTGCTTCTTCTGCAAGAAGCAAGGACATTGGAAGAGGAACTGTCCTCTTTACATTGCATCCCTCGATCCGAACTGGCCTAAGAAAAGTGGGCAATCAGTTGCCAATCAAGGTACTTATATGATAACACCTTGCAATTTTTCTATTTGTGATAATTCGACCTGGGTATTGGATACCGGTAGTCCTTTTAATATTTGCAATTCGTTGCAGGGGCTACAAGTCAGTAAGAGGTTTGAAGAAGGAGAAAGGTTCCTGAATGTTGGAGATGGAAGACCAGTTCCAGTTCTAGCTTTAGGAATTCTTAAACTTGAATTCAGCTCTCATGTAAATGTCCTTAGTGATTGTCACTATTGTCCAAGTTTTCTATTGAATATCATTTCTGTAGGCCTTTTGGCCAAAAATGGTTATGAAATATCAATAAAAAAGGATTATTGCAATGTCATTTGGAATGGTGTTGTTGTAATGAATGGAATTCTGAGTAATGGTATTTACATTTTGTCACAGCCTGTTCATGTAATGTATAAATCCAATAAGCGCCCTAGAATAGATAATGTCACGGATGTCTACCTTTGGCATCATAGGCTAGGTCATATTAACAAGAATAGGATGAACAGGTTAAGTAAAGAGGGAATCCTTGATGTTAATGATTGTGAATCATTGACAACCTGTGAATCATGTCTTCTTGGTAAAATGACCAAATCATCTTTTACCGGAAAAGGTGAACGAGCCAGTGATTTATTGACCCTTGTACATTCTGATGTATGTGGGCCAATGAGCACAGATGCTAGAGGTGGGTATTCATATTTCATTACGTTTACAGACGACCTTTCTAGGTATGGTTATGTCTATTTAATGAGACATAAATCTGAATCATTTGAAATGTTCAAATTATATCGTAATGAAGTAGAAAAACAAACTGAAAAGAGTATTAAAACTCTTCGATCAGATCGAGGAGGTGAATACCTCTCCAGTGAATTTTTGACATATCTAGGAGAAAATGAGATTCTCTCCCAATGGACTCCTCCTGGTACACCACAATATAATGGTGTGTCAGAAAGGAGAAATCGAACTCTGTTAGACATGGTTCGATCCATGATGGGGTTTGCTAATCTGCCCATATCCTTTTGGGGATATGCTCTTGAGTCAGCCTGCTATATTCTAAATAAGGTTCCAAGTAAGTCTGTAAATAAAACACCACATGAGATGTGGACTGGACGTAAGCCGATGCTCTCTCACCTTAGGATTGGGGGTGTCCGGCGTACGTCAAACGTTTGAAGACAGACAAACTTGAACCCAAGTCTGACAAATGTTTCTTTGTTGGTTACCCTAAAGAAACTAAAGGATATTACTTCTACTTTGCTGAAGAACAAAAGTTGTTCGTAAGCAATAGAGCAATTTTCTTAGAAAAGGAATTCCTTGGTGAAGGAACAAATAGCTCTAATGTTGAGCTTAGAGAAGTTCAACATGTAGAAGATCCGACACCATCTACTGAATCAGTTGAGTCGGATTTGATTAGATCAGATCCAGAACCCATATTAGATGCACCATTAAGGCGATCGGGTAGAGTACCACGTCAGCCGGACAGATACTACGGTTTCTTGGTCCGAGATGGGGATCCTATCGAACTTGATGAAAACGATGAGGATCCGATCACATATATGGATGCAATGCAGAGGTATGACTCTGATAAATGGCTTGGAGCCATGCAATCCGAAATGGAATCTATGAAGGTCAATGATGTTTGGACATTAGTTGACCCACCCGAAGGAATTAAATCCATAGGGTGTAAGTGGATATTCAAAAGGAAACGAGGCGCAGACGGAAAGGTAGAGACCTATAAAGCCCGTTTGGTTGCCAAGGGTTATCGTCAACGTTATGGTATTGACTATGACGAGACGTTTTCTCCTGTGGCAATACTCAAGTCCATTCGGATTGTGCTTGCGATAGCAGCACATTTAGACTATGAAATCTGGCAAATGGATGTAAAGACCGCATTTCTAAATGGAGATTTAGAAGAGGAAGTGTATATGATACAACCTAAAGGTTTTACATCTGCAGATGAGTCTAAAGTGTGCAAGCTTCAAAAATCCATTTATGGATTGAAGCAAGCTTCACGGAGTTGGAATATACGTTTTGATAAGGTAATCAAAACATATGGCTTCATTAAGAATGAAGAGGAACCTTGCATTTATAAATGGGCAAATGGTTCAGTTATTATATTCCTTATTTTGTATGTGGATGACATTCTTTTAATCGGGAATGACATTCCTGCATTACAAGGAATAAAGGTTTGGCTATCATCTCAATTTGCCATGAAGGATTTGGGAGAAGCATCTTACATCCTAGGGATGAAGATCTATAGAGATAGATCTAGAAGATTGCTTGGATTATCCCAATCCACATACATTGATACTATACTGAAGAGGTTCAGTATGATTAATTCCAAGAAAGGCTATCTTCCGATGGGCCATGGAATTAACCTCTCTAAAAGGGATTGTCCGACAACCCCTCAAGAAAGAGAGAGTATGGATAGAATTCCATATGCTTCGGCAGTGGGATCTATAATGTATGCCATGACATGTACTAGACCAGACGTGGCATACTCACTAGGAGTAGTGAGCAGATACCAGTCTGATCCAGGTAGCAACCACTGGAAGGTTGTAAAAACCATCCTTAAATATTTGAGAAATACTAAAGATCAGTGGCTTGTCTATGGTGATTCTGACTTAAAACTTGAGGGATATACTGATTCAAGTTTTCAGTCAGATCAAGATGATAGCAAGAGCGTGTCAGGATATATCTTCACTCTTAAGGGTGGGGCCATCTGCTGGAAGAGTTCCAAGCAGCATACAGTGGCAGATTCTACATGTGAAGCAGAATATATCGCAGCATCTGATGCCGCCAAGGAAGCTGTATGGTTGCGGAAGTTCATCACCGAGCTTGGAGTGACACCCTCCATTGATGGTCCAGTGCCTGTATTTTGTGACAATACTGGGGCCATAGCTCAAGCAAGAGAACCCAAAGCACATCAGCGGACCAAGCATATTCTACGTCGCTACCACCTGGTTCGAGAGATCATCGATCGAGGTGATATTGATCTTCAGAAGATTGACACAAAAGAAAATCTGGCTGACCCATTTACCAAAGTCCTCGGCATCAAAGAGTTCGACGAACACAAGTCGAAGATGGGTATTAGATACTGTGCCGATTGGCATTAGGCTAAGTGGGAGTTGTTGGAATTTGTATCCTAAATGTCAATCGTCAGCATATTGATGATTGAATTTTATAAATGAATTGACAAATTAATAAAGTGTTATTTGGCATTATTCATCATTTCATCTTCAAATGAACTCTTATATGATGAAGTCCTTAGGACTTATGTTATGATAAAGGAGGATTTATCTTTGAGTCCTTAAACTTGTTTGCGACGAAATGATATGTTGTTACTAGGACGACAACATTATCGAGATTAGGTCGTTGTGTGACATATACGTTGGTTGTCCTCTTAACCAAGGAGTGTGGAGACACTGGTATGCCACACAAGTGAAGTGTAGAAGTACATTTCACTAAACGTGACCAATTCCGGAACACTCTACTGTCGAGAGATGTTCCGAGTGGATATGGGTATAAGTTTGGCCCTCTGACCTGAGACCGCAACCTGTGACTAGCAAGCAACTCACTGTACTTTGGTACCGGACTACCTGAATTTCTAATTCAGTGACGGAAGGTCACTGGGTGCAGTCAAGTACTTGCGTAGTCAGTTGTGAGTCAAGATGGAATTGACCCCTCCTGAAAACAGGAGATAATGTCTTGTGATTAATTTAGCAAAACCTTGGCCAGGGTAATCCCAGTGAGGAGTCACGGGATATCTAAAGTTAATCACATAATGGATGTACTAATTATAGGGTTGACAGTGAGCTCTAAGTCATCGTGGCATTAGGAGTCAAAGGGATTGAATTATACAGTAACCATAGTTCAGGGTTCCAGAATATTTGCTTCGCATATATTCGACCTATCCGGACGTCGGGTACCATTACTAGATGGTCACATCGATTAGTGTAGAAAATTGTTCCTATACTACCGGCTTAGGTTCGAACCTATGAGGTCACACGCATAGAAGATTCTTGATTGATCAAGAAAGCTGATGAATGATTAAGAATCATTCAGGGGTAATTTGGTCAATTTGATTGGCAAATTATCTTATAAAATAATTAAAGTAATTATTGAAGGATTAATTAGTAATTAAATTACTAATAAACTCAATTTGATTGAGTAATTGTGCTAAGGGTGAGCCAAATTGAATTGGATTCAAGTTTGGGCTCAATCAGGGTTTTGACCTAATTGGATTAGGTCAGAACCAAAAAGGACTTAAGCTGATCAAATTAATTTTAAATTAATTTATTCTTAATTGGGGATTGACCTAATTGAATTAGGTCCAACACAAAGTAATAATTCAATTTGATTGAGTTTGCATGAGCCAAAATTGAATTGGATTCAATTTGAGCTCAATCAGGGTCCGACTTGATTAGATTGGGTTCAACCAAATTGCTTTGTTTTAATTCGGGTTTGACCAAATTTGATTAGGTGCAACCCAAGGGGATTAGGCTCAGATGATGTGGCAATTATTGGTGACATGGAATTGGATTTCATGAATTTTAAATAAACCAAAATTATTGCATGGCACATGGACCCATTGCTTGACACATGGCGACATTGTTTGTTATTTGAATTTAAATTCAAATATTAAGCAATGTGTTAAATGATTTTAATCACTCAAACCATCAGCCAAGGTGGCGTCTGAGTTTTTGAATGGATTAAATTCGAATTTCAAGAGGTGATTTCGAAATTATGAAGTGTTTTACCTTGCCGCATGGATTTCAAATTCCTTCCCTCTTGCACATGTGTTTAAAATTTGAATTTAAATCAGATTTGGTTGAGATCTGATTTGGGTTGTTCCTATTCCTTTGCATGTGCCAACTAAAAGAGGTTTTCTGAAAATAAATTTCAAATTTTGAATGAAAATTCGGAGGCCATTAAAAGGGGTCAAACATGGGCACCAAAAACACATCCATTGCAGCCTTCTTCCTCACCCGCCTCCTCCTCCTCTTCTTCTCCATTTTAGATAGGGTTTTCAGGGTGAATATCTAGAAGATTCAAGATCAGATCTGAGTCCTCTACTTCCCTTACAAACCTCATCTCTATCTGCTTCAAGACGATTGATCAAAAGTTGATTGAATCCCGGCGGGCAGATTTCAGCTTTCAAGTGTTCTGCAGCTGCTAGCACTGTTGCGGAAGAAGATCCTTCAGGACTTCGCGTGTACTTCTCGTAGAGGCCATTCGTGTGCGTGGCTGCGAAGTCAAAAATCAGATTCACAACTTTCATCCATCATAAAAGGTATTAATCTAGCATTAATCATTTATTATGGTGTCAAGGTCTAGGTCCAATTCTCCGAGGTTTTACCCTCTTTTGGGGCTCCTCACGGAGATATCTCCAGAATCCATTCGATGGATATTCGGAGATTAATTGGAATAGAGTTCTTAAGTTTCAGATCTGATAGTTAATCATGCATAAAAGTTTTAGCATAATTGTTTAAACGATTCCGGCATAATCCTATGTGTTCTTAAGGTGCTGATTTCTAGATTTGATCTTGTAAGCATGCATGAATTAAATTGTTTGATTCGGTTTTTCCGCTGCGTTTTAAAACTTAAAAAGAACTACGTATGGCTTGATCCCCCTTATGAAGGGGTACGTAGGCAACCCGATCAGGTTCAGCCATGGTTTTCAAAAAAAAAAAAAAATTCAGCATGCTAAACACCGAAGAACCTAGGATTCACTTTCACGTAATCCTTGGACGCCCCTTTTTAGCAACAGCCAATGCATGCATCAATTGTAGAACGGGGGTAATGAACATATCATTTGAGAACATGAAGGTAAAATTAAATGTGTTCAATACGGCCGACCAACCCACGAGGAAAGTTGAGTGCTTCCTAATAGACAACATGGATGATCTTGTAGAAGAAGCCCTTCCCTATATTTTAGAAGATGACCCTCTGAAAACATGCTTGGCCCATTTTGACTTTGATATAGACAAGGCCATAGAAGCAGTCAACTTCTTGCCCGACAATCAGTCTCCCATGTTGTCCGATTTCTGTTTACCTAAAAATATACTAAACAGATCGTTGTTAGAACCGACAAACAAAGTTTAAATTAATTTTACTCTTACCTTTTCTACTCGAAGAATAGTGGTCGTAAGAGGTCGATCCACAGGGAGACGATTGGAGTTGCATAAAAATTAAAACATTCACTCGGATTCGAAATCGATTCTTGAATAACAAAAGAAAAAAAATATTACTTCGAGGATGTTTGAATGATTCTCTGGTCTACCGGAGAATGTTTTCTACTTGAAATTAACGGAAAGATAGGTACTTAAATTCGAAAAGCATTTATATATTTAATGGAAAAGAAAGCTTTGGCATAAAATGGATAAAAATCGTGCTAGGAATATTGAAGACTGGAACATCGATTGCATGAAAGAAATTTTAATGTATTGCATAAAAAAAAAGAAAGATTACAGAATTTGAAGAATAGAAATTAAAAACAACAGAAATTACAACTTTAGCATAAATAAAACTCTCTATTAAAATAAAACTAAAAACCTCAAAACACATGCTCTCAAAATAAACTCTTAATAAAACTAAAAACTAAAAAAAAAACAAAGCATGCTCTATTTTCAAAAAAGAAAACAGAGCATTTCTCTTTTTTTTTCTTTTTCTTTCTCTCTTCTTCCCCAAACCGAACACACCCTTCCCCTGTTTCTTGGCCCCAACCAAGCGCCCACCAAGCCTCCACCCCGCACCAAGAGCCCCCCAGTTCCATGGTGCGATGCTCCTTATATAGATTCCCACAAAATGTCAGCCAGCATGCATGTGGAGAGGAGGGGAAAACGGACGCGATCTGTGAGGCGGATGCTTGGGATTTCAAATCTGGAAGAGAGCTGGACTGCCGGTGATGCGTGGGATGATTGCTAGCGGATGCTGAAATCGGGGAAGAGGGTCGTCCGGGATGCGGAAGATGAAAGCGAGACACACGTGGATGGCTAGAGGAGGCTGGGACGGCTGGATCTCTGGATGCATCACGGGATCTTGGACACGGAAAAGGGGAGGAGCTGCAGATGGGCACCGATCTGGAAGGAGGATAGCGTGATTGCTGGGGCGCCATATTGATTGCAGACGGCCGGATCAGTGGAGCTGGCCGCGGGATTCCGGGAGGTTGACGTGCGGAATGAGCTGGGGCGCGGAAGAAGAAGATCACGGCTTGCTGATTTGGGAAGGAAGGAGATGCTGCGGGATGAGCTGGGGGAGCCGGGAGCGTTGGGAGGAGCCGATCATGGCTTGGATCACGGCTGGAACGCTGCTGGGTCGGAGGAGACTCATGGGATCACTGGAGGAGCGGACGTGGGATCATTCCTTCTCCCTTGTTTTCGCACGGATGAAGCTGGAGATTGCAGCTGGGGGAGATAGGCTGATATGGAAGGATGTGGATGCTGAATTACTGATCCATGGAAAGTAGGATATACGGGTGCATGGACTGCACGTGGGAAGACGCCGAAATGTTGTGATGAACTCGTTCAAATGGACGCACGGGATGCTGGATCAGGGGTGCTTCGTGGAAGATAGACGGCTCAGCTTGGGAAGGGATCCTTCTGAAGTCAATTTGTACTCA
The DNA here is from genome assembly GCF_051530095.1 of Phoenix dactylifera. Classification (NCBI taxonomy): domain Eukaryota; kingdom Viridiplantae; phylum Streptophyta; class Magnoliopsida; order Arecales; family Arecaceae; genus Phoenix; species Phoenix dactylifera. Next base: position 16,621,956 of record NC_143195.1, read on the forward strand.
ATGTACATTTTATCTCTAATTTATGATAATCTGTGTCAAACCAGAATATAATATTAATCCAGTGAATTTATCATTATCGGTTAGCAATAACACTAATTTTAGTGACATGTAGGTCGCACTTTTGTGCTCTCATCACACCCCCCAACTAGCTTATTGCTAGTCTCTAGCAATTAACAAGCAAACGATAAAATGAGGGCACAAAAAGATGGAGTCTAACTTATGACTTTTTCTTCTTCTTTTTTTTTAATTTTTAAATTAAAGCTAAATACACAAAACTAAGATATGTACCTATTTTCGTAGGGAGTCACGATTGTACTTAGCACGTGCAACAAGCCTTTAAATCCCTAGGTTACCCTAGTGGACGAGTGTTGTCTCGTGAGGGTTTACAGTGAAGTTACCCACAAACTTCATCAGTCAGGGATTTCTAATTTTTAACTTGAAATTTGAATAAGTATTACTGTGTGAAACTAAAATTGCAAAGACAATAGAAACTTATTGCTATCATATTTAAGCAGACTCTAACTCAAGTTTCATTACTCTCTATCTATCTGCTAACAAGTCAAGAATGTAGTGAGGTGCAGGATAGTATCATATAAATGAGTGGCTTTCACTTACTTCCAACATGATCACTCTAATTTTCAAGACTTTCTAGAGTTAAATGGTAATGAACACTCCATATTTATTTATTTATTTATTTATTTATTTATTTATTTTTATCAGACTGAATGCTAAGAAGAATGACTTGTGAAATATCTAGCCTTATTAAGCTTTCTAGCTAACCCATATAGCGAGTGTTAGGCCAATGACTTCTGATCCAGATGGCTCAGGGTGCTAGGTGTAAAGACACCCTAACAGGCTTAATAACTCAAGTCAACTAGGCTCCAAGGCCAAATTAGTCACTTAGAGTTTAATTTTAGCCATCCTCACCTTTTTACGCGAACACTCGCTGCTTGCCAGGCAAGAGGCTCGGTTACTTAGTGAGAAGACTTAAAATAAACTCGTTTTATTTTCTTCTCTTTTTTTTTTTAATAATAATAGGGTGCTCATCACACATATAATTTTAAATTATCTAGAAGATTAAAAGTATTCATATTGGTTGTAAGTTTACATATCCCACTATTCATGTGTTTAACTGTAGGTGCTAAATCGTCTTCTATCATATTAGCAGAAGATAGGTGGGATGAAAACTCAAGCTAGAACTGCTATCATATTCCTCAACTCAAAGCTATTGTCAAAGCAATTTCTAGTTTATACAGCCAAAAAGATTAGAACTTGAGTTAAAAATTTGAAATCCCTTCTCTCTTTTTTTTTCAAATCTTTTTAGGCAGAAAAATCAAAAATATTCTCACCCCCATACCTAAATCCAACATTGTCCTCAATGTTAAAGAAAATTTAATGCAGTAATAGGATAGAGGAGAAGTTACCTGATATGGATAGGTAAATTGACAATTGGGACAAAAACTCCCAAACCTGCATGTTAGTAATTTATTGATTTTTTTATTTAATTATTATTTTTATTATTATTATTTAATAATATTTACATGTTAGGTTCTCTCCCAAGAGCGCTAAGTTTAATGTCTTCAGCCAGACAAAATGTAGGTTCATTTTTTTTTTCAACCATTATCTAAGAATGGTTTTGGAAGAGTCCGAGGAAGAACAGTCGGCTGATGACAATCTATGCTCATTAGGAAAACAGAATTAGGGAGCGCATGCTCGACCCCTTCATCGGAATGGGCAAGATAAGCCTCTTAAGGGTCCTTACTATAAGTTTGTAAGAAAGTCTCCTGAACCAGACTTTCAATCATGTCAACTTCATTGATTTCTTCATCACCTAGTGGTTGTTTACTTATGTTGAAGACATTAAGCTCGACTTTCATGTTGCCAAAAGATAACTTCAGCATGCCATTTCGACAATTGATCACAGCATTTGCTGTGGCTAAGAAAGGTCTCCCTAAAATTATAGGTGTGTGAATGTCTGGATGTATTACAGGTTCGGTCTCAAGGATAACGAAGTCCACAGGATAGTAAAACTCGTTTATCTTCACTATTACATCCTCTACAATCCCCTTGGGGTACTTCACCATCCTATCTGCTAAGAAAAAGGTAATATTTGTGGGCTTTAATTCTCCCAAACCTAACTTTTGGTATACATAGTAGGGAAGTAGGTTCACACTAGCTCCTAAATCTAATAAGGCTCTCTGAATGATCGTCTCTCCTATTTTTATTTCAATCGTGGGGCAACCAGGGTCTTTGAATTTCGGGGCAATCTGCTGTTGAATGAGAGATGAGGCTTGTGCAGCCATAACAGCTTGCCTAGGAATGCTGGTTTTTTTTTTGACCATGGTAAGGTCTTTTAAAAATTTTGTATAGGAGGAAATTTGTCTTATGGCATCGAGAAAAGGTATATTTATTTAAACAGTTTTAAAGACTTCCATGATTTCATCAAAGTTAGATTATTTCTTGGAGTCCTGAAGTCTACTGAGAAAGGGAACCTTAGGTTTGTATGTTTCTATGGGTTCTTCTTTTTTTTCTGATTTATCCTGTTCTTGACCCCTCTTTTGAATAGGGTTCTTATTGGATTCATTTTTATTTTCTTTTTCAGAAAGTTGGACTTTGTTATCCACTTGCTTACCAGACCTTAAAGTGGTAATTGCCTAGACTTCATAGGTCGGATTTCCATTGGAATCGATTTGATACTGACCTCTCTGACCTTGATTTTGTTGTCTACTAGGGTTAGGCACTGGTTGACTAGGTAGTTCACCTTTCTTCCTATCCCCTAGAGAGTTTGCTATTTGGCTTAGACTAACCTCAAGTTTTGCAATTGCTTGTGCATGGAATTGGTTAGTCTGGGCTTGGGCTGTATTGGTCTGTTGTTATTGCTTGATAAAATCTTGTTGTTGTTTCATCATATTAGCCATCATGATTTTTAATTGTGAAGGTTGCTGTGAGATAGGGGCATTATAAGGAGGTACAGATGGAACCAAAGGTTGGTTCATTTGTGATGGACCTATCCTGGGAAAGTTGTTCTGAAAACCTGGTGGACCACCTTGATGCTGAATAGGTTCGTTCTGCTTGTATGAGAAATTTGGGTGGAACCTATTATCAGGGTGGTAAATTGGGCTAAATGAATTGGGAGTAGGCTTCTTGAAGGCACTATATGAATTTAGAGCATTTGCTTGCTCGGCCTTTATGGTGGGCAGATTAGGGCAGCACTCCACTAGATGTTCCGGACTGTTACACAAGACACATAAACTATGTGACTCGTGATCCACTTTCATGATGGGATTTAACTCTTTATATGAACTCGAGCTAGTGGAAACAGTGAAAGCATCAAACTTTTTACTTAAGTTATTCATTCCAGTCACCAGATTGGACATGACATTTTTGAGATCTGGGTCTCCTTTCATTTCATAATTACCTGGTTTTCCAGACTCGAACTCATCTCTATTTACTTTCTCACCATAACTACTCCAATTTTGGGCGTTCTCGGCTAAGTCAACAAGAAATTCATAGGCTCGATCCGGGGTTAGGTTCATGAACCTACCCTTGTGCATGGACTCAATCATGTTTCTATGTCCCGGAGGTAGTGTTGGATTGCCCCACAGCGGCGCGACGTTCGCGGCGGAATCCGCATGCCGGGCCCGGTGCATCGCATACGCCGGAACAGGATCGGGTAGATTTCAAAATTTTTCTGAATCAGAACGATTCAGAACCCTTTTGAATTAAGATGGGGACTAAACTAAGATCTAATAATTAATTATGAATTGTTAAACTACCAGAAAATCAGAAATATAAAAGTTCAAACGAAGATCTCATCTTCACCTTTGTGCGGGTAGAAGAACACCGCAACCGATGTCGTGGTTTGGTTCCTTGTAGCCCCACAAACGTCCGGCCTCTACAAGTATCCACACGAGGTTGCTGAAGATCAGAGATGGGGCTTCACCGGGGTGCTAGCTCCTTGCAAAAGCCTCTCTTGGATGTCGAAGAAGAAGGAAGAAGAAATCACAAGGATCCCACCTTGTGCAGCCTTCAAAAGGAAGATGAAAACCCTTCACTATTTTGATTCTTTTCTCTCCCTTTTTGCTGATTTAAAAATCCCCAAAAATATAGCCTTGCTGCCCCACGCCTAGGAGAAGAGCTCTGATTTTTCTTGGGGCATGGGGCTCCCTTTTTATAGGGTTCAAAACCCTATGCGCCAGGAAACCTATTCCTAATAGGTTTCCTGGTGCCTTTCTTTATTGGCGGGCCACTTGATTCTTTCCAAGAATCAAGGGGCGTTGGCTCCCAGCAAAGAAGGAGAGGGGGCCACGCCCGTCCTTGTCCTCTTGGCTGCCCCCTCTTGCCTATTTTGACCCCTCAAAATAAGGCATCAAGAGGGAGGCTCCAATAATAGAAAAAAGGCTGAATTTGGCAGGATTTTTAAGGACTCGATCTAGCCAACTTTTGACTAAGATTTGAGTCAAATTTCTTTGGGTCAGACCCGACATAATTTGACTCAATTAATCAGCAAATCAAAGACTTAATTATAATCTAATTATAATTATTTAATTCTTCCATTTAACTCACTAACTCTTAGTGGGTTATTTCAAACATCAATCTCATTAACATTGTGATTCCAAATCACAATTCGACAATCCTAATAATCAGAACCCCTAATGTGTGTGACCTCGTAGGTTCTAATCTAACTGGTAAAGAGACATATTGAGATCTGATGACCCAAAGATTGAGTTAAAGATTGATTTTGATGATCACAAAATCTTGAAGTATAATTACTAATGTTTGTGTTGCAAGAAGAAAAGATAATTTATTTTGCAAGGAACATAGCAAGTTGGAAAAATACAAGAAGGCCTCAAAAGCTCTCAAGAAAAGTTAGAAGAAAGCTACAATTTAATGGCCCAAGTTTCAAGTTCAAAGAATTTAAGTTGGAGGAGCAAATTCAAAGAAAGATTCAAAAAAATAGTCCTCGAGTCGACTCCGGGAAGTTTAGAGTCGACTCTGGCACTCTAGAGTTTCAAGAAACAGTGCTCGAGTCGACTCTGGCACTCTACGAGTCGACTCCGACTGAGAACAAACAAAAAGACAAAAAGTTGATTTTCAGCGCTACAGTGATCTCGAGCCGACTCCAACTTCAATGCTACAGTGCGGAGCCGACTCCCAGCTACTGTGTCGGCAGACTACTATTCACAGATCGACCCCTGTTTCAGCCGAGTCGACTCCTACTTCAGCCGAGTCGACTCGAGCACGCTGGGAGGCATAACGGCTAGTTTTTTCTTGATTCCAACGGCTCTATTTTTGTCTCTAACGGCTAGATTTTTGTTTTCACTCCCTCTAAAGCTATAAAATCAAGAGGAGAGCTAGGAAAGAGGGTATGGAAGTGGGAGAAAACATTTAGGGAAGAAATTTGAAAGAGATTACAAGAAAAATCTCCCATAAGCACAAAAGGGCCATTCAAAGTAAAATAGAGAGAAGAAGAGCATCCAAGTGAATCCCAAAGCTTCCTCTCCATCCGTGTGCTGCCTCGGAGATCCTCTACTTCGTGCAAAATCAGAAGAGGGTCAAGTGAAGAAGAAGCCGAGTTCCTCTATCTACAAATTAGTTTGAGGGCTTCTTCTCTTTTCTTTACTTATTTATATTTGCTATATTTGCTTATATGAGAAGCTTGTATTTGATTTAAACTCTTGTTCTAATATCTTGTAACTTGATTCAATCAAGGGATTGAATCAAGGGGTTAAGGTTTGTTGGTGAGCCAAAGGTAAAAACCAACGTTGTAAGGTTGTGGTTGGTGAGCCTTTGGAAAAACCAACTGGGTTGATTGTGAACCCGGAAAACAATCGTTGTAAGGTTGTGGTTGGTGAGCCTTTGGGAAAACCAACTGGGTTGGATTGTGAGCCCGTGAAAACAATCGGTTGGTTCTAGTCGGTGAGCCTGTGAAAACCGACCGAGTTCGTTGTGATCTCGTAAAACAACAAGTTGGGTTGTGAGCTTGTAAAACAACCGGCTGTAATCTGAGGGATTATAGTGAAATTCCCAAGAAGTCTTGGGGAGTGGATGTAGGTGCTGGGATGCACCGAACCACTATACTTTTGTTGTGTTTGTGATGCTCTTTGTTGTCTGACTTCCTCACTCACTTACTTACTTAGATACTATGCGTGCTTAACTCTTCTCCGTGCATCCTTTAGTTGCAAGCATATTCAATTTACTTAATCAAGTCTCATTCAATTGAATTGCATACTTGGGCAAACTTAGACTAATCTTTTATTGAGTCCGCTGCTTAATAGTTGATTAGATTAGAGTCATACTCTTGCTAAGTTTAAATTCCACTAAGCTTCCATACAACTTAGCCTAATTAACTCTAAAAGATTAGAAGTAGTTGAAAAGTTTTTAAAAGACCCAATTCACCCCCCCTCTTGGGTTGTCACCTTGGGCAACAAGATCTCCATCTCATTATCATTGAAACACCTTTCAGTGGACTGAAACACTTTCAGTTCTACTCGTCAGGATTTACCAATCATCAGGTAAATTCCCATGAGTCCCAACATCCACAAGTGACACCTAGCAGTATGTAGTGGCAACCCAGTAGAATAGAATAATGAACCTCTAGGTGCAGTTATCGTATGATACAGTCCTACTATCGTGGATCCCTACAGGACGGAGGTCATGGACAACTCGTCAAATCCCATCGTCTATCATATGTCAAGATTTATTCGACTTAAGTTCGAGAGTGAAAAACTCTTTCTCCACTATGCATACTGCCCCAGCCGAGGTCTTACGAACTCAGTCTTATAAATCACATAGGATCTCTCCTTATCTATCAAGGTTGATAAATTCCATATAGGTGCATACCCTACTCCTACAGTGAACCTACTGCAGCCAATCTATACTGCATGGACCCATATGTCTAGAGACCATGTATATGTGCAGTCAAACTACAATAACCTCACTATGAGTAGTCGAAGCACCGCAGGTCAAAGGACCAGTCACACTACTACAACATCAAGCAAGTCACTGACGAGTGGATAGACATCCAAGTAACTTCTTGTCTTGGTCACGCTCAGTACCCTTGTTCTCTAACAAGCACCTACACTATCACTTCAGTGTCCCTACACTGTGGACTCGAGTCTCGTCCATCCATAAGGAAAGCGATCTGTGCACTGATCTCATTGGATCGATCACCGTCCTCGTAATGATCCATTGATCAGGAGCATTTTGAAATTAATCACTAATGACACATGGCTCAAATTTTCAACTCTTGAGAATATGCGTCATCATCTTATTAATTCCTTGGACGATTCATGGACACATAAGAACATGAATGAAAAGAATTCCCAACTTAATAAATTCATAATAAGGTCAAGTACAAATTTATGTCCCAGAATAAAATAATGCATCAGCCAAATTGGCTTCTAGGGCATACTTCTAACAATCTCCCACTTGCACTAAAGCCAATCAGCCATAAACCTAAAGCCCCATCTTCTCAAGATGCGCTTCAGTTTTCTGCCGACTTAGCTGCTTAGTCAATGGGTCCACCACATTTCCTGTGGAGTCTACTCTCTGATCCTCTACTTATTTCTTTTCGAGGTAATCGCTTATTAGGTTAAACCGCCGCTCTATGTGCTTCGGCTTCTGGTGAGACCTTGACTCTTTAGCTAGTGCTATGGTACCTTTGTTATCGCAGTTGAGTGTTATGGTATCTGATGACATTACACCTAACTCAGCAATGAACTTCTTAAACCAGAAGGTTTCCTCTGCACCCTTAGATACGGCTTAACATTCAGCTTCTAAGGTAGAATCTACAATGATCGGTTGTTTGGAACTCTTCCAATTTACTGAACCATCATTGCACATATTTTGATGTAGACTTTCTATCATCAATATGTGTGCATCCTTCTACCTTCAACTCTGATATTCTTCCAAAGACCAAGAACATGTCCTTAGTTCTTCTCAAGTACTTAAGACTGTTCTTGATATCTATCCAGTGCTTCTTGCCTGGATTTGACTGATATATGCTCGTGACACTCACAGCATATACTATATCATATCACGTACATAGCCTGGTATACATGAGGCTCCCTATAGCCGAAGCATAAGGGATCTTGCTCATTCGCTGAATCTCTTCAGATGTGTTGGGGCACATCTTCTTGGAGAGATTTGTCCCATGCCTAAGGGATAATAATCCTCTTTTAGAGGTTTCCATGCCGAAACTCTTCAGCACTCCCTCTATGTAATATTCTGTGACAGGACAAACATCCTTTTAGATCTATCTCTATAGACCTTAATTTCCAAAATATAGGATTCTTTTCCAAAGTCTTTTATGGAGAAATCCTTAGACAACCATACCTTGACCTAAGTTAGCATGGGAACACCATTTCCAATTGGAAGAATATTATCCATGTACAATACGAGGAATACAATAGTCCTCCCACTAACCCTTCTTAAAAACACAGGGTTCCTCTTCGTTCTTGATGAAATCAAATGATTTGATTATATCGTTGAAACGAGTATTCCAACTCCGAGATTCTTGCTTTAGTCCATAGAAGGACCTTTGCAGTTTGCAGACCTTGTGATCACCATCACAATATCTCATAATTATATTATGCTGCAATATCAAGCAATATTCGAATGGACTTCAGCATGGCTGCAGGTAAAAAAGTATCCTGATATTCAGTGCCTTCGCACTGACTATAATCTTTCGCCATTAGCCTTGCCTTATAGGTCTCTATCTAGCCATCCGAACTTCTCTTGTAGATCCATTTACACCCAATAGGTACTATACCTTCTGGTGGATCTACCAACGGCCAGACTTGATTGGAATGCATGGAGTCCTTCTCTGACTTCATCGCTTCTAGCCATCTCTCGGAATCGATGTCTAACATTGCCTCGTTGTAGGTATTGGAATCCTTATCTTGATCCCCATCTCCCATGAGGAACACTTCCTCTACGAGGTGGAGGAGGTACTACGTGTACTGGCTTAATAGGTTCTATAGGCACAATGGCTCGTTGCTCTTTAGAGACTTTCTCTTCAAGCTCAATTTTTCTCCCACTGTCTCTGTCAAGGATAAACTATTTTCCATGAAGATAGCATCTAGGCTCACAAACACTTTGTGATCCTTTGGGACGAAAAGTCGTATCCTAATGACTCTTTAGGATATCCTATAAAACGAGCATTAATTATCCTATCCTCTAACTTGTCCGCCTGTTGTCGCTTGAGTTGAGCTGGACATCCCTAAATCTTAAGATTACCAAGACTCGGCTTCTTACCATGTCATATCTCATATGGTGTGGTAGCAACGGACTTTAGAGGAAATTCTATTCAATAAGTAAATAGCTGAAAATAGAGTATCTATCTAAAAAAACAAGGGTAAATCAGTGAAGCTCATCATGGACCGGACCATATCCAATAGAGTCCGATTCCTCCTTTCTGACACTCCGTTGAGCTGAGGTGTATCAGGAGGAGTCCATTATGAAACTATACCATTCTCTTTGAGATAATCATAGAACTCTCCATTAAGGTATTCACTTCCTCGATCTGATCGAAGAACCTTAATGAGTTTTTCTGTTTATTTTTCTACTTCATATCTCAGCTCGTTGAACCTTTCAAAAATTTCAGATTTGTATATCATACGCATATCCATACCGTGAGTAATCATCGGTAAATGAAGTAAAAAATTATAACCCCTAGCCTGCACATCGAATGGGCCACACACATCAGTGTGTACTAGGGTAAGTATTTCAGTGGACCTCCCTGTGTCCTACAAAGGATAATTTAGCCATCTTTCCTCGAAGACAGAATTTACAATTCGAATATGACTCAAAAATCAATGAGCCTAAAAGCTCATGTTTTTCCAATTTGTTTATTCTGTCTTCTCCTATATGGCCAAGCCTGAGGTGCCACAAATATTCTAAATTTATCTCATTTCTGGATCTATTAGATCCTATGGTATTCACTATTTTCTCAGATACATTCATAGATACATCCATATGTATGTGATAGAGACTGTCAATCATAAAACCATGTTGAACCAATTTATTTCTCAAATAAATGGAACAGTAGTCTTATAAAAATCTTTATGTGCTAAACAAGATACAGAAATTAAATTTCTTCTAGCAATAGGTAACAGTCCCTAAGTATCCTGAGCATTTCTGACATATCTTCTGAAGGTCTGTCACCCTTTATGTTCTTTATGCTTCCCATATATGTAGGACAGTTCCTCTTCCAATGGCCGTCCTGTTGGGAACCCGCCCATGCCGCTGATATTTCAAAAAAATTCAGATGGCAGCGGAATCGGCATAAGCGGGATCGACGTTCATCGCATGAACGTTGTTTCATGAATCGTTCGTAGTTAGATAAGAATTAAAACTTTTTAAATAACATTAGAAGATCAGATCTTCACCTTTGTGCGGGTAGATGATCACCGCAAACAGATGATCGTGGTTTAGGATGAAGGTTCGCTTGAAGCCGTTCAAGTGCCCGGCCTCTACGGGTATCCACACGAAGCAGAAAACCGATCCAAGCTTTCTATCTCCCCGGGGTGCTAGCTCCCTTGCAGAGATAACTTTGATGGCTGATTTCCTCTCTTTCAATCAACCCTTGATTGTGCTTGAGAGGAGGAAGAAGAAGGATGAAGAAGAGGAAGAAGAAGAATCCCCACGCAGCCTTCTTTCTTTTCCCTGCGTTGGAAGGAAGAAGGGAGGAAGAGGATGCCGCCAACACCTTTGGCTTTTATCTTCCTTGCTTGCGGCTGAACCAAGAGAAGAGGAGAGGGAGGCGTACGGCAAATAGGAAGAGAACTTCATCTATGCCCTAGGTGCCGCCCACAAGTCCCTTTTTATAGACATGTGGAGCTCCTAACATTTAGGAGTTCTTGATGTCTTTCCTAAGAGGGGGCGCCGTCTCTTCTCCCTTCTCCACGTGGAAAGGGGAGGGGCTTATCCCCTTCCTCATGGTAAACCCTAATCCATATTAGGTAGGGATTGGAATGCCCTAATGCGGTCAAGCCCTAATCCAATTAGGCTTAGCCCAAGGGTGAACCAATTTGGATCCAATCTAGGTTAGTCCTAATCCAATTAGAACTTAAATCAATTTTGACTCAATTGAACTCTTCAATCCTAATCCAATTAGGAGTCTTATTGATTCATTAGATTAATAATTAATTGTGACTTAAGAAACCCTAATCCAAATTAAGACATATATAATTTTAGTCCTAATCCAATTAGAACTCTATTTGAATCCGAAGTCCTAATCCGATTAGGACTCTAGGAATCCTATTCCAAGGAGGAATCCAATTTTGATTCAAAACTCCTAATCTCATTAGGATTGCAGGAATCCTATTCTAAGTAGGAATCCCAGTCCTACTCCAACTAGGATTCCCAGTCCTAATCCAATTAGGACTCTAGGAATCCTACTCGAAGTAGGACTCTTATTTCAAGTCTAATTAATTAATTCCCTTTGTTCCTTCTTCAACTGAATATCAATCGAATTGATTACTTGTGATTCATAATCACTTTTCAACCATCGGATCGGTCAATACTTCTAGTGTGTGTGACCCCATAGGTTCTACTCTGACTGGCAGTGAGATATATTGTGATCTCTATCACTATATCATTGAAAACTCCTTTCAATGGGTTGGAACGATTCCAACTCAACTCATTAGGGTTTATCGATCATCGAGATAATCCCTGTGAGTCCCACCATCCACCAGTGACACCTAGCAGCATGTAGTGGCTACCCAGTAGAATAGAAAGATGAACCTCTAGGTGTAGTTACCATGTGATACAGTCCTACTATCGTGGATCCCTGTGGGACGGAGGTCATGGACAACTCGTCAAGCCCCATCGTCTGTCATATGTCAAAATTTATTCGACTCGAGTTCGATAGTGGAAAACTCTTTCTCCACTTTATATTACTGCCCTGGCCAAGGTCTTAGAACTCAGTCTAACAAATCACATAGGATCACTCCTCTTCTATCAAGGTCGATAGATTCCTTGTAGGTGCATACCCTACTCCTACAGTGAACCTACTGCAGCCAATCTACACTGCATGGACCCATATGGCTAGAGACCATGTATGTGTGCAGTCAAACTACAATAACCTCACTGTGAGTAGCCGAAGCACCGCAGGTCAAAGGACCAGTCACACTACTGCAACATCAAGCAAGTCACTGACGAGTGGATAGACATCCAAGTGACTTCTTGTCTTGGTCATGCTCAGTACCCTTGTTCTCTAACAAGCACCTGCACTATCACTTCAGTGTCCCTACACTGTGGACTCAAGTCTCGTCCATCCAGAAGAAAAGTGATCTGTGCACTGATCGGATCGATCACCGTCCTCGTGATGATCCATTGATCAGGAGCATTTAGAAATTAATCACCAATGATACATGGCTCAAATTCTCAACTCTTGAGAATATGTATCATCATCTTATTAATTTCTTGGACGATTCATAGACACATAAATAATATGAATGAAAAGATGCCTTTTATTTATTCAATAATAAATAATCAAGTACAAAATTATGTCCCTAGAATTAACAATGTGTCAGCCAGATTGGCTTCTAGGGCATACATCTAACTATCTCCCACTTGCACTAAAGCCAATCAGTCATATATCTAAGCCCCATCTTCTCAAGGTGGGCTTCAGTCTTTTGCTGACTTAGCTGCTTAGTGAATGGGTCTGCCACGTTATCCGCGGAGTCTACTCTCTGCACCTCTACATATTTCTTCTCAATATAGTCGCGTATGAGGTGGAAGCGCCGCTCTATGTGCTTGGACTTCTGATGAGACCTTGGCTCCATAGCTAGTGCTATGGTGCCAATGTTATCGCAGTAAAGTGTTATGACATCTAATGACATTACACCTAACTTTGCAATGAACTTTTAACTAGAAGGTTTCCACTGCACCCTAAGAAACGGCTTAACATTCAGCTTCTAAGGTAGAATCTATAATGATTGGTTGTTTGGAACTCTTCCAACTTACTGAACCACCATTGCACATATCTTGATGTAGACTTTCTATCATCAATATGTGTGCATCCTTCTACCTTCAACTCTGATCTTCTCCCAAAGACCAAGAACATGTCCTTAGTTCTTCTCAAGTACTTAAGACTGTTCTTCACAGCTATCCAGTGCTTTTTGCCTGGATCTGATTGACATATGCTCGTGACACTCACAGCATGTACTATATCAAGTCATGTACATAGCATGGCATACATGAGGCTCCCTATTGCTGATGCATAGGGGATCTTGCTCATGCGTTAAATCTCTTCAGATGTGTTAGGGCACATCTTCTTGGAGAGATTAATTCCATGCCTTAGGGGTAAGAGACCCCTTTTAGAGTTTTCCATGCTGAACCTTTTCAGCACTTCCTCTATATACATCTTCTGTGATAGGCCAAGTATCCTTTTAGATCTATCTCTATAGACCTTTATTCCCAAAATATAGGATGCTTCCCCAAGGTATTTCATGGAGAACCTTTTTGACAACCTAACCTTGACCGAGGTTAGCATGGGAATATCATTCCCTATCAGGAGGATGTCGTCCACGTACAGTACGAGAAATACAACAGCACTCCCACTAACCCTTTTGTAAACACATGGTTCCTCTTCATTTTTGATGAAATCAAACGTTTTGATTGCGTCATCGAAACGAGTGTTCCAACTCCGAGATGCTTGCTTTAGTCCATAGATGGACTTTTGCAGCTTGCAGACCTTGTGATCTCCATCACTGAAAGTGAAACCAAAAGGCTGTTCCATATAGATGTCTTCATCAAGATATCCATTCAGGAAAGCTGTTTTCACATCCATCTGCCAGATTTCATAATCATAAAATGCTGCAATGGCAAGCAATGTTCGGATGGATTTCAGCATGGCTACAGGTGAAAAGGTCTCCTGATAGTCAATGCCCTCGCGCTGACTATACCCTTTCGCCACAAGCTTTGCCTTATAGGTCTCTACCTCTCCATCCGAACCTATCTTCCTTTTGTAGATCCATTTGCATCCAATAGGTACAATACCTTCTGGTGAATCTACTAAGGTCCAAACTTGGTTGGAATGCATGGAGTCTAACTCCAATTATTTCTCGGAATCGATATCAGATATCGCCTCGTCGTAGGTTTTAGAATCCTGCGTGTGATCCCTATCTCCCACTAGGAACATTTCCTCGGTATCCTCTTCCAGTATACCTAAGTATCTATCGGGAGGATGGGAGATCCTACTTGATCTACGAGGTGGTCGAGGGACATCATGTACTGGCTCTGTATGAATGGGTTCGATAGGATCCATGACTCGTTGCTTTTCAGAGACTTTCTCTTCAAGCTCAATTTTCCTCCCACTGCCTCTATCAAGGATAAACTGGTTTTTCCAAGAAGATGGCGTGACGGCTCACAAACACATTGTGATCCTCTGAGATGAAAAAATTGTATCCTAATGACTCTTTAGGATATCCTATAAAACGAGCACTTATGGTCCTAGCCTCTAGTTTGTCTGCCTGTAGTCTCTTGACGTGGGCCGGACATCCCCAAATCTTGGTTTCTTACCATGTCATATCTCATATGGTGCGGTAGGAATGGACTTTAGAGGGAACTCTATTCAACAAGTAAATAGCTGAAAATAGGGCATCTATCTAAAGAAACAAGGGTAAATCAGTGAAGTTCATCATGGACTGGACCATATCAATAGAGTCCGATTCCTCCTCTCTGACACTCCATTGAGCTGAGGTGTACCAGGAGGAGTCCATTATGAAGCTATACCATTCTCCTTGAGATAATCATGGAACTCTCCATTAAGGTATTCACTTCCTCGATCTGATCGAAGAACCTTAATGAGTTTTTGTGCTTATTTTTCTACTTCATATCTAAGCTTTTTGAACCTTTCAAAAGTTTCATATTTGTGTCTCAAACACATATTCATACCGTGAGTAATCATCGGTAAAATGAAGTAAAAAATTACAACCCCTAGCCTGCACATCGAATGGGCCACACACATCAGTGTGGACTAGGGTAAGTATTTCAGTGGACCTCCCTGTGTCCTATAAAGGATAATTTGGCCATCTTTCCTTGAAGGCAGAATTCACAAATCAAATATGACTCGAAAGTCAAGGAGCCCAAAAGCTCATGTTTCTCCAATTTGTTTATTCTGTCTTCTCCTATATGGCCAAGCCTGAGGTGCCATAAATACTTTAGATTTATCTCATTTTTGAATCTATTAGATCCTATTGTATTCACTGTTTGCTCAGATATATTCACAGATACATCCATATGTATGTGATAGAGACTATCAATCATAAAACTATTTTAAATCAATTTAATTTTCAAATAAATAAAAATCTTTCTATGCTAAATAAAATACAGAAATCAAATTTCTGCTATCACTAGGTAACAGTCCCTAAGTATTTTGAGCATATCTGACAAACCTTCTGAAGGTCTATCACCCTTTATGTTCTTTATGCTTTCCCATGTATGTAGGACAGTTCCTCTTCCAATGGCCGTCCATGATGCAATGGAAACATTTTTCCTTGCAATTGGCCTTTTCTTGGAACTTCCTCATTTGGCATTTTCTCGGTCTTCTGTTTCTTCGCAGGCTTTTTCTTCTTTCAAATAGACTCTCTCTTGAAAGTAGAAATCAACTCAACAGTGAGAACGATGCCCCTTGAACTCTTCAGCGTCCCTAAGATAGTTACCAATTTTTTTAACAATTCTGTTTTGGTGCATACAATCTTGTTCATATGGTAATTTACTATAAATTGTTCATTGAAGCTAGAAGGGATTACGGGATCAAATCCATTTGCAGTTCCTTGTGCATGGTCATGCCGAGCTTCTCAAGCTTCTTTAAGTCCTTTATCATGGTCAAACCATGATCATGGACATACTGCCCATCGTGCATCTTGGCTTTGAAGAGCCTCTTTGACACTTCAAACCGAGCTGCGTAACTCTGATCACCATACAACCCTTGTAGGTGATTTAATGTCCCTGGCAGTCTTCATGTTCTCATGCTGGCATTGTAATGCATTGGACATGGATGCCATTGTGCAGCACCTAACTTTATTGTCATTGTTCGTCCACTTTAACAAGCGTCTTACGCTGATCAGTGATCAGACGGATTGGTAACACGGGGATTCCATGGTCTAGCATATACCCAAATTTCTCATAATTCAAAACTATTTTGAAATTTGCGGAGCCGGTCTTTATAATTGGGTTTGGTCAAACGGTTGTTTTATAGGATATAAGTTAAGAGTCTAGAAGCTGACTTTATAATCCTCAGAGAGTAAAGATTCTAGTTAGAATTTTGTACTTGATTCTAATTTGTTCTAGGGTCTTTTAGAACAAATGTACCTCCCACTATTTTCTCGAATTCCTCACACTCCCCTGGTAGGAAAACAGAAATCCTACACGACTAGGGTTTCTAGTGGGTACTGCGGTCCCACCGATTTACATGCCACCTCACCTAACAGTTATTGGTGACACATAGATTGATGAATGTACAACTCTTGTACAATGCCTCTCAAGCATGTTGCATTGTAACTTGGTCTCTAAGCCATGAAAACCTCACCTAATAGTTATTGGTCTCATTTTTTAGTTAAGTCAGACCCACCGTATAACCATAGGAATAAAGTCGTCATTGGGTCCTCACCTAACAGTTATTGGTGCCCAACCCCATCTTTACCCTACAACATCTCATGTCTATAGAGAGGTCCAGCCCCCCGATGCAACTTGACCACTGTATCCAGCCGAGACAAATCAACATCAGAAAGGCCTTAGCAGCTCTACTACAGTGGAAGACCTATTGACTTAATATTGGTTAATCAGGTCTTAGTGTTTGCAACTTGAGCTCTTCATAAGAGGTAATCGAACAATTGGCCAGGTAAGCAGGTGGGAGGCTCCCCTTACTCAGAGAGTAAGGTCCTAATTAAGTAACCACCTTTCATGCTTTCCTAGACACCAATTAGATCAATTAATCTAATATGACTTGCTCATGTCGGTTCGCTCTCGACTTAATTGAGGAGGTTTTGATTTAGGTCTCAATTGAGTTTGCTACATCACATGTAAACCTATCTATTGGGTTGTGGAGCCTGATCCATTCCCTTTTTTTTTTCAAGACCCCTATGTGCACTATGGTGGTGGAGGATCAAGGGAAGACAAGCCGGAAAGAGTTCGAAAAGATTCAGAGTTGAATCAGCAAAGAAAAAAAAATTTCAGCAAGGTCCGGAGTCGACTCCAGCAGACTTGGAGTCGACTCTGGCACGCAGGCAGACTTGGCACAGTCTTGGAGTCGACTCCAGATCCATAGGAGTCGACTCCCCAGTGTTGGAGTCGACTCGAGAACTCCAGGAGTCGACTCCCACAGGCAGACAGAGAGGTTTTTTCTGTGGACTGTGGCCGAGTCGACTCGCAGAATTGCGGGAGTCGACTCGAGCACGATTTTCACGCGAGGCTGAGTTATGAACCGGGTTCAAGCCAAGGTTTTTTGAAGCCCTAATCAAAGTAAGAGATTGGGAGGTATATATAGACTTCTTGTGGGACACGAGAGGTGTGTGGCAACCTTGAGAAACCCTAGAACTCATCAACGAGAAGTTTCCAAAAGGAGATCCTTTGTGTGCATCAGGAAGACGACGCGTTGCTCGTCTTGAGAGAGATTGTTTTGTTGTAAGAAAGAGAGTTTGTTCTCTTCTCTTGAATCTCTGTAACTTTCTTTGATTATATAGTGAAGTATTGATCTGTGCGGCTGTGGACGTAGGAGCAAGGGACTCCGAACCACATAAACTTGGGTGTCTTGTGCGTTTGTTATTGTTTCTTGCCGTGTTCCTTTTTCTCCTACTATTTCTTATATTCCGCAATCGTAGGGTTGAATCCCTAACAACTGGTATCAGAGCCATCTGGTTCAAAGGAAAAAGTGGGAGCAATGGCGGCTGAAGAAGGCAAGGTCAAGATTGACAGATTTGACGGTAAAGACTTTGGTTTCTGGAAGATGCAGATCGAAGATTATTTATATCAGAAGAAACTTCATCTACCTCTTGAAGGTATGAAACCGACAGATATGTCACAGGCCGACTGGGATTTAATGGATCGTCAGGCTTTGGGAGTTGTTCGCTTGACGTTGGCTCGAAACGTTGCGTTCAACGTTTTGGAAGAGAAGACAACAGCAGGTTTGCTGAGAGCATTGTCGAATATGTATGAAAAACCCTCGGCCTCCAACAAGGTGTACCTAATGCGCCGTTTATTCAATCTGAAGATGAGTGAAGGTTCCTCTGTTACTGATCACATCAATGAGTTCAATCTGATTACGAGCCAGTTGAGTTCGGTGGAAATCAGTTTTGAAGATGAAGTTCGTGCCCTAATTCTTCTATCCTCCTTGCCAGAAAGTTGGGGTGCAACGGTGACAGCTGTAAGCAGTTCCTGCGGCTCAAACAAACTGAAGTTTGAGGAGGTCCGAAATCTGATACTCAGTGAAGATATCAGAAGGAGGGAGTCTGGTGTGAAATCTGGTTCGATTCTGAACACATCTGAAGGCAGAGGAAGAACTGTGCAACGCAGTGAAAACCGTGGCAGATCGAAGTCTAAGAGGAGGAGCAAGTCTAGATCGAAAGGCGATGGCTGCTGGCATTGTGGCAAGATGGGCCACACGAGGAAGAATTGTTGGCTTAGAAAGAAGAATCCAAGCAAGGGGCAGAACGAGGTGTCCGTACCACAGATGAAGCCAACGATGCTTTGATTCTCAGCGTGGACAGCCCTATCGAATCGTGGATACTAGACTCTGGAGCTTCGTTTCATTCCACCTCACGGAAGGAGTGTATGCTAAACTACACTGCAGGAGACTTCGAAAAGGTTTATCTCGCTGATGATGAGCCTTTAGATATTGTGGGGACAGGTGAAGTTCATATCAGGATGATGAATCAGTCAGTGTGGAAACTGAAGAATGTGAGGCATATCCCAGGCTTGAAGAGAAACTTGATTTCTGTTGGGCAGCTTGACAGCGAAGGGTATGTTACTACCTTCGTAGGTGGTTCATGGAAAATCACCAAAGGAGCTATGGTGATAGCACGTGGGAACAAGTTGGGGACTCTCTACATGACCAATGACACCAAGGATACAGTGGCATTAACAGAAACAGGTGCAGATAGTTGTCTTTGGCATCGCAGACTTGGACATATGAGTGAGAAAGGTATGAAGATGATGGTGAAGAAGAATAAGCTAGCAGATCTGAAAACTGTTGATGTAGGTCTCTGTGAAGACTGCATATTTGGGAAGCAGAAAAAGGTTAGTTTCTCAAAGGGTGGAAGAACACCGAAGACAGAAAAGCTAGAGCTTGTACACACAGATGTGTGGGGGCCTTCACCGGTTGCATCTCTTGGAGGCTCACACTATTATGTCACGTTCATTGACGACTCTACCAGAAAGGTTCGGATTTATTTCGTGAAGCACAAATCAGAGGTATTTGTCACCTTCAAAAGGTGGAAAAGTCTGGTGGAGAATGAATCTGGTGCAAAGATAAAACGACTAAGGTCTGATAATGGCGGTGAGTATGACAGCTGTGAGTTCAAGGAATTCTGCGCAGTGAATGGAATCCGAATGGAGAAGACAATACCGAGCACACCGCAGCAAAATGGGGTGGCTGAGCGAATGAACAGAACCCTGAACGAGAGAGCCAATAGTATGAGGATCCATGCTGGTTTGCCCAAGATGTTTTGGGCTGAGGCAGTCAACACCGCAGCGTATCTAATAAACAGAGGCCCGTCGGTTCTCCTAGATTGCAAATTGCCTGAAGAAGAGTGGACAGGAAAAATAGTAAATTTGTCACACTTGAGGGTCTTTGGGTGTGTCTCCTTTGTGCACATTAATGCAGAGAAAAGGGACAAGCTAGATGCAAAGTCCAGAAAGTGTTTCTTCATTGGATATGGTACAGATGATTTTGGTTACAAGTTCTGGGATGCACAGAACCAGAAGGTCATCAGAAGCAAGGATGTGATATTCAATGAGCGAGTTCTCTATAAGGACAAGAATACTTCAGATCTTGAGAGTGCAGGGGAGCAAAGCAAGGAAAAACAGCAAGTTGAGCTGCAAGAGATTACAGAAGAAGATGTTGCCAAAGGTTTTCAGAAAAATCCTGAAAATTCAGAAACTGTTGTGGCACAACCTCAACCAAGTATACCACAGCTGAGAAGATCAACAAGAATCTCGAGACAACCGGATAGATATTCATCCTCTTTACATTATCTGCTATTGACAGATGGAGGTGAACCCGAGTGTTATGAAGAAGCCATGGAAAGTGAAGATTCGGTGAAGTGGGAGTTAGCCATGAAGGACGAGATGAAGTCCTTGGATAGAAATCAAACTTGGGAACTCAGTTCACTACCAGAAGGCAAGAAGGCTTTACAGAACAAGTGGGTCTACAAAGTTAAAGAGGAACATGATGGCAGCAAAAGGTACAAAGCAAGGTTGGTTGTGAAAGGCTTCCAACAGAAGGAAGGTATCGACTACACTGAGATTTTCTCTCCGGTAGTCAAATATTCAACAATCAGAGTGATTCTGAGTATTGTGGCAGCAGAAAATCTATATTTGGAGCAGTTGGATGTTACGACTGCATTTCTCCATGGAGAGATTGATGAAGACATCTACATGCAGCAACCTATCGGCTTTGCAGTCCCTAGCAAGGAGAACCTTGTATGCAAGCTGAAGAGAAGTTTGTATGGTTTGAAACAGGCCCCGAGGTTGTGGTACAAAAAGTTCGATGGATTCATGATCAACAATGGTTTTGTAAGATGTCAAGAAGATCATTGCTGTTATCTTAAGGTACTTGATGGCAGTTTTATCATCTTACTTTTGTATGTTGACGACATGTTGATAGCCGGACCGAACCTACAAGAGATTGAAAGATGGAAGAAAGAGCTATCAAGGAAGTTTGCAATGAAAGACATGGGTGCAGCAAAACAGATGCTTGGGCTGAGGATTGAAAGGGATAAGGTGGCTGGAACACTGAAGCTTTCTCAAGCTAACTACATTGATAAGGTGTTGAATAGATTCAATATGACAGATGCAGATTCTGTGAAGACACCTTTAGCGAGCCATTTCAAACTTTCAAAAGAGCAATCACCCAAGGATGATGAGGAGCTGAAGAAGATGTCAAGGGTACCATATGCTTCAGCTGTAGGCAGCTTGATGTATGCTATGATATGCACGAGACCCGACATTGCACATGCAGTGGGAGCTGTGAGCAGATACATGGCCAATCCGGGTAGACAACATTGGGAGGCTGTCAAGTGGATGCTAAGATATTTGAAAGGTACCAGAAATGTAGGCTTGTGTTATAGAAAAGGCAGTCAAACACTACAAGGTTTTGTGGATGCAGACCTGGGAGGTGATACTGACACTAGAAGAAGCACCACAGGGTATGTTTATACCATAGGCGGAACAGCAGTGAGCTGGTTCTCACAATTGCAAAAGATCGTTGCTCTTTCGACAACAGAGGCAGAATATGTTGCCATTACAGAAGCCAGTAAGGAGATGATTTGGCTACAAAACCTTCTGAAAGAGCTGGGCAGAGAACAGAACTGTAGTGTACTATTCTGCGACAGTCAGAGTGCTATTCACTTAGCTAAGAACCCAATGTTTCATGCGAGAACGAAGCACATACAGCTGAGATATCACTTCATCAGGAAGTTGCTAGAAGATGGCAGTTTGTTACTTGAGAAGATTCAAGGAGCAAAGAATTCAGCGGATATGTTGACTAAGACAGTCACTACAGAGAAATTGAGGCTATGCATGGCCTCAATTGGCCTCCAAAGCTAGTTGAATGGAGGTGCCGCACAGAGAATACATATCAAGATATAGAAGTTTGTTTATTTTTCAGATAGATGCACAATTGGATGTATCAGTCTCCAAGTGGGAGAGTTGTTGGGTTGTGGAGCCTGATCCATTCCCTTTTTTTTTTCAAGACCCCTATGTGCACTATGGTGGTGGAGGATCAAGGGAAGACAAGCCGGAAAGAGTTCGAAAAGATTCAGAGTTGAATCAGCAAAGAAAAAAAAATTTCAGCAAGGTCCGGAGTCGACTCCAGCAGACTTGGAGTCGACTCTGGCACGCAGGCAGACTTGGCACAGTCTTGGAGTCGACTCCAGATCCATAGGAGTCGACTCTCCAGTGTTGGAGTCGACTCGAGAACTCCAGGAGTCGACTCCCACAGGCAGACAGAGAGGTTTTTTCTGTGGACTGTGGCCGAGTCGACTCGCAGAATTGCGGGAGTCGACTCGAGCACGATTTTCACGCGAGGCTGAGTTATGAACCGGGTTCAAGCCAAGGTTTTTTGAAGCCCTAATCAAAGTAAGAGATTGGGAGGTATATATAGACTTCTTGTGGGACACGAGAGGTGTGTGGCAACCTTGAGAAACCCTAGAACTCATCAACGAGAAGTTTCCAAAAGGAGATCCTTTGTGTGCATCAGGAAGACGACGCGTTGCTCGTCTTGAGAGAGATTGTTTTGCTGTAAGAAAGAGAGTTTGTTCTCTTCTCTTGAATCTCTGTAACTTTCTTTGATTATATAGTGAAGTATTGATCTGTGCGGCTGTGGACGTAGGAGCAAGGGACTCCGAACCACATAAACTTGGGTGTCTTGTGCGTTTGTTATTGTTTCTTGCCGTGTTCCTTTTTCTCCTACTATTTCTTATATTCCGCAATCGTAGGGTTGAATCCCTAACAACTATCTACCCGACTCACATTCACATCACATGCAAACGGCACATTGCAGGCAGTTATAATCGCAGCAATAATTAAAGCTAAACTTTAAATAGGTGATGATCATGAATTCTAGTTAGGTCGTATTACAAGCACATGCACGTCAATCGATCAACTGGTCTTCAACTCTTGAATTGGTTCCAAGCCTCCTTGATCCGATCCTTGATCAACTCTTGATCCAATCGCCATCAACCGCTTAGATCACCTGTTCATCTCATGCCTAGTCTTCAACTTGATCGTTGACGTACATCACATCACACAAATACAACCAGATTGTAAAATAAAAATAAAAATAAATTACATCTCCTTTTAGGAGGCACGCAGGCCTCTCAAAACATCAAATAAGATGCATGCAAGCATCTGAAAAATTACATGACATTGCAGATCACATCGCAGGTCATTACATTTGATACCAAAAGGGTTTGAATCCTATGATCATCACCATATGCAACAATTATAATTTTTAGATCTGAAAACTAACTGATTATATCATGACATAGGTTGCTGATCATGCTAATCATGATTCTAAACTTTATAATCTCATTAACAACGCAATTAGAATCGTCATTTTATCACATAAAAATCAGCATGCAAAAATTAGCACCCCTGAAAAATCTGCATGCAGAAATTTTCAGCATGCATGATCATTCAATTTTCAGATCTAATAAGCCTTTAGATAATTAATTTTTACCTTAATCTACGAAGCCTAGGCTCTGATACCACTGTTGGGAACCCACCCATGCCGCTGATATTTCAAAAAAATTCAGATGGCAGCGGAATCGGCATAAGCGGGATCGACGTTCATCGCATGAACGTTGTTTCATGAATCGTTCGTAGTTAGATAAGAATTAAAACTTTTTAAATAACATTAGAAGATCAGATCTTCACCTTTGTGCGGGTAGATGATCACCACAAACTGATGATCGTGGTTTAGGATGAAGGTTCGCTTGAAGCCGTTCAAGTGCCCAGCCTCTACGGGTATCCACACGAAGCAGAAAACCGATCCAAGCTTTCTATCTCCCCGGGGTGCTAGCTCCCTTGCAGAGATAACTTTGATGGCTGATTTCCTCTCTTTCAATCAACCCTTGATTGTGCTTGAGAGGAGGAAGAAGAAGGATGAAGAAGAGGAAGAAGAAGAATCCCCACGCAGCCTTCTTTCTTTTCCCTGCGTTGGAAGGAAGAAGGGAGGAAGAGGATGCCGCCAACACCTTTGGCTTTTATCTTCCTTGCTTGCGGCTGAACCAAGAGGAGAGGAGAGGGAGGCGTACGGCAAAGAGGAAGAGGACTTCATCAATGCCCTAGGTGCCGCCCACAAGTCCCTTTTTATAGACATGTGGAGCTCCTAACATTTAGGAGTTCTTGATGTCTTTCCTAAGAGGGGGCGCCGTCTCTTCTCCCTTCTCCACGTGGAAAGGGGAGGGGCTTATCCCCTTCCTCATGGTAAACCCTAATCCATATTAGGTAGGGATTGGAATGCCCTAATGTGGTCAAGCCCTAATCCAATTAGGTTTAGCCCAAGGGTGAACCAATTTGGATCCAATCTAGGTTAGTCCTAATCCAATTAGAACTTAAATCAATTTTGACTCAATTGAACTCTTCAATCCTAATCCAATTAGGAGTCTTATTGATTCATTAGATTAATAATTAATTGTGACTCAAGAAACCCTAATCCAAATTAGGACATATATAATTTTAGTCCTAATCCAATTAGGACTCTATTTGAATCCGAAGTCCTAATCCGATTAGGACTCTAGGAATCCTATTCCAAGTAGGAATCCAATTTTGATTCAAAACTCCTAATCTCATTAGGATTGCAGAAATCCTATTCCAAGTAGGAATTTCAGTCCTACTCCAACTAGGATTCCCAGTCCTAGTCCAATTAGGACTCTAGGAATCCTACTCGAAGTAGGACTCTTATTTCAAGTCCAATTAATTAATTCCCTTTGTTCCTTCTTCAACTGAATATCAATCGAATTGATTACTTGTGATTCATAATCACTTTTCAACCATCGGATCGGTCAATACTTCTAGTGTGTGTGATCCCATAGGTTCTACTCTGACTGGTAGTGAGATATATTGTGATCTCTATCACTATATCATTGAAAACTCCTTTCAATGGGTTGGAACGATTCCAACTCAACTCATTAGGGTTTATCGATCATCGAGATAATCCCTGTGAGTCCCACCATCCACCAGTGACACCTAGCAGCTTGTAGTGGCTACCCAGTAGAATAGAAAGATGAACCTCTAGGTGCAGTTACCATGTGATACAGTCCTACTATCGTGGATCCCTGTGGGACGGAGGTCATGGACAACTCGTCAAACCCCATCGTCTGTCATATGTCAAAATTTATTCGACTCGAGTTCGATAGTGAAAAACTCTTTCTCCACTTTATATTACTGCCCTGGCCAAGGTCTTAGAACTCAGTCTAACAAATCACATAGGATCACTCCTCTTCTATCAAGGTCGATAGATTCCTTGTAGGTGCATACCCTACTCCTACAGTGAACCTACTGCAGCCAATCTACACTGCATGGACCCATATGGCTAGAGACCATGTATGTGTGCAGTCAAACTACAATAACCTTACTGTGAGTAGCCGAAGCACCGCAGGTCAAAGGACCAGTCACACTACTGCAACATCAAGCAAGTCACTGACGAGTGGATAGACATCCAAGTGACTTCTTGTCTTGGTCACGCTCAGTACCCTTGTTCTCTAACAAGCACCTGCACTATCACTTCAGTGTCCCTACACTGTGGACTCAAGTCTCGTCCATCCAGAAGGAAAGTGATCTGTGCACTGATCGGATCGATCACCGTCCTCGTGATGATCCATTGATCAAGAGCATTTAGAAATTAATCACCAATGATACATGGCTCAAATTCTCAACTCTTGAGAATATGTATCATCATCTTATTAATTTCTTAGACGATTCATAGACACATAAATAATATGAATAAAAAGATGCCTTTTATTTATTCAATAATAAATAGTCAAGTACAAAATTATGTCCCTAGAATTAACAATGTGTCAGCCAGATTGGATTCTAGGGCATACATCGAACACGTCTTCTAGGGCATACATCGAACACGTCCATTATGCAATGAAAACACTTTTCCTTGCAATTGGCCTTTTTCTTGGAACTTCCTTACTTGGCTTCTTATCCTTTTTCTGCTTCTTTGCAGGCTTCTTTTTCTTCCAATAGACTCTCTCTTGAAAGTAGAAACCAACTCGACAGCGAGAATGATGCCCCTTGAACTCTTCAAGGTCTCTAAGGTAGTTACCAATTTATTTAACAATTCTGTTTTGGTGCATACAATCTTGTTCATATGGTAGTCTACTATAAACTGTTCATATGAATCTAGAAGAGATTGTAGGATCAGATCTATTTGCAATTTCTTATACATGGTCATACCGAGCTTGTCAAGCTCCTCTAGGTCTTTGATCATAGTCAAATAGTGATCGTGGACAGACTGCCCCTCACGCATCTTTGCCTTGAAGAGCCTCTTAGACTCTTCAAAATATGCTGCGCGACTCTGATCACCATACAACTCTTGCAGGTGATTTAATATGTCTCTGGCAGTCTCATGTTCTCATGCTGGCATTGTAATTCATTGGACATACATACCATTGTGCAGCACCTAACTTTATTGTCATTGTTCGTCCACTTAACATGCGTCTTACGCTAATCAGTGATCGGACAGATTGGTAACACGGGAATTCCATGGTCTAGCACATACCCTAATTTCTCACAATTCAAAACTGTTTTGAAATTTGCTGAGCCAGTCTTTATAATTGGGTTTGGTCAAACGGTTGTTCTATAGGATATGAGTTAAAAGTCTAGAAGCTGACTTTATAACCCTCAGAGAGTAAAGATTCTAGTTAGAATTTTGTACTTGATCCTAATTTGTTCTAGAGTCTTTTAAAACAAATGTACCTCCCACTATTTTCTCGAATTCCTCACACTCCTCTAGTAGGAAAACGGAAAACCTACACGACTAGGGTTTCTAGTGGGTACTGCGGTCCCACTGATTTATATGCCACCTCACCTAACAGTTATTGGTGACACATAAATAGATGAGTGTACAACTCTTGAAGTGCTACCTGGTCTCTAAGTCATGAAGACCTCACCTAACAGTTATTGATCTCATTTCTTAGTTAAGTCAGACCCACCATATAACCGTAGAAATAAAGTCGTCATTGGATCCTCACCTAACAGTTATTGGTGCCCAACCCTACCTTTATCCCTACAACATCTCATGTCTATAGAGAGGTCCAGCCCTCCGATGCAACTTGCCCACTGTGTCCAGCCGAGACAAGTCAACATCAGAAAGACCTTAGCAGCTCTACTATGGTGGAAGACCTATGGACTTAATATTGGTTAATCATGTCTTAGTGTTTGCAACTTGAGCTCTTCATAAGAGGTAATCGAACAATTGGCTAGGTAAGCAGGTGGAAGGCTTCTCTTACTCAGAAAGTAAGGTCCTAATTAAGTAACCACCTTTCATGCTTTCCTAGACACCAATTAGATCAATTAATCTAATATGACTCGCTCATGTTGGTTCACTCTCGACTTGATTGAGGAGGTTTTAGTTTAGGACTCATTTGGATTGGTCTATTAGTTTGCATCATATGTAAATCTATCTACCCCGCATACATTCGCATCACATGCAAACGGCACATCGCAGGTAGTTAAAATCGCAGCAATAAATAAAATCTGAATTTTAAATAGGTAATGATCATGGATTCTAATTAGGTCATATTACAAGCACATGCACGTCAGTCGATCAGCTGGTCTTCAACTCTTGAATTGGTCCTAAGCCTCCTTGATTCGATCCTTGATCAACTCTTGATCCAATCGCCATCAACCGCTCAGATTGCCGTTCATCTCATGTAGTATCTTCGACTGATCGTTGATGTACATTACATCACAGAAATACAACCAGATATAGAAATAAATTACATCCCTCTTAGGAGGCATGCAGGCTCCTCAAAATATCAAATAAGATGCATGCAAGCATCTGAAAATATTACATGATATTACAGATCACATCGCAGGTCTTTACATTTGATACCAAAAAGGTTTGAATCCTATGATCAACACTACATGCATCTTATGCATGATTTTATCAAATCTGATTTTAATTTTATTATGCAACCATCTGAGATTCAGATCATGCAATACCTTAATTTTAAACATCATAATCACATCATAATTTTAAAACTAACATCGCATGATCGATCTAACAAAATCAGCGTGCTAAAAATTTCAGCATCACGAAATTTCAGCATGCATAATAATTAAAAAATCAGAACTAATTCATAATCAATTAACTATTATCTTAATTGGATCCCCACAACCTGGCTCTGATACCACTGTTGGATTGCCCCACAGCGGCGCGACGTTCGCGGCGGAATCCGCATGCCGGGCCCGGTGCATCGCATACGCCGGAACAGGATCGAGTAGATTTCAAAATTTTTCTGAATCAGAACGATTCAGAACCCTTTTGAATTAAGATGGGGACTAAACTAAGATCTAATAATTAACTATGAATTGTTAAACTACCAGAAAATCAGAAATATAAAATTTCAAATGAAGATCTCATCTTCACCTTTGTGCGGGTAGAAGAACACCGTAACCAATGATCGTGGTTTGGTTCCTTGTAGCCGCACAAACGTCCGGCCTCTACAAGTATCCACACAAGGTTGCTGAAGATCAGAGATGAGGCTTCACCGGGGTGCTAGCTCCTTGCAAAAGCCTCTCTTGGATGTCGAAGAAGAAGGAAGAAGAAATCACAAGGATCCCACCTTCTGCAGCCTTCAAAAGGAAGAAGAAAACCCTTCACTGTTTTGATTCTTTTCTCTCCCTTTTTGCTGATTTAAAAATCCCCAAAAACATAGCCTTGCTGCCCCACGCCTGGAAGAAGAGCTCTGATTTTTCTTGGGGCGTGGGGCTCCCTTTTTATGGGGTTCAAAACCCTATGCGCCCTGGTGCCTTTCTTTATTGGCGGGCCCCTTGATTCTTGGAAAGAATCAAGGGGCGTTGGCTCCCAGCAAAGAAGGAGAGGGGGCCACGCCCCTCCTTGTCCTCTTGGCTGCCCCCTCTTGCCTATTTTGACCCCTCAAAGTAAGGCATCAAGAGGGAGGCTCCAATAATAGAAAAAAGGCTGAATTTGGCAGGGTTTTTAAGGACTCGATCTAGCCAACTTTTGACTAGGATTTGAGTCAAATTTCTTTGGGTCAAACCCAACATAATTTGACTCAATTAATCAGCAAATCAAAGACTTAATTATAATCTAATTATAATTATTTAATTCTTCCATTTAACTCACTAACTCTTAGTGGATTATTTCAAACATCAATCTCATTGACATTGTGATTCCAAATCACAATTCGACAATCCTAATAATCAGAACCCCAAATGTGTGTGACCTCGTAGGTTCTAATCTAACTGGTAATGAGACATATTGAGATCTCCATCTCAATATCACTGAAACACTTTTCAGTGGACTGAAACACTTTCAATTCTACTCGTCAGGGTTTACCGATCATCAGGTAAATTCCCATGAGTCACAACATCCACAAGTGACACCTAGCAGTATGTAGTGGCAACCCAGTAGAATAGAATAATGAACCTCTAGGTGCAGTTATCGTATGATACAGTCCTACTATCGTGGATCCCTATAGGACGGAGGTCATGGACAACTCGTCAAACCCCATCGTCTGTCATATGTCAAGATTTATTCGACTTAAGTTCGAGAGTGAAAAACTCTTTCTCCACTATGTATACTGCCCCGGCCGAGGTCTTACGAACTCAGTCTTATAAATCACATAGGATCTCTCCTTATCTCTTCTTTTATGTCCCAGAATAAAATAATGCATCAGCCAAATTGGCTTTTAGGGCATACTTCTAACAGGTAGTCCTTTATAAAAGAAGTGGACCAGATCAGCCTTATCAAGCCCATGGTGCGGGTACTTGACCAACGATCATGGAATCTTTCCCAAAGTTGGAAAAATTCTTCCTCAGATTTTCTTCTAAAAGTTCTGATGGCATCCTTAATTTTTTCAGATTTTACCATGGGATAGAACTTAGCCATGAACTTCCTAGATAGTTGTTCCCATGATGTGATGGAATTTGAAGCAAGGGAATACAGCCATGCAGCAGCACGATCCTCTAAAGTCATGGGAAACAACCTTAATTTAATACCCTCTTCATCTAAGTTTTGATTTCTAAACGTTTGACAGATTGTCAAAAAAGTCTCTGAAATTCTCTCTAGATTAGACAGCTCCTAATCTTCCTTTCAGATTAAACTTGAGCTTACCAGTTATGCAACTAGTAACCAGTGACCAGAAAAGTCTCGGGGTGTGTGGTGGTGCCAGAAGGGATACAACGATGCCACAATACCCATAATAGTTCTTACTGTTGTAAAACTTTTCTAGACATCACCAATTACTAAATTCTCACTGGAGTGGCTTTCAACCGCTTCTTTCCAAGAGCCTAATTGAGCTCGAAAACCCTAAGGCCAACGTCTAATTGATTTTAATTTAATTTGGCTTAAGATATGCATGCAAGGTGGTGATTTTTGGGCTAAGGACAGGTAATGACTTTCCGACCTTATCTTTTTAATGAATTTTGTCCTTAAATTCTTTTATACAAATGCTTAATACTAAATGCAGCAAATATTCAATGATTTTTTTAAAAAAATTTATGGAATGTCACTAGGTTGTACTGATTAAATGAGCAAGCAAATTTTTTTTTTAATATTTATTTTTCTTATTTTTTAAAAAAAATTTATGTTTTTTTTTTAAAAAAATTATATAGGAATAACTTGAATGTAAACTAAAACTAATCTTTATGCATCAGCCAATCCCCGAATGCCCGTTGAATAAGCTCTAGAGATTACTCCGTGAGGAGTCCCAATAGAGGTATGATAACCTCGGGGGATTGCACCCTACCAATTACTAGCAAAAAAATAATTTTTTTTAAATTTTTTGACTTAATTATTTTTTTTAAAATTTAAATTTCAAATTTCGAATTTCAGAATTCAAATTTTGAATTTAAATTTTTAAATTTTAGAATTTTGTAATTTTTTTTAATTTAAAAAAAATTAAATTTTAAATTTTTTTTTTCAGAATTTTAAATTCCGAATTTCAAATTTTAGAATTTAATAGCTACGAAATTATTAATTAAAAATAATCAAAATAAGAAACATTAATTTTAAAAAAAAAACTTACTACCGGAGTGCGTTCACTCCGGACATCCAAAATTCGATCCGATCTTCGTGATCGTTCTTCCTTCTTGATTTGCCTTCCCGGCAACGGCGCCAAAATTTTGTTTTTCGATTCCTGTTTACCTAAAAATTTGCTAAACAGATCGTTGTTAGAACCGACAAACAAAGTTTAAATTAATTTTACTCTTATCTTTTCTACTCGAAGAATAGTGGTCGTAAGAGGTCGATCCACAGGAAGACGATTGGAGTTGCATAAAAATTAAAATGTTCACTCAGATTCGAAATCGATTCTTGAATAACAAAAGAAAAAAATATTACTTCGAGGATGTTTGAATGATTCTCTGATCTACCGGAGAATATTTTCTACTTGAAATTAACAGAAAGACAGGTACCTAAATTCAAAAAGCATTTATATATTTAATGGAAAAGAAAGCTCTGGCATAAAATGGATAAAAACCGTGCTAGGAATATTGAAGACTGGAGCATCGATTGCATGAAAGAAATTTTAATGTATTGCATAAAAAAAAAAGAAAGATTACAGAATTTGAAGAACAGAAATTAAAAACAACAGAAATTATAACTTTAGCATAAATAAAACTCTCTATTAAAATAAAACTAAAAACTTCAAAATACATGCTATCAAAATAAACTCTTAATAAAACTAAAAACTAAAAAAAAACAAAGCATGCTCTGTTTTCAAAAGAGAAAACAGAACATTTCTCTTTTTTTTTTCTCTCTCTTCTTCCCCAAACCGAACACACCCTTTCCCTGTTTCTTGGCCGCAACCGAGTGCCCACCAAGCCTCCACCCGCACCGAGAGCCCCCCAGTTCCATGATGCGATGCTCCTTATATAGATTCCCACAAAATATCAGCCAGCAAGCATGTGGAGAGGAGGGGAAAATGGATGCGATCTGTGAGGCGGATGCTTGGGATTTCAAATCCAGAAAAGAGCTGGACTGCCGGTGATGCGTGGGATGATTGCTCGCGGATGCTGGAATCGGGGAAGAGGGTCATCCGAGATGCGGAAGATGAATGCGAGACACACGTGGATGGCTAGAGGAGGCTGGGACGGCTGGATCTCTAGATGCATCATGGGATCTTGGACACGGAAAAGGGGAGGAGCTGCAGATGGGCACCGATCCGGAAGGAGGACGGCATGATTGCAGGGGCGCCGGATTGATTGCAGACGGCCGGATCAGTGGAGCTGGCTGCGGGATTCCGGGAGGTTGACGTGCGGAATGAGCTGGGGCACGGAAGAAGAAGATCACGGCTTGCTGATTTGGGAAGGAAGGAGACGCTGCGGGATGAGCTGGAGGAGCCGGGAGCGTTGGGAGGAGCTGATCATGGCTTGGATCATGGCTGGAACACTGCTGGGTCAGAGGAGATGCGTGAGATCACTGGAGGAGCGGACGTGGGATCATTCCTTCTCCCCTGTTTTTGCACTGATGAAGCTGGAGATTGCAGTTGGGGGAGATAGGCTGATATGGAAGGATGTGGATGCTGAATTATGGATCCATGGAAAGTAGGATATACGGGTGTATGGACTGCACGTGGGAAGACTCCGAAATGTTGTGATGAACTCATTCAAATGGACGCACGGGATGTTGGATCAGGGGTGCTTCGTGGAAGATAGACGGTTCGGCTTGGGAAGGGATCCTTCTGAAGTCAATTTGTACTCAATGTACATTTTATCTCTAATTTATGATAATCTGTGTCAAACCCAAATATAATATTAAATCAGTGAATTTATCATTATCGGTTAGCAATAATACTAATTTTAGTGACATGTAGGTCGCACTTTTGTGCTCTCATCATTCCACAAATTTTCTTCCTTGGAGAACTCGGCATGAACCCGGTATGATTTGATAAGGATGCGCTGTGTCTAGCTGAAGACGTTAAACTTAGCGCTTGTTGGGAGGCAACCCAATTTTCGTAAGTCATTTTTGCATTTTTTCTTATTGTATTTTTCAATGTCTAACAGGATCCCTCATATTACTGATGCAACTACGGTAAAATGCTTCTATCCTCCATATGCATCATATTTTTGTCCAAAAATAAAATAAACTGAAATAAAATAAAAAAATAATATAATCTTAAAAAAAAACATTGAGGACAATGTCTGATCTAGGTTGGGGGGGTATAGGATTCAAATTTTCAAAGAAATTTTTCGCATTTTTGAATAAGTTTTTCATCTCAAAAAAAAACCTAATTTCTATGCCTTAGTGCTGAAATGATAAACACACAAAGTATATAAAATCTAAAAAGCCCAATGACTAATCAACAGTAAGTCAATTTGAGTTCTTTTTATTAAAAGTTCTTTTAGCGAGTTGTAAGATAATTTTTTACTTTGGAATTTCACAACACACATGGCATGCACTTCTAAGGGTTGGGTTCAACATTATGTTGTTAAGTCTGGTAGCAACCTTGAGTCCCGATGAATCCTACCTATCTGATTCACTATTATCTCATATTAAAGAAAGAAAAAAAAAAGAAAAAAAAGTGAATTTAGTCATGTACATCGAAAAGGGCTACCTATCGTTAAAGGTCAGCGGGCTTGTGATGATGAATCCGAGCATAGGTCCGTAGGGTAGTCTTGATGCCCAACACCTTATGCCATTTGGTGTGGGAGTTGTTGACTGAATGCTCGCTACACGGAAGAATCATTACAAGAGTAAAAGTGCATAATTTAAAAATGCAAATAAATAAAATATATATATATATAGACCTTGAAAAAGACGATAGTGTGAAAGCCGTCATTGTAAAAATTCGAGTAAATTAGAATATTACAGATAAAGCCCATGAGGTATTAAAGTAAATATCCACAACTCTCGAAATCCTGCAAGATAGGATGATTTTGAATCAGTGATTAGGTCTTATCTGACCAATTCTTGGAAACTACTAGCTTTAGCAGTATTTTGGGATCTAAAGCCTTAGCTTGTGTAAGGTCCAGATATCACCAAGCACCCAAGTATAAATAAGCTTTACAACTCTCTAACAGAAACTTAATGACTTCAACTTAAGTTGCTACTGACCTAAGATTTGGGCTGACTTAGTAATTAAAACTTTGTGTACTTTTGAAATTATTGGCACTTATGCATTTGAAATTAGATTTTATAAAGCAATAAAACAAATTCTTTAGGTAGAGACAGCAGTTTGTAGGTATCTGTGCCGGAAACCCTCATGAGACAAAACTCGTCCACTAGGGCTACCTAGGGGTTTAAAGCCTAATTGCATACGGTACATGCAATCGCGATTCCTACGAAAGTGAGTTAGTTTTTATTTTGCTCGAGGACTAGCAAAAAGTAGGTTGGGGGGTGTGATAAGTGCTAAATAATGCATAAATTAATATCTTATTCATAGCACTTATCATTATTTTAATTCACATATTTTGTAAATTTAACTAAAAAATGTGTTACCTTCATCATTGCATTTTAATAAATTATTAAAGGTAATTCATGTTTTATTTATTTACTTACTGATTGAGTCTAATGTATGCAGATCGAGTCAAACTCATTTGGGATGATCCCTCAACCCAATTCGTATATACCCTGCGATTCAAATCCTCTCAGATTTTCGATTTAGCCGTTCATCCCAACTCTATTGTTTCTTTCACATCCAATTGAGCTCGGCTTTTCGTTTATGTTCTAACATTTTGTCCCAAAACCTCCCATGTTGCACTGTTTAAGCCCGTATCATGTTCATTAGACTTTATCCCGGTTGAAACCAGCCATTCCACGTCATCATGCAAATCCCCTTCAAAACCATCTCCCAACCAATTGGAGTCGGCCCACGTCCTTCCGAGATGACCCAATCTCCTTTCTCAGCGCATTAACCAAGTCCCGTTTCTTCCGCATCCCACGTCCATGAGCCACTTCTTCCGGTTTCCTCCCATTCACGAATGCATCTCAGCCGGATCAGCTCCATCCAGCAGCATCCGAGCCTTCTCCACGTCTACTTCTCTTCCGCGTTGAAGAAGCGTGGGTTTCTTCCTCTCATACCCAGCATCCACGTAAGCTCTAAATCCCAGCTCGTATCCAGCTTCACATCCATGTTGATCCGATCTTCATCTCAGCCGTGAACAGCACCCCAACGTCTTCTGGATCATCATCATCCAAGCATTCCCTTCCGCATTGTTCTCCCAGCAAAACAATATCATCCCAGCTCCCGTATCCCATGAACAAAACCAATCGAACAACCCAAACTTCCCAGTATCAAAGGATCAAGTCTTCTCAGCCGTAAGCTTCATCCACATCATTCCCTGCCCAAAACAGAACTCCTCTTCCGGATGAGATCAAATCCCAGCTCACAGCTCTTCACTTCTTCCCAACCAAATCCAAACACATTCTCCCTGCTTCGGAACAGAGTATCATCTTTATCCTCTTCCGAATCAAGCCAAGCGTATCCCGTGATCCTCTTCTTCTAACTTCTTCTCAACTCACGAATCTAGCCTTGCATCTGTTGGGAACCCGCCCATGCCGCAGAAAATTCAAAAAAAATTCAGATGGCAGCGGAATCGACATAAGCGGGATCGACGTTTATCTCATAAATGTTGTTTCATGAACCGTTCGTAGATGGGTAAGGATTAAATATTTTTAAAAATATTAGAAGATCAGATCTTCACCTTGTACGGGTAGATGATCACCGTAAACTGATGATCGTGGTTTTTGGATGAAGGTTCGCTTGAAGCCGTTCAAGTACCCGGCCTCTACGGGTATCCACACGAAGCAGGAACCGATCCAAGCTCTCTATCTCCCCGGGGTGCTAGCTCCCTTGCAGAGATAACTTTTGATGGCTGATGTCCTCCCTCTTAATCAACCCTTGATTGTGCTTGGGAGGAGGAAGAAGAAGGATGAAGAGATGAAGAGGATCAAAGCCCTTGACAGCCTTCTTCTCTTCTCATGCGTTGAAGCCAAGGAAGAAGCCCAAGAGGAGGGAGATGCCTCCTCTTCTTTTCTTGCTGTTGGCGGTTGAAACCAAGAGGGGAGAAGGGTGGCCACGAGTTGGAGAGGAGGAGGGCTTCACACATCATTAGGGCACCTCCTTTCAAAGCCTTTTAAAGGCATCTAGGGCTCCTATTTGGTTTAGTCTAAATCATGAATCAATTGGGTTCAATCTATGCTAGTCCTAATCCAATTAGAACTTGAATGAACCATGACTCAATTGAACTCTTCAATCCTAACACAATTAGGAGTCATGTTGATTCATTATATTAATAATTAATTAGGACTTAAGAAATCCTAATCCAATTAGGACTTATTTAATTTTAGTCCTAATCCAATTAAGACTCTAATTGAATCCGAAGTCCTAATCCGATTAGGACTCTAGGAATCCTACTCCAAGTAGGAATCCAAATTTGATTCAAAAACTCCTAATCTAATTAGGATTATAGGAATCCTACTCCAAGTAGGAATTCTAGTCCTACTCCAAATAGGATTCCCAGTCCAAGTAGGAATCCCAGTTCAAGTAGGATTCTTGTTTTAAGTCCAATTAATTATTTGCCTCTGTTCCTTCTTCAACTTATTATCAATCGAATTGATTACTCGTGATTCCTAATCATGATTCAACCATCGGATCGGTCAATGCCTCTAGTGTGTGTGACCCCATAGGTTCTATT
Organism: Phoenix dactylifera; assembly: GCF_051530095.1. NCBI lineage: Eukaryota > Viridiplantae > Streptophyta > Magnoliopsida > Arecales > Arecaceae > Phoenix > Phoenix dactylifera. Next base: position 16,658,520 of record NC_143195.1, read on the forward strand.
CTGACTGGTAGTGAGATATATTGTGATCTCTATCACAATATCATTGAAAACTCCTTTCAATGAATTGGAACGATTCCAACTCTACTCATTAGGGTTAATCGATCATCGAGATAATCCCTGTGAGTCCCACCATCTACCAGTGACACCTAGCAGCATGTAGTGGCTACCCAGTAGAATAGAATGATGAACCTCTAGGTGCAGTTATCATGTGATACAGTCCTTCTATCGTGGATCCCTACAGTACGGAGGTCATGGACAACTCGTCAAACCCCATTGTCTGTCATATGTGAAGATTTATTCGACTTAAGTTCGAGAGTGGAAAACTCTTTCTCCACTGTGCAATCTGCCCCGACCGAGGTCTTACGAACTCAGTCTTATAAATCACATAGGATCTCTCCTTATCTATCAAGGTCGATAGATTCCTTATAGGTGCATACCCTACTCCTACAGTAAACCTACTGCAGCCAATCTACACTGCATGGACCCATATGGCTAGAAACCATGTATGTGTGCAGTCAAACTACAATAACCTCACTGTGAGTAGCCGAAGCACCGCAGGTCAAAGGACCACTCACACTACTGCAACATCAAACAAGTCACTGACGAGTGGATAGACATCCAAGTGACTTCTTGTATTGGTCACGCTCAGTACCCTTGTTCTCTAACAAGCACCTGCACTATTACTTCAGTGTCCCTACACCGTGGACTCGAGTCTCGTCCATCCTCAGGGAAAGTAATGTGTGCACTGATCTCATCGGGTCGATCACCGTCCTCGTGATGATCCATCGATCAGGAGCATTTTAGAAATTAATTATTAATGATACATGGCTCAAATTCTCAACTCTTGAGAATATGCATCATCATCTTATTAATTCCTTGGACGATTCATAGACACAATAACAATATGAATGAAAAAGATGCCTTTCATTTATTCAATAATAATAAAGTCAAGTACAAATTATGTCCTAGAATTAATAATGTGTCAGCCAAAATTGGCTTCTAGGGCATACATCTAACAATCTCCCACTTGCACTAAAGCCAATCAGTCATATATCTTAGTCCCATCTTCTCAAGGTGGGCTTCAGTCTTTTGTTGACTTAGCTGCTTAGTGAATGGGTCTGCCACGTTGTCTGCGGAGTCTACTCTCTACACTTCGACATACTTCTTCTCAACATAGTCGCGTATGAGGTGGAAGCGTTGCTCTATATGCTTGGACTTCTGATGAGACCTTGGCACCTTAGCAAGAGCTATAGCGCCATTATTATCGCAGTAGAGTGTTATGGCATCTGATGACATTACATCCAATTCCGTAATAAATTTCTTGAACCAGAAGCCTTCCTTAGCAGCTTTAGAGGCGGCGATGTATTCAGCTTCCATAGTAGAATCAGCAATGATCGGTTGTTTAGAACTCTTCCAATTCACCGTACCACCATTGCACAAGAACACATATCCAGATGTTGACTTTCTATCATCGACATCAGTCATGAAGTCTGAATCTGTGTACCCTTCTACCTTCAACTCAGATAATCCTCCAAAAACCAAGAATAAATCTTTAGTTCTTCTCAAGTACTTAAGGATATTCTTCACAGCTGTCCGGTGTTCTTCACCTAGATTCGACTGATATCTGCTTGTGACACTCACAGCAAGGGCTATATCAGGTTGTGTACATAGCATGGCATACATGAGGCTCCCTATTGCCGATGCATAAGGGATCTTGCTCATGCGTTGAATCTCTTCAGATGTGTTAGGGCACATCTTTTTGGAGAGATGAATTCCATGTCTTAGGGGTAAGAGACCCCTTTTAGAGTTTTCCATGCTGAACCTTTTCAGCACTTCCTCTATATACATTTTCTGTGACAGGCCAAGCATCCTTTTAGATCTATCTCTATAGACCTTTATTCCCAAAATATAGAATGCTTCCCCAAGGTCTTTCATGGAGAACTCTTTTGACAACCAGACCTTGACCGAGGTTAGCATGGAAATATCATTCCCTATCAGGAGGATGTCGTCCACGTACAGTACGAGAAATACGACAGCGCTCCCACTAACCTTTTTGTAAACACACGGTTCCTCTTCGTTTTTGATGAAATCAAACGTTTTGATTGCGTCATCGAAACGAGTGTTCCAACTTCGAGATGCTTGCTTTAGTCCATAAATGGACCTTTGCAGCTTGTAGACCTTGTGATCTCCATTACTAGAAGTGAAACCCAGAGGCTGTTCCATATAGATATCTTCTTCAAGATATCTGTTGCTGGTGGTCCAAACCGAGAACGATTGACACGACGGTGTGAACGGGGTTCCGCCTGAGTTGTCTTGGTTGGTGCTGGTCGCGCTCCACCTTCCGCCAAGGAACCTGCAAACAAGCCTTGCACCACCACCAGGGTGGTGATGGCCCTCCGACGGTCAAGTCAGAGGAGATTGGAGGAGGAGAGATGATAATCACAAGTGGGAGAGAGTGCTCCGGGAGGTATTGCTTACCCCCCCCTTCTCCCCCCAGCCGCATATATACCTGGCTGGGAGGTCTCTCAGGGGGGTTTGTCGTCGTGGGGCACGATAGAATGGCCACTGACATGGCCGTTACGGGGCGTCGTGGAGCAGCGCTGGGTACGGTCATGGCAGGGCGTAGTGGAGCTCCGCTTTGTACGGTTGATACAGGAGATCGTGGGCAGCATCGGGTACAGCCGTTGCAGGGAGTAGTGGAGCAGGAGGCCGCGGCGTGCCTCTGGAGAATAGCCTGTCGTTATCAAAAGATCTCCGACTCGGGGTCGGAATGCTGGATCATAGGGCAGCCGACCCGGGGTCGGGCTGCGAAGCCGAGGAGGTCCGACTCGGGGTCGGAGTGCTGGATCATAGGGCAGCCGACCCGGGGTCGGGCTGCGGAGCCGAGGAGGTCCGACTCGGGGTCGGAGTGCTGGATCATAGGGCAGCCGACCCGGGGTCGGGCTGCGGAGCCGAGGAGGTCCGACTCGGGGTCGGAGTGCTGGATCATAGGGCAGCCGACCCGGGGTCGGGCTGCGGAGCCGAGGAGGTCCGACTCGGGGTCGGAGTGCTGGATCATAGGGCAGCTGTAGCTTTCCTGGATACGCGTGCCGATCACGTGGGGCATGGCGGCTCAATTCCCCCATAACAGTAGCCCCCCACTTCCGAGCCTGGAACCAGAAGGGGAACAGGTGAAGGGAGTGATGTTTCGAGATTGCCGCCATCCTTCGGAGAGGCGCGCGCGCTTCAAGCTTCCCGCCTTCTTTATGGCGTATGGCGGTTGCTGCTGACCTGGCAACCTGAGGATTTCGGCGGACATCCTTCCTTAATGGTGTCGATTCGCCTTTGGGGTGCGAGCGACCCTTCGGCGGCCAGGCGTCTTCTGGCGTCATCGAGGTGTCACTTGCCCTTTCGCCTATTTAATCGGGGGCCCTCCCCCGTCCGTCTTCTTCTTTACGGACATTTTCGAGTTTCTCCTTTGCGCTACCATTGTTGCCGCCGAAACGTTCGCTTGCTTTTCCTTTGACGCTCTCGGAGCCGTTCTTCCTCCTCTTCAAGTGAGTTTCCCACTCTTCTACTTTGAGCTCTTCATACTTTTTCTTTTTGTACTAGTGCACCCCAGTCGTTCCGGCCGTTCCCTCCTTCTTGACCCCGTCCTGACCGTAGATTGGCCATTAGGGATGGGCGAAGTGGGAGCAGATAGCATCAAGTCAAAACTGGTCGCCGAGGACTTAGACGGATTTGTGGCTCGGTACCACCTTCCCGAGGCCTGCAATGTCACGCTCCCAGGGCCTGAGGAGAGGATGTCTCATCCTCCTCGAGGGAAGATCGCCATCAATGAGGGCATCCTCCAGGCCGGGTTCCGCTTTCCCCCTTCAGACCTAGTCTTACAGGTGCTCCGGGGTTTAGGAATGGCACCGACGCAACTGGTGCCGAACTCGTGGCGTGCTCTGACGGTCTTCCAGGTTCTCTGTCGCTTGCATGCGATTCCCGCCACCTTGAACGTTTTCTGGGAGCTCTACGGCCTGAGCGGCCACCCCCAGGACAAAGGGTGGTGGTGCTTCGCAGCGCGGCGAGGGTGCGGCCTTGTCAAGGAGGGTCCTACCTCCATTCACCACTGGAAGGAGCGCTTCTTTTTCGTTGATGCAGACCCCTCCTGGGAAATCAGGGCAATCTGGGGGACGCCGGTGAAGTCCCCAATTGGCCTGTCGAAGTTGTCGAGGGAGGAATCCGAGGGCATCGCCGCCTTGAAGGGGTTGGTCGCCGAGGGCCAGCTTCCCCCGGTGGGCCGCCTTATTTCTGAGGATACCTTGGTGAACGTCGGTTTGAGCTCGGTCCCCACCGACCGTGAGTCCGCCATCGTTTCTTTAGCTCTTTTCTTCTCTTTCGTTCCTACTTCCTTTCGGTTTCTCAGTCCCTGACCATCCCGTCCTTCTTGCAGAGGTCGACGACGTCATGCGGTCGGTGAAGTCGAAGGCTGTTGGTAGGGCGTCCCTGCTGGAAGCAGTCCGGAGGAGGAAACGAGCTCTTCCGAGCGGGGCCCCACCGGCGAAGAAGTCCCGTAAGGAGATACCTCCGATGCCGACCGACGAGTCCGGGCCCACCGGTCAGGGAGATGTCGTGGGCACCGACCGGCAGCTGACGCTGTATCAGCCCTCCGGTGGTAAGGTTGCCGCTACTCCGGAGGTGCCACCTGAGCCTGCTCAAGACGGACGGGTCGGACGTGATCGGTCCCCGACCCGGCCTTCGACTCGGTCGGCTCCTGATGACTCGAGGAGGGACGCGCCGAGGCCCCGGCCGAGCGGGACCCTATCAATTCCTGGGGCGACCCCCGCCCCGAGCGCGATCAGCCGGACTCTTCCCCAGGCGATGGATAAGGGTAAGGCTGCAGAACCACCATCCGGCTCCGGGGAGAAATCGGGGTCTGCCTTCACTACCGATGGCGCCCGAAATCTCATCGAAACAGTGTTGCTGGAGAAGGACCGTCGGCGGGTCCGGGAGTTGGATGTCTCTGACGTTGGGGCCGCCAGCTGCATCTGTCTCATGTCGGTGAGTGTTCTTCTGGCCGTCTTTCACCATTTATTGGCTCTGTTGTTCTCCGCCTGACTCCCTTATTTTTTCTATTTCTTAGCTCGCCCAGTACATGATCCGTCTGGAGGAGTGCTACAAGGAACAGGCGGGGCTTTTGGCGAAGGCCGAGGACCGGCTGAAAGCAATGGAAGAGGGAGGCCGGGCTGCGGCAGGCAGGACGACCGGGGACCTCGAGGCGAGGCTCCGGGAGGCCGAAGAGCGGGCACTCGGCTTCGCCGCCCTGGAGGAGCAACTGTCAGAGGCTCGGGAGCAACTCAAAGCCGCCTCGGGCCTCGAAAGCAGGGTCAAGAAGGCGGAGGAACGGGCTGAAAAGCAGTCCCGGAAGATCGCGGACTATCGAGAGCGGTGGGAGAAGGCCCAGCGGTCTGCCGACAACGCCTGCGACCGAATCCGCTCTTTTGAAGCCAAACTAGGCGAACTGGAGTCGGCCCTGGAGAAGTCATGCACGGACGTCCAAGAGCTCCGTTCGCGCCTGAAGGAAGCCGAGGCCGCTCGGGTTGCTACCGAGGCGAAGCATAAAGAGGCTCAGGCTGATCTGCTGAGGGTCTCCTCTGAGGCCGAAGGCCGGATTGTGGCGAAGGTCTTGGAGGCCAAGGCTCAGATTATGGAGCGAGCTGAGGCGGAGCTGGCCGAGAAGAGGGCGGAAATCGGGCGTCAGGCGGTAGAGGCTTATCGCCAGTCCGCCGAGTTCGCCCATGATATGTCGGAGGCAGTGCGGACCTATCGCCAGTCTGACGAGTTTGTTCATGACGCGTCGGACGCGGGGGCCGAAGCCTTCACCTTGGGCTTCGAGGAGGGCCTGGCAAGGGTGTCGGCTAAGTATCCCGAAGTTGACCTGAGCGAGATCTCCCTCCTGGACTCCTCTCCGGCGCCATCGCCTGCTGGTTCTCCTGCTGCTTCCCTACCTCCCGCGGACGAGCCCGGCGTTCCCGACCCGGGAGTTCCTCCAAGCTGACCTCTTGTACCTTTCATTGTCTTTTTTATTTTTGTATGTCGGCGTTTTGCCCAATTGTATGGGCCTCGGCCCTGAAAATTAATGCACGTTGAATATTTCTTCATCTCGCCCTCGTCCTCTTTTTTTTTTTTTTTTTTTTTTTTTTTAGCTCTTGGTTGCTTCTTGCTGACTTTTGATTCCCGAAGTTCTTCCGGCGCTAGGCCAGGCATCCGAGGGTTAGGCCTCAGAAAATTCTTCCGGCGCTAAGCCAGGCATCCGAGGGTTAGGCCTCAGGAAACTCTTCCGGCGCTGAGCCAGGCATCCGAGGGTTAGGCCTCAGGAAACTCTTCCGGCGCTAGGCCAGGCATCCGAGGGTTAGGCCTCAGGAAACTCTTCCGGCGCTAAGCCAGGCATCCGAGGGTTAGGCCTCAGGAAATTCTTCCGGCGCTAAGCCAGGCATCCGAGGGTTAGGCCTCAGGAAACTCTTCCGGCGCTGAGCCAGGCATCCGAGGGTTAGGCCTCAGGAAACTCTTCCGGCGCTAGGCCAGGCATCCGAGGGTTAGTCCTCAGGAAATTCTTCCGGCGCTAAGCCAGGCATCCGAGGGTTAGGCCTCAGGAAATTCTTCCGGCGCTAGGCCAGGCATCCGAGGGTTAGGCCTCAGGAAATTCTTCCGGCGCCAAGCCAGGCATCCGAGGGTTAGTCCTCAGGAAATTCTTCCGGCGCTAAGCCAGGCATCCGAGGGTTAGGCCTCAGGAAATTCTTCCGGCGCTAGGCCAGGCATCCGAGGGTTAGGCCTCAGGAAATTCTTCCGGCGCTAAGCCAGGCATCCGAGGGTTAGTCCTCAGGAAATTCTTCCGGCGCTAAGCCAGGCATCCGAGGGTTAGGCCTCAGAAAATTCTTCCGCTCGCTGGTCGGCCAAGGCTGGCGCAAGCCGAAGCGACCGGTCGGGGCTTCCGGCTAGTCTGCTCCCGGGATGATCATCGGGTTAGCCAGGCATCTGAGGGTTGTCAAGCCTCAGGGAAATTCCGCTCGTTGGTCGGCCAAGGCTGGCGCAAGCCGAGGCGACCGGTCGGGGCTTCCGGCTAGTCTGCTCCCGGGATGATCATCGGGTTAGCCAGGCATCCGAGGGCCGAGCCTCGGGAGATTCCACTCGTTGGTCGGCCTAGGCTGGCGCAAGCCGAGGCGACCGGTCGGGGCTTCCGGCTAGTCTGCTCCCGGGATGATCATCGGGTTAGCCAGGCATCTGAGGGTTGTCAAGCCTCAGGGAAATTCCGCTCGTTGGTCGGCCAAGGCTGGCGCAAGCCGAGGCGACCGGTCGGGGCTTCCGGCTAGTCTGCTCCCGGGATGATCATCGGGTTAGCCAGGCATCTGAGGGTTGTCAAGCCTCAGGGAAATTCCGCTCGTTGGTCGGCCAAGGCTGGCGCAAGCCGAGGCGACCGGTCGGGGCTTCCGGCTAGTCTGCTCCCGGGATGATCATCGGGTTAGCCAGGCATCCGAGGGCCGAGCCTCGGGAGATTCCACTCGTTGGTCGGCCTAGGCTGGCGCAAGCCGAGGCGACCGGTCGGGGCTTCCGGCTAGTCTGCTCCCGGGATGATCATCGGGTTAGCCAGGCATCCGAGGGCCGAGCCTCGGGAGATTCCACTCGTTGGTCGGCCTAGGCTGGCGCAAGCCGAGGCGACCGGTCGGGGCTTCCGGCTAGTCTGCTCCCGGGATGATCATCGGGTTAGCCAGGCATCTGAGGGTTGTCAAGCCTCAGGGAAATTCCACTCGTTGGTCGGCCACTTGTCGCTCGCCGCCCATCGGGGTTTCTCTGTGCCCAGCCGCGACCGTGTTTCTCCTCTCCTCCAAGCGTTGCCTGGGGGGAACACGAGAAGGGTATTAAACGCTAATTAATGCGTTACCTGGGAAATCGGATCGCCAGTTGCTGCTGGTGAGGAGTGTTAGTTGAGCGGCCGCGATACGCGGGTTCTTCGAGGAGGATTCGGCCTGGGCGCGAGCGGAGACACGTGGACCTAGGGGTATACGTCACCCGGATCGTCCTTTTTAAATTGTCTTTCTGGCCTTGTTGTTCTACTGGTAATACATCCGCAGGTTAGCGGAATTCCAGCCCCTTGGAATTTCTCGGCCATCTAGGGCTTCCAACTGGTAGGAGCCAGGTCGGTTTACCCAACGAACTTTATACGGGCCTTCCCAATTTGGCGCTAGCTTCCCACCTTCCGTAGGTTGAGATGCCTTAGCTCGCCTCAACACCAGATCTCCAATTCTGAAAAGCTTCGGTCGGACTTTGGGGTTGTAATATCGGGCCACCCTCTGCTGATACATTGCCATCCGTACCTGAGCCATTTCCCTTGCCTCTTCCAAGAGATCCAAGTTCCCTCGGAGTTGCTCTGAATTGGCCTCGGGTCGGTGCGCGGCCACCCGAGGCGAGGGGAGTCCGAGCTCCACGGGGGCAACGGCTTCCGTGCCATAGGTTAGGCTGAAAGGCGTCTCTCCAGTAGGAGTCCGTTGTGTGGTCCGATACGCCCAAAGGACATTCTCGAGTTCCTCGACCCAAGCTTGCCCCGTCCGGCCGATCCGCGCTTTGATACCTTGGAGGATTGTCCGATTTGTGACCTCGGCCTCGCCGTTGGTTTGGGGATGCGACACGGATGTGAACCGATGCTCGATCCCGAATTCCTCGCAGAAGTCCCGGAAGTGCTTGTTATCAAACTGTCGACCGTTATCCGAGATGAGGACCCGAGGTACTCCAAATCGGACAATGATGTTCTTCTTCACGAACTTCCGGACTTGTGCCTCCGTGATGGTGGCCAGTGGCTCTGCCTCCACCCACTTGGTGAAGTAGTCGATGGCGACAATCAAAAATTTCCGCTGGGCCGAAGCGACGGGGAATGGTCCGAGGATATCCATTCCCCACTGTGCGAAGGGCCAGGGCGCGGTGATTGGCGCCAAGGGGACAGAGGGGACTCTCTGGACGTTGGCGTGGCGCTGGCAGGCGTCGCATTTCCGCACGTGGTCCTTCGAGTCCTCCAACAAGGTCGGCCAATAGTAGCCTTGCCTCATGATCTTATGCGCCAAGGACCTAGCCCCCAAGTGCGATCCGCAGATGCCTTCGTGGACTTCGCCGAGGGCGTAGGCCGCTTCCGCGGGGCGGAGGCACCTTAAGAGGGGGGCGGTAAACGAGGTCCGATACAGCCTCCCTTCATAAAGTACGTAGTGGGCGGACTTCTTTACAAGCCGCCGGGCCTGATCTTCGTCTTCAGGGAGGATTCCTTCGGCGAGGTAGGCGACGAGCGGGTCCATCCAAGACGGCTCCGGATCAATTGCCATCACCGCTCCAGCCCCGTCAATGCTCGGGGCATCCAGGGTCTCCAGGTAGATTGTCCTCGACAAGTTGTGCGCGTCTGCGTCCACTAGGCGGGACAACCTGTCGGCCCTGGCATTTTCGCTCCTCGGGACCTGCTGAATGTCAACACTGCCGAGGTCGGGAATGAGTGTTTGCACCTTCCGGACGTAGCTCTGCATGGTCGGGCTCCGCGCCTCGAACTCCCCTCGAACCTGCCCGACCACCAGCTGGGAGTCGGTGAAGACTTTCAGACGCCGGATGCCGAGCTCCTTGGCGAGTTTGAGTCCCGCGACTAGGGCCTCGTACTCCGCCTCATTGTTGGTCACTGGAAATCCGAACCTCAAGGCATACTCGGCTATCACTCCATCGGGATTGGTGAGGACCAGCCCAGCCCCTCCACCTTCAGGGTTCGACGACCCGTCAATGTGGAGCGTCCAGATCGGGAGATCGAGGCTGGGTGTCTCCGGCGGCTTAGGTTCCGCCTCCTGCACAGTGCACTCAGCGAGAAAGTCCGCGAGCACCTGGGCCTTGATGGCTGGTCGGGGCTGGTAGCGGATGTCGAACTCACCAAGTTCTACTGCCCACTTCACCAGCCGTCCCGCATTCTCTGGATTGCTGAGAATCTGCCGCAGTGGTTGATCGGTCAAAAGGGTGACAGAATGAGCCTGGAAATAGGGGCGAAGCCTCCTGGTCGCAGTCAGCAGCGCGAAGGCGATCTTCTCAGCCTTCGTGTACCGCGTCTCGGCATCCCGGAGGACTCGGCTGATGTAGTATACAGGCTTCTGAAGTCTTGCCTCTTCCCGAACCAGTACTGCGCTGACTGCGGTTGGGGAGACCGCCAGGTAAAGGTAGAGCATCTCCCCCTCTTGCGGCTTGGACAGCAGGGGAGGAGACGCCATGTACTCCTTGAGCTGGTCGAACGCCGCATGACATTCGGCCGTCCAGAGGAAGTCTTTTGGGCGCTTCAACACCTTGAAGAATGGTTGGCAGCGTTCGGCCGACTTTGCCACAAATCGTCCGAGCGCGGCGACCCTTCCAGCGAGCTCCTGAACCTCCTTCACTTTGGTCGGAGGGGACATATCTTGGATGGCTTTGATCTTGTCCGGGTTGGCCTCGATCCCGCGCTGGTTGACAATGAAACCGAGGAACCTCCCGGCCGAAGCACCAAAAGCGCACTTCGCTGGGTTTAGCTTCATGCAAAACTTTCGCAAGGTGGTGAAAGTCTCCTCCAGATCTGCAATGTGCTGGTCTGCATGGCGGCTTTTTACCAGCATATCGTCCACGTACACCTCCATATTCCGGCCGATCTGCTCCTTGAAGATTTTATTGACGAGGCGCTGGTAAGTGGCGCCAGCGTTCTTCAGACCGAAGGGCATTACCTTGTAACAGTACAGCCCCCGGTCTGTTATGAAGGCAGTTTTCTCCTCGTCCTGTGGAGCCATCATTATTTGGTTGTAGCCGGAGAAGGCGTCCATAAAAGACAGTAGCTGATATCCGGAAGTCGCGTCGACCAGTTGGTCTATCCGTGGAAGCGGAAAGCTATCCTTGGGGCACGCCTTGTTCAGGTCGGTGTAGTCGACGCACATCCTCCACTTCCCGCTCGCCTTCCGGACAAGTACGACGTTTGCCAGCCACTCGGGGTAGCTCACCTCTCTTATGAAACCTGCCTCCAAGAGTTTGTCTACCTCCTGGTCGACCACCCGGATCCGATCCGGGGCACAGTGTCTCTTCTTTTGCTTTACTGGTCGGTGGGTCGGGTCGACGTTGAGGGCGTGAGAAACGACCTCCGGGTCGATCCCAGGTACATCGGCCGCCGACCAGGCAAACACATCTGCATTGGCTCGGAGGAATTCCACTAACCGGAGCCGAGCTTCCAAGTCGAGGTTGGCACCGACCCGGACCGTGCGGTCCGGGCGGCCTTCTTCGAGGGGAACTTCGATTACGCCCTCGGCCGGCTCCCCGTGCCGCAAGGCCACTTCGTCTCTGGCGTCAAGTGACTCGACGCTTAGGGCCTCCATGGGCTTCTTCCCTTTGAGAGTTGCTAGGAAACACTGCCGTGCGGTCGGCTGGTCACCTCGGACCTCTCCAATCCCGGCCGCTGTGGGGAACCGCATGAGCAAATGGTAGGTAGAAACCACCGCGCGAAGGGCGTTCAGTCCGGGTCGTCCGAGGATAGCGTTGTAGGCCGAGGGGACACGGACGACCAAGAACCCGAGCCGCACCGTGGCTTCTGCGGGTGCAATGCCCGCAGTCACAGGCAGCTCGATGACACCTTCGGCCGAGATAGCGTCTCCAGTGAATCCTATGAGGGGGGTGGATGTTTTGTGCAACAATTGTCGGAAAAAGCCCATCTTTTGGAAGGCCTCGTAATACAAAATATCAGCTGAGCTTCCACTATCCACAAGAACACGCCTTACATCATAGTCCGCCATAGTGAGAGAGATCACCATGGCGTCATCGTGGGGAGTCTGAACCCCCTTTACATCTTCATCACAAAAAGTGATTACATTTCCGACCCGCTGCCTCTTCGCGACGGCCACTCCTGATACTTCTGCCGAGCCCCCTGCGTTCCTCACGGGCCGAGAGCAGCCCCCAGTGATGGTGTGGATCACTCCCGCAACGGGTCGATTCTGCTCCCGAGGCTCCTGAGGGGCCGGGTCGGCTGGACGCGGGTCTGCGGGGGGACGTCGGTCGTTTACATATCGACCGAGACGCCCTCGGCGAATGAGAGCCTCGATCTCGTCCCGAAGCTGGAAGCAGTCTTCGGTATCGTGGCCGTGGTCTCGGTGGTACTCACAGTACGCCCGAGAAGGCTTCCTCCCAGGGATCTTCTTCATCTGCCTCGGGACCGGGAGGTCCTCCCGCCCCTTGACCTCCATGAGGATCTGGGCCCGGGGGGCCAGGAGTGGGGTGTACCGGTTGAAGCGTCGGTGCGGAGAACGAGGGCGTGTGGCGCCGTGGTTCCTTGCTGGTGACGGGCTTCTGCGCCGGCGTTGAGGCGTCGGGCTCCTCCTCTGGGGTGCCTCTTTTCGCCTTTTCTTCCCGGGCTTTAGAGGGGCCTCGGCGGCCTCCTTGTTCCGGTGGGAGGCTGCCTCCTCGGCGTCTGCATACTGGTTTGCCCGAGACAACAGCTCCGGGAAGCTCCGCGGCAGGCGTTTGTCCAGGGAGAAGGTGAGTCTGCCCTTCCGAAAGCCTCGCTTCAGGGCTGAGAGAGCCACCTCCTGGCTCAAATTCCGGACCTCCAGTGTTGCCTTGTTGAAGCGGGTGAGATAATCCCGCAGGCTCTCTCCCTCGTTCTGCCGGACATCGAAGAGGGAGTCGGAGACCAGTCTTCGCCGGCTACTGACGGCGAAATGGCTGATGAAGAGACGGGTGAACTGGTGGAAGGACTGGATGGAATTAGCCTCCAGGCCGGCGAACCACGCCCTTGCCGGGCCGCGGAGGGTCGCCGGGAAGGCCTTGCAGAGGAGAGGATCCGATGCTCCATGGAGGAGCATAAGAGTCCTGAAACTCTCCACGTGGTCCCGTGGGTCCGCCGCCCCGTCGTAGGGTTCGATCGCCGGCATTTTGAACCCCGGCGGGTTTAGGGTTCGCAGGATCCTTGAGGCAAGCGCCGGCTGGGAGGAGATTTCCAAGTCGGCGAAGGGATCTTTGGAGTGGCCCTTCAGGACCTGGAGCTGTCTGTGGAGATCGTCCACCCGCCGGTCCAGGGAGCGCGACCGGTGGGTGGGAGACAAGGAGCGGCGCGAGGGGGACCGACTGGAGTGCGGGCCCCTCGAGGACTGGGGTGTCTGAGAACGCGCCCGGGTCCGCCTCTCGTACCCCGCGCAGCTCCGATGAGAAGGTCCTGGCAGAATGGACCGCACTCGAGAATCCTCCCCGCGCCGGCGCTCCTCTCCATGGGAGAGGAAGGAGCGCGGGTTGTGAGAAAGAGGCGAGTGCTCGGGGAGCAGCGGCTCCTGAGCCCGCTGCGGCACCCGAGAGATCACACCCTGCAGATTCTGCACTGCCTCCGCGAGGGTGCGAACCTGCTGGGCTAGCTGGTCGAACTGAGCAGGTTCGACCGTCTGAATGGGAGGAGAAGCGGTGGAATGCTGCTGAGAGTGTGTTGGGGACGCAGCAGCCTCCCGGCCAGAGGCGCGAGAGGCTCCGCGACCGGAAGCATTGGAAGCTCCGCGACCACCTCGCCGTGCCATTACGATCGTTCTGAGATTCGGCCCTCCTTCTAGCGCCAACTGTTGCTGGTGGTCCAAACCGAGAACGATTGACACGACGGTGTGAACGGGGTTCCGCCTGAGTTGTCTTGGTTGGTGCTGGTCGCGCTCCACCTTCCGCCAAGGAACCTGCAAACAAGCCTTGCACCACCACCAGGGTGGTGATGGCCCTCCGACGGTCAAGTCAGAGGAGATTGGAGGAGGAGAGATGATAATCACAAGTGGGAGAGAGTGCTCCGGGAGGTATTGCTTACCCCCCCCTTCTCCCCCCAGCCGCATATATACCTGGCTGGGACGTCTCTCAGGGGGGTTTGTCGTCGTGGGGCACGATAGAATGGCCACTGACATGGCCGTTACGGGGCGTCGTGGAGCAGCGCTGGGTACGGTCATGGCAGGGCGTAGTGGAGCTCCGCTTTGTACGGTTGATACAGGAGATCGTGGGCAGCATCGGGTACAGCCGTTGCAGGGAGTAGTGGAGCAGGAGGCCGCGGCGTGCCTCTGGAGAATAGCCTGTCGTTATCAAAAGATCTCCGACTCGGGGTCGGAATGCTGGATCATAGGGCAGCCGACCCGGGGTCGGGCTGCGAAGCCGAGGAGGTCCGACTCGGGGTCGGAGTGCTGGATCATAGGGCAGCCGACCCGGGGTCGGGCTGCGGAGCCGAGGAGGTCCGACTCGGGGTCGGAGTGCTGGATCATAGGACAGCCGACCCGGGGTCGGGCTGCGGAGCCGAGGAGGTCCGACTCGGGGTCGGAGTGCTGGATCATAGGGCAGCCGACCCGGGGTCGGGCTGCGGAGCCGAGGAGGTCCGACTCGGGGTCGGAGTGCTGGATCATAGGGCAGCTGTAGCTTTCCTGGATACGCGTGCCGATCACGTGGGGCATGGCGGCTCAATTCCCCCATAACAATATCCATTTAGGAAAGCAGTTTTCACATCCATCTGTCAGATTTTATAATCATGAAATGCTGCAATGGCAAGCAATGTTCGGATGGATTTCAGCATGACTACAGGTGAAAAGGTCTCCTGATAGTCAATGCCTTCGCGTTGACTATACCCTTTCGCCACCAGCCTTGCCTTAAAGGTCTCTACCTTTCCATCCGAACCTATCTTCCTTTTGTAGATCCATTTACATCTAATAGTCACAATACCTTCTGGTGGATCTACTAAGGTCCAAACTTGGTTGGAATGCATGGAGTCTAATTCTGACTTCATAGCTTCCAACCATTTCTCGAAATCGATATCAGATATCTCCTCGTTGTAGGTTTTGGGATCCTGTATGTGATCCCTATCTCCCACTAGGAACATTTCCTCAGTATCCTCTTCTAGTATACCTAAGTATCTATCGGGAGGATGGGAGACCCTACTTGATCTACGAGGTGGTTGAGGGACATCGTGTACTGGCTCTGTATTAATGGGTTCGATAGGATCAATGACTCGTTGCTTTTCAGAGACTTTCTCTTCAAGCTCAATTTTCCTCCCACTGCCTCTATCAAGGATAAACTGGTTTTCCAAGAAGATGGCATGACGGCTCACAAACACATTGTGCTCCTCTGAGACGTAAAAATTGTATCCTAATGACTCTTTAGGATATCCTATAAAACGAGCACTTATGGTCCTAGCCTCTAGTTTGTCCGCCTGTAATCTTTTGACGTGGGCCGGACATTCCCAAATCTTGAGATGACCAAGACTTGGTTTCTTACCATGCCATATCTCATACGGTGTGGTAGGAACGGATTTAGAGGAAACTCTATTAAGTAGATATACTACGGTAAGTAAGGCATCTCCCCAAAGAAACATCGGTAGATCAGTGAAGCTCATCATGGACTGGACCATATCCAATAGAGTCCGATTTCTCCTCTCTGACACCCCGTTGAGTTGAGGTGTACCCGGAGGAGTCCATTGTGAGACTATGCCATTGTCTTTGAGATAGTCCCGAAATTCTCCACTAAGGTATTCTCCTCCTCGATCTGATCGAAGAGCCTTAAGAGGTTTTTCAGTTTGTTTTTCTACATCATTTCTGAACTCTTTGAACTTTTCGAAAGATTCAGATTTGTGTCTCATAAGATACACATACCCATACCATGAATAATCATCGGTAAAGATAATGAAGTACGAATAACGTCTCCTGGCTTGCACATCGAATGGGCCACACACATCTGAGTGTATCAGGGTAAGTATTTCAGTGGTCCTCTCTCCATGTCCTACAAAGGGCAATCTGGCCATTTTTCCTTGAAGACAGGACTCGCAAACTGGATATGACTCGAAAGTCAATGAGCCGAGAAGTCCATTTTTATCCATTTTGTTCATTCTGTCCTCTCCAATATGGCCAAGCCTGAGGTACCACAAATATTTTTGGTTTATCTCATCCCTGTATCTTTTGGATCCTTTGGCACTCACTTCTTGCTCAGACACATTTATAGATACATCCATATGCAAATGATAGAGACTGTCAATCATAAAACCACGTGCGACTATTTTATTTCTGAAATAAATAGAACAGCAGTCTTTGTCAAATGTAAAAACATGACCTTCCTATGCTAGACATGAAACAGAAATCAAATTTCTGCTAGCAGCAGGTACATAATAGCAGTCTCTAAGTAATAAACTAAAACCAGATGGTAGTCGCAGATGGTAGGTGCCCACAGCCACAGCAGCAACTTTTGCCCCGTTGCCAACCCGAAGGATTACCGCACCTTCCGCCAGCCTCCTACTTTTCTTTAGACCCCGCATGGTAGTGCATAGATGAGCACTAGAACCAGAATCTATAACCCAACTAGAAGTAGAAGAAACCATTAGATTAGTTTCAATTATGAGCAAGTCTATACCTTCTGAAGGTGTGTCACCTTTCTTGTTCTTCAGGCTCTCGAGGTATGAAGGACAGTTCCTCTTCCAGTAGCCTTCGACATTGCAGTGGAAACATTTTCCTTTGTCATTGGTCTTTTTCTTTTGAACTTCCTTCTTTGGCTTCTTGTCTTTCTTCTGCTTCTTCGTAGGCTTCTTTTTCTTCCAAGTAGACTTTCTCTTGAAACCAGAAGTCAACTCAGCAGCAAGGACATTGCCCCTTAAACCTTTCAAGGCTCCCTCAGCAGTTATCAACATATTTATTAGTTCAGTCTTAGTGCATTCAATCTTATTCATGTGGTAGTTTACTATAAACTGTCCAAATGAATCAGGAAGGGATTGAAGGATCAGATCTACTTGCAATTCCTTGTGCATGTTCATACCGAGCTTCTCAAGCTCCTCAAGGTCCTTGATCATAGTCAGACCGTGATCATGGACGGACTGCCCCTCGCGTATCTTTGTTTTGAAGAGCCTCTCGGACACTTCAAAACGAGCTGTGCGACTCTGCTCACCATACAACTCTTGTAGGTGTGCCAGTATGTCCCTAGCAGTCTTCATATTTTCATGCTGGCATTGTAGTTCATTGGACATGGATGCCATGATATAGCACTTGACTCTGATGTCATCATCCGTCCACTTTTGATGCGTCACACGCTGATCATCAGTAGGACGTGCTGGTAGTCTAGGGATATCATTTTCGAGTATGTAGCCCAGTTTCTCACAGTTCAAAACAATTTTGAGGTTTCTTAGCCAGTCCTTGTAATTGGTTCCAGTCAATTGGTTGGTCTCAAGAATACGGGTCAAAGGGTTTGAGGCTGACATTATGATCTGCAGAGAGTAAAGATTCCAGTTAGACTTTTGTACTTGATCCTTAATTTGTTCTAAAGTCTTTTAGAACAAATGTACCTCCCACTATTTTCTCGAATCCCTTACACTCTCCTGGTAAGAAAACGGAAATCCTACACGACTAGGATTTCTAGTGGGTACTGAGGTCCCACCGATTTACATGCCACCTCACCTAACAGTTATTGGTGACACATAAACAGATGAGTGTACAACTCTTGTACAATGCTTCTCAAGCATATTGCAGTGCTTCTTGGTCTCTAAGCCATGAAGACCTCACCTAACAGTTATTGGTCCCATTTCTTAGTTAAGTTAGACCCACCGTATAACCGTAGGAATAAAGTCGTCATTGGGCCCTCATCTAACAGTTATTGGTGCCCAACCCCACCTTTACCCTACAACATCTCATGTCTATAGAGAGGTCCAGCCTCCGATGCAACTTGACCACTGTATCCAGCCGAGACAAATCAACATCAGAAAGACCTTAGCAGCTCTACTACAGTGGAAGACCTATTGACTTAATATTGGTTAATCAGGTCTTAGTGTTTGCAACTTGAGCTCTTCATAAGAGGTAATCGAACAATTGGCCAGGTAAGCAGGTGGGAGGCTCCCCTTACTCGAGAGTAAGGTCCTAATTAAGTAACCACCTTTCATGCTTTCCTAGACACCAATTAGATCAATTAATCTAATATGACTTGCTCATGTCGGTTCACTCTCGACTTGATTGAGGAGGTTTTAGTTTAGGTCTCATTGGGTTTGCTACATCACATGTAAACCTATCTACCCGACTCTCATTCACATCACATGCAAACGGCACATTGCAGGCAGTTATAATCGCAGCATTAAGTAAAACTAAACTTTAAATAGGTGATGATCATGGATTCTAATTAGGTCATATTACAAGCACATGCACGTCAATCGATCAACTGGTCTTCAACTCTTGAATTGGTTCCAAGCCTCCTTGATTCGATCCTTGACCAACTCTTGATCCAATCGCCATCAACCGCTTAGACCCCTGTTCATCTTATGCCTTGTCTTCAACTTGATCATTGACGTACATCACATCACAGAAATACAACCAGATGTAAAATAAAAATAATAATAAATTACATCTTCTTTTAGGAGGCACGCAGGCCTCTCAAAAAATCAAATAAGATACATGCAAGCATCTGAAAAATTACATGACATTGCAGATCACATTGCAGGTCTTTACATTTAGTACCAAAAGGGTTTGAATCCTATGATCATCACCATATGCAGCAATTATAATTTTCAGATCTGATAATTAATTGATTATGTTATGACATAGGTTGCTGATCATGCTAATCATGATTCTAAACTTTGTAATCTCATTAACAATGCAATTAGAATCATCATCTTATTGTATAAAAATCAGCATGCAAAAATTCAGCAACCCTGAAAAATCTGCATGCAGAAATTTTCAACACACATAATCCTTCAATTTTCAGATCTAATATGCCTTTAGATAATTAATTCTTACCTTAATCTACGAAGCCTAGGCTCTGATACCACTGTTGGGAACCCGCCCATGCCGCAGAAAATTCAAAAAAAATTCATATGGCAGCGGAATCGACATAAGCGGGATCGACGTTCATCTCATGAACGTTGTTTCATGAACCGTTTGTAGATGGGTAAGGATTAAATATTTTTAAAAATATTAAAAGATCAAATCTTCACCTTGTGCGGGTAGATGATCACCGCAAACTGATGATCGTGGTTTTTGGATGAAGGTTCGCTTGAAGCCATTCAAGTGCCCGGCCTCTACGGGTATCCACACGAAGCAGGAATCGATCCAAGCTCTCTATCTCCCCGGGGTGCTAGCTCCCTTGCAGAGATAACTTTTGATGGCTGATGTCCTCCCTCTTAATCAACCCTTGATTGTGCTTGGGAGGAGGAAGAAGAAGGATGAAGAGATGAAGTGGATCAAAGCCCTTGGCAGCCTTATTCTCTTCTCATGCGTTGAAGCCAAGGAAGAGGCCCAAGAGGAGGGAGACGCCTCCTCTTCTTTTCTTGCTGTTGGCAGTTGAAACCAAGAGGGGAGAAGGGTGGCCACGAGTTGGAGAGGAGGAGGGCTTCACACATCATTAGGGCACCTCCTTTCAAAGCCTTTTAAAGGCATCTAGGGCTCCTATTTGGTTTAGTCTAAATCATGAATCAATTGGGTTCAATCTATGCTAGTCCTAATCCAATTAGAACTTGAATGAACCATGACTCAATTGAACTCTTCAATCCTAACACAATTAGGAGTCATGTTGATTCATTATATTAATAATTAATTAGGACTTAAGAAATCCTAATCCAATTAGGACTTATTTAATTTTAGTCCTAATCCAATTAGGACTCTAATTGAATCTGAAGTCCTAATCCGATTAGGACTCTAGGAATCCTACTCCAAGTAGGAATCCAAATTTGATTCAAAAACTCCTAATCTAATTAGGATTGTAGGAATCCTACTCCAAGTAGAAATCCTAGTCCTACTCCAAATAGGATTCCCAGTCCAAGTAGGAATCCCAGTTCAAGTAAGATTCTTATTTTAAGTCCAATTATTATTTGCCTCTGTTCCTTCTTCAACTTATTATCAATCGAATTGATTACTTGTGATTCCTAATCACGATTCAACCATCGGATCGGTCAATGCCTCTAGTGTGTGTGACCCCATAGGTTCTATTCTAACTGGTAGTGAGATATATTGTGATCTATATCACAATATCATTGAAAACTCCTTCCAATGAATTGGAACGATTCCAACTCTACTCATTAGGGTTAATCGATCATCGAGATAATCCCTGTGAGTCCCACCATCCACCAGTGACACCTAGCAGCATGTAGTGGCTACCCAGCAAAATAGAATGATGAACCTCTAGGTGCAGTTATCATGTGATACAGTCCTTCTATCGTGGATCCCTACAGTACGGAGGTCATGGACAACTCGTCAAACCCCATCGTCTGTCATATGTGAAGATTTATTTGACTTAAGTTCGAGAGTGGAAAATTCTTTCTCCACTGTGCAATCTGCCCCGGCCGAGGTCTTACGAACTCAATCTTATAAATCACATAGGATCTCTCCTTATCTATCAAGGTCGATAGATTCCTTATAGGTGCATACCCTACTCCTACAGTGAACCTACTGCAGCCAATCTACACTGCATGGACCCATATGGCTAGAGACCATGTATGTGTGCAGTCAAACTACAATAACCTCACTGTGAGTAGCCGAAGCACCGCAGGTCAAAGGACCACTCACACTACTGCAACATCAAGCAAGTCACTGACGAGTGGATAGACATCCAAGTGACTTCTTGTATTGGTCACGCTCAGTACCCTTGTTCTCTAACAAGCACCTGCACTATTACTTCAGTGTCCCTACACCGTGGACTCGAGTCTCGTCCATCCTCGGGAAAGTAATGTGTGCACTGATCTCATCGGGTCGATCACCGTTCTCGTGATGATCCATCGATCAGGAGCATTTTAGAAATTAATTATTAATGATACATGGCTCAAATTCTCAACTCTTGAGAATATGCATCATCATCTTATTAATTCCTTGGACGATTCATAGACACAATAACAATATGAATGAAAAACATGCCTTTCATTTATTCAATAATAATAAAGTCAAGTACAAATTATGTCCTAGAATTAATAATGTATCAGCCAAAATTGGCTTCTAGGGCATACATCTAACGGCATCCGTATCCCCTGTTCTGGATCAACCTCATCCGCAAGCCATTCCTCATTTCAGCAGCGTCCGAACCGTCCGGATCGCAGCCCAGCAATTTTTCCATGATGCTGTCCGCTTCCTCTGTACATCTCAGCATGATCATCCTTATCCCATCTTCTTCCGCTAGTTCCCAAGCATCATCCCGTTCGTGATGAGCATCCAGGAACCATGGGATAGGTCCCAGGCGTCTGTTCATAGCATCCCGAGCATCACGGACAACCCTCCATCCACGATTGAGTTCCAACTCTTCATCCAGCACGCATCCTCTCTGCCTTGTCCCATCTGTATCCCCTGTTCTGAGTTTTTCTCTACGGTCGGATGAGAGCAAGCAGTCGTCTTCCACGCAATCAAAAATCCCAGCTTATCTTCCCAACGGCGGATTAGCTCAATCAACCTTATCCTCCCACCCAAGTGAAGGCTATAAAAGGAGGGAGCTTCACCGGGAGAGAGCAAGCTTGGAGAGGCCGACTTCCCAAAGAAATAGAAGGAGGGAGAGAAGTTTGGGCATTTTGGGAATAACTTCCCATATAAAAAAATAATGAAGTGTTGAGAGGGAGTTTTTGAGGGGAGTCGCCGAAGGAAGAAAAGGAAGAAATAGGAGCCCGCTGCTGTGCCACTGCTGCTGTCGCCCACGACTCCATGGAAGGCTGATCTCCTCTCTAGGGCCGGATGCAGCCCTAACAAAGGGACAAGGGTTTTGTATTTTTGATTTTTATTCTTGAAGTTGTATAAACTTTATTTTGCTCCTAATGAATATTTTATTTTATCTCATATTTAATTTCTGTGATTTTAAGTATGACGTTTATACAACTGTTCTTCATGATCACTAAGTTAAGATCATCCATGCTTAGGGAAGATGCAGTGTCCTGCAGCATTAGTTTAGGGTAGACATTTCATGCTAACTGAAGATGGGTGTTCCTAAATTACTTTTGTGAAATTTTATTTGAATGCTTATAGGGCTTGTAGCCAATTTGCATGTTAATCCAAGAACGAATTAAAATACAAGTAACCCTTGTTCCGATGTTAGTGGTGAATTCCTTGCCCTAGGTTCTTCCAAACTGATAGCATTCTAATTGCATTTCTTATTAAATTGCTTAGTTTAATAATCTTCACAAATTTTCTTTTTCAAATATTTTTAAAGAAAAATAACTGTACCCCAATCCCAGTGGATCGATTTCCGTAATCACTATCCTACCAGATATGTGCTATTGCGTGGTCGTTAAAGTTGACTATCACCCCACAACATCTCATATTAATAGAGAGGTCCAATCCTCTGATGCAACTAGCTCACTATATCCAGCAGAGACTAATCAACGCCGGAAAGATCTTAGCAACACTACTACGGTGGAAGCCCAATCGACTTAATATTGGGTAATCAGATCTTAGTGATTCTAACTTTGAGCTTTTCATAGGAGGTAATCGATCAATTGGCCAGGTAAGCAGGTGGGAGGCTTTCCTTACTCAAAGAGTAAGGTCCTAATTAAGTAACCACCTTTGAGCTTTCCTAAACACCAATTAGATCAATTAATCAAATATGGCTAGCTCAATGTATCGTTCACTCTCGATTGATTTAGGGAGGTTTTAGGTCTCTTGGAATTTACATCTAATGTAACCATCTATTCCATACCATATGTCATTCGATTTACATCTTATGTAAATATCATATTGGTTAAGGTTTACATCCTTTGTAATTATGAAACTCTTTTATACATTATGTGATTACATCTTATGTAAATGACATAATTGTTTCAGTTTACATCTTATGTAAATGTCCTATTGTTTAAGAGTTTTATTTACATCTCATGCAAATAAATTTTGTTTAACTAATACATACATATCATGCATACATTGTTTTAAACATAACCTTAAATAAGTATGAACATTATGATTACCACATGCATCTTATGTATATTTTCAGATCTGAAACTTTAAACCTATTATGCTATTCTCTGGAATTCAGATCATGCATTACTTGATTTAAAACATTGTAATCTAATTGCAATTCTAAAATAATTTGCAAGATCATAGCAAATAAAAATCTGCATGCTGAAAATTTCAGCAACCTGAAATTTCAGTACGTAGAAAATCCAGCAAGCATAATTCCTTTAAAAAATCAGATTAAAAATATGGTAATCAATCCTTAAGTCCTAATCATGCTCCCTAGAACCATGGCTCTGATACCACTGCTGAGTTACGCCCCGTTCGATGCGACGTTCGCAGCGGAATTCGAACAGGACGTCGTTCATCGTATGAACGTGCCTCGGATTGTAGAATTCAAAAAATTTTCTGGATCGAAATTCAGAAGATCTTTGAACTCATTAGGAAGGAGAGATTAAGATCTAAGGAGGGTTGATTAAGATTTATAAAACTGAAACAAAATCAGAAGTTATTAGATTTGAAGATCTCATCTTCAAAAATTCTGCAGGTGTAGAACACCGCAGCCTGATGATCTATTCTAGATTCTTGTTTGAGCCACACAATTGTCCGGCCTCTACAGGTAACCACACGAGGATCTAATCATCTAAGAATGGGTCTTACCGGAGTGCTAGCTCCTTACAAAAACCTCTTATGACTATCATAAGTTCGAATAAGAATTTGCAACCTACCTCCTTGATGAAGAACCTTTCTTCTTCAACCTTGCTCGCGATGGAGGAAGAGGAAGGAGGAACCTTGCACGTGGATCTTCCTTGCTTTGCTACCGTGGAAGAAGAGGAGGATGAAGACCCCTTGCTGCCGTGGAGAAGGAGGAAGAAAGAAGAGGAGGCATGGAGAGGAAGAGGAGAGAATTAATTCATACTATCTCCTTTGCTACCCTTTTATAGATTGGGTTTAGGACTTCTCCTAATCTTATTAGGAGTATGAGACTATAACCCACCCTTGGATTAATGCCAAGTGTCCAATTCTTGTGCTCATAGATGCATGACATGTGTCTACTTAATCAATTGATTAATTTTCTAATCACATTAGGATTCCTAATCTCATTAGGAGAATTAATTGATTTGGGAGCATGCATCCTACGACGCCATGTGGACTTTAAAATCCGCATAGTGTGAACATGACTTAAGTCATATTCATCCTACGACGACATGTGGTCTTTAAAATCTGCATAGTGTGAACATGACTTAAGTCATATTCATCCTACGACGACATGTGGTCTTTAAAATCCGCACAATTCTTGGTTTAATCAAATTGACCCAATCATGAACCCAAATCAATTTGGGTCGAACCCAATTTGATTTGGCTCATTAAATCAGCCCAATTGCAATCCATTTGCAATCAATTCTACTTAATTCTTCTTTCATTAACTTACTAACTCTTAGTGGGTTAATTCAATCACCAATCATATTGATGATTGATTTCTATTGTGATTTCAAATCATAATTATGATAGTCTGATTAATTAAATTCTCTATGTGTGTGACCCCGTAGGTTCTATTCTGACTGGTAGTGAGACATATTGAAATCTCCATCTCAATATCATTGAAACTCCTTTTAGTGGACTGAAATGATTTTAGTTCTACTCTCGGGGTTCACTAATCACCAAGTGAATGCCTTCGAGTCTCACAATCCACTAGTGATACCTAGCAGTATATGGTGGCAATCCAGCAGAATGAAATGTCTGAACCTCTAGGTGCAGTTAGCATATGATACAGTCCCTCTATTATGGATCCCGACGTGACAGAGGTTCTGGATATCTCGTCAAATCCCATCGTCCGTCATATATCAAATTTATACAACTTCCAGTTCGAGATATGGAAAACTCTTTTTTCAAAATACCTGGCCAGAAATTTATCGAACTCAGTCTCATAAATCACATAGGATCACTCCTAATCTATCAAGATCGATAGATCCCATTTAGATGCAACTCTATTCCAAAATGAACCTACTGTAGCCAATCCGCACTACAAGGCCCCGAATGGCTAGGGCCCAAGTTCACATGCTCGTCAAACTACAGCAACCTCATAGTGAATAGCTGAGGCATCGCAAGTCAAAGGACCAGTCATACAACTGTAGCATAAGTAGTCACTGATGAGTGGATAGACATCCATGTGACTACTATCTTTGGTCACGCTCAGTACTTTGTTCTCTAACAAGTACTTGCATAATCACTCTAGTGTCTCTACACCGTGGACTTGGGACTCGTCCATCTGATTAAGTGATCTATGCACTAATCTCAGCAGATCGATCACCGTCCCTCGTGATGGATCCATCGATCAGAAGCATTTAGAAATTAATCCCTAATGACACATGCCTCAAATTCTCAACTCTTTTGAGAATATGTGTCATCATCTATTAATTTCTTGGACGATTCATGGACACATACAAAATATGAATGAAAAACAAATTGCCCAATCTTATTTATTAATAAGAGTCAAATTATAAATTTGTGCTCCAGATTACAAATATGCGTCAGCCACATTGGCTTCTAGGGCATACTTCTAACATGAGCTTCCTGAGGCGAGCTTGGGTGGTTTAAGCTCGTCTGGCTTCGAGTCTTGTGTTGAATTTTTATGTTCGGCTCACAGAATCCGAACTGCATAACTTAGGTATTGACTCAGCTTTCACATATTTTGGCTAAGTCGCTGTGCTTGGCATTCGCACCCTCAAATTTTTTTTAAGGTCGCAAAAGCATCTCCGACTCGCGGTCGACATTGTAGGGTGCCTCGAGCTCGAATTGGGATGTCATTGTAGATTCCTATAGTTGAGGGAGCCTGTGGCTCGCGATCGATATTTCAAGGTGTCCCGGAGCTCGGACCGGGACGTTATTGTAGATACCTACAGTTGAGGGAGCCGGTGGCTCGTGGTCGACACTACAGGGTGCCCCGAAGCTTGGACCGAGATGTCATTGTACCTACAGTCAAGGAAACTTGTGGTTCGCGGTCGATATTGCAGGACTTCTCGGAGCTCTAACTGGGACATCATTGTAGATACATGCGGTTGAGGGAGCCTTGGTTAGCGGTCGACACTGCAGGGCGCCCCGAGCTCGAGTCGGGGCATCATTATAGATACCTGCAGTCGGGGGAGCCTTGCCTCACGGTCGACACTACAGGGCATCCCGGTGTCCGGACCAGGACGTCATTGTACCTGCGGTAGAGGGAGCCTGTGGCTTGCGGTCGACATTACAGGGCATCCCAGAGATAGGACGGGGATGTCATTGTAGATACCTACGGTCGAAGAAACCTTGGCTCGCAGTCGACACTGTAGGGTGCCCCGAGCTCGGGTTGGGGTGTCATTGTAGATACCTGCGGTCGAGGGAGCCTTGGTTCACGGTCGACACTGCAGGGCGTCCCGGTGCCCGAACTGGGACATCATTGTACCTGCAGTTCAGGGAGCCTGTGGCTCGCGGTCGACACTGCAGGACGTCTCGGAGCTCGGACCGACACACCATTATAGATACCTGCAGTCAAGGGAGCTTTGGCTTGTGGTCGATGCTGCAGGGCGCCCGAGCTCGGGTCAGAGCGTCATTGTAGATACCTGCGGTCGGAGGAGCCTTGGCTCGTGGTCGACACTGCAAGGCATCACGGTGCCTGGACCGGGACATCATTGTACTTACGATCGAGGGAGCCTGTGGCTCGTAGTCGGAACTGCAGGGCATCTTGGAGCTTAGATCGGGACGTCATTGTAGATACCTGCGGTTGAGAAAGCCTTGGCTTGGTGTGTTGGGTCCTAAGAGTCAATCGTCAGTGCGCTGATGATTAAATTTTATAAATAAATTGACAAATTAATAAAATATTATTGGCATTATTCATCATTTCATTGTACATCTTCAAATGAACTCTTATATGATGAAGTTCATAGGACTTGTTTTATGATAAAAGAGGATTTATCTTCAAGTCCTTAAAACTGTTCGCGATCAAATGATATGCTGTTACTAGGATGACAGCATTATCGAGATTAGGTCGTTGTGTGACATATACGTTGGTTGTCCTCTTAACCAAGGAGTGTGGAGACACTGATATGTCACACAGATGAAGTGTAGGAGTACATTTCACTAAACGTGATCAATTTCGGAATGCTCTACTGTCAAAAGATGTTTCGAGTGGATATGGGTATAAGTTTGGCCCTCAGACCTGAGACCGCAACTTGTGACTAGCAAGCAACTCACTATACTTTGGTACCGGACTACCTGAATTTCTAATTCAATGACGGAAGGTTACTGGGTATAGTCAAGTACTTGCGTAGTCAGTTGTGAGTCAAGATGGAATTGACCCCTCCTAAAAACAAGAGATAATGCCTTGTGTTCAATTTAGCAAAATCTTGGCCAGGGTAATCCTTGTGAGAAGTCACAGGATTTTTAAAGTTGAATCACATCATGGATGCACTTATGACAGAGTTGACAGAACCATAGTCCAAGGGTTCTTGAATGTTGCTTTACGATCATTCGGCCTATACGAACGTCGGGTACCATTGTTAGATGGTCATTTCGATTAGTATAAGAAGTTGTTCTTGTGCTACCGGCTTAGGTTCGAACCTATGGGGTCACACTGATTGTCAACTTTAAAGACCACGCAATAGCACGTATCTGGTAGGATAATGATTACGGGTATCGATCCACAGGGATTGGGGTACAGTTGTTTTTCTTAAAAATAAAAATATTTAAAAGGAAGAGTTTGTGAAGAAAATTAAACTAAGGTATTTAATAAAAAATGCAATTAAAATGTTATCAATTTGAGGAATCCTAGGGCAAGGAATTCACCACTAACATTGGAACAAGGGTTATTTGTATTTCAATTTATTCTTGGATTAACATGCAAATTGGCTACAAGCCTAATAAGCATTCAAATAAAAAATTCACTAAAGTAATTTAGGAACATCCATCTTCGGTCAGCATGAAATGTCTACCCTAAACTAATGTGGCAGTACACTGCATCTTCCCTAAGCATGGGTGATCTTCTATTAACTTAGTGATCATGAAGAATAGTTGTATAAACGTCATATTTAAAGTCATAGAAATTAAATATGAGATGAAATAAAATATTCATTAAGAACAAAATAAGGTTTATACAACTCCAAGAATATATAATTAAATACATAAAACTCGAGTTCCTTTGTTAGGGCTGCATCCAGCCCTAGAGAAGATCAGCCTTCCATGAAGAGTTGAACAGCTGCACGGCAGGGGAACTTCATGATGATTGGCTCCTTCCACCTTCCTCCCTTTCCTGGGTCCTTCCTTCTCTAGCAATTGATTATTTCTTCCTTTTGGGAAGTCATTCCCAAAAAGACTCAAAGCATTCTCTCCCTTCTTTTACCTCTGTGAGAACTCCGCCTGAAAGAAGATGGAACCAGCCACCAAGGTGGTAGCCTAGTGGTACTGGGCAGCAATTCTAACCATAAGGTCCCAAGTTCGAATCGCTGCGGCGACGATTAAATTGTGGACCGAAGCTCACTACTTTGGCCACTGCTTGGACTTGTGGTGTAGGACCGCTCTTGAACCGCTAGTAGCCGGGGTGGTGCCGGGTGTGACGTACTCACACGTGGGACTCGAGCCAGAGCTCAGAGGAGTAGCTGAGCCAGGCCTACGGGTGGGGAGGGTATGAGTAAAACCGGTCGGGGTGCCCAACACACGGCCATTTCTGCCCGCATCAAACATTCTCCTGGCGGGGCGGGGGCCCAGTGGGGGCTGCTACGCGGGGGTGGGCTTGTTCCTTCCTCCCCCTTACCCCTTTTTTCAAAGCAAAAAAAAAAAAAAAAAAAAAAAAAAAAGAAGATGCAAACCAAACCAAAGTGCCTTCCCCTGTTGCACGTCTGGGTTTTATAGGCTGCAACCTCTCTCTCTTCTTCCTTGTTTCACGTCGCGATAAGGATGGATTGAAGCGGGATGAGGCTGAGAAATTTCTGCTTAATCTCCGGATGCGTTGGGCCGTTGTGGATGCAGAGGATGAGAACAAATGTGTGAAGGCTGGATTCGGGCGGTGGATGGGTGCTGTTGTTAATCCAGATGCTGGGAGGAAGTTGGGGATCTGGTTGAAAGAATCATCACGAATCATGGGATCCGGCCTTGGAGGCTATCCACGAGTGCTGAGATTGAAGCTTATCCGGCTGGGAGCAGATCTTTGCATGCGGAAGGATGGAGTTGATCCAGAATGAGAAGAAATTCGGGAGTTTGGGAGGAGATTGTGGGGATCTCGGTCATGATCGGGAAGAGATCTGTGCTATCTAGGGGAGGCTCGGACGGAATGCTGGGAAGAAGTTGTTCCGAAACAGGGGAAGACGTTGTTGAAGCTTAGAATCGGTGGATACGGTTGATAACAGGGAGATGTGAATCTAGTTGGGATTGGTCGATTTGGGATGCAGGGGCTTCGGCTGAGAGGAATCCGGAAGAATGAAGCTTGGGAACGGAAAAAAGAACTCTTTCGTGATGCTCGGCATGGCTGGAAAACAGGGGATGAAGCTGGGAGTCATCTGTGGAAGGAGGAAAAGCTAGAGATAGAGCTAATCTAAATGCTATACACGGAATTCTCGGAAGCGGAGGAGATCTGGGATGTTGGGAGATGCTTTGAAAGGAGCTGGGAAAGATGTGGATTGGCTCACGGAAAGCTGGAACGTGGAGACTGTTGTGAAGATACGATGGGAAGAGGATAAGCTCTGTTCTCAAGGTTGATCTGATCTCCCGTTGGGAAGATAAGCTGGGAAGAGACCATGGATGTTGAGAGAATCTCAGACGGCTGGAACAAGCGTGGGCGAGCTGCTGGTATTCATCCCGTGAATAATGGAAGGAAGCCATCGGAAGGATGCTTGATTTGATTCGCTGGGATTGGAGTTCATCCGGAAGAAAATCTCTGTTCCGCTTGATGAGAGCTGATGCCGTTTGGGAGTGATCCGGAAGAGGCCAACGCGAACGGAAGGAGAGAAGATCACGAAGAGGATGTGGGCTGCGGAGGCCATGCACGCGTGAGCTTCGTCCATGGGGCGGGATTCGAGACTTCACATGGGATCAACCGCGGATGCTAGAGAATGGGAAGACATTGGAAATGATATAGTTTTGCTGGGAAGGATGACGTGGAACAGGGGCTGAGCTTGTTTGAAGATTTTAATGTGGTTTGGCTGGGAAGATGGAATTAATCCTATTTGGCTGGGAACATGGTTGGAGTGTGGACTTGTTTTGTTCTTTGGACATGGGAGTGAAAGATTTAAGGAGGAAGAGAATCACGAAGAAGCAGGGAATTCGGTCCATATTTGGTTTTAAATGTATGTGGTGAATGCAGGAAAGCTGGGATGAATGGTTGAATCAAAATCTGAGAGGATCTAATTTGCAGGGTGCGTGCGATTTGGGTTCAGAAATTAATGAATTTGACTTGACCTGCATACATTAGATAAAAATAATCAAACTTAAATTATTTCTAATTAAAATGCAATGATGAAGGGGAATGAATTTTCTTATGTTTAAATTTAAAATATATGCGTAAAAATAATGATAAGTGCTATGAGTAAGATATTAATTCATGCATTATTTAGCATTTATCACACCCCCAAACCTACATTTTGCTAGTCCTCGAGCAGAATAAAAACTAACTCACTTTCGCAGGAATCGCAATTGCATTTACCGTATGCAATAAGACTTTAAACCCTTAGGTGGCCCTAGTGGACGAGTTTTGTCTCGTGAGGGTTTCTGGTTCAGATATCCACAAACTGCTGTCTCTATCCAAAGAATTTATTTTATCATTTTTTAAAATCTAATTTCAAATACATAAGTGCTAAGAATTTCAAAATCACACAAAGTTTTAATTACTAAGTCAGCCCAAATCCTAGGTTAGTATGCAACTTAAGTTGAAGTCATTAAGTTTCCGTTAGGAAGTTGTAAGACTTATTTATACTTGGGTGCTTGGTGAATCTGGACCATACACAAACTAAGGCTTTAGATTCCCCCAAATACTGCTAAAGCTAGTAGTTTCCAAGAATTGGGCAGATAAGACCTAATCACTGATTCAAAATCATCCTATCTTGCAGGATTTCGAGAGTTGTGGATGTTTACTTTAATACCTCATGGGTTTATCTGTAATATTCCAGTTTACTCGAATGTTTACAACGACGGCTTTCACACTATCGTCTTTTTTCAAGGTCAATATTATTTTTTTTCTCTTTTTTTATATTATTTTGTTTTATTTTGTATTTATAAATAAATTATGCACTTATACTCTTGTAATGATTCCTCCGTGTAGCGAGCATTCAGTCAACAACTCCCACGCCAGATGGCATAAGGTGTTGGGCATCAAGACTCCCCTACGGACCTATGCTCGGGTTCCTCATACAAGCCCGCTGACCTTTGACAATAGGTAGCCCTTTTCGATGTACCTGACTAAATTCACTCTTTTTTTTTCTTTTTTTATTTTTTTAATAAATATGGGATAATAGTGAATTAGATAGAAATGATTCATCAGAACTCAAGGTTGCTACCAGACTTAACAACATAATGTTGAACCTAACCCTTAGAAGTGCAGGCCATGTATATTGTAAAATTCCAAAGTACAAATTA
Organism: Phoenix dactylifera; assembly: GCF_051530095.1. Taxonomy (NCBI): domain Eukaryota; kingdom Viridiplantae; phylum Streptophyta; class Magnoliopsida; order Arecales; family Arecaceae; genus Phoenix; species Phoenix dactylifera. The sequence continues at coordinate 16,689,980 of NC_143195.1, forward strand.
TCTTACAACTCACTAAAAGAACTTTTAATGAAAAGAACTCAAATTGTCTTATTTCTAACTAATCATTGGGCTTTTTAGATTTTATATACTTTGTGTTTTTATCATTTCAGCACTAAGGCATAGAAATTAGGTTTTTTTTTCGAAAAACTTATTCAAAAATGCGAAAATGCTAAAAATTTCGTAAAAAAATTCAAATCTTATACCCCCCAACCTAGTTCAAACATTATCCTCAATATATTTTTTTTAATGTTATATTATTATAATTTTTTTTCGTTATTTTATTTTGGATGAAAATATGATGCATATGGAGGATAGAAGCATTGTACCTTAGTTGCATCAGTAATATGAGGACTCTTGTTAACGAAATGCGACAAAAACATATGTAAAAATAACCTACAAGAATTGGGTTGCCTCCCAACAAGCGCTAAGTTTAACATCTTCAGCCAGACGCAGTGTATCCTTAATTATCCCGATAAATAGGATCCATCAAATCAAGGGATTCAATCAACTGTCCATCTGCAACACACTCTATGTAAGGTTTCAATCTTTGACCATTGGCGTTCAGGATACGACCATCATTGATGTCTTGAATTTCTACCGCACCATGAGGAAAAATATTTCTAACTAAAAAGGGACCATCCCACCTAGAGCGAAGTTTACCAAGGAAGAGACGCAATTTAGAATTGAATAGCCAAACCTTTTGATTAGGCTCGAAAGACTTACGGTTAATGAATTTGTCATGAAAAGCCTTAGTCCTTGCCTTGTATATTTTGGTATTTTCATACGCCTCATTGCGTAACTCTTCAAGCTCGTTCAGTTGAAGTTTCCGATTAGAACCAGCTGCTGCCATATCAAAGTTAAACTTTTTAATGGCCCAAAAAGCTCTATGTTCGAGTTCTACCGGTAGGTGGCAAGCTTTACCAAAAATCAGTCGATAGGGAGACATGCCAATAGGAGTCTTATAGGCAGTACGATAAGCCTAGAGAGAATCGTTTAACCTTTGAGACCAATCTTTTCTATCAGGGCGTATTGTTTTCTCTAAGATGTGTTTTATCTCCCTATTGGAAACTTCAACTTGTCCGCTTGTTTGGGGATGGTATGGGGTGGCAACTTTGTGGGTGATTGAATATTTACGAACCAAAGCCTCAAAAGACCGGTTGCAGAAATGTGATCTTCCATCACTAATGATAGCTCGGGGTGTGCCAAAGCGACTAAATATATTTATTTGTAAAAACTTAACCACAACCTTATGATCATTAGTCCTAGTGGCAACAGCTTCTACCCACTTTGGGACGTAATCTACCCCGACAAGAATGTACTCAAAACCAAAAGAACGCGGGAAAGGACCCATGAAGTCAATACCCCAGACATCAAAAATTTCTATAATTAAAATGGGGTTAAGTGGCATCATATCTCTACGGGTGATTGTACCCATTCGCTGGCATCGCTCACAAGTTCGACAAAAATTGTGAGCATCTTTGAATAAGGAGGGCCAATAGAATCCACTTTGTAAGACTTTAGCTGCAATTTTTCTACCCCCGAAATATCCTCCGCAGGCTTGGGTATGACAAAAATCAAGAATACTCTGAAATTCATATTCAGGCACACATCAACGGATTACTTGATCAGGACAGTACTTGAACAGATCGGGGTCATCCCAAAAGTAGAACTTAACTTGCGAAAAGAATCGATCCTTGTCCTGCTTGGACCAATGATCGGGAATTTGTCCTATGGCAAGATAGTTTACTATGTTGGCAAACCATGGTGTTTTTTCTTGTTGCACTTCAAACAATTGTTCATCTGGAAAGGAGTCATGAAGTGGGGAAGTGCTATGAGTGTTAGATGTATGCCCTAGAAGCCAATCTGGCGGACACATTATTAATTCTAGGACATAAATTTGTACTTGACTTTATTATTATTGAATAATAAATGGGCATCTTTTTCATTCATATTGTTTATGTGTCTATGAATCGTCCAAGGAATTAATAAGATGATGATACATATTCTCAAGAGTTGAGAATTTGAGCCATGTATCATTGGTGATTAATTTCTAAATGCTCCTGATCAATGGATCATCACGAGGACGGTGATCGATCCGATCAGTGCACAGATCACTTTTCTTCTGGATGGACGAGACTCGAGTCCACAGTGTAGGGACACTGAAGTGATAGTGCAGGTGCTTGTTAGAGAACAAGGGTACTGAGCGTGACCAAGACAAGAAGTCACTTGGATGTCTATCCACTCGTCAGTGACTTGCTTGATGTTGCAGTAGTATGACTGGTCCTTTGACCTGCGGTGCTTCGGCTACTCACAGTGAGGTTATTGTAGTTTGACTACACGTATACATGGTCTCTAGCCATATGGGTCCTTGTAGTGTAGATTGGCTGCAGTAAGTTCACTGTAGGAGTAGGGTATGCACTTACATGGAATCTATCGACCTTGATAGAACAGGAGTGATCCTATGTGATTTGTTAGACTGAGTTCTAAGACCTTGGTCCGGGCAGAAATATAAAGTGGAGAAAGAGTTTTTCACTATCGAACTCAAGTCAAATAAATCTAGACATATGACAGACGACGGGGTTTGACGAGTTTTCCATGACCTCCGATCTGTAGGGATCCACGATAGAAGGACTGTATCATACGATTGCTGCACCTAGAGGTTCATCATTCTATTCTGCTGGGTGGCCACTACATACTGCTAGGTGTTACTGGTGGATGGTGAGACTCACAGGGATCATCTCGATGGTCGATAATCCTTGGTGAGTTGAGTTGGAATTGTTTCAAACCATTGAAAGGAGTTTTCAATGATATTGTGATAGAGATCATAATATATCTCACTACCAGTCAGAATGGAACCTATGGGGTCACACACATTAGAGGTATTGACCGATCCAATGGTTGAATGTGATTAGGAATCACAAATAATCAATTAGATTGATAAATGAAAACCCGCTAAGAGTTAGTGGCTAGAAGAAGGAACAATTGCAATCGAATTGTAATTTAATTTAATTAATTGGATTTAATTAATTGGACTTGATCATGAGTCCTACTTGGAGTGGGAATCATGGAGTCCTAATTGGATTAGGATTTCAAATTAAATTAGAATCCTATTTGGAATAGGATTTCTAAAGTCCAAATTGTCTTAGGGCTGAAAATTGAACAAGTCCTGATTAGATTAGGATTTTCTTAAGTCCTAATTAATTTTAATTTTAATCTAATTAATTTCATGACTCCTAATTGGATTAGGATTGAAGAGTTCAATAGAGTCATGGCTCAATTAAATTCTAATTGGATTAGGAATTGGAGGAAATTGAAATGGGTTCACAAAAATCCTATTTTGACTAGGATTGGACTCAAACAATGGACCCAAATTAAAACCCTCTTTAATTTATTTAAATAGCAGATTTAAATGAACTTGAGGGAGGGGCCCACGCCCCTCCCCTTGGGGTGTGCGTGGGAGAAAGAGGAGGGGCGCACGCCCCTCCTTGTTAGCCAAAAAGAAGAGATAAAGATGAGTTCCTAAAAAATAGGAACTCATCCTTATCTCTTAACTAATTAAAAGGGAGCATGGAATTTCGAAAAAGATGGATGTTTTTCTCCTCATTCCAGCCGTGAGCACCCTCCTCCATCTTCCTCCTTTGAGCCACAATCAAGAGAAGAAAAAGAAAAGCCTAAGACGCCCTCTTCCTTCTTCATCTTGGTTCCAAAAGGAAGAAAAAGAAAAAGGCTGCAGGGCTTTGTTCTTGTTCCTTTGGTTCTTCCTTCTTCTTCCTCCTCTCAAGCCAATCAAAAGTTGATTCAAAGGAGAGGACTTCAGCCATCCATAGCCATCTCTGCAAGGGAGCTAGCACCCCGGTGAGATCCAAAGGCTTCGATCGAGTCAGTACTTCGTGTGGATACCTGTAGAGGCCGGACGCATGTGCGGCTTCCACTGAGCCTTGATCAAATACCACGTAAATCAGATTTGCGGAGACCATCTACCCGCACAAGGTGAAGATCTGATCTTCTTAATGATTTTAAAATGGTTTAAAATAATTTAATTCTAATCTATCTACAAATGAAAGGTTTTAAAACACGTTCATGCGATGAACGGATCCTGCATATGTTTTTCCGCTGCAATCTGAAAATTATTTCGAATTTTCATGGCATATGTGGGATCCTAACAGTGGTATCAGAGCCAGGTTATGTAGATTAAGATTAGAATTAAATTTTTTAAGGCATTTTAGATCTGAAATTTAAGGGATTATGCTTGCTGAAATTTATGTATGCAGAATTTTCAGTTTGCTGTTTTTTCTGCATACTATTTTTTAGATGCTTAGATTAATGATTCTAAAGCTTTGATAATGTGATTACAAATATTTAGAGTCAAATCTAGCAAGATCAGCAAGTCATGAGATGAAATAATCAGTTAAATATTAGATCTGAAAATAATTTTTATGCATGTGATGCGTATGGTGATGATCATGGATGGACCCTTTGAATGTGCTGAAATGTTCTGCGATGTTCTGTGATGTTCTGTGATGCATGTAATTTTAATTTTCAGATGCCTGCGTGCATCTTAAATTCATGTATTAGAGACCTGTGTGTCTCAATGAAAAAGGGTTGTAATTTTATTTTTATTTTTATTTAATTTTTAAAGCAATCTGGGATGTAATCTGTGATGTGTGTTGCACGTCGATGGTTGATCGATATGTACATCAACAAGCTCAATATGCGCAGATCGAGATCAAGGGTTGATTGAAGATGGATCAAGGAGTTGATCACAATTGGACCTAGAGGATCAAGATCGAGTCAAGAGTTGAAGATAATCAAACCAATTGACGTGCATGTGCTTGTAAAATGACCCCATCTTGGATCCATGATCATCACCATTTAATTTTATTTTTGATAAATGCCTGGATGTTTAATGCTTATGTCTATGCGGGTAGACTTATATTTGCATGAGATGTGAATACGCGATCGAGTGAGACCTAAATCGAAACCTCCCTAATCAGTCGAGGGTGAACCAACATGAGTTAGTCATATTAGATTAATTGATCTAATTGGTGTCTAGGCAAGCCTATAAGGTGGTTACTTAATTAGGACCTTATTCTCTGAGTAAGGGGAGCCTCCCACCTGCTTACCTGGCCAATTGTTCGATTACCTCTTATGAAGAACTCAAGTTGCAAACACTAAGACTTGATTATGCAATATTAAGTCCATAGGTCTTCCACCGTAGTAGAGCTGCTGATGCAAAATTAAAATTGTTCTCCCAAGTGCAGGAGAATCGCACAAGTAGTAAAATCTCGGGAGTCCGAGGTCGAATCCTCAGGGAACAAAATTTATAGATTATTAGCGTAATTTTCAGATTAATTAATTAAATAAATTTGTGGATTAAAATGATGTTTTGATTTTCAGAAATTAAATGCAGAGAATAATAAACAAAATTCAATAAAATAAAGATGGTAGGGATCTGGGATCCCCCTTGATGATATTGCATCCAAGGAATAAACTCTATGGTTCTTGATTAAAGATTAAATGTAGGATAGATCTAATCATGGTATATGTTTCATGAACATATGAACTCAATTTTTAAGCATCCATCGTGCTTTCTACGTCTACGACGAATCAAATACTAAAGCAATCCATATATCAATAATCATAATCCATTAAAGATCTATCTATAAAATAACTACGCATGAATCAAGAACATATCAAGAAATATAAACCATTGAAAGCAAAAGTTTAGAGTTTACTTCAAAGAGCAATACATCAAAGGTTCCTCCATCTCCCTCCCTAAGAAATCAGCCACTCATTTCATGCATTAATCCCCCTTTCATTTTTTCCTCTTTCTTTTTTTTTTTTTCTTTTTTTTTTGGGAACAGGGGCTCCCCTGTTTCCCTAACAGGGGCTCCCCTGTTTCCCCCTCTTCTTTTCTCTAATGACAGGGGGAGCTCCTCTGTTTTTTTTTTGAAATGAAGGATGCCTTGTTTCACCGAATGAGGATAGAATAAAAATCGCCAACTTCCCAGCCGAGAGGGATATCAAGCTCGCCTTCGATCCACTCCTCGCACGCGATGGAGATCAACGGATGGATGCTAATCCGGAAGAAAAGGATGGACGCGGACGATGCCTCGCTGATGCTGAAATCACGGGATGCCGGGATCTTCGGACGCGGATGTGGTTGGATGTGGCTGTGGCGGATGGGTGCGAGGAGGATCGTTAGGAAGCACGGACGCTGGGAGAAGCTGGAATTTCGGTTGCTGTGAAGCTTGGGATGCGAACGGATGAACTCAGATGCAAAAGAAGCGGACGGAAGCTGGATCTTTGCTGGGATGAGGTGTGCGCTTGTGAGGAGGATGAATCGTGGACGGCTGGCTTGCAGACGCGGCAAAGATCCAATCGCGAACGGAAGGAGGTTTGGAGCTGGGATGCGTGGCTGAGATCACGGACGCGGGATGTCTGGGAGAGGCTGGATCGCGGTGGATTTTGCACGCGGACGGCCGGAAGGAGCGTGGACGCGGAAGACTGGGATGCACGCGTGGACTCGTGAGGATCTGGATGGCATGATGTGCTGGAGCTGGAACGCGTGGGAGGATGCTTCACGGGCAAACCGCTGAGAAGAGGTGGACGGCTGGTCTTAAGCATTGGAGCTGGGGCTCGTTGTGAACTGGGACGCATGGGAGATTCGCACGCGGAGAAGACGAACACGGTTCCTGGGGTCCCGAATTCGGAAGATGTGCGGATGGGCTGCACGCGGGCTGCTTCAAATGGATGCATGGGATGAGACGGGATCTGAGGAGGCTGGGACTCCTGGATGCTACGCACGGAACGACCGCAGGGCATTGGACGCGGGGATGCAGGAAGCTCGAAAACTGGCTGCAGAATTAGATTCGGACGCACTGGATGCGAACGTGGAAATGCTCGGGATGCATTGTGGATGGCTGAATCTGGGCTCTGTTCTGCAGTTAGGAAGATGCATTCTTTTAAGATGAATTTATATAAAATAATGATAAAAATTATAATAAGTGCTAAGGATAAAATATTTAATGATGCAAATGTTAACACCTATTATTTATCATTATTTTGCTAGCATTAGGCTAAGTTAATGGGTATTTAGATCGCACTTTTGTGCTCTCATCATACCCTCCAACTAGCTTATTGCTAGTCTCTAGCAATTTCAGAGTAAACAATAACATGAGAGTACAAAAAGTGTTGGTTGATCCTTTGATGTTTTATTAGAACTAATTGCATAAAATTAAGATAAATACTCACTTTCGTAGGAATCACGATTGCACTTAGCACGTGCAACAAGCCGTTAAACCCCTAAGTTACCCTAGTGGACGAGTGTTGTCTCGTGAGGGTTTTCAGGGATGTTACCCACAAACATCATGAATTATATGACATGAGATTCTAATAAAAATAAACCCTAAGCTAATACACATGTAATTAATTGACAAATATTTTCAAGTATGGCAACTGTCAAAGCAAGGAATATAAAAGTGTAGTGTGCATCAAATCATATGACTTTCTCAGAGTACTAATACCTCCACCACAACAGAGCACCGCCTGAGTTTTAGGTGCACTACTCAAGTCCACAAATGTTTTCTACACTTTATTAGAACCTGATCCATCAAATTTTCAGAATATCACTTGTTGTCTAAATTTGTCAAGAATGGTTCGCATATAAAGAAAGAGCTATCAATCCCAACTAAACAATCCGGGTACACAGAGGTCCAATACAATGGAGTCAAACCAGCCATTACCACATGTCACTAGGTTCAGCCTAACCAACTCATTCATGCTTATTTTTATTTCATTTTTTTTCCTTTTTTTTTTTTCAATACACATGACAACTATGAAAGAGTAGATGCCCTACAAGCCAATCGCAATATGTATTGCGAAAGGTTTTTTCTTTTGATTTGTCCAAATCATGTACATGACATTTAAATATGAATAAAGGCGTTATGTTTTATCATATGCTGTTGATTATATTTATGATAAACTCCTTAGTTTAGGGCAATGGTTTTAAGACTATGATGAGATCATACTAGTGAGACTTAAAATCCTAAAATCCTAATCTTAAATATTCCCAGTCATTGGTACATTGAGTCGGGGATCAATGATTACCGGAAAGACTGGCATGTCTTATGTATGCTCGATGCAGAGGATGATTGATCTCACAATCATTTGTGTGGAGACACTAATACAAAGATGTGGGTGCTCATTAGAGGAATGAGTTCACTGAATTGACCTACAAAGAGAAATCTTATGAAGTCTTACTTACATGTCAAAAGATGATTCTCTTAGTGGGAGTTGTGCAACTGATCCTATGACCTGAGATCACCATGGTATCTTGTGCACATGAACCCATATTTTGGTTTACACTTATTCATGACAATAAGTTATGTACGAGGTCTTCTGGATATGGTGAATTGTGTACGAAGATTATGAGTAGGTCAACAAGGAATTAATCACTTCTAGTAAGAGAAGATAGCATCCTATTTATTCTAATCATATGATAATTCAGGAAACCTTTGATCAAAGTAGAATGAAAATTAGAAAGAGTTTCTAATGTTTCATTATTTGAATTATCATTAAAAGATTGAGAAAAATATGAATATGAAATTGAGTTTGACATATATTCATACTCATATGCATATTTGGGATGCAGTTTGATTAAAGGATTGAATTGCATGGTAACTTGCCACTGAAGGGTATTTTTGGTATTTCCACCAAATTCCATATTTTTCGGGTAGACATGACACGTTGCTAGACGTCAATCTTGTTTTATAGGTTTGATCAAATTAAAGAGTTAATTCGATCACCAATTAGAAAGGATTCTAATTGTTAAGTTCGGGTTCGCGCAGTTTGGACTTAAATCGATTAGAAGAGTTCTAATCAAGTTGGGTCAACTCGCACTCACACCTATTGCTGGCTAAGTATGGAACCCAATGGGTCACACACAAGAAAACTTATCAAGGGTCTAATTGGATTAGATCATGTTTGCAAGATAAACATCCTAGCAGGTGTTGCAAACCTTAGCTCCTAATTCGAATTGGATTCGAATCTGATTCGAATTGGATTCGAATCGGATTCTTAATTGATCTAATTTGATTAGATCATATTCTAATATGGGTTAGCCAAGAGTTGGCACCTAATTGGCTTGGTTTGAGTCTAATTGGATTAGATTTAATAAATCATTCAATCTAGACCGTTAGATCTTGATCTACCGTTGGATGAAGACATAATGGAGAGTTGGTTTAACCCAATTGGATTGGGTTAGAGGATGGCTACCATAATTGACCATTGGATCTTAATCCCACCATTGGATGAAGACATAATGGGTCAAGTGAATGGCGCCTTGCATTGGAGCCCTTGGATCATCATCATGAAAGATCAAGAGGTGAGGCGTGAGGGACATGTGATTAGCATGTGATGTTGACTTGGTCAAAATATGGCACCACATGAAAGGACATATCATTTGATACACCTCTTCACTTGATCTGCACCTCCTCTTATTTGATATGGCCCTTAGATGATGTCCTTTCATGAAAGGATGTGTGGATGGGATGCATCCCTTGGAGATGCATCCCTACACCTATTATAAATAGGCTAGCACTCCATGGGTTTCATCATTCTAATTCCACCCCACTCCTCTCTTCTTTCTTTCTTACATTAGTTTCTTTCTTTCTAGCATTGCTTCTAGTGTGTCCTAAGCCAAGACAAGGTGGTCTTCTTTAGAAAAAAAGGATTAGAAGTGATTTTAGAAGGCTAAAGAAAAATAGAAAGGAAGGAAAGCAAGCCATTAGAGTTCTTTAGAAGAATTCTGCATTAAGGATCAAAAGTCTTTGGAGCTAAAGTCTTGATCAAGTTTTCGTGTGGATCACCATTGGAGGGCGGACACTTGGACGCCTCGTGGAGATTGTACACTTTGGATTAGCGTTTGAGGTATTCTACTAATTCTGCATTTATTTTATATCATTTGATTGTAATCATTAAGGTGATCTAGGCTTAAAAGGGTTTCATGCATAGGGACTTTATTAAGAAATTTTTAAAATCCCTAGCTTCCGCTGCGCATTATAACATGCTAAAACCCTACAGTGGTATCAGAGCCATCCTTAATTGGTTCAATCAAATAATGATGTATGATTATTAATTTACTATGAGATAGTAATGTCATATGCTTAGAGAAATGCTGAAATGTATGATTAATATATGATATGTTATGTAATAAAATATCATGATATGAAATTTTCCATATAAAAATATGTTGAAGCATGTTAATTAATTGCTTATGATTTATACATGCTATGAGATAGCCATAATGCATAATAGTTTATTTTAGACATGTTAAATGTATGTTACAATTAAAGAATGTGCTAGAGACTAGTAAGCCCTCAATAAAAATTATATTAAGTCTTAGTGTTGAAAAACTTTGAGCTAACCCATTCTAGAACAATTAATCTAATTGGTGTCTAAGGAAAGCACTAAAGGTGGTTACTTAATTAGGACCTTACTCTCTGAGTAAGGGGAGCCTCCCACCTGCTTACCTGGCCAATTGTTTGATTGCCTATTATGGATAAGCTTAATATTGATATAACACTATTGATAGCCTTCCTTCATGCCTCGATATTATTATGTCAAGATCCATGCTAGTTTGTTGTGCTAACACAAGACTTGCAATGGGGACTGATGTTATACTGTCTTGGTGCATTAAGATGCTTATGGCATATTTTAATATATTGCCTTGTTGTGCAACCACAAGGGCAATATTATTCGAATATGACTATATGAAAATGAAGGGTTTGACTTAACTAAAATATTATTGTTTGTTGTGCTAACACAAGGCAATAAGTATTTTAAGAGGACAAGATAAAGTTGAGAATTGCATGAGATGCAATTGGAAAGAGTTTCCTACCTTTGAACTCATAAGAGTTTGTTGTGTAAATACAAGGCTTTTTATGATGAATTAGGATCTCAACCCTACTAAGAAAAATTATATTTTCACGTTTATCATAGGGGAGGGCTATGATATTCGATAAAAATAGTAGGAGACAAATTAGATTAAAGTCCTTATCTAGTTGCAAACATGTCATCATGATTGGTCTGCTTATATTAGTTTTATTCTTACATATGTAGAATTATTAAATGGCTTCTTCACTTTCACTAAGAGGCATCTTAGATGCCAACAAGTTGACCGGACCAAACTATGTGGACTGGTTGAGGAATTTAAAGATAGTACTCACTCAGGAGAAAATTTCCTATATACTTGAAACCCCTGATCTTGGAGATCTAGGGGATGATGCTACAGAAGAGGAGGTTGCCACACATAAGATGTGGAAAAATGACAGTGTGACTGTCAAATGTATCATACTTGCCTCTATGAACAATGAATTACAGAGGCAACATGAAGACATGGACACTCAATCCATACTTCTCAATTTAAAAGAGTTGTATGGAGAACAAAGCAGGACTGCTAGGTATGAGATATCTAAGCAGTTGTTCCGTGCTAGAATGAATGAAGGAACTCCAGTGCAAAACCATGTTCTTATGGTTATAGACTTGATCACCAGATTAAGTCAATTAGGTTTTGCTATGGATAGTGAGCTCAGTCAGGATTTGATCCTGCAATCACTGCCTGATTCATTCTCTCAGTTTGTTGTGAACTTTCACATGAACAAGCTGAACACCTCCCTGCCCGAGCTGTTAAATATGCTCAAAACAGCTGAAGGGCATATTAAGAAGGATAAAGGTCCACTCCTTCTTATAAATAGCACCTCTATGAGGAAATCGGGAAATAAGGGTTCTAAGAAACGATTGAACCCCAAGAGTAGCATCAAAAAGAAAAAAGGAAAGAAAAACTCCGGATCAAGTACCTGTTTTCATTGCGGCAAAGCTGGCCACTGGAAAAGGAATTGCAAGAGTTTTCTTGCAAGTATGAAGACCGATGCAAGAGTTGCATCAAAAGGTATGTTTATGTTACATGCCAACTTGTCATTAAGTTCTTCAAATTCAAATTCATGGGTATTGGATACCGGCTGTGGTTTTCACATTTGCAAATCTTTGCATGGACTACAGAAAATTAAAATTTTGAAGAAAGGTGACTTCGAGCTGTATGGCGCTGGAGGAGAGTCCATCCAGGCTGAAGCTGTTGGAACCTACAACTTGGAATTGCCTTCGGGAAAGCTCCTACAATTAGAAGATTGTTATTATATGCCCAAAATTATTAGAAATGTAATTTCCATTCCTTTGTTGTTAAAGAAAGGTTTTGAAATTAATGGAAAGGGCAATGGTTGCTCTATTTATTTTTCTAATAAGCATCTTTGCAATGGCATTATGGAAAATGGTCTTCTAGTTTTATTAATTAATGACAATGTCTTTCATATTAATAAAAGCAATAAAAAAAAGAGAGAGGAAGTGAATAATACCCTCCTTTGGCATTGCCGACTTGGTCACATAAGTGAATCAAGAATTAACAAGTTATACAAAGAAGAGTTCTTTGATCCTTATGATTATGAATCATTAGGAACTTGTGAATCTTGTCTTATGGGAAAAATGACCAAGTCTCCATTCACTGGACATGGAGAAAGGGCAAGTGAGTTATTAGGACTTATACATACAGATGTATGTGGTCCTATGACAACTCCAGCTAGAGGTGGATACTCTTACTTCATCACATTCACTGATGATTTATCAAGGTTCGGATTTGTGTATCTTATGAAACATAAATACGAAGCCTTTGATAAGTTTAAAGAGTATCAAAGTATGGTTGAAAAACAAACCGGAAAGTGTATTAAAATCCTTCGATCTGATCGAGGAGGTGAATACCTTTCTAGTGAATTTTTAAATCATCTTAAAGAAAAGGGCATTCTCTCTGAATGGACACCTCCGTATACGCCACAACTAAATGGTGTAGCTGAACGGAGGAATCGTACTCTATTAGATATGGTAAGATCCATGATGTGCTTTACAGATCTTCCTATTTCCTTCTGGGGTTATGCCTTAGAAACTGCTACATATGTGCTAAACAGGATACCTTCAAAATCTGTATCTAGTACTCCATATGAGATATGGAGAGGTAGAAAGCCCAATCTTAAATATTTTAAAATATGGGGCTGCCAAGCATATGTCAAAAGAAATTTTGGACATAAGCTAAGTGCTAGATCAGATAAATGTACATTTATAGGTTATTCCAAAGAAAGTATTGGATATCTCTTCTATCACCCTACTGAACAAAAGGTATTTGTTAGTAGGCATGCCACTTTCTTAGAAAAAGAGTTTATCTTAGAAAAGGGCAGTGAAAGAAGAATTGAACTTAATGAAGTTCAAGACCTACAAATAGAAACACAAGAAATTCTTCAACCAAATGTACCCATTGATGAAGTACAACCACAACACACATCTCCTCTCCAAAGGTCAGATAGAGTGCGAAATGCACCTAAGAGGTATGGGTTTATCATTGAGAATGATGAAGCCCACATCATCGAAAATGATGATCCTCTGACCTATTCGGAAGCTATCATGAGTAATGACTCTAACAAATGGTTAGAAGCTATGAAATCCGAAATAGACTCTATGTATACCAACCAAGTATGGACTTTGGTTGATGCACCAGAAGGTGTTAACCCTATAGGTTGCAAATGGGTCTATAAGAAGAAGATTGGAGCAGATGGCCAAGTAGAAACCTACAAGGCTAGATTGGTGGCAAAAGGTTTCAGGCAAAAGCAAGGAATTGACTATGATGAAACTTTTTCACCAGTTGCCATGCTTAAATCTATTCGGATTTTGCTTGCAATAGCTGCATACTATGATTATGAAATTTGGCAGATGGATGTCAAAACCGCCTTCCTTAATGGTTATCTTGAGGAAGAGGTTTACATGACACAGCCAGAAGGATTTGTCTCAAGTGGGAGAGCAAATCAAGTATGCAAGCTTAAGAGATCCATTTATGGATTAAAGCAAGCATCGAGGAGTTGGAACATCCGTTTTGATACAACAGTCAAAGAGTTTGGTTTTATCAAAAATGTGGATGAACCATGTGTGTACAAGAAGACTAGTGGGAGTGCCGTTGTCTTCTTAATATTGTATGTAGATGACATACTAATCATTGGAAATGATATTCCAATGTTACAATCGGTCAAGACTTGGCTATCAAAAAGCTTTTCCATGAAAGACTTGGGAGAAGCATCCTATATACTTGGTATAAAGATCTATAGGGATAGATCTAAAAGGATGCTAGGCTTGTCCCAGTCTAAGTACATAGATCGTGTGCTAAAAAGATTCAGCATGGAAGGAAGTAAAAGAGGTTACTTACCTATGAGTCATGGCATACGTCTCTCTAAGAAGATGTCTCCTAAGACATCTGAAGAGAGGAATAGAATGAATTCTATTCCCTATGCTTCGGCAGTAGGATCAATTATGTATGCTATGCTATGTACTAGGCCTGATGTTGCTTATGCCTTAGGCATAACAAGCAGATTCCAGGCTGATCCAGGAGAAAATCATTGGATAGCTGTGAAAAATATTCTTAAGTACTTAAGAAGGACTAAAGATATTTTTCTAGTTTATGGAGGATCTGAGTTGAAACTAGAAGGATTTTCTGATTCTAGTTTTCAATCAGATCCAGATGATAGCAAGTCCACTTCAGGGTATGTCTTTACCCTAAATGGTGGTGCAGTGAGCTGGAAGAGTTCCAAGCAGCAAACTGTAGCTGACTCAACTACTGAGGCAGAATACATCGCTGTAAGTGAAGCCGCTAAGGAAGCTGTCTGGATGAAGAAGTTCATCGCTGAGTTGGGAGTAGTTCCTGAGATTGCTGGACCAGTTTCAGTTTATTGTGACAACACTGGAGCTGTTGCTCAAGCAAAGGAACCAAGATCTCATCACAAATCCAAGCACATTCTAAGATGCTTCCACCTCGTTCGAGAGATCGTCGAGAGACAAGACATAGTCATTGAACGAGTAGACACAAAGAACAACTTAGCAGACCCGTTCACTAAAGCTCTACCACAACAGCAGTTCGATCGCCACCTCGATTGTATGGGGATAAAATATAAGAGCGATTGGCTTTAGTGCAAGTGGGAGATTGAAAGAGTAGATGCCCTACAAGCCAATCGCAATATGTATTGCGAAAGGTTTTTTCTTTTGATTTGTCCAAATCATGTACATGACATTTAAATATGAATAAAGGCGTTATGTTTTATCATATGCTGTTGATTATATTTATGATAAACTCCTTAGTTTAGGGCAATGGTTTTAAGACTATGATGAGATCATACTAGTGAGACTTAAAATCCTAAAATCCTAATCTTAAATATTCCCAGTCATTGGTACATTGAGTCGGGGATCAATGATTACCGGAAAGACTGGCATGTCTTATGTATGCTCGATGCAGAGGATGATTGATCTCACAATCATTTGTGTGGAGACACTAATACAAAGATGTGGGTGCTCATTAGAGGAATGAGTTCACTGAATTGACCTACAAAGAGAAATCTTATGAAGTCTTACTTACATGTCAAAAGATGATTCTCTTAGTGGGAGTTGTGCAACTGATCCTATGACCTGAGATCACCATGGTATCTTGTGCACATGAACCCATATTTTGGTTTACACTTATTCATGACAATAAGTTATGTACGAGGTCTTCTGGATATGGTGAATTGTGTACGAAGATTATGAGTAGGTCAACAAGGAATTAATCACTTCTAGTAAGAGAAGATAGCATCCTATTTATTCTAATCATATGATAATTCAGGAAACCTTTGATCAAAGTAGAATGAAAATTAGAAAGAGTTTCTAATGTTTCATTATTTGAATTATCATTAAAAGATTGAGAAAAATATGAATATGAAATTGAGTTTGACATATATTCATACTCATATGCATATTTGGGATGCAGTTTGATTAAAGGATTGAATTGCATGGTAACTTGCCACTGAAGGGTATTTTTGGTATTTCCACCAAATTCCATATTTTTCGGGTAGACATGACACGTTGCTAGACGTCAATCTTGTTTTATAGGTTTGATCAAATTAAAGAGTTAATTCGATCACCAATTAGAAAGGATTCTAATTGTTAAGTTCGGGTTCGCGCAGTTTGGACTTAAATCGATTAGAAGAGTTCTAATCAAGTTGGGTCAACTCGCACTCACACCTATTGCTGGCTAAGTATGGAACCCAATGGGTCACACACAAGAAAACTTATCAAGGGTCTAATTGGATTAGATCATGTTTGCAAGATAAACATCCTAGCAGGTGTTGCAAACCTTAGCTCCTAATTCGAATTGGATTCGAATCTGATTCGAATTGGATTCGAATCGGATTCTTAATTGATCTAATTTGATTAGATCATATTCTAATATGGGTTAGCCAAGAGTTGGCACCTAATTGGCTTGGTTTGAGTCTAATTGGATTAGATTTAATAAATCATTCAATCTAGACCGTTAGATCTTGATCTACCGTTGGATGAAGACATAATGGAGAGTTGGTTTAACCCAATTGGATTGGGTTAGAGGATGGCTACCATAATTGACCATTGGATCTTAATCCCACCATTGGATGAAGACATAATGGGTCAAGTGAATGGCGCCTTGCATTGGAGCCCTTGGATCATCATCATGAAAGATCAAGAGGTGAGGCGTGAGGGACATGTGATTAGCATGTGATGTTGACTTGGTCAAAATATGGCACCACATGAAAGGACATATCATTTGATACACCTCTTCACTTGATCTGCACCTCCTCTTATTTGATATGGCCCTTAGATGATGTCCTTTCATGAAAGGATGTGTGGATGGGATGCATCCCTTGGAGATGCATCCCTACACCTATTATAAATAGGCTAGCACTCCATGGGTTTCATCATTCTAATTCCACCCCACTCCTCTCTTCTTTCTTTCTTACATTAGTTTCTTTCTTTCTAGCATTGCTTCTAGTGTGTCCTAAGCCAAGACAAGGTGGTCTTCTTTAGAAAAAAAGGATTAGAAGTGATTTTAGAAGGCTAAAGAAAAATAGAAAGGAAGGAAAGCAAGCCATTAGAGTTCTTTAGAAGAATTCTGCATTAAGGATCAAAAGTCTTTGGAGCTAAAGTCTTGATCAAGTTTTCGTGTGGATCACCATTGGAGGGCGGACACTTGGACGCCTCGTGGAGATTGTACACTTTGGATTAGCGTTTGAGGTATTCTACTAATTCTGCATTTATTTTATATCATTTGATTGTAATCATTAAGGTGATCTAGGCTTAAAAGGGTTTCATGCATAGGGACTTTATTAAGAAATTTTTAAAATCCCTAGCTTCCGCTGCGCATTATAACATGCTAAAACCCTACAAACTACAGCTATCCAACCCCATTAGGCTCTAGTAAGGTCCATGTAGCGAGCTTTCAGTCAATGACCTCCGATCCAGTTGGCTCAAGACATTAGGTGAAACACCCCTCGGACTTAATTACTCGAACCAGACTACGCCACGAGGCCAGACTTGTCATCATAAGTATTTTTTTTTTTGAATAATAATTATGCAAGAAAAGAAATGATAGACTGAACCATATAAATATTTTTATTATATATGTGACTGCATCGTGACTATAGGTCAACCAAAGTCGGATCATAAGGCACCTAAGTAATCTAGTCGGGATATTCAACCTCTATCTTTATGTGAAAACCAAATCCTGAACCTTATGGTACGAACAAGGATACTCATACTTCTTTTATGGATAAGGCTAACAAAAATGCAGTTAACAAATATGAACTTCTGAGGCCTTCCTATTGTCATTAAGTACACGTGTGGGGATCTAATAATAGGTCTCTGATCAGTCATAGTATGCCTGTGTTCCTTGCCTTAATAGTTGTACACACTCAATATGAAAATACATGTGCATTTGCTCAGAAAACAAAGTAATAGAATAAATTAAATGCAAAAACAAGTTTTTTTTTTTTTTTTTTGATCAAAATATTTTCCTCCCCCCAACTTAAACATTGCATTGTCCTCAATGTAAAAGATGCAAGAAAGCTATATGTGAGAAACAATAGAGAAAAGAATATTAGAGAGAAGAAGAATACCTTGAGCTGTTGATTTCCAGAAAAGAAGACCTACAAAATAAAAGAAAAAAAAAATAATTCTAACTAATATACACATACCTTAGCCGTCATGCTTAGTCATAAGAAGGCTCCTCCAAGGGAAAGGAGTCCTCTTCATCTGCAAAATTCTCAAGAAAAGGTTTTAATCTGTGTCCATTTACCTTAAAAATTTGACCATCCTGTGGATTCTCAATTTCAACTGCCCCGTGTGGAAAAACAGTTTTTACAATGAAAGGACCTGTCCATCTTGATCGTAACTTTTCAGGAAACAGATGTAAGCGAGAGTCATACAAAAGAACTTTTTGTGCAGGTTCAAAAGATTTTCTTAGAATTGATTTATCATGCCTAATTTTCTCAAAATCCTTAAGGTGAAGATAAGGGTTCTCGGATTCCATTCCATGATACTTTGGCAGCAATTGAATTACTCCTGGTTTGATTTCAAAGTGTCCTACATTTTCAGGAATAATCATGCATGAAGGTTGACTAGTCCTAGTGGGATGTAAGTATTGTCGAAGTGTCATAACTGGGGGTCTACCTTCATTACCATGGTGACTTCCTACATCATCATCAGCCATCTCACAAGATCTGAGATTTTGCGAAAAAGTTTCAATAATGTGATCTAAGGAATTGCCAAAAGGTTGTCGACTCAGACGTCCAGCGTTGTCCCTATTCCAACCTAGCATACAAAATTTCAGAGTTTATTTATTTGTTTGTTTTTTTTTTTTTAATTGATTACCCTTGATCTTTTCTTAAAGTTCTTATCAATTTTCAATTAGCAACAAGGGTTAATGAGATATGATGATAATAAAATTCTGATTCTAAAAAAAATTAAACACAGAAAATTCAAAGCAGACAGCAGCAAGGTTGGATATTAATTTAATGGTCGTAAAAGTATCAGAATATCAATCAGACCGTTCAGATGAAAGAAACATGTGTCCTACAGCAGCCGACGAAATTGGAGTGCAATCAGACGGTGGATTAATCAGATATCAGAGTTTGATGCAGACTGTGCAGGGAATAAAAACAGCAGAATTTTTTTTTTTCGAAGAAAAAGACTAACTACTAAAGTACTAATTAAATCTAAAAATTATACTAATAAATCAGCCGTTCCCCGGCAACGGCGCCAAAAACTTGATGCAAAATTAAAATTGTTCTCCCAAGTGCAGGAGAATCGCACAAGTAGTAAAATCTCGGAAGTCCGAGGTCGAATCCTCAGGGAACAAAATTTATAGATTATTAGCGTAATTTTCAGATTAATTAATTAAATAAATTTGTGGATTAAAATGATGTTTTGATTTTCAGAAATTAAATGCAGAGAATAATAAACAAAATTCAATAAAATAAAGATGGTAGGGATCTGGGATCCCCCTTGATGATATTGCATCCAAGGAATAAACTCTATGGTTCTTGATTAAAGATTAAATGTAGGATAGATCTAATCATGGTATATGTTTCATGAACATATGAACTCAATTTTTAAGCATCCATCGTGCTTTCTACGTCTACGACGAATCAAATACTAAAGCAATCCATATATCAATAATCATAATCCATTAAAGATCTATCTATAAAATAACTACGCATGAATCAAGAACATATCAAGAAATATAAACCATTGAAAGCAAAAGTTTAGAGTTTACTTCAAAGAGCAATACATCAAAGGTTCCTCCATCTCCCTCCCTAAGAAATCAGCCACTCATTTCATGCATTAATCCCCCTTTCATTTTTTCCTCTTTCTTTTTTTTTTTTCTTTTTTTTTCGGGAACAGGGGCTCCCCTGTTTCCCTAATAGGGGCTCCCCTGTTTCCCCCTCTTCTTTTCTCTAATGACAGGGGGAGCTCCTCTGTTTTTTTTTTGAAATGAAGGATGCCTTGTTTCACCGAATGAGGATAGAATAAAAATCGCCAACTTCCCAGCCGAGAGGGATATCAAGCTCGCCTTCGATCCACTCCTCGCACGCGATGGAGATCAACGGATGGATGCTAATCCGGAAGAAAAGGATGGACGCGGACGATGCCTCGCTGATGCTGAAATCACGGGATGCCGGGATCTTCGGACGCGGATGTGGTTGGATGTGGCTGTGGCGGATGGGTGCGAGGAGGATCGTTAGGAAGCACGGACGCTGGGAGAAGCTGGAATTTCGGTTGCTGTGAAGCTTGGGATGCGAACGGATGAACTCAGATGCAAAAGAAGCGGACGGAAGCTGGATCTTTGCTGGGATGAGGTGTGCGCTTGTGAGGAGGATGAATCGTGGACGGCTGGCTTGCAGACGCGGCAAAGATCCGATCGCGAACGGAAGGAGGTTTGGAGCTGGGATGCGTGGCTGAGATCACGGACGCGGGATGTCTGGGAGAGGCTGGATCGCGGTGGATTTTGCACGCGGACGGCCGGAAGGAGCGTGGACGCGGAAGACTGGGATGCACGCGTGGACTCGTGAGGATCTGGATGGCATGATGTGCTGGAGCTGGAACGCGTGGGAGGATGCTTCACGGGCAAACCGCTGAGAAGAGGTGGACGGCTGGTCTTAAGCATTGGAGCTGGGGCTCGTTGTGAACTGGGACGCATGGGAGATTCGCACGCGGAGAAGACGAACACGGTTCCTGGGGTCCCGAATTCGGAAGATGTGCGGATGGGCTGCACGCGGGCTGCTTCAAATGGATGCATGGGATGAGACGGGATCTGAGGAGGCTGGGACTCCTGGATGCTACGCACGGAACGACCGCAGGGCATTGGACGCGGGGATGCAGGAAGCTCGAAAACTGGCTGCAGAATTAGATTCGGACGCACTGGATGCGAACGTGGAAATGCTCGGGATGCATTGTGGATGGCTGAATCTGGGCTCTGTTCTGCAGTTAGGAAGATGCATTCTTTTAAGATGAATTTATATAAAATAATGATAAAAATTATAATAAGTGCTAAGGATAAAATATTTAATGATGCAAATGTTAACACCTATTATTTATCATTATTTTGCTAGCATTAGGCTAAGTTAATGGGTATTTAGATCGCACTTTTGTGCTCTCATCAGCTGCTAAGGTCTTTTCGGTGTTGATTTGTCTCGGCTGGACACAGTGGGCAAGTTGCATCGGGGGACTGGACCTCTCTATTAGACATGAGATGTTGTGGGGTAAAGGTGGGGTTGGGCACCAATAACTGTTAGGTGAGGACCCAATGACGACTTTATTTCCGCGGTTATACGGTGGGTCTGACTTAACTAAGTAATGGGACCAATAACTGTTAGGTGAGGTCTTCATCACTTAGAGACCAAGTACCACTGCAATATGCTTGAGAAGCATTGTACAAGAGTTGTACACTCATCCATTTATATGTCACCAGTAACTGTTAGGTGAGGCGGCATGTAAATCGGTGAGACCGCAGTACCCATTAGAAATCCTAGTCGCGTAGGGTTTTCGTTTCTCCATCAGGGGAGTATGAATAGTGGGAGCATATTTGTTTTAAAAGTCCCTAGAACAAATTAAGTTCAAGTACAAAGTCTAACTAGAATCTTTACTCTCTACAGATCACAATGTCAGCTTCAAACCCTTTGACCCGAATCCTTGAGACCAACAGACTGACCGAAACCAACTATAAAGACTGGCTTAGGAAACTGAAAATTGTTCTGAATTGTGAGAAAATAGGGTATGTGCTCGAGAATAATATCCCTAGGCTACCAGCACGTCCTACTGATGATCAGCGTGAGACGCATCAGAAGTGGACTGATGACGACATTAGGGTCAAGTGCTACATCATGGCATCCATGACTAACGAACTTCAATGCCAGCATGAGAACATAAAGACTGCTAGGGAAATACTGGCTCATCTGCAAGAGTTGTATGGTGAGCAGAGCCGCACTGCACGCTTTGAAGTGTCCAAGAGGCTCTTCAAGGCAAAGATGCGTGAGGGGCAGTCTGTCCACGATCACTGTTTGACTATGATCAAGGACCTCGAGGAGCTTGAGAAGCTCGGTATGTCCATGCATAAGGAACTGCAGATAGATCTAATCCTGCAATCCCTTTCTGATTCATTTGGTCAGTTTATAGTAAACTACCATATGAATAAAATTGAATGCACAAAGACCGAATTGTTAAATATGTTGGTAACTGCTGAAGGGGCCTTGAAAGGTTCAAGGGGCTCTGTTTTGACTGCTGAGCTGACTTCTGGTTCCAAGAGAAAGTCTACTTGGAAGAAAAAGAAGCCTGCAAAGAAGCACAAGAAAGACAAAAAGCCTAAGAAGGAAGTTCATAAGAAAAGGGCTGATGACAAAGAAAAATGTTTCCACTGCAACGTCAACGGCCACTGGAAAAGGAACTGCCCTTCATACCTCGAGAGTCTGAAGAACAAAAAGGACACACCTTCTGAAGGTATGCTAGACTTGCTCGTGATTGAAACTAACCTTACGGTTTCTTCTACTTCTAGTTAGGTTATAGATTCTGGTTCTAGTGCTCATTTGTGCACTACTATGCAGGGTCTAAAAGAAAGTAGAAGGCTGGCGGAAGGTGCAGTGACCCTTCGGGTTGGCAACGGGGCAAGAGTTGCTGCTGTAGCTGTGGGCACCTATCCTCTGCGATTACCGTCTGGATTTAGTTTATTGCTTAGAGACTGTTATTATGTCCCTGCTGCTAGCAGAAATTTGATTTCTGTTTCGTGTTTAGCACAGGATGGTCATGTTTTGACTTTTGACAAAGACTGCTGTTCTATTTATTTCAGAAATAAATTAGTTGCACGTGGTTTCATGATTGACAGTCTCTATCACTTGCATATTGATGTGTCTGTGAATGTGTCTGAGCAAGTAGTGGATGCCATAGGATCTAAAAGGTCGAGAGATGAGATAAACCAGAAGTATTTGTGGCACCTCAGGCTTGGCCATATTGGAGAGGACAGAATGAACAAAATGGAGAAAGATGGGCTTCTCGGCCCATTGACTTCCGAGTCATATCCAGTTTGTGAGTCTTGTCTTCAAGGAAAAATGGCTAGATTACCCTTTGTAGGACATGGGGAGAGGACCACTGAAATACTTACCCTGGTACACACTGATGTGTGTGGCCCATTTGATGTGTTAGCCAGGGGTCGTTATTCATACTTCATTACCTTTACCGATGACTATTCACGATATGGGTATGTGTATCTTATGAGATACAAATCTGAGTCTTTTGAAAAGTTCAAAGAGTTCAGAAATGAAGTAGAAAAACAGATTGGAAAAACTCTTAAGGTTCTTCGATCAGATCGAGGAGGAGAATACCTTAGTGGGGAATTCCGGGATTATCTCAAGAAAAATGGCATAGTCTCACAATGGACACCTCCGGGTACACCTCAACTCAACGGGGTGTCAGAAAGGAGGAATCAGACTCTATTGGATATGGTCCGATCCATGATGAGCTTCACTAATCTACCTATGTTTCTTTGGGGAGATGCCTTATTATCCGCAATTTATTTATTGAATAGAGTTTCCTCTAAATCCGTTCCTACCACACCGCATGAGATATGGCATGGTAAGAAGCCGAGTCTTGGTCATCTCAAGATTTGGGGATGTCCGGCCCACGTCAAGCGACTACAGGCGGACAAGTTAGAGTCTAGGACCATAAGTGCTCGTTTCATTGGATATCCTAAAGAGTCATTAGGATACAATTTTTACGTCTCAGAGGATCACAATGTGTTTGTGAGCCGACATGCCGTCTTCTTGGAAAAACAGTTTATCCTTGATAGAGGCAGTGGGAGAAAAATTGAGCTTGAAGAGAGAGTCTCTGAAAAGCAACGAGTCATGGATCCTATAGAACCTATTCATACAGAGCCAGTACACGTAGTACCTCCTCCACCTCGTAGATCTAGTAGGGTCTCCCATCCTCCCGATAGATACTTAGGTATACTAGTAGAGGACACCGAGGAAATGTTCCTCATGGGAGATAGGGAACATGTACAGGATCCCAATACCTACGACGAGGCGATATCTGATATCGATTCCGAGAAATGGCTGGAAGCCATGAAGTCGGAGATAGACTCCATGTATTCCAACCAAGTCTGGACCTTAGTAGATCCACCAGAAGGTATAGTACCTATTGGATGTAAATGGATCTATAAAAGGAAGATAGGTTCAGATGGAAAGGTAGAGACCTATAAGGCAAGGCTAGTGGCGAAAGGGTATAGTCAACGCGAAGGCATTGACTATCAGGAGACCTTTTCACCTGTAGCCATGCTGAAATCCATTCGAACATTGCTTACCATTGCAGCATTTCATGATTATGAAATATGGCAGATGGATGTGAAAACTGCTTTCCTGAATGGATATCTTGATGAAGATGTCTATATGGAGCAGCCTTTGGGTTTCACATCCAGTGATGGTGATCACAAGGTCTGCAAGCTGCAAAGGTCCATCTATGGACTAAAGCAAGCATCTCGGAGTTGGAACACTCGTTTTAATGATGCGATCAAATCGTTTGAGTTCATCAAGAACGAAGAGGAACCGTGTGTTTACAAGAAGGTTAGTAGGAGTGCTGTCATGTTCCTCGTACTGTACGTGGATGACATCCTCCTGATAGAAAATGATATTCCTATGCTAACCTCGGTCAAGGTCTGGTTATCAAAAGAGTTCTCCATGAAAGACCTTGGGGAAGCATCCTACATTTTGGGGATAAAGGTCTATAGGGATAGATCTAAAAGGATGCTTGGCCTATCACAGCTGATGGAAGATGTACATAGAGGAGGTACTGAAGAGGTTCAGTATGGAAAACTCCAAGAGGGGTCTATTACCCCTAAGACATGGGATTCATCTCTCCAAAAAGATGTACCCCAACACATCTGAAGAGATTCAACGCATGAGCAGGATTCCTTATGCTTCTGCAATAGGAAGCCTCATGTATGCCATGCTGTGTACACGACCTGATATAGCCCTTGCTGTGAGTGTCACTAGCAGATATCAGTCGAATCCAGGTGAAGAGCACTGGACAGCTGTGAAGAACATTCTTAAGTACTTGAGAAGAACTAAAGATTTGTTCTTGGTTTTTGGAGGATCATCAGAGTTAAAGGTAGAAGGATACACAAATTCTGACTTTATGATTGATATTGATGATAGAAAGTCTACATCTGGATATGTGTTCTTGTGCAATGGTGGTACGGTAAATTGGAAGAGTTCCAAACAACCGATCATTGCTGATTCTACCATGGAAGCTGAGTATATCGCCGCCTCTGAAGCTGCAAAGGAAGCCTTCTGGTTCAAGAAATTCATTGCAGAGTTAGATGTAATGCCATCAGATGCCATCACACTCTACTGCAATAATAATGGCGCCATAGCTCTTGTTAAGGAGCCAAGGTCTCATCAGAAGTCCAAGCACATAGAGCGGCGCTTTCACCTCATACGCGAATACCTCGAGAAGAAATATGTCGAGGTGCAGTGAGTAGACTCCGCGGACAACGTGGCAGACCCGCTCACTAAGCAGTTAAATCAGCAGAAGACAGAAGCCCACCTTGAGAAGATGGGACTTAGATATATGACTGATTGGCTTTAGTGCAAGTGGGAGATTGTTAGATGTATGCCCTAGAAGCCAATCTGGCGGACACATTATTAATTCTAGGACATAAATTTGTACTTGACTTTATTATTATTGAATAATAAATGGGCATCTTTTTCATTCATATTGTTTATGTGTCTATGAATCGTCCAAGAAATTAATAAGATGATGATACATATTCTCAAGAGTTGAGAATTTGAGCCATGTATCATTGGTGATTAATTTCTAAATGCTCCTGATCAATGGATCATCACGAGGACGGTGATCGATCCGATCAGTGCACAGATTACTTTTCTTCTGGATGGACGAGACTCGAGTCCACAGTGTAGGGACACTGAAGTGATAGTGCAGGTGCTTGTTAGAGAACAAGGGTACTGAGCGTGACCAAGACAAGAAGTCACTTGGATGTCTATCCACTCGTCAGTGACTTGCTTGATGTTGCAGTAGTATGACTGGTCCTTTGACCTGCGGTGCTTCGGCTACTCACAGTGAGGTTATTGTAGTTTGACTACACGTATACATGGTCTCTAGCCATATGGGTCCTTGTAGTGTAGATTGGCTGCAGTAAGTTCACTGTAGGAGTAGGGTATGCACTTACATGGAATCTATTGACCTTGATAGAAGAGGAGTGATCCTATGTGATTTGTTAGACTGAGTTCTAAGACCTTGGCCCGGGCAGAAATATAAAGTGGAGAAAGAGTTTTTCACTATCGAACTCAAGTCAAATAAATCTAGACATATGACAGACGACGAGGTTTGACGAGTTTTCCATGACCTCCGATCTGTAGGGATCCACGATAGAAGGACTGTATCATACGATTGCTGCACCTAGAGGTTCATCATTCTATTCTGCTGGGTGGCCACTACATACTGCTAGGTGTCACTGGTGGATGATGAGACTCACAGGGATCATCTCGATGGTCGATAATCCCTGGTGAGTTGAGTTGGAATTGTTTCAACCCATTGAAAGGAGTTTTCAATGATATTGTGATAGAGATCATAATATATCTCACTACCAGTCAGAATGGAACCTATGGGGTCACACACATTAGAGGTATTGACCGATCCAATGGTTGAATGTGATTAGGAATCACAAATAATCAATTAGATTGATAAATGAAAACCCGCTAAGAGTTAGTGGCTAAAAGAAGGAACAATTGCAATCGAATTGTAGTTTAATTTAATTAATTGGATTTAATTAATTGGACTTGATCATGAGTCCTACTTGGAGTGGAAATCATGGAGTCCTAATTGGATTAGGATTTCAAATTAAATTAGAATCCTATTTGGAATAGGATTTCTAAAGTCCAAATTGTCTTAGGGCTGAAAATTGAACAAGTCCTGATTAGATTAGGATTTTCTTAAGTCCTAATTAATTTTAATTTTAATCTAATTAATTTCATGACTCCTAATTGGATTAGGATTGAAGAGTTCAATAGAGTCATGGCTCAATTAAATTCTAATTGGATTAGGAATTGGAGGAAATTGAAATGGGTTCACAAAAATCCTATTTTGACTAGGATTGGACTCAAACAATGGACCCAAATTAAAACCCCCTTTAATTTATTTAAATAGCAGATTTAAATGAACTTGAGGGAGGGGCCCACGCCCCTCCCCTTGGGGTGTGCGTGGGAGAAAGAGGAGGGGCGCACGCCCCTCCTTGTTAGCCAAAAAGAAGAGATAAAGATGAGTTGCTAAAAAATAGGAACTCATCCTTATCTCCTAACTAATTAAAAGGGAGCATGGAATTTCGAAAAAGATGGATGTTTTTCTCCTCATTCCAGCCGTGAGCACCCTCCTCCATCTTCCTCCTTTGAGCCACAATCAAGAGAAGAAAAGGAAAAGCCTAAGACGCCCTCTTCCTTCTTCATCTTTGTTCCAAAAGGAAGAAAAAGAAAAAGGCTGCAGGGCTTTGTTCTTGTTCCTTTGGTTCTTCCTTCTTCTTCCTCCTCTCAAGCCAATCAAAAGTTGATTCAAAGGAGAGGACTTCAGCCATCCATAGCCATCTCTGCAAGGGAGCTAGCACCCCGGTGAGATCCAAAGGCTTCGATCGAGTCAGTACTTCGTGTGGATACCTGTAGAGGCCGGACGCATGTGCGGCTTCCACTGAGCCTTGATCAAATACCACGTAAATCAGATTTGCGGAGACCATCTACCCGCACAAGGTGAAGATCTGATCTTCTTAATGATTTTAAAATGGTTTAAAATAATTTAATTCTAATCTATCTACAAATGAAAGGTTTTAAAACACGTTCATGCGATGAACGGATCCCGCATATGTTTTTCCGCTGCAATCTGAAAATTATTTCGAATTTTCATGGCATATGTGGGATCCTAACAGTGGTATCAGAGCCAGGTTATGTAGATTAAGATTAGAATTAAATTTTTCAAGGCATTTTAGATCTGAAATTTAAGGGATTATGCTTGCTGAAATTTATGTATGCAGAATTTTCAGTTTGCTGTTTTTTCTGCATACTATTTTTTAGATGCTTAGATTAATGATTCTAAAGCTTTGATAATGTGATTACAAATATTTAGAGTGAAATCTAGCAAGATCAGTAAGTCATGAGATGAAATAATCAGTTAAATATTAGATCTGAAAATAATTTTTATGCATGTGATGCGTATGGTGATGATCATGGATGGACCCTTTGAATGTGCTGAAATGTTCTGCGATGTTCTGTGATATTCTGTGATGCATGTAATTTTAATTTTCAGATGCCTGCGTGCATCTTAAATTCATGTATTAGAGACCTGTGTGTCTCAATGAAAAAGGGTTGTAATTTTATTTTTATTTTTATTTAATTTTTAAAGCAATCTGGGATGTAATCTGTGATGTGTGTTGCACGTCGATGGTTGATCGATATGTACATCAACAAGCTCAATATGCGCGGATCGAGATCAAGGGTTGATTGAAGATAGATCAAGGAGTTGATCACAATTGGACCTAGAGGATCAAGATCGAGTCAAGAGTTGAAGACAATCAAACCAATTGACGTGCATGTGCTTGTAAAATGACCCCATCTTGGATCCATGATCATCACCATTTAATTTTATTTTTGATAAATGCCTGGATGTTTAATGCTTATGTCTATGCGGGTAGACTTATATTTGCATGAGATGTGAATACGCGATCGAGTGAGACCTAAATCGAAACCTCCCTAATCAGTCGAGGGTGAACCAACATGAGTTAGTCATATTAGATTAATTGATCTAATTGGTGTCTAGGCAAGCCTATAAGGTGGTTACTTAATTAGGACCTTATTCTCTGAGTAAGGGGAGCCTCCCACCTGCTTACCTGGCCAATTGTTCGATTACCTCTTATGAAGAACTCAAGTTACAAACACTAAGACTTGATTATGCAATATTAAGTCCATAGGTCTTCCACCGTAGTAGAGCTGCTAAGGTCTTTTCGGTGTTGATTTGTCTCGGCTGGATACAGTGGGCAAGTTGCATCGGGGGACTGAACCTCTCTATTAGACATGAGATGTTGTGGGGTAAAGGTGGGGTTGGGCACCAATAACTGTTAGGTGAGGACCCAATGACGACTTTATTTCCGCGGTTATACGGTGGGTCTGACTTAACTAAGTAATGGGACCAATAACTGTTAGGTGAGGTCTTCATCACTTAGAGACCAAGTACCACTGCAATATGCTTGAGAAGCATTGTACAAGAGTTGTACACTCATCCATTTATATGTCACCAATAACTGTTAGGTGAGGCGGCATGTAAATCGGTGAGACCGCAGTACCCATTAGAAATTCTAGTCGCGTAGGGTTTTCGTTTCTCCATCAGGGGAGTATGAATAGTGGGAGCATATTTGTTTTAAAAGTCTCTAGAACAAATTAAGTTCAAGTACAAAGTCTAACTAGAATCTTTACTCTCTACAGATCACAATGTCAGCTTCAAACCCTTTGACCCGAATTCTTGAGACCAACAGACTGACCGAAACCAACTATAAAGACTGGCTTAGGAACCTGAAAATTGTTCTGAATTGTGAGAAAATAGGGTATGTGCTCGAGAATAATATCCCTAGGCTACCAGCACGTCCTACTGATGATCAGCGTGAGACGCATCAGAAGTGGACTGATGACGACATTAGGGTCAAGTGCTACATCATGGCATCCATGACTAACGAACTTCAATGCCAGCATGAGAACATAAAGACTGCTAGGGAAATACTGGCTCATCTGCAAGAGTTGTATGGTGAGCAGAGCCGCACTGCACGCTTTGAAGTGTCCAAGAGGCTCTTCAAGGCAAAGATGCGTGAGGGGCAGTCTGTCCACGATCACTGTTTGACTATGATCAAGGACCTCGAGGAGCTTGAGAAGCTCGGTATGTCCATGCATAAGGAACTGCAGATAGATCTAATCCTGCAATCCCTTTCTGATTCATTTGGTCAGTTTATAGTAAACTACCATATGAATAAAATTGAATGCACAAAGACCGAATTGTTAAATATGTTGGTAACTGCTGAAGGGGCCTTGAAAGGTTCAAGGGGCTCTGTTTTGACTGCTGAGCTGACTTCCGGTTCCAAGAGAAAGTCTACTTGGAAGAAAAAGAAGCCTGCAAAGAAGCACAAGAAAGACAAAAAGCCTAAGAAGGAAGTTCATAAGAAAAGGGCTGATGACAAAGAAAAATGTTTCCACTGCAACGTCAATGGCCACTGGAAAAGGAACTGCCCTTCATACCTCGAGAGCCTGAAGAACAAAAAGGACACACCTTCTGAAGGTATGCTAGACTTGCTCGTGATTGAAACTAACCTTACGGTTTCTTCTACTTCTAGTTGGGTTATAGATTCTGGTTCTAGTGCTCATTTGTGCACTACTATGCAGGGTCTAAAGGAAAGTAGAAGGCTGGCGGAAGGTGCAGTGACCCTTCGGGTTGGCAACGGGGCAAGAGTTGCTGCTGTAGCTGTGGGCACCTATCCTCTGCGATTACCGTCTGGATTTAGTTATTGCTTAGAGACTGTTATTATGTCCCTGCTGCTAGCAGAAATTTGATTTCTGTTTCGTGTTTAGCACAGGATGGTCATGTTTTGACTTTTGACAAAGACTGCTGTTCTATTTATTTCAGAAATAAATTAGTTGCACGTGGTTTCATGATTGACAGTCTCTATCACTTGCATATTGATGTGTCTGTGAATGTGTCTGAGCAAGTAGTGGATGCCATAGGATCTAAAAGGTCGAGAGATGAGATAAACCAGAAGTATTTGTGGCACCTCAGGCTTGGCCATATTGGAGAGGACAGAATGAACAAAATGGAGAAAGATGGGCTTCTCGGCCCATTGACTTCCGAGTCATATCCAGTTTGTGAGTCTTGTCTTCAAGGAAAAATGGCTAGATTACCCTTTGTAGGACATGGGGAGAGGACCACTGAAATACTTACCCTGGTACACACTGATGTGTGTGGCCCATTTGATGTGTTAGCCAGGGGTCGTTATTCATACTTCATTACCTTTACCGATGACTATTCACGATATGGGTATGTGTATCTTATGAGATACAAATCTGAGTCTTTTGAAAAGTTCAAAGAGTTCAGAAATGAAGTAGAAAAACAGATTGGAAAAACTCTTAAGGTTCTTCGATCAGATCGAGGAGGAGAATACCTTAGTGGGGAATTCCGGGATTATCTCAAGAAAAATGGCATAGTCTCACAATGGACACCTCCGGGTACACCTCAACTCAACGGGGTGTCAGAAAGGAGGAATCAGACTCTATTGGATATGGTCCGATCCATGATGAGCTTCACTAATCTACCTATGTTTCTTTGGGGAGATGCCTTATTATCCGCAATTTATTTATTGAATAGAGTTTCCTCTAAATCCGTTCCTACCACACCGCATGAGATATGGCATGGTAAGAAGCCGAGTCTTGGTCATCTCAAGATTTGGGGATGTCCGGCCCACGTCAAGCGACTACAGGCGGACAAGTTAGAGTCTAGGACCATAAGTGCTCGTTTCATTGGATATCCTAAAGAGTCATTAGGATACAATTTTTACGTCTCAGAGGATCACAATGTGTTTGTGAGCCGACATACCGTCTTCTTGGAAAAACAGTTTATCCTTGATAGAGGCAGTGGGAGAAAAATTGAGCTTGAAGAGAGAGTCTCTGAAAAGCAACGAGTCATGGATCCTATAGAACCTATTCATACAGAGCCAGTACACGTAGTACCTCCTCCACCTCGTAGATCTAGTAGGGTCTCCCATCCTCCCGATAGATACTTAGGTATACTAGTAGAGGACACCGAGGAAATGTTCCTCATGGGAGATAGGGAACATGTACAGGATCCCAATACCTACGACGAGGCGATATCTGATATCGATTCCGAGAAATGGCTGGAAGCCATGAAGTCGGAGATAGACTCCATGTATTCCAACCAAGTCTGGACCTTAGTAGATCCACCAGAAGGTATAGTACCTATTGGATGTAAATGGATCTATAAAAGGAAGATAGGTTCGGATGGAAAGGTAGAGACCTATAAGGCAAGGCTAGTGGCGAAAGGGTATAGTCAACGCGAAGGCATTGACTATCAGGAGACCTTTTCACCTGTAGCCATGCTGAAATCCATTCGAACATTGCTTACCATTGCAGCATTTCATGATTATGAAATATGGCAGATGGATGTGAAAACTGCTTTCCTGAATGGATATCTTGATGAAGATATCTATATGGAGCAGCCTTTGGGTTTCACATCCAGTGATGGTGATCACAAGGTCTGCAAGCTGCAAAGGTCCATCTATGGACTAAAGCAAGCATCTCGGAGTTGGAACACTCGTTTTAATGATGCGATCAAATCGTTTGAGTTCATCAAGAACGAAGAGGAACCGTGTGTTTACAAGAAGGTTAGTAGGAGTGCTGTCATGTTCCTCGTACTGTACGTGGATGACATCCTCCTGATAGAAAATGATATTCCTATGCTAACCTCGGTCAAGGTCTGGTTATCAAAAGAGTTCTCCATGAAAGACCTTGGGGAAGCATCCTACATTTTGGGGATAAAGGTCTATAGGGATAGATCTAAAAGGATGCTTGGCCTATCACAGAAGATGTACATAGAGGAGGTACTGAAGAGGTTCAGTATGGAAAACTCCAAGAGGGGTCTATTACCCCTAAGACATGGGATTCATCTCTCCAAAAAGATGTGCCCCAACACATCTGAAGAGATTCAACGCATGAGCAGGATTCCTTATGCTTCTGCAATAGGAAGCCTCATGTATGCCATGCTGTGTACACGACCTGATATAGCCCTTGCTGTGAGTGTCACTAGCAGATATCAGTCGAATCCAGGTGAAGAGCACTGGACAGCTGTGAAGAACATTCTTAAGTACTTGAGAAGAACTAAAGATTTGTTCTTGGTTTTTGGAGGATCATCAGAGTTAAAGGTAGAAGGATACACAGATTCTGACTTTATGATTGATATTGATGATAGAAAGTCTACATCTGGATATGTGTTCTTGTGCAATGGTGGTACGGTAAATTGGAAGAGTTCCAAACAACCGATCATTGCTGATTCTACCATGGAAGCTGAGTATATCGCCGCCTCTGAAGCTGCAAAGGAAGCCTTCTGGTTCAAGAAATTCATTGCAGAGTTAGATGTAATGCCATCAGATGCCATCACACTCTACTGCGATAATAATGGCGCCATAGCTCTTGCTAAGGAGCCAAGGTCTCATCAGAAGTCCAAGCACATAGAGCGGCGCTTTCACCTCATACGCGAATACCTCGAGAAGAAATATGTCGAGGTGCAGAGAGTAGACTCCGCGGACAACGTGGCAGACCCGCTCACTAAGCAGTTAAATCAGCAGAAGACAGAAGCCCACCTTGAGAAGATGGGACTTAGATATATGACTGATTGGCTTTAGTGCAAGTGGGAGATTGTTAGATGTATGCCCTAGAAGCCAATCTGGCGGACACATTATTAATTCTAGGACATAAATTTGTACTTGACTTTATTATTATTGAATAATAAATGGGCATCTTTTTCATTCATATTGTTTATGTGTCTATGAATCGTCCAAGGAATTAATAAGATGATGATACATATTCTCAAGAGTTGAGAATTTAAGCCATGTATCATTGGTGATTAATTTCTAAATGCTCCTGATCAATGGATCATCACGAGGACGGTGATCAATCCGATCAGTGCACAGATCACTTTTCTTCTGGATGGACGAGACTCGAGTCCACAGTGTAGGGACACTGAAGTGATAGTGCAGGTGCTTGTTAGAGAACAAGGGTACTGAGCGTGACCAAGACAAGAAGTCACTTGGATGTCTATCCACTCGTCAGTGACTTGCTTGATGTTGCAGTAGTATGACTGGTCCTTTGACCTGCGGTGCTTCGGCTACTCACAGTGAGGTTATTGTAGTTTGACTACACGTATACATGGTCTCTAGCCATATGGGTCCTTGTAGTGTAGATTGGCTGCAGTAAGTTCACTGTAGGAGTAGGGTATGCACTTACATGGAATCTATCGACCTTGATAGAAGAGGAGTGATCCTATGTGATTTGTTAGACTGAGTTCTAAGACCTTGGCCCGGGCAGAAATATAAAGTGGAGAAAGAGTTTTTCACTATCGAACTCAAGTCAAATAAATCTAGACATATGACAGACGACGGGGTTTGACGAGTTTTCCATGACCTCCGATCTGTAGGGATCCACGATAGAAGGACTGTATCATACGATTGCTGCACCTAGAGGTTCATCATTCTATTCTGCTGGGTGGCCACTACATACTGCTAGGTGTCACTGGTGGATGGTGAGACTCACAGGGATCATCTCGATGGTCGATAATCCCTGGTGAGTTGAGTTGGAATTGTTTCAACCCATTGAAAGGAGTTTTCAATGATATTGTGATAGAGATCATAATATATCTCACTACCAGTCAGAATGGAACCTATGGGGTCACACACATTAGAGGTATTGACCGATCCAATGGTTGAATGTGATTAGGAATCACAAATAATCAATTAGATTGATAAATGAAAACCCGCTAAGAGTTAGTGGCTAGAAGAAGGAACAATTGCAATCGAATTGTAGTTTAATTTAATTAATTGGATTTAATTAATTGGACTTGATCATGAGTCCTACTTGGAGTGGGAATCATGGAGTCCTAATTGGATTAGGATTTCAAATTAAATTAGAATCCTATTTGGAATAGGATTTCTAAAGTCCAAATTGTCTTAGGGCTGAAAATTGAACAAGTCCTGATTAGATTAGAATTTTCTTAAGTCCTAATTAATTTTAATTTTAATCTAATTAATTTTATGACTCCTAATTGGATTAGGATTGAAGAGTTCAATAGAGTCATGGCTCAATTAAATTCTAATTGGATTAGGAATTGGAGGAAATTGAAATGGGTTCACAAAAATCCTATTTTGACTAGGATTGGACTCAAACAATGGACCCAAATTAAAACCCCCTTTAATTTATTTAAATAGCAGATTTAAATGAACTTGAGGGAGGGGCCCACGCCCCTCCCCTTGGGGTGTGCGTGGGAGAAAGAGGAGGGGCGCACGCCCCTCCTTGTTAGCCAAAAAGAAGAGATAAAAATGAGTTCCTAAAAAATAGGAACTCATCCTTATCTCTTAACTAATTAAAAGGGAGCATGGAATTTCGAAAAAGATGGATGTTTTTCTCCTCATTCCAGCCGTGAGCACCCTCCTCCATCTTCCTCCTTTGAGCCACAATCAAGAGAAGAAAAAGAAAAGCCTAAGACGCCCTCTTCCTTCTTCATCTTGGTTCCAAAAGGAAGAAAAAGAAAAAGGTTGCAGGGCTTTGTTCTTGTTCCTTTGGTTCTTCCTTCTTCTTCCTCCTCTCAAGCCAATCAAAAGTTGATTCAAAGGAGAGGACTTCAGCCATCCATAGCCATCTCTGCAAGGGAGCTAGCACCCCGGTGAGATCCAAAGGCTTCGATCGAGTCAGTACTTCGTGTGGATACCTGTAGAGGCCGGACGCATGTGCGGCTTCCACTGAGCCTTGATCAAATACCACGTAAATCAGATTTGCGGAGACCATCTACCCGCACAAGGTGAAGATCTGATCTTCTTAATGATTTTAAAATGGTTTAAAATAATTTAATTCTAATCTATCTACAAATGAAAGGTTTTAAAACACGTTCATGCGATGAACGGATCCTGCATATGTTTTTCCGCTGCAATCTGAAAATTATTTCGAATTTTCATGGCATATGTGGGATCCTAACAATGAGAAGGCTCGAGAAGGATTCAAGACAAGTGGTCTGCTACAACATTTGTGGTGCCTTTCTTATCACGAATTTCTAGATTAAATTCCTATAATAATAGGATCCATCGAATTAGATGAGGCTTGGTTCCTTCTTTGAAAGGAGGTACCAAAGAGTAGAATGATCAGTGAATACAATAACCTTAGATCCTAAGAGATAGGATCGAAACTTGTCCAAGGCAAACACTACAGCTAGTAATTCTTTCTCAGTAGTGGTGTAGTTCAATTGCGCATCTGAGAGTGTCTTACTAGCATAGTAGATGACATGAGGTAACTTCTCTAGCCGTTGCCCTAAAACCGCCCCAATGGCATAGTCAGAAGCGTCACACATAAGTTCAAATGGAAGGGTCCAATTGGAAGGTTGTATGACAGGTGCTGTAGACAACTTAGATCGAAGTTTTTCAAAGGCCTCTTTACATGCTTCATCAAAGACAAAGGGTGTATCCTTGGCAAGGAGATTGCACAAGGGCCTAGAGATTTTGCTGAAGTCTTTAATGAAGCGACGGTAAAAACCAGCATGGCCAAGAAAAGAACGGATTTGTTTCACAGATTTGGATGGAGGAAGATTAGAAATAAGATCAACTTTTGCTTTATCTACCTCAATACCCCTTTTGGACACAATGTGTCCCAAGACTATACCCTCTTGAACCATGAAATGGCTATTTTCCCAACTTAGATTAGATTGGTCTCCTTACATCTTTTTAGAACCAGTGCTAAATTATTGAGACAATCATCGAATGAGGGGCCAAAAATTGAAAAATCGTCCATGAATACCTCCAAAAATTTTTCTACCATGTCAGAAAAAATTGCCATCATGCATCGTTGAAATGTCACGGGTGCATTGCAGAGTCCAAATGGCATTCTTCTATATGCAAATGTCCCAAATGGACATGTGAAAGTGGTTTTCTCTTGATCATCGGGATACAAGGCCACTTGGTTATATCCAGAATAACCATCTAAGAAACAGTAGAAATCTTGACCGGCTAACCTTTCCAATATTTGGTCAATAAAGGGCAAAGAAAAATGGTCCTTCCTAGTCATGGAGTTTAACTTCCTGTAGACAATGCAAACACGCCAGCTAGTGGTCGTGCGTGTGGGCATCAACTCTCCTTCTGCATTTTCAACCACAGTGATGCCTGACTTCTTTGGTACTACTTGAGTCGGACTCACCCAGTTGCTATCAGAGATAGGGTAAATGATTCCGGCATCTAGCAACTTTACTACTTCTTTTTTGACCACCTCTTTCATGTTAGGGTTAAGTCTCCTTTGCATTTCATTGGTCGGTTTTGCATCTTCTTCTAGGTGAATGCGATGCATGCAAATGGATGGGTCAATCCCCTTTAGATCAGTTACGGACCATCCAATTGCATGTTTGTGTTCTCCGAGTACACTCAAAAGTTGACTCTCCTGTTTGTCAGACAGGTCAGCCGCGATGATTACAGGTAGGATATCTTCGGATCCTAGAAATGCATACTTAAGGGTTACCGAAAGTGGCTTTAACTCAAGTTTGGGAGGAGACTCGATGGAAGGGCACTGTGGCGTACTAGAAAGGGTAGGAAGAGGTTCATATCGGATACGCCAAGGATGAGAATTTATGGGAGACAGATTGTCAAGTAGGACATTGACTTCTTCTATGACCTTGTTTAAATCAAAATTATCAATGTCAAAATGGGCTAAACATGCTTCCAAAGGGTCGTCTGCCAGAATGTAGGGAAGGGCTTCCTCTACAAGATCGTCCATTTTGTCTACTAGGAAGCACTCATCTTCCCTTGCAGGTTGATCAGAGGCATGGAATATATTTAGTTTGACTTTCATGTTCCCAAAAGATATATCCATCACCCCAGTTCTACAGTTAATACATGCATTGGCTGTAGCTAATAAGGAACGACCAAGAATTATAGGGATCTGTTTCTTAAGGTTCGGCACAGGTTCCATATCAAGGACGATGAAATCAATTGGAAAATAAAATTTATCTACCTTGACTAGGACATCTTCAATTGTTCCTCGTGGTATTTTAACAGATCGATCAGCCAATTGCAGGAACACCGAAGTAGGCTTTAATTCACCTAATCCGAACTTCTCGTAGACTGAATAAGGAAGGAGGTTAACACTTGCCCCTAAATCTAATAGTGCACGATCAATCGAATTGTCTCCTACCACACAAGAGATGGTAGGTGCATCAGGATCCTTGAACTTAGGAGGGGTTTTATGCTGGAGGATGGAGCTCACTTGTTCAGTTAGGAAGACCTTTTTAGGCACATGTGTCCTAGATTTTCGTTTCTGAGTACAAAGGTCTTTGAGAAATTTGGCATACGATGGAACTTGTTTTATGGCATCAAAGGAGAGGGAGGTTGATTTTGACTTGTTTGAATACCTCCATTATTTCTTCCAACGAAGTTCCTTTCTCGCCAACGGAAGAAGGTGCATTCAGACACTGAGAGAAAGGAGCCTTTGGTGTAAAAAGTGTGGTCGATACTGGACAAGATGGAGACAAGAAAGTGTTTGGATTCTTGTTAGGCACAGTCATACTCTTGTCTTCATTTTTCTTATGTTCTTTTTCTCCAACCTTATTGTCCACTACACGTCCGCTTCTTGAAGTAGTCATGGCATTAGCTTGTTCATGGTGAACATCATTCGGGTGAGTCTCTTGAGCCATGTATTGCCCTCTCGGGTTACTCACTGGTTGGCTTGGAAGCTTGCCTTCCTCTCTTTTATTTAGTGCACTCGCTAGCTGCCCTAGCTGGGTTTCTAATTTGGAATGGACTGGGTATGGGAGTGCAACAGTTGTGTATTGGCTTCGAGTTCTTGAAGCGCAGTCAAAACTTTTTACTCAAAAGCCATATCCCTTTGGGGTGCTGGAGGAGGGACATGTTGAAATTGTGAATAGTGAGTAGGAGGACGGTTTGGATGAACATTCTGGAATGGTTGAAAGTTTTGGAAATAAGGTTGGAAGTATTGGGAGTCTGGTGCTTCCAAGAGAAATTCGGATGGTTGCACCATCCTGGATTGTAAGTGGTAGAATATGGATCACTACCGGGTCGGGATTGTGTCTGGGCAGTATTTACTTGTTCTTGCACAAATTCAGGGAATTGAGCTGCCAAAGGGCATTCATGAATAGGGTGAGACAGGCTAGAACAAAGAACACAAACTTGTGCTTGGAGAAAGTTTGGAAGCTGTTCTCTAGACATTAGCTGGTCGAACTTGCGGGATAGTGCATCTACTTTGTCAGATAGACCTACGGACTGGCTAACTTCATATATGGTTCCTTTTCTTTGAGAACTCGGGGGTGCTTGACGAGCGGAGGAGGCATGGTGGAGGGAATTTTTATTAAGGTTTTCAAACAATTGCCATGCCTCATAGTCACTTTTAAGCATGAAAGTTCCCCCGCATGCGGCATCGATCATCTGACGGTTTCGTTTAGTCAATCCATCATAGAAATATTGCACTAGCTGCCATTTAGGTATTTGATGATGCGGGCATTTTCGGAATAAATCTCTAAATTTTTTTCAAGTTTCATGAAATTCTTTCCCGTCAGATTGGGAGAAGCTCGTGATAGCACGCCTAAATTGGTTTGTTCTTCCTATGGAAAAATATTTTTTTAGAAATTCATGTTGCATTTGGGCCCATGAAAGAATGGAATTGGCTTCTAATGAATGGAGCCACTGCTTAGCTCTATCCTTAAGAGAAAAAGGGAATAGCCTAAGTTTCAGAGCATCGTCAGTGAAGTTCTGAATTTTGACAGTGGTACAGATCTCAAGGAACTCATCTAAATGTTTGTATGGGTCTTCATTGTTGAGTCCATAAAAAGAGGAAGCATTTGGATGACACTAGACTTAATTTCAAACTGTACAGCAGCAGTGGTATCAGGTAGTCGAATACAAGATGGAGAGGTATAAATGGAAGGAGTAAAGTACTCCTTTAACCGTTTCGGTTGTTCTTCAACCATCTCGACAAGTGGTGTAGATCCTATGGTTCTATAGGTGCGGATTTCAGCTCGAAGGGCCCTAATAGAACGCTCTATTTCAGAATCAAAAGGTACTAATTTAGGAGATCTAGAACGACACCCTAGCATACACTAAAGCTTGTTGGATCAGTCAATACAGTCAAGCATGCACTAAAGGAAAAACAAATCAAATCCTTGTGTTTACCCTAAAATCACTAGACAGCTCCTAACTGGTTTGAAGAGGGAACCTAAGCCTCCAATCCAGTCTAATGAACTGAGTTGACCAGGTAAGCTCCCAAGTAAGTGGGGGGTCACGATGCATTGCAAAGGTCCCACTTAAAAACCACTTGCCTCGAACAGATGAACTGTCTCCCTTGGGACAAAGCTTGCCTAGACATCAACTGAGCCACAGAGCGAAATTGGTGCAACTTTCGGTGATCTTCGTCCTATTAAGCTCGAATGTCCCTCGGGGCCAACGTCTAATTGATTTTAATTAAAGTGATAGCTATGTGAGAATTGATTCACCTAATTTGGGCAAGAATCTGGTGATGAAATTCAGTTCTTATCTTGTTGGGGTGATTGCCCTTACTATGTGCGGATTAATTGGTGTATGTGTATCAAGCATGCATTCACACTTTTGCTGAAATTAAAATCAAACAATCACCACAAAATTTTAAGCAAACTAGAAATCAATTTAAATAAGCAAGGTTCAGATGTTACCAAAGAAATTTTCTCAGCAATTTTTTAAAGCAAACCTCTACAGCATTCCTTTTCCAGTAGTTCCCTTTTTGATCGTCCCAAACTTCCTCTTTGATTCCTGAATAAAAGAAAATTCAAAAATTAGTAAGAGAGAAAAAAATAAGTAAAGTAACAAAAATAGAAAATATTTTTATTTTCTTTTAGATATATATATGTATATATTTTCTTTTTAAAGAGTTTTTTTTCTTTTTTTGATATATGAAAAGAGAAATAACTATACTAACAATCCCGGCAACGGCGCCAAAAATTGATAGTCAACTTTAAAGACCACGCAATAGCACGTATCTGGTAGGATAGTGATTACGAATATTGATCCACAGAAATTGGGGTACAGTTGTTTTTCTTAAAAATAAAAATATTTAAAAGAAAGAGTTTGTGAAGAAAATTAAACTAAGTAATTTAATAAAAAATACAATTATAATGTTATCAGTTTGAGGGATCCTAGGGCAAGGAATTCACCATTAACATCGGAATAAGGGTTATTTGTATTTCAATTTATTCTTGGATTAACATGCAAATTGGCTACAAGCCTAATAAGCATTCAAATAAAAAATTCACTAAAGTAATTTAGGAACATCCATCTTCGGTCAGCATGAAATGTCTACCCTAAACTAATGTGGCAGGACACTACCTCTTCCCTAAGCATGGGTAATCTTCTATTAACTTAGTGATCATGAAGAATAGTTGTATAAACGTCATATTTAAAGTCATAGAAATTAAATATGAGATGAAATAAAATATTCATTAAGAACAAAATAAGGTTTATACAACTCCAAGAATATAAAATTAAATACATAAAATCCGTGTCCCTTTGTTAGGGCTGCATCCAGCCCTAGAG
Source organism: Phoenix dactylifera (assembly GCF_051530095.1). Lineage (NCBI taxonomy): Eukaryota > Viridiplantae > Streptophyta > Magnoliopsida > Arecales > Arecaceae > Phoenix > Phoenix dactylifera. The sequence continues at coordinate 16,731,321 of NC_143195.1, forward strand.
AAGATTAGCCTTCCATGAAGAGTTGAACAGCTGCACGGCAGGGGAACTTCATGATGATTGGCTCCTTCCACCTTTCTCCCTTTCCTGGGTCCTTCCTTCTCTAGCAATTGATTATTTCTCCCTTTTGGGAAGTCATTCCCAAAAAGACTCAAAGTATTCTCTCCCTTCTTTTACCTCTGTGAGAACTCCGCCTGAAAGAAGATGGAACCAAACCAAAGTGCCTTCCCTTGTTGCATGTCTGGGTTTTTATAGGCTGCAACCTCTCTCTCTTCTTCCTTGTTTCACGTCGCGATAAGGAGGGATTGAAGCGGGATGAGGCTGAGAAATTTCTGCTTAATCTCCGGACGCGTTGGGCCGTTGTGGATGCAAAGGATGAGAACAAATGCGTCAAGGCTGGATTCGGGCGGTGGATGGGTGCTGCTATTAATCCAGATGCTGGGAGGAAGTTGGGGATCTGGCTGAAAGAATCATCACGAATCATGGGATCCGACCTTGGAGGCTATCCACGAGTGCTGAGATTGAAGCTTATCCGGCTGGGAGTGATAGTCAACTTTAAAGGCCACGCAATAGCAAGGAAATTTGTTTTCTTATCCGGCTGGTAGGATAGTGATTACGGGTATCGATCCACAGGGATTGGGGTACAGTTGTTTTCTTTAAAGTATTTGAAAAAGGAAATTTGTGAAGAAAATTAAACTAAGGAATTTAATAAAAATGCAATTGAAGTGATATCAGTGTGAGGGGACCTAGGGCAAGAAATTCACCACTAATATCGGAACAAGGGTTATTTGTATTTTAATTTGTTCTTGGATTAATATGCAAATTGGCTACAAGCCTAATAAGCACTCGAATAAAATTTCACAAAAGTAATTTAGGCATAATCCATCTTTAGTTAGCATGAAATGTCTACCTTAATCTAAGGTGACAGCACATCGCATCTTCCTTAAGCATGGACTATCTTATATTTACTTAGTGATCATGAAGAACAATTGTATAAACATGATATTTAAAATCACTGAATTCAAATATGGAATTAAAAAAATATTCATTAAGATCAAAGAAGTTTATACAATTCCAAGAACATAAATTAAAAATACAAAACCCTTGGCCCTTTGTTAGGGCTGCATCCGGCCCTAGAGAGGAGATCAAGCTTCCATGTAGTGGTGGACGACAGTAGCGGCACAGCAACGGGCTTCCATCACGATCGGCTTCCTCTGCCTCAGCACTTCATTTTTTTATATGGGAATTCCCGAAATGCCCAAACTATTATCTCTCTAATGCACTATATGGGAAGTCACCTAAGAAGCCATGGAACCGAACCCCTCCGCCTCCATGGGATCCGTCTCCTCCTTTTATTTCCGTGGGACTTGGCCTGTGAAGGGCTTAAGGATTGATCGGGTGAGAAAGAAAGGAACGGAAGAGAAGAAGAATGCCCCCTCCTTCACATCTGGTTCCCTTTTATAGGTTGTCGGCTCCTCTTATCTCATCACGTCGTGGGAAGATAAGAGCCAAGAAACTGACACGGGTGAGACGCGTAGATGATTTGATTCGGGCGCTGGAAGCAAAGGTTGCTTGATCTGATCCTCACGGGCACTTCGGAATCCACTGATGCTCGAAATGAAGCTCCCAGTTCTATTTCCGTGAAGTCTAGGAAGTGATGAGCTGCTGCCGTTTCACGGCAGAGGAGATGCGTATCAGATTTGTTGGGAGCGAACGGAAGAAAAAATGGCACGGGATGCTAAGATTTGGTTGGTTGGCTTGATTCAGAAGAGGTGATCCAAGAGATAGTCTATGGAATCAGTCTAAAATGATGGGAGGAAGTTGGGACCCGTTGGATTCATCATGGTTGGGTGGATAGGCTGGCACTCTGTTTGAAACAAGGGATACGTGAGTGGACATGATCCAGAGAAGAATATCATGGGAAAAACGTTGGGATGCTTGACGAGCGAGATGAAGACTGGATCAACATGACGTGAGGCTGGATATGGCACGGGATGCGGAAGAAGCTAGGATCCGGTTCTAACATGTGAAGCTTGGGAATCTAGTTGGGATAAAGATTGGTTGGTTTGGGAGGAAGTTTGGATTCAGCTGGGTCTTGGTTCCGAACGGGAGAAGATCACGAACGGGATGTGGGCTGCGGAAGACATGGATCATGCACGCGTGAGCTTCTTCCGTGATGCTCGGCATGACTGGAAAACAGGGAATTCGGATGATGGTTGAGAGGAAACCGTGGACTAAGTTGGGATGCTCATGGGATAAGGATGAGAAGAGATGGAGTCAATCCGGAAGTTGGGAGGAAGGAACTCGTGATGAGCGTGATTCGGAATGGGATACGGCTGGGAGCTTATGGGAACTGTCCGTGAAGAAAGGGAATGGTTGGATAGTTGGGATCTCTGTTCTTCCATGGCGGATGCAGGGGATTGGAGTTTATCCGAGTTGTATTTGGATGTGGAGATCACATGGGATCCGGCTTTGGGATATGGATTAACGGGATGAAGGTTGGGATTCATCACAGATGGATGCAGTTCTAGTCTTTGGGAATGGGAGGGAAGGAATGACGTGGAGGATGATGGTGTTCTTTGTTCCAACGCATGGGAAAAACAATGGGTTTGAGAGGAGTTGGGTGATGCAAGATGAATGGCTGAGATGGGATGAGCTTTGGGATCTGTGCAACTAAGATAGTATGCTTTGAGATCTAAGAAATAAATAATTGAAGGGATTTTATTGTTTTTGAGATTAAAATTGGATCATGTGGAAAAAGAGTTGGAACGAGTGGGAAGAAAATTAGGTAACTGAATCAGAGGGTCTTGATTTGCAGGGTGCATGCGATTTAGGTTCAGAGATCATCCTAAATCAATTCGACTTGACCTGCATCCATTAGACTCAACCAATAATAAAAAGAATCAAAATTGAATAATTTATTTAAAATGAAATGATGAAGGAAAACACATTTTTTTAGTTAAATTTATAAAATATGTGAATTAAAATAATGATAAGTGCTATGAATAAGATATTAGTTTATGCATTATTTAGCACTTATCAGGGAGCAGATCTTTGCATGCGGAAGGATGGAGTTGATCCAGAATGAGAAGAAATCCGGGAGTTTGGAAGAAGATTGTGGGGATCTCGGTCATGATCGGGAAGAGATCTGTGCTATCTATGGGAGACTCGGACGAAATGCTGGGAGGAAGTTGTTCCGAAATAGGGGAAGACGTTGTTGAAGCTTAGAATCGGTGGATACGGTTGATAACAGGGAGATGTGAGTCTAGTTGGGATTGGTCGGTTTGGGATGTAGGGGCTTCGGCTAAGAGGAATCCGGAAGAATGAAGCTTGGGAACGGAAAAAAGAACTCTTCCGTGATGCTCGGCATGGCTGGAAAACAGGGGATGAAGCTAGGAGTCATCTGTGGAAGGAGGAAAAGCTAGAGATAGAGCTAATCTAAATGCTATCCATGGAATTCTCGGACGCGGAGGAGATCTGGGATGTTGCGAGATGCTTTGAAAGGAGCTGGGAAAGATGTGGATTGGCTCACGGAAAGCTGGAACGTGGAGACTGTTGTGAAGATACGATGGGAAGAGGATAAGCTCTGTTCTCAGGGTTGATCTGATCTCCCGTTGGGAAGATAAGCTGGGAAGAGACCATGGATGTTGAGGGAATCTCGGACGGCTGGAACAAGCGTGGGCGAGCTGCTGGTATTCGTCCCGTGAATAATGGAAGGAAGCCATCGGAAGGATGCTTGATTTGATTCGCTGGGATTGGCTGGGAAGATGGAATTAATCCTATTTGGCTGGGAACATGGTTGGAGTGTGGACTTGTTTTGTTCTTTGGACATGGGAGTGAAAGATTTAAGGAGGAAGAGAATCACGGAGAAGCAGGGAATTCGGTCCATATTTGGTTTTAAATGTATGTCGTGAATGCAGGGAAGCTGGGATGAATGGCTGAATCAAAATCTGAGAGGATCTAATTTGCAGGGTGCGTGCGATTTGGGTTCAGAAATTAATGAATTTGACTTGACCTGCATACATTAGATAAAAATAATCAAACTTGAATTATTTCTAATTAAAATGCAATGATGAAGGGGAATGAATTTTCTTATGTTTAAATTTAAAATATATGCGTAAAAATAATGATAAGTGCTATGAGTAAGATATTAATTCATGCATTATTTATTACTTATCATACACGCATAGAAGTTTCTATGTTGATCAAATGGCTGATTAATGATTAAAAATCATTCAAGGGTAATTTAGTCAATTCAATTGACAAATTATCCTAAGCAAAAGTTGCATTAAAATAATTATTGAATTATTGGAGGGTTAATTAGCAATTGGATTACTAATAAATTTAATTTGATTGAATTATTGGACTTTAATTAAGCCAAATTGAATTAGATTCAATTTGGGCTAAATTAGGGTTTGACTTAATTCGATCGGGTTCGACTTGAGCCGATTGGGCATAACCTAATTGATCTGACTTGATCCAATTGGATTGGGATTGACTCTAGTCAATTAAGAGTCATTATTATGAAGAATTAAGTGAAATTAATTGCAATTGGATTGCAATTTGGCTGATTTAATGAGCCAAATCAAATTGAATTTGATCCAAATTAATTTGGGTTCATGATTGGGTCAATTTGATTAAACCAAGGTTTGTGCGAATTTTAAAGACCACATGTCGTCGTAGGATGAATATGACTTGAGTCATATTCACACTATGCGGACTTTAAAGTCTCCATGGCGTCGTAGGATGCATGTTCCTAAATCAATTAATTCTTCTAATGAGATTAGGAATCCTAATGTTATTAGAAAATTAATTAATTGATTAAGTAGACACATGTCATGCATCTATGAGCACAAGGATTGGACACTTGGCATTAATTCAAGGGTGGGTTATAGTCCCATACTCCTAATAAGATTAGGAGAAGCCCTAAACCCAATCTATAAAGGGGTAGCAAGAGAGACATTATGAATGAAATTCTCTCCTCTTCATCTCCACGCCAAGGGTTTAGTGATTATGATTTTTTTTAAGAACTTAAAGTTCTGAAAAATTTAGAAAAGGGTCACTTCATTACTTCTCCTCTTCTCCTTCTTCATCTTCTTCCTTCATCTCATAAGATTAATCAAAGGTTGATTGATTTTAGGAAGAACAAAATCAGCCACAGTAGGGTTCCGCGCAAGCTAGCACTTCCGCAGGATCAGATCAACCCGGAGCTTCGCATGGATCATCCGTAGAGGCCTGATAGTCAACTTTAAAGACCACGCAATAGCACGTATCTGGTAGGATAGTGATTACGGATATCGATCCATAGGGACTGGGATACAGTTGTGTTCTTAAAAAAAATATTTAAAAAGAAAGTTTGTGAAGACTATTAAACTAAATAATTTAAGAGAAATGTAATTAAAAATGATATCAGTTGAGAGAACCTAGGACAAGAAATTCACCACGATCATCGAAACAAGGGTTATTTGTAATTTATTTCATTCTTGGATTATTATGCAAATTGGCTACAAGCCTAATAAGCATTCGAATAAAATTTCACAAAAGTAATTTAGGCATAATCCATCTTTAGTTAGCATGAAATGTCTACCCTAATCTAAGGTGGCAGCACATCGCATCTTCTTTAAGCATGAACTATCTTATTTTTACTTCAATGATCATAAAAAACTTTTGTATAGACTTCATACTTAAAATCACAGAATTTAAGCATGAGGTAAAAGGATATTTATTAAGAACAAGAATATCTATACAATTTCAAGAACATGAAATTAAATAAACAAAAACCCGTGTCCCTTTGTTAGGGCTGCATCCAGCCTTGGAGAAGAGCTTAGGCTTCCATGCAGTGGTGGACGGCAGCAGCAGCACAGCAGCGGGCTCCCATCTCTTTCTTCATTATTTCTTCCTTTGGGAAATATTTCCAAAATACTCAAACTCTTCTCCCTCCTGGAATCTCTGTGGGAACTTGGCATGTGAAGAGAAGAGCTGGGATCAACCCCCGATGGGGGAAGAAGGAATGGGAGCAGTCCCCGGTGGGGAAGAAGGAATGCCCCACTCTGATCAAAGTCTTCCCTTTATATAGGCAGCCCATCTTCCTCTCTCTCTTCCTTGTGGCTATTCCGAATGGGTGGATAATGCTGTGGAGGCTTTATCTCTTCCGCAGATGGTGGATAGATGCTGCTCGTTGGAGGAAATCTGGGAAGTTCATTAGCTTGATCCGAAGAAGAGGATGATGTGGAGGACTCTGTTCCGCTTGGGAGAATGGTTTGAACGGCTGAAGCTGAGGATGATGAAGCCAAATCGTGGATAAAGCAGGGAATTGGCTGAAAACAGAGATTATGTTTACGGCTGGGAGGAAATTGTTGCTCACGAATTTTGCTGGGATGAATCAAGGGGAGTTTGGATTCGGCTGAGATTGGTTTCGAAACAGGGGAAGGCTGTGACAGATGTGGACGACGGAATCAATCCGAACGGCTAGAATGCTGCGGATGTGGAGCAGGGAATATGATGCGTGGAATCATCCGTTGATAGGCTGGGAGATGATCCGAAAGAAGGGGAACTCATCCTCCGATCCTTGAAGATGTTGAATCCTGGCTAGCCGTGAGATAAGAATGGAGTTGCACGGGATAAGGATGAAGTCGGAACAGGGGAGCTGGGACGGGTTGGATTTCATGGGCGATGAAGTCTATCCGAATGGGAGAAATGCCGTGAAACTTGGGATGCACATGAAAATGCTACTTAATCCAATCCGCGGCTGAAGTAGGGGAAGATGTGGATACTGTTAGAAGTATGCCCTAGAAGCCAATTTGGCTGATGCATTATTTTATTCTGGGACATAAATTTGTACTTGACCTTATTATGAATTTATTAAGTTGGGCATTCTTTTCATTCATGTTCTTATGTGTCCATGAATCGTCCAAGGAATTAATAAGATGATGACGCATATTCTCAAGAGTTGAAAATTTGAGCCATGTGTCATTAGTGATTAATTTCTAAATGCTCTTGATCAATGGATCATCACGAGGACGGTGATCAATCCGATGAGATTAGTGCACAGATCGCTTTCCTTATGAATGGACGAGACTCGAGTACACAGTGTAGGGACATTGAAGTGATAGTGCAGGTGCTTGTTAGAGAACAAAGGTACTGAGCATGACTAAGACAAGAAGTCATTTGGATGTCTATCCACTCGTCAGTGACTTGCTTGATGTTGCAGTAGTATGACTGGTCCTTTAACCTGCGGTGCTTCGGCTACTCACAATGAGGTTATTATAGTTTGACTGCACATATACATGGTCTCTAGACATATGGGTCCATGCAGTGTAAATTGGCTGCAGTAGGTTCACTGTAGGAGTAGGTGCTAGAAAACCCCGATCATGCCGCTGAGATTTAAAAAAATTCAGATGCAGCGGAAGAGGCATGCGCGGGATCAACCGTTCATCGCATGAACGTTGTTCAAAAACCGTTCGTAGATAGATAAGGATTAAAAACTTTTAAAACCTTTAGAAGATCAGATCTTCACCTTGTGCGGGTAGATGATTACCGCAAACTGAAGTTCATGGTTTAGGATGAAGGTTCGCTTGAAGCCGTTCAAGTGCCCGGCCTCTACGGGTATCCACACGAAGCAGAGGACCAATCCAAGCTTTCTATCTCCCCGGGGTGCTAGCTCCCTTGCAGAGATAACTTTTGATGGCTGATCTCCTCTCTTTCAATCAACCCTTGATTGTGCTTGAGAGGAGGAAGAAGAAGGATGAAGAGAGGAAGAAGATCAAAGCCCCTGCAGCCTTCTTTCTTTTCCTTGCGTTGGAAGGGAGAAGGGAGGAGGAAGAGGCCACCAAACAATCTTCCCTTGCTTTCCTTTGCTTGCGGCTGAAGATGGAGAAGGGAGAGGGAGGCCACGGCTGCAAGGAGGAGAGCATCACATGCATTAGGGCATCAGCCCCCTTTCACCTCCTTATAAAGCATCTGGGCTCCTACAAGTTAGGAGCCCTAGACTTTTTTCCAAGAGGGGCGCCGGCCCCTCTTGTGTTGCCACACCAATGAAGCAAAGGAGGAGGGGCTTGAGCCCCTCCTTCTTGTGTTGCCCTAATCCTCATCTAATGAGGATTGGGAGCCCCTAATGTGGTTTAGCCCTAATCCAATTAGGGTTTAACCAAATCATGAATCAATTGGGTTCAATCTATACTAGTCCTAATCCAATTAGAACTTGAGTGAACCATGACTCAATTGAACTCTTCAATCCTAACCCAATTAGGAGTCATATTGATTCATTAGATTAATAATTAATTAGGACTTAAGAAACCCTAATCAAATTAGGACTTATTTAATTTTAGTCCTAATCCAATTAGGACTCTAATTTGAATCCGAAGTCCTAATCCGATTAGGACTCTAGGAATCCTACTCCAAGTAGGAATCCAATTTTAATTCAAAACTCCTAATCTAATTAGGATTGTAGAAATCCTATTCCAAGTAGGAATCCCAGTCCTACTCCAACTAGGATTCCCAGTCCTAATCCAATTAGGACTCTAGGAATCCTACTCGAAGTAGGATTTGTGTTTAAGTCTGTTGCCCAAGGTGACAACCCAAGAGGGGGGGGGTGAATTGGGTCTTTTAAAACCTTTTAAACTACTTCTAATCTTTTAGATTAATTATGCTAAGTTGTATGGATGCTTAGTGAAGCTTAACCTTAGCAAGAGTATGATTCTAATCTAATCAACTATTAAGCAGTGGGTTCAATAAAAGATTAGTCTAATTTTGCCCTAGTATGCTATTCAATTTAATGATTGAGTAAATTGATTATGCTTGCAACTAAAGGATGCACGAAGAAGAGTTAAGCAAGCTTAATATCTAAGTAAGTGAGTGAGGAGGTCAGTCAACAAAGAGCATCACAAACACAACAAAAATATAGTGGTTCGGTGCACCCCAGCACCTACATCCACTCCCCAAGACCTCTTGGGAATTTCACTATAATCCTACCGATTACAGCCGGTTGTTTTACAAGCTCACAACCCAACTTGTTGTTTTACGAGCGCACAACGAACTCGGTCGGTTTTTCCAGGCTCACCGACTAGAACCACTCCGATTGTTTTCCCGGGCTCACAATCAAACCCTTACACGTTGGTTTTACCCTCGGCTCACCAACAAACCTAAACCCCGTTGGTTTTCCCTTTGGCTCACCAACAAACCTTACACCGTTGGTTTTCCCTTTGGCTCACCAACAAACCTTTACCCCTTGATTCAATCCCGTGATTGAATCAAGTTACAAGATATTATAACAAAGTTTAAGATAAATCAAAGCTTCTTAAACAAGCAAATATAACACTATAAGCAAATAGAGTAAAGTGAAGTCCTCAAACGAGTTTGGAAGATGAAGGAGCTCGACTTCTTCTTTACTTGACCCTCTTCTGATTTGGCACGAAGTGGAGGATCACTGAGGCAGCACACGGATGGAGAGGAAGCTTTGGGATTCACTTGGATGCTCTTCTTCCCTCTATTTCACTTTGAATGGCCCTTTTGTGCTTTTGGGAGATTTCCCTTGTAATCTGTTTGGAATCTCTTCCCTAAAAGTTCTCTCCCACTTCCATGCCTTCTCCCCTAGCTCTCTTCTTGTTTTTATAGCTTTAGATGGCGTGGAAACAAGAATATAGCCGTTAGAGACAAGAAAAAGAGCCGTTGGACACAGTCTGCATTTCCTGACAATGTTACCGTTGGGATCGGAGTCGACTCGCGCGATCAGGAGTCGACTCGCCTGTTGCAGGAGTCGGCTCGTGCTTTACTGGAGACGACTCGGCTACTGTTCCAAATTTGAATTAAAGTGCATGCCTTGACTGGGAGTCGACTCGACTTAACCCGGAGTCGACTCGCCAACATCTGGAGCTGACTTGGCATCTTCGGAGTCGGCTCATCCCATGAATCCAGAGGACATACTTTCTGATTTTCTTCCTCGAGTCGACTCGGATTCTCTTGGAGTCGACTCGGCTCTCAGAGCCCGAAAACTGATCCTCTGCATTTTTGGGGTCGCGCTGCCTTGGAGTCGACTCGAACTGTCTGGGAGTCGACTCGAATCTCAGAGGCAGTAACTTGGTTTTCTGTCTGTTGATGGTCGCGGAGTCTCGGAGTCGACTCGTGCAATGCGGGAGTCGACTCGAATCTCAGAGTCCCAAAAATGCTCTCTGACTTTTTCCTTGTGTTCCGCTGAGAGTCGACTCTTGCTTTCTTTGGAGTCGACCTACCAACCATCGGAGTCGACTCGCGTTCCACTGGAGTCGACTCGAATCTCAGACCCGAAAACTGCTCTCTGACTTTTCTGCCTGTGACTCCTAGGAGTCGACTCATACTTCTCCGGAGTCGACTCATACTTCTCCGGAGTCGACTCGAATTCCACTGGAGTCGACTCGAAGACTGTTCTTTTGAATTTTTCTTTTGATTTTACTCCTCCAATTTGAATCCTTTGAACTTTAAACTTTGGGCCAATAAATTGTAGCTTTCTTCCAACTTGAGAGCTTTGGAGGCCTTCTTGTGTTCTCCCAACTTGCTATGTTCCTTGCAAAATAAATATCTTTCTCCTTGCAACATAAGCATTAGTATCTATACTTCAAGGTTTTGTGATCATCAAAATCAATTTATGAATCAATCTTTGGGTCATCAATCTCCCCCTTTTTGATGATGACAAAACTTGGAGTATATGCAATATAAAAGATATTGATTTCTAGAAGTAATACATAGCTAAGTTGCATGAAGTAGAAAACATATATATTTAAAAACATACTTCATGATAATGCTTTAGATTTAATCAGCTTAACACAATCAACATATTTAAATTTTAAGCTGATTTGTATTCAATTCAAAGTAATAAAGCATTCTGAGTATATAGCATATACTTAGATATTTCTCCCCCTTTTTGACAACATCAAAAAGATAGTGAAACATTAAGTACACAGATCAGAGCAGAACACATCGAGTGTGAATTCAAGAGGTTTTTTTTTTAATTTGATACCACAGATAGTTTTCTAATCAAGTGTAGGTGGAATCTTCCTTAGGTTAATTCAAGAAGTACCACAAATGATAGTCAAGGAAAAATATGAGTGGAAATCTAACCTCTCTTCACTAAGTATGAAAGCTTGTTCATTTAAGACCTTTTGCCCAATCTATTAAGTATTTTATCAACATGAGAGCAATTTCATTAATTTTCAGAGTAAAAGATCAAAACTTATATATTTGGAAAAACATATCATCATGTTGGATCATTAATTCTTAATGACTTCAAAGTTCTTTTATGATAATAAGAGCATTGGGGGCACAAATACTAAAATATGAGTTTATGCAATTTTTGATACATCTTTGAGCTCTTTTAAAGACTTTCTTTTATTCCTTTAGAAAATAAGCACAATTTGATACATAAAATAATGAATTGGCACAAAATAGAAGTTCTAAAGAGCAAGCCAATTAAAACTCATTAGTGAGGTTCAAAATAGATTTTCTAAGAGATACTCAAGAAAATTTAATACATTGTTCTCCCCCTGTTTTATTAAATTAGAGGCTCTTAAGATTTGTAATTTGGTTCATGAGTGATGCATAAGATATACTAACCAAATAACACGCCTCAAGGTGTATCATAAAGATTTTCAGATTTAAATTTCAGATGATACATATTGGAGAGTATTAGGATCACTTTTCATTTAGTATTCTTTCCCTCTCCTATAGATTCATGTAATTAAGTTCCATAAGACCTCTCCTTCTGAAATTTTCTTTCTCCCCCTCAATTGATCATTCCATTTAAGAGTTTAGAATCCTAAGATAATGTTCAACAAAATTGTCAATCTCAAAAATATATTTTCTATAAGTTTCAGCTTATTTTCATAAGACTCAAGGTTTGAGATAAGACAACCTTTATAGAACTCATCTTAAGGTAATTAAAGCATGTCTTGCAATATAAGGAGGTTCATCAAAATCAATCCATAAAATTCAAAGCATGCATCAAAATAAAGTGTCTTTGGGATAGGATACTGAATATCTAAAGCTCCCCCTCAAAAGATGCATTCTTCTTTAATCATTTTAAATTGTTGAATTTCAGATTATAGTGATAAACATGAATAACACTGAAATCCTGTAATATCGAGAATGTAGAGTAATCTAGTATTATTCCAAAATTTGTAGTAATTACTCTTTCTAATCCTTTACGAACAAGTTATGCTTTCTCTTAATCTTAGTGAAAATGTATAGAAATATCAATCAGAAAATGATTCATTAGAAGCTTAGTTTCTTTCAACCGCATTTACATTTTCTTTCTTTTAGAATCATTTGAGTGAGCTGAAATATTTCTTGCTTTAAGATCATTCACTCTATTGATAGAAGTGTTTAATAATGTAGGGGAGAAAAACATATAGATGATTATTGAAATATATATATTTTTAGAACTCAATTTCTTAATCATAGTTTTTCACCAATGTATTCATGAAACACAATAAATCTTTTTAATATCAAAATAAAATCATATATTTAGAAATTTTTGTTTGCAATCAAGATCATCGAAAAACACATCATTTGGACCAATATTAGTACACTTTGAAGATAAGAAATGATATGTTTCGGATGCGTATCGGAGCAATCAAAATAAATTCTGTTTTTCTTACATTAACATTTTATTTAGTAATCATATGGAGTTTAAGCTTTTATACAAAATCAAATTCTGAATTTCATAAAGATTTTCAATAGAGGCTTTTTAAGTCATAGTTTGAGATATGTATCTTTCACATTGTGGCTCATCTTAAATTATTACAAAATAAGGATATTTTAACAAGTATTAGAACATTATGTATCAAAGTTAGGCAATTAGAAAGATAGATCAAAATCAATTTATTTTTCCTAAATAGAGATACTCTTCTCTTCTCCTTTCTACAATTTTATTCGACTTTCAGATTTTAGAGATGATTATGAATGACAAATCTGAAATTTCTTTTCAATAGAACCAAACAAAAGATGTTATGTAGCAATTCAAACATTCAAACAAATTGTCCAAGGATGAAGCATTACAAAACATTGAGAATCAATAAATCAAGACATCATACCATATGCAAAATATACCATGTGTTAAGTCATGCATTAAAATACTAAGTACAAGAATGTCAAGGATCAAAATCAATTCTTTTCAAATAAACTCCCCCTATTTATATATAATCTTGCACTGAGTTCATCCTTAAAGTATGTTTTCAAGTGTTTAAAAAATTGACTTGATTCTTCTTATATACTTTTATTAACTTTGTCTTTCATTTTTACTTTCTTATGCTCTATACTCTATTTGCTCCCTATCCGGTGGAGTTGGGAAGGGGCACGAGGTACTACCACTAGCCTCCCTCTTGTGCCGTCCCTAATATGCCCTACACCGAATAGTTGGGTCAAATAGTGCCGGGTACTACCACTAGCCTCCCCATTGGCACCATCCCTATGATGAGCAATATAGAAGGATTAAAATGTTTGCTTCGAATTCTCCCTGTTTAAGTGTAATTAATTATGGATTTTATCCCTTCCAAATGTGCCAAATATATTATGCTTGTTTTACTTTTCCTTAAGATTGGAGTATTTGCCTTTGCTTAGATTCTACACCTCTTGAATAATATTCATTTTCTTTTCTTTATCTCTCTCTCTCTTTTTGTTGTTCTCAAGTAATTTACATGAAAGAGCAGAATAAAGAATTAATCTTGTGTATCATATATATGTATATCATGCAAACAACATTTTTATTATGCTCATGGATTCATAACTTCTCACAAGTTATTTTACATCAAACTTTTAAGCATATACTTGTGTATTTCATGGTTATGATATAGGCAAAGAAATCATTTAATTTAGGCAAACCATGAAACAATTTCTAAGAGCATAAGTCAATCAATATGTATGGAGCCATGATATCAAAAGTTAATAATTAAAGAACTTAATCATGCCATAATAAGACTTAAGTTGTTGACTTTGCTCAAGAAGTATCTAGAATTACCAATCCATTCTGCATTCTTCAGTCAAATACCTACTAGATTTCTTATGTATGAACCTTTGGCTGAAGAAGGTCCTCTCTCTTGTTTGCAAGTGAATGTTTATTGTATCTTACATGGAGATATCCTTCAAGTTGAGATCTCTCATTTTCTTGCTCAAGGATCCTGCATTATTAACAAACTCCTTTTCTTTCTTGAAAGAAAGTCATTAGTTTCTTCAAGATACAAAACATTCATCCAACATTTTTTTTAACTAGATGACTCAATATAAGATATGACAATAGTTACATGTTGAGTCACTTTACTCAAGAGATTGCCTAAATATAAGCAAGCACATATCACTTGAACTAAAGAGATAGTTTCATTAACCAAGCTGGTTCAAGGACAAGCATGTGAGGCAATGGAAAGATTTATCAAGGTCAAATCAATTTTTTTTTACTTTCAGAATCAATTTAGCTTAGATTCTATTTGCTTAAGATGATTATCAATAAGACATGTTAGCTAAGTTTTAATCAACTTTATCTTAAACAGTTATTTCTATCACAATTCAGATTATGATTTATTTATTTATCAATAAAATATGATTCATTAAAGTTAGATTGATGTCTTGCACAAGGTCACATAATGAGCATACAACCTGGTCTACTAGCTGTATGATAAAATAATTATTCTATCATGCTTCAATACAGCTTTAAACAGTAGATCTATTTTGCTCATTCTTTTCAAATTCTACAAGATGGGGTCATAGACATACCTTCTTCATGCCAATCTTCTATGAGAGTTTTCTTGTGGACTAACATTGGTCAATGAAGATCCCCTTTCCTGTTTGTCTTAATTTGGAGTTTGAGAGAAGATGTTAATTCATTCATCATACATATTTCAAACTCACCTTGCAATATAACTCTTCATTAGTAGAACCAGAAATGATGTCATTAATGTATACTTTGAGCAAGTGAGGTGTCACACATTTTTTGATGCAAAGAATTATCACTATTACCTTCTATCAAAAAGGTTATTTAAGCTTTTATATCATGCTCTTGATGCTTGTATCAAATCATATATTGCTTTATCATATTTGTAATGAGTGTTTTCAAATATGGTGGTTATTTAACATATATCTTCTTTAATAAAGTAAGCACATAGGAGTCCATTCTACACACTCATTTGATGGACTATAAAGCTCATAAAGCAAGCAAATGATGATGGTGATCTTTACTTCTAATCATGCAAAAATTTCATCAAGATCTATTTCATCTTTTCTTAATTTAGTCTTTTAGTAGTCATCACTTTTTCTTCATTAAGAGCATATCTGAAAATCCAAGTTGGTTCTAATTATTAACAAGTTTTTCAGATTGTTATATGTAAAAGATTAACCATATACATACATAATTTAATTTTAGTATCTTGATAATAAATCATTAGTCTCATAAAGAGTAAAATACCTTGATATTTTTGCAACTAAAAACTTTTCATTGAATACTCTATATGCATTGCTTGATGAATGATATCCAAGGATAGACATATCTCTATCAGATTTGGCATTATTTTCATAAGAGCATATCAAGCATAACATGTACGACTGAAAAATATGAAAGATATGCAATGGTTCATTTTTCATTTTTTTTTTCAGAAGATCAAAATTTTCATCAGAAATAGATCTAATAGAAATCATATGTATGACAAGCAGTGATGATAGTCTTTTAAAAATTATTTAAGTAGATGACTATCATACATAATTGTCTTTTTCATTTCTTCAAGAATTCTATTAACCCCTTTTTACTTATGATGTCCATGGAGCTGAAATAATTGAATTTAATACTATTTTCTGTATAACCTTAATCTGGATTTTGGTTTTCAACACTGTGCCATGATCTTCACAGTTTGGAAACCTTTTTCATTTGAAACGCTTCTACAAGATTTAGTAAATACAGAAAAATACTTCAGTTTTATTCTCCAAGAACAAGTCCAATGTAAGCTTTTGAAGACTTAGAGATGGAAACAACATCTTTAGATTTAGAAATGATTTTTGTTTGTTTCCTTAGTTAGCATGCATAGCAAAACTTTGACCTTTAAGTAGATAATCTAAACAAGCCTATGGCAAGGTCTTTTGATATTAAGTACATACTAGCATGAGTTGATTCTATGTGCCAAGGATGGTTTCTTTAATCTTGGTATTCAAAAGCATACCAAGTACACATTATCATATTGATGATCAATAAAAATAATGCCATAGACAAAAATTCTTAATCAAGCATATAGAGGGTTCATAGAGTTATTTTTAATGAATTAATTAATCATTTAGCAACTTATCCAATAGTGAGTGGAGCATACAAAAAAAATGAAGTGATTTGAATATATTTTCTTTTCATACCCAAAAAGACAAATATCACTTATATCACAAAAATGATTAATACTTTCAAGTTATGTTTTAATCAACTAATAAAGTAATTTCAATACGAGAAGATGTAAGAATTACTTATTTCATCCTTTCTTTCATTTAAATCATTCTTTTTAATTATATTTTAAATTCAATTCTTTAACACATGTCTAGAGCACCCATTGTTTAGATAACATCTTTCATTAGAACCTTGGATAGCTAGACATGCTTGCTGAAAGAATAATCATATTTTCAACTTAGGAACCCAAGCTCTTTTGGGTCCTTGTAGGTTAGCTATAATTGTTCCTTTTGGAACCCATATTCTCTTAATAGCTATTTTGTCCATGAATTTACAGATTTTAGGATTACAAGGGATGTATTTCTGTATCCTCTTGTTGAATTTAACAAACTTAGATCGAACATGAGTAGTAGGAAAACTTTTAATTTTCTGTTTCTCCCTTTTTGGTTCATTAAATTTGTAATGTATAGATTTAGGGACAACAGAAGAGATTTTACTTAGCTTTTGTTTATGAGAATCTGTTTTAGAGTAATTAAAAACTGTTTTAACAAACATATTCTTAAAAGGTTTTTGGGTGTACCAAGGTTGATATCCTAATGTAACTTTATCAAATTCAGCTCCTTGATCATTTATCATTAGGTTCAATTTTTCAGAGCTGAGGGTAAATCTTTCAACAACAGGTTTTAATCTGTCAACTTCTTTAGTTAATCTTCTGTTATCTTCTGAAAGTAACTCATTGTTTTTCTTAAGTTTATCATGACTTTCAGTGAGAAGTTGATCTCTTTGATTTAGTTCTTGATTTTCTTTAATTAAGATTTCAGTTTTACTGGTTAGTTTCAGTTTTTCATCTATTAGAATTTGATTTTCAATCTTCAAGTTTTTGTTCTTACAAATAAGTTTCTTATATTCTAAATACAAATCAGAAAAGGCATCATGGAGTTCATCAAATGTAAAATTGCTTTCAGTTTCAGCATGTACCTCTTGTGCCACCAAGCATAGATTTTCAATATGATACTGCTCTCCTTCTACACATGATATTTCAGATTTGTTAGTGCATTCATATTTGTCTTCAAGCATATTCCATATTTCTTTAGCAGTCATGCAAGAAGATATGCAATTAAACTCATTCCTATCTAATGCACAATATAAAAGGTTCATGGCATCAGCATTCAATTGTGCTAAATCCTTTTCATTAAAAGTTTGAGAGAGTGTGTGAAGATCATTTATTATGATTTTCCATAAATAATAGTTTTGTGATTGAATAAAGATGCGCATGCGTATTTTCCAATGTGTATAGTTTATGCCATTAAATAGTGGTGGTGTATCAATTGATTGTCCTTCTCCTAGAAAACTATCTATTTGAGTTGTCATGATCTTTGGCTCTAGTCGGTTAAGATTACAAATAATATTTGAGCACCTGCTCTGATACCACTTGTTGCCCAAGGTGACAACCCAAGAGGGGGGGGGTGAATTGGGTCTTTTAAAACCTTTTAAACTACTTCTAATCTTTTAGATTAATTATGCTAAGTTGTATGGATGCTTAGTGAAGCTTAACCTTAGCAAGAGTATGATTCTAATCTAATCAACTATTAAGCAGTGGGTTCAATAAAAGATTAGTCTAATTTTGCCCTAGTATGCTATTCAATTTAATGATTGAGTAAATTGATTATGCTTGCAACTAAAGGATGCACGAAGAAGAGTTAAGCAAGCTTAATATCTAAGTAAGTGAGTGAGGAGGTCAGTCAACAAAGAGCATCACAAACACAACAAAAATATAGTGGTTCGGTGCACCCCAGCACCTACATCCACTCCCCAAGACCTCTTGGGAATTTCACTATAATCCTACCGATTACAGCCGGTTGTTTTACAAGCTCACAACCCAACTTGTTGTTTTACGAGCGCACAACGAACTCGGTCGGTTTTCCCAGGCTCACCGACTAGAACCACTCCGATTGTTTTCCCGGGCTCACAATCAAACCCTTACACGTTGGTTTTACCCTCGGCTCACCAACAAACCTAAACCCCGTTGGTTTTCCCTTTGGCTCACCAACAAACCTTACACCGTTGGTTTTCCCTTTGGCTCACCAACAAACCTTTACCCCTTGATTCAATCCCGTGATTGAATCAAGTTACAAGATATTATAACAAAGTTTAAGATAAATCAAAGCTTCTTAAACAAGCAAATATAACACTATAAGCAAATAGAGTAAAGTGAAGTCCTCAAACGAGTTTGGAAGATGAAGGAGCTCGACTTCTTCTTTACTTGACCCTCTTCTGATTTGGCACGAAGTGGAGGATCACTGAGGCAGCACACGGATGGAGAGGAAGCTTTGGGATTCACTTGGATGCTCTTCTTCCCTCTATTTCACTTTGAATGGCCCTTTTGTGCTTTTGGGAGATTTCCCTTGTAATCTGTTTGGAATCTCTTCCCTAAAAGTTCTCTCCCACTTCCATGCCTTCTCCCCTAGCTCTCTTCTTGTTTTTATAGCTTTAGATGGCGTGGAAACAAGAATATAGCCGTTAGAGACAAGAAAAAGAGCCGTTGGACACAGTCTGCATTTCCTGACAATGTTACCGTTGGGATCGGAGTCGACTCGCGCGATCAGGAGTCGACTCGCCTGTTGCAGGAGTCGGCTCGTGCTTTACTGGAGACGACTCGGCTACTGTTCCAAATTTGAATTAAAGTGCATGCCTTGACTGGGAGTCGACTCGACTTAACCCGGAGTCGACTCGCCAACATCTGGAGCTGACTTGGCATCTTCGGAGTCGGCTCATCCCATGAATCCAGAGGACATACTTTCTGATTTTCTTCCTCGAGTCGACTCGGATTCTCTTGGAGTCGACTCGGCTCTCAGAGCCCGAAAACTGATCCTCTGCATTTTTGGGGTCGCGCTGCCTTGGAGTCGACTCGAACTGTCTGGGAGTCGACTCGAATCTCAGAGGCAGTAACTTGGTTTTCTGTCTGTTGATGGTCGCGGAGTCTCGGAGTCGACTCGTGCAATGCGGGAGTCGACTCGAATCTCAGAGTCCCAAAAATGCTCTCTGACTTTTTCCTTGTGTTCCGCTGAGAGTCGACTCTTGCTTTCTTTGGAGTCGACCTACCAACCATCGGAGTCGACTCGCGTTCCACTGGAGTCGACTCGAATCTCAGACCCGAAAACTGCTCTCTGACTTTTCTGCCTGTGACTCCTAGGAGTCGACTCATACTTCTCCGGAGTCGACTCATACTTCTCCGGAGTCGACTCGAATTCCACTGGAGTCGACTCGAAGACTGTTCTTTTGAATTTTTCTTTTGATTTTACTCCTCCAATTTGAATCCTTTGAACTTTAAACTTTGGGCCAATAAATTGTAGCTTTCTTCCAACTTGAGAGCTTTGGAGGCCTTCTTGTGTTCTCCCAACTTGCTATGTTCCTTGCAAAATAAATATCTTTCTCCTTGCAACATAAGCATTAGTATCTATACTTCAAGGTTTTGTGATCATCAAAATCAATTTATGAATCAATCTTTGGGTCATCAAAGTCCAATTAATTAATTCTCTTTGTTCCTTCTTCAACTGAATATCAATCTAATTGATTACTTGTGATTCCTAATCACGATTCAACCATCGGATCGGTCAATACTTCTAGTGTGTGTGACCCCATAGATTCTATTCTGACTGGTAGTGAGATATATCATGATCTCTATCACAATATCATTGAAAACTCCTTTCAATGGATTGGAACGATTCCAACTCTACTCATTAGGGTTTATCGATCATTGAGATAATCCCTGTGAGTCCCACCATCCACCAGTGATACCTAGCAGCATGTAGTGGCTACCCAGTAGAATAGAATGATGAACCTCTAGGTGCAGTTATCATGTGATACAGTCCTACTATCGTGGATCCCTACAGGACGGAGGTTATGGATAACTCGTCAAACCCCTTCGTCTGTCATATATCAAGATTTATTTGACTCGAGTTCGATAGTGGAAATCTCCATTAAGGTATTCACTTCCTCGATCTGATCGAAGAACCTTAATGAGTTTTTGTGCTTATTTTTCTACTTCATATCTAAGCTTTTTGAACCTTTCAAAAGTTTCATGTTTGTGTCTCATACACATATCCATACCGTGAGTAATCATCGGTAAAATGAAGTAAAAATTACAACCCCTAGCCTGCATATCGAATGGGCCACACACATCAGTGTGTACTAGGGTAAGTATTTCAGTGGACCTCCCTGTGTCCTACAAAGGATAATTTGGCCATCTTTCCTTGAAGGCAGAATTCACAAATTAAATATGACTCGGAAGTCAATGAGCCCAAAAGCTCATGTTTCTCCAATTTGTTTATTCTGTCTTCTCCTATATGGCCAAACCTGAGGTGCCACAAAAACTTTAGATTTATCTCATTTTTGGATCTATTAGATCCTATGGTATTCACTGTTTGCTCAGATATATTCACAGATACATCCATATGTATGTGATAGAGACTGTCAATCATAAAACCATGTTGAATCAATTTATTTTTGAAATAAAAATCTTTCTGTGCTAAATAAAATACAGAAATCAAATTTCTGCTTGCAATAGGTAACAATCCCTAAGTATCCTGAGCATATCTGACATACCTTCTGAAGGTCTGTCACCCTTCATGTTCTTTATGCTTCCCATGTATGTAGGACAGTTCCTCTTCCAATGGCCGTCCATGATGCAATGGAAACACTTTTCCTTGCAATTGGCCTTTTTCTTGGAACTTCCTTACTTGGTGTTTTCTTAGTCTTCTGCTTCTTCGCAGGCTTCTTCTTCTTCCAAATAGACTCTCTCTTGGAAGTAGAAACCAACTTGACAGCGAAAACGATGCCTCTTGAACTTCTTCAAGGTCCCTAAGGTAGTTACCAATTTATTTAACAATTCTATTTTAGTGCATACAACCTTGTTCATATGGTAGTTTACTATAAACTATTCATATGAAGCTGGAAGGGATTGCGGGATCAAATCCGTTTGCAATCTTTGTGCATGGTCATGCCAAGCTTCTCAAGCTTCTCTAAGTCCTTTATCATGGTCAAACCATGATCATGGACAGACTGCCCATCGTGCATCGTGGCTTTGAAGAGCCTCTTGGACACTTCAAACCGAGCTGCGTGACTCTGATCACCATACAACTCTTGCAGGTGATTTAATATGTCCCTAGCAGTCTTCATGTTCTCATGCTGGCATTGTAATGCATTGGACATGGATGCGATTGTGCAGCACCTAACTTTATTGTCATTGTTCGTCCACTTAACAAGCGTCTTATGCTGATCAGTGATCGGACGGATTGGTAACATGGGGATTCCATGGTCTAGCATATACCCGAATTTTTCACAATTCAAAACTATTTTGAAATTTGCTGAGCCAATCTTTATAATTGGGTTTGGTCAAACGGTTGTTCTATAGGATATCAGTTAAGAGTCTAGAAGCTGACTTTATAATCCTCAGAGAGTAGAGATTCTAGTTAAACTTTTGTATTTGATCCTAATCTGTTCTAAGGTCTTTTAGAACAAATGTAACTCCCACTATTTTTTCGAATTCCTCACACTCCCCTGGTAGGAAAATGGAAATCCCACACGACTAGGGTTTCTAGTGGGTACTGCGGTCCCACCGATTTACATGCCACCTCACCTAACAGTTATTGGTGACACATAGATTGATGAATGTACAACTCTTGTACAATGCTTCTCAAGCATGTTGCAGTGTAACTTGGTCTCTAAGCCATGAAAACCTCACCTAACAGTTATTGGTCTCATTTCTTAGCTAAGTCAGACCCACCGTATAACCGTAGGAATAAAGTCGTCATTGGGTCCTCACCTAACAGTTATTGGTGCCCAACCCCACCTTTACCCTACAACATCTCATGTCTATAGAGAGGTCCAGCCCCCCGATGCAACTTGACCACTGTATCCAGCCGAGACAAATCAACATCAGAAAGGCCTTAGCAGCTCTACTACAGTGGAAGACCTATTGACTTAATATTGGTTAATCAGGTCTTAGTGTTTGCAACTTGAGCTCTTCATAAGAGGTAATCGAACAATTGGCCAGGTAAGTGTTAGATGTATGCCCTGGAAGCCAATTTGGCTGACACATTGTTGATTCTAGGGACATAATTTTGTACTTGACTGTTTATTATTGAATAAATAAAAGGCATCTTTTTCATTCATATTATTTATGTGTCTATGAATCGTCCAAGAAATTAATAAGATGATGATACATATTCTCAAGAGTTGAGAATTTGAGCCATGTATCATTGGTGATTAATTTCTAAATGCTCCTGATCAATGGATCATCACGAGGACGGTGATCGATCCGATCAGTGCACAGATCACTTTCCTTCTGGATAGACGAGACTTGAGTCCACAGTGTAGGGACACTGAAGTGATAGTGCAGGTGCTTGTTAGAGAACAAGGGTACGGAGCGTGACCAAGACAAGAAGTCACTTGGATGTCTATCCACTCGTCAGTGACTTGCTTGATGTTGCAGTAGTGTGACTGGTCCTTTGACCTGCGGTGCTTCGGCTACTCACAGTGAGGTTATTGTAGTTTGACTGCACACATACATGGTCTCTAGCCATATGGGTCCATGCAGTGTAGATTGGCTGCAGTAAGTTCACTGTAGGAGTAGGGTATGCACCTATAACGAATCTATCGACCTTGATAGAAGAGGAGTGATCCTATGTGATTTGTTAGACTGAGTTCTAAGACCTTGGCCAGGGCAGTAATATAAAGTGGAAAAAGAGTTTTCCACTATCGAACTCAAGTCGAATAAATCTTGACATATGACAGACGATGGGGTTTGACGAGTTGTCCATGACCTCCGTCCTGTAGGGATCCACGATAGTAGGACTGTATCACACGTTAACTGCACCTAGAGGTTCATCTTTCTATTCTACTGGGTAGCCACTACATGCTGCTAGGTGTCACTGGTGGATGGTGGGACTCATAGGGATTATCTTGATGATCGATAAACCCTAATGAGTTGAGTTGGAATCGTTCCAACCCATTGAAAGGAGTTTTCAATGATATTGTGATAGAGATCATAATATATCTCACTACCAGTCAGAGTAGAACCTATGGGGTCACACACACTAGAAGTATTGACCGATCCGATGGTTGAATAGTGATTATGAATCACGAGTAATCAATTCGATTGATATTCGATTGAAGCCTCTCCCTCTTGAGCCGTGGCCACCCTCTCCCTCTCCTTTGGTTTCAGCCGCAAGCAAGGGAAGAAGAACTCCAAGTGTTGGCGGCATCCTCTTCCTCCCTTCTTCCTTCCAACGCAGGGAAAAGAAAGAAGGCTGCGTGGGGATTCTTCTTCTTCCTCTTCTTCATCTTTCTTCTTCCTCCTCTCAAGCACAATCAAGGGTTGATTGAAAGAGAAGAGATCAGCCATCAAAAGAAGTTTTTGCAAGGGAGCTAGCACCCCGGGAAGACAAGAAAGCTTTGATCGGTCCTCTGCTTCGTGTGGATACCCGTAGAGGCCGGACGTTTGAACGGTTTCAAACGAACCTTCATCCTAAAAACACGATCATCAGTTTGCGGTGATCATCTACCCGCGCAAGGTGAAGATCTGATCTTCCTAATGGTTTTAAAAGTTTTAATTCTTACCTAATTACGAAAGGTCTCGAAACAACGTTCCTGCGATGAACGTCGATCCCGCACATGCCCCCTTTCCGCTGCCATCTGATTTTTGTTTTGAAATATCAGCGGCATGGGCGGGTTTCCAACAGTGGTATCAGAGCCTAGGTTTCGTAGATTAAGGTAAGAATTAATTATCTAAAGGCTTATTAGATCTGAAAATTGAATGATCATGCATGCTGAAAATTTCTGCATGCAGATTTTTCAGGGGTGCTGATTTTTGCATGCTGATTTTTATGTGATAAAATGATGATTCTAATTGCGTTGTTAATGAGATTACAAAGTTTAGAATCATGATTAGCATGATCAGCAACCTATGTCATGACATAATCAGTTAGTTTTCAGATCTGAAAATTATAATTGTTGCATATGGTGATGATCATAGGATTCAAACCCTTTTGGTATCAAATGTAAAGACCTACAATGTGATCTGCAATGTCATGTAATTTTTCAGATGCTTGCATGCATCTTATTTGATGTTTTGAGAGGCCTGCGTGCCTCCTAAAAGGAGATGTAATTTATTTTTATTTTTATTTTACATTTGGTTGTATTTCTGTGATGTGATGTACGTCAACGATCAAGTCGAAGATGATGCATGAGATGAACAGGGGTCTAAGCGGTTGATGGCGATTGGATCAAGAGTTGGTCAAGGATCGAATCAAGGAGGCTTGGAACCAATTCAAGAGTTGAAGACCAGTTGATCGATTGACGTGCATGTGCTTGTAATACGACCTAACTAGAATCCATGATCATCACCTATTTAAAGTTTAGTTTTAATTATTGCTGCGATTATAACTGCCTGCAATGTGCCGTTTGCATGTGATGTGAATGTGAGTCGGGTAGATAGGTTTACATGTGATGTAGCAAACCCAATTGAGACCTAAATCAAAACCTCCTCAATCAAGTCGAGAGTGAACCGGCATAAGCAAGTCATATTAGATTAATTAATCTAATTGGTGTCTAGGAAAGCATGAAAGGTGGTTACTTAATTAGGACCTTACTCTCTGAGTAAGGGGAGCCTCCCACCTGCTTACCTGGCCAATTGTTCGATTACCTCTTATGAAGAGCTCAAGTTGCAAACACTAAGACCTGATTAACCAATATTAAGTCAATAGGTCTTCCACTGTAGTAGAGCTGCTAAGGCCTTTCTGATGTTGATTTGTCTCGGCTGGACACAGTGGTCAAGTTGCATCGGGGGCCTGGACCTTTCTATAGACATGAGATGTTGTAGGGTAAAGGTGGGGTTGGGCACCAATAACTGTTAGGTGAGGACCCAATGACGACTTTATTCCTACGGTTATACGGTGGGTCTGACTTAACTAAGCGATGGGACCAATAACTGTTAGGTGAGGTTTTCATGGCTTAGAGACCAAGTTGCACTGCAACATGCTTGAGAAGCATTGTACAAGAGTTGTACATTCATCAATCTATGTGTCACCAATAACTGTTAGGTGAGGTGGCATGTAAATTGGTGGGACCGCAGTACCTACTAGAAACCCTAGTCGTGTGGGATTTCCGTTTCCCTACTAGAGGAGTGTGAGGGATTCGAGAAAATAGTGGGAGTTACATTTGTTCTAAAAGACCTTAGAACAGATTAGGATCAAGTACAAAAGTCTAACTAGAATCTTTACTCTCTGCAGATACAATGTCAGCTTCAAACCCTTTGACCCGTATTCTTGAGACCAACCGATTGACCGGAACCAATTACAAGGACTGGCTTAGGAATCTCAAAATTGTTTTGAGCTGTGAGAAAATAGGCTACATACTCGATTCAGATATCCCCACAATACCAGCACGTCCTACTGATGTTCAGCGACAGATGCATCAAAAGTGGCTGGATGATGACATTAGACTCAAATGCTATATGATGGCATCCATGTCTAATGAACTCCAATGCCAGCATGAGAATCTCAAGACTGCTAGGGACATACTGGCACACCAGCAAGAGTTGTATGGTGAGCAGAGTCGCACAGCTCGTTTTGAAGTGTCCAAGAGGCTCTTCAAGACAAAGATGCGCGAAGGGCAGTCTGTCCATGATCATGGTCTGACTATGATCAAGGACCTAGAGGAGCTTGAGAAGCTCGGAATGAACATGCACAAGGAATTGCAAGTGGATTTGATCCTACAGTCACTTTCTGATTCATTTGGTCAGTTTATAGTAAACTACCACATGAATAAGATTGAATGCACTAAGACTGAACTGATCAACATGTTGGTAACTGCTGAGGGAGCCTTGAAAAGTTCAAGGGGCAATGTCCTTGCTGCTGAGTTGACTTCTGGTTCCAAGAGAAAGTCTACTTGGAAGAAAAAGAAGCCTGCTAAGAAGCAGAAGAAAGACAAGAAGCCAAAGAAGGAAGTTCAAAAGAAAAAGGCTAACGACAAAGAAAAATGTTTCCACTGCAATGTCGAAGGCCACTGGAAGAGAAACTGTCCTTCATACCTCGAGAGCCTGAAGAACAAGAAAGGTGACACGCCTTCAGAAGGTATAGACTTGCTCATAATTGAAACTAATCTAACGGTTTCTTCTACTTCTAGTTGGGTTATAGATTCTGGTTCTAGTGCTCATTTGTGCACTACCATGCAGGGTCTAAAGGAAAGTAGAAGGCTGGCGGAAGGTGCGGTAACCCTTCGGGTTGGCAACGGGGCAAAAGTTGCTGCTGTGGCTGTGGGCACCTACCATCTGCGACTACCGTCTGGATTTAGTTTATTACTTAGAGACTGCTATTATGTACCTGCTGCTAGCAAAAATTTAATTTCTGTTTCATGTCTAGCACAGGAAGGTCATGTTTTTACTTTTGACAAAGACTGCTGTTCTATTTATTTAAGAAATAAAATAGTCGCACGTGGTTTCATGATCGACAGTCTCTATCATTTACATATGGATGTATCTGTGAATATTACCGAGCAAGAAGTGAGTGCCAAAGGATCCAAAAGATCTAGAGATGAGATAAACCAAAGATATTTGTGGCACCTCAGGCTTGGCCATATTGGAGAGGACAGAATGAACAAAATGGATAAAGATGGGCTTTTAGGCTCATTGACTTCCGAGTCATATCCAGTTTGCGAGTCCTGTCTTCAAGAAAAAATGGCTAAATTGCCCTTTGTAGGACATGGGGAGAGGACCACTGAAATACTTACCCTAGTACATACAGATGTATGTGGCCCATTCGATGTGCTAGCCAGGGGACGTTATTCTTACTTCATTACCTTTACCAATGATTATTCACGGTATGGATATGTGTATCTTATGAGACACAAGTCTGAATCTTTTGAAAAGTTCAAAGAGTTCAAGAATGAAGTAGAAAAACAAACCGGTAAACCTCTTAAGGCTCTTCGATCAGACCGAGGAGGAGAATACCTTAGTGGAGAATTCCGGGACTATCTCAAAGAAAACGGCATAGTCTCACAATGGACACCTCCGGGTACACCTCAACTCAACGGGGTGTCAGAGAGGAGGAATCGGACCCTATTGGATATGGTCAGGTCCATGATGAGCTTCACTGATTTACCTATGTTTCTTTGGGGAGATGCCTTACTCACAGCGATTTATTTATTGAATAGAGTTCCCTCTAAATCCGTTCCTACCACACCGTATGAGATATGGCATGGTAAGAAACCAAGTCTGGGTCATCTCAAGATTTGGGGATGTCCGGCCCACGTCAAGAGACTACAGGCGGACAAGTTAGAGGCTAGGACCATAAGTGCTCGTTTTATAGGATATCCTAAAGAGTCATTAGGATACAATTTTTACGTCTCAGAGGATCACAATGTGTTTGTGAGCCGTCATGCCATCTTCTTGGAAAATTAGTTTATCCTTGATAGAGGCAGTGGGAGGAAAATTGAGCTTGAAGAGAAAGTCTCTGAAAAGCAACGAGTCATGGATCCTATCGAACCCATTCATACAGAGCCAGTACACGATGTCCCTCGACCACCTCGTAGATCTAGTAGGGTCTCCCATCCTCCCGATAGATACTTAGGTATACTAGAAGAGGATACCGAGGAAATGTTCCTAGTGGGAGATAGGGATCATACACAAGATCCCAAAACCTACGATGAGGCGATATCTGATATTGATTCCGAGAAATGGCTGGAAGCCATGAAGTCAGAGTTAGACTCCATGCATTCCAACCAAGTCTGGACCTTAGTAGATCCACCAGAAGGTATTGTACCTATTGGATGTAAATGGATCTACAAAAGGAAAATAGGTTCGGATGGAGAGGTAGAGACCTATAAGGCAAGGCTTGTGGCGAAAGGGTATAGTCAGCGCGAAGGCATTGACTATTAGGAGACCTTTTCACCTGTAGCCATGCTGAAATCCATCCGAACACTGCTTGCCATTGCAGCATTTCATGATTATGAAATCTGACAGATGGATGTGAAAACTGCATTCCTGAATGGATATCTTAATGAAAACATCTATATGGAACAGCCTTTGGGTTTCACTTCCAGTGATGGAGATCACAAGGTCTGCAAGCTGCAAAGGTCCATCTATGGACTAAAGCAAGCATCTCGGAGTTGGAACACTCGTTTCGATGACGCAATCAAAATGTTTGATTTCATCAAAAACGAAGAGGAACCGTGTGTTTACAAAAAGGTTAGTGGGAGCGCTGTCGTATTTTTCGTACTGTACGTAGATGACATTCTCCTGATTGGAAATGATATTTCCATGCTAACCTCGGTCAAGGTCTGGTTGTCAAAAGAATTCTCCATGAAAGACCTTGGGGAAGCATCCTATATTTTGGGAATAACGGTCTATAGAGATAGATCTAAAAGGATGCTTGGCCTTTCACAGAAAATGTACATAGAGGAGGTGCTGAAGAGGTTCAGCATGGAAAACTCCAAGAGGGGTCTCTTACCCCTTAGGCATGGAATTCATCTCTCCAAGAAGATGTGCCCCAACACATCTGAAGAGATTCAACGCATGAGCAAGATTTCCTATGCATCGGCAATAGGAAGCCTCATGTATGCCATGCTGTGTACACGACCTGATATAGCTCTTGCTGTGAGTGTCACAAGCAGATATCAGTCGAATCCAGGTGAAGAACACTGGACAGCTGTGAAGAATATTCTTAAGTACTTGAGAAGAACTAAAGATTTATTCTTGGTTTTTGGAGGATCATCAGAGTTAAAGGTAGAAGGGTACACAGATTCAGACTTCATGAATGATGTCGATGACAGGAAGTCAACATCTGGATATGTATTCTTGTGCAATGGTGGTACGGTAAATTGGAAGAGTTCTAAACAACCGATCATTGCTGATTCTACTATGGAAGCTGAATACATCGCCGCCTCTGAAGCTGCTAAGGAAGGCTTCTGGTTCAAGAAATTCATTGCAGAGTTGGACGTGATGACATCAGATGCCATAACACTCTACTGCGATAATAATGGCGCCATAGCCCTTGCTAAGGAGCCAAGGTCTCATCAGAAGTCTAAGCATATAGAGCGGCGCTTCCATCTCATACGCGACTATGTTGAGAAGAAATATGTAAAGGTGCAGAGAGTAGACTCCGCGGATAATGTGGCGGACCCGTTCACTAAGCAGCTGAGTCAGCAAAAGACTGAAGCCCACCTTGAGAAGATGGGCCTAAGATATATGACCAATTGGCTTTAGTGTAAGTGGGAGATTGTTAGATGTATGCCCTAGAAGCCAATTTGGCTGACACATTGTTGATTCTAGGGACATAATTTTATACTTGACTGTTTATTATTGAATAAATAAAAGGCATCTTTTTCATTCATATTATTTATGTGTCTATGAATCGTCCAAGAAATTAATAAGATGATGATACATATTCTCAAGAGTTGAGAATTTGAGCCATGTATCATTGGTGATTAATTTCTAAATGCTCCTGATCAATGGATCATCACGAGGACGGTGATCGATCCGATCAGTGCACAGATCACTTTCCTTCTGGATGGACGAGACTTGAGTCCACAGTGTAGGGACACTGAAGTGATAGTGCAGGTGCTTGTTAGAGAACAAGGGTACTGAGCGTGACCAAGACAAGAAGTCACTTGGATGTCTATCCACTCGTCAGTGACTTGCTTGATGTTGCAGTAGTGTGACTGGTCCTTTGACCTGCGGTGCTTCGGCTACTCACAGTGAGATTATTGTAGTTTGACTGCACACATACATGGTCTCTAGCCATATGGGTCCATGCAGTGTAGATTGGCTGCAGTAAGTTCACTGTAGGAGTAGGGTATGCACCTATAAGGAATCTATCGACCTTGATAGAAGAGGAGTGATCCTATGTGATTTGTTAGACTGAGTTCTAAGACCTTGGCCAGGGCAGTAATATAAAGTGGAAAAAGAGTTTTCCACTATCGAACTCAAGTCGAATAAATCTTGACATATGACAGACGATGGAGTTTGACGAGTTGTCCATGACCTCCGTCCTGTAGGGATCCACGATAGTAGGACTGTATCACACGTTAACTGCACCTAGAGGTTCATCTTTCTATTCTACTGGGTAGCCACTACATGCTGCTAGGTGTCACTGGTGGATGGTGGGACTCATAGGGATTATCTTGATGATCGATAAACCCTAATGAGTTGAGTTGGAATCGTTCCAACCCATTGAAAGGAGTTTTCAATGATATTGTGATAGAGATCATAATATATCTCACTACCAGTCAGAGTAGAACCTATGGGGTCACACATACTAGAAGTATTGACCGATCCGATGGTTGAATAGTGATTATGAATCACGAGTAATCAATTCGATTGATATTCGATTGAAGCCTCTCCCTCTTGAGCCGTGGCCACCCTCTCCCTCTCCTTTGGTTTCAGCCGCAAGCAAGGGAAGAAGAACTCCAAGCAAGTGTTGGCGGCATCCTCTTCCTCCCTTCTTCCTTCCAACGCAGGGAAAAGAAAGAAGGCTGCGTGGGGATTCTTCTTCTTCCTCTTCTTCATCCTTCTTCTTCCTCCTCTCAAGCACAATCAAGGGTTGATTGAAAGAGAAGAGATCAGCCATCAAAAGAAGTCTTTGCAAGGGAGCTAGCACCCCGGGAAGACAAGAAAGCTTTGATCGGTCCTCTGCTTCGTGTGGATACCCGTAGAGGCCGGACGTTTGAACGGCTTCAAACGAACCTTCATCCTAAAACCACGATCATCAGTTTGCGGTGATCATCTACCCGCGCAAGGTGAAGATCTGATCTTCCTAATGGTTTTAAAAGTTTTAATTCTTACCTAATTACGAAAGGTCTCGAAACAACGTTCATGCGATGAACGTCGATCCCGCACATGCCCCCTTTCTGCTGCCATCTGATTTTTGTTTTGAAATATCAGCGGCATGGGCGGGTTCCCAACAGTAAGCAGGTGGGAGGCTTCCCTCACTCAGAGAGTAAGGTCCTAATTATGTAACCACTTTTCATGCTTTCCTAGACACCAATTAGATCAATTAATCTAGTATGACTTGCTCATGTCGGTTCACTCTCGACTTGATTGAGGAGATTTTAATTTAGGTCTCAATTGGGTTTGCTACATCACATGTAAACCTATCTACCCGACTCTCATTCACATCACATGCAAACGGCACATTGCAGGCAGTTATAATCGCAGCAATAATTAAAGCTAAACTTTAAATAGGTGATGATCATGGATTTTAGTTAGGTCGTATTACAAGCACATGAACGTCAATCGATCAACTGGTCTTCAACTCTTGAATTGGTTCCAAGCCTCCTTGATTCGATCCTTGACCAACTCTTGATCCAATCGCCATCAACCGCTTAGACCCCCTCTCATCTCATGCATCATCTTCGACTTGATCGTTGACGTACATCACATCACAGAAATACAACCAAATATAAAATAAAAATAATAATAAATTACATCTTCTTTTAGGAGGCACGCAGGCCTCTCAAAACATCAAATAAGATGCATGCAAGCATCTGAAAAATTACATGACATTGCAGATCACATCGTAGGTCTTTACATTTAATACCAAAAGGGTTTGAATCCTATGATCATCACCACATGCAGCAATTATAATTTTCAGATCTGAAAACTAACTGATTATCTCATGACATAGGTTGCTGATCATGCTAATCATGATTCTAAACTTTGTAATCTCATTAACAATGCAATTAGAATCATCATCTTATCATATAAAAATCAGCATGCAAAAATCAGCACCCTAGAAAAAATCTGCATGCAGAAAATTTTCAGCATGCATAATCTTTCAATTTTCAGATCTAATAAGCCTATTAATAATTAATCCTTACCTTAATCTACGAAGCCTAGGCTCTGATACCACTGTTGGGAACCCGCCCATGCCGCTGAGATTTAAAAAAATTCAGATGCAGCGGAAGAGGCATGCGCGGGATCAACCGTTCATCGCATGAACGTTGTTCAAAAACCGTTCGTAGATAGATAAGGATTAAAAACTTTTAAAACCTTTAGAAGATCAGATCTTCACCTTGTGCGGGTAGATGATCACCGCAAACTGAAGTTCGTGGTTTAGGATGAAGGTTCGCTTGAAGCCGTTCAAGTGCCCGGCCTCTACGGGTATCCACACGAAGCAGAGGACCAATCCAAGCTTTCTATCTCCCCGGGGTGCTAGCTCCCTTGCAGAGATAACTTTTGATGGCTGATCTCCTCTCTTTCAATCAACCCTTGATTGTGCTTGAGAGGAGGAAGAAGAAGGATGAAGAGAGGAAGAAGATCAAAGCCCCTGCAGCCTTCTTTCTTTTCCTTGCGTTGGAAGGGAGAAGGGAGGAGGAAGAGGCCACCAAACAATCTTCCCTTGCTTTCCTTTGCTTGCGGCTGAAGATGGAGAAGGGAGAGGGAGGCCACGGCTGCAAGGAGGAGAGCATCACATGCATTAGGGCGTCAGCCCCCTTTCACCTCCTTATAAAGCATCTAGGGCTCCTACAAGTTAGGAGCCCTAGACTTTTTTCCAAGAGGGGCACCGGCCCCTCTTGTGTTGCCACACCAATGAAGCAAAGGAGGAGGGGCTTGAGCCCCTCCTTCTTGTGTTGCCCTAATCCTCATCTAATGAGGATTGGGAGCCCCTAATGTGGTTTAGCCCTAATCCAATTAGGGTTTAACCAAATCATGAATCAATTGGGTTCAATCTATACTAGTCCTAATCCAATTAGAACTTGAGTGAACCATGACTCAATTGAACTCTTCAATCCTAACCCAATTAGGAGTCATATTGATTCATTAGATTAATAATTAATTAGGACTTAAGAAACCCTAATCAAATTAGGACTTATTTAATTTTAATCCTAATCCAATTAGGACTCTAATTTGAATCCGAAGTCCTAATCCGATTAGGACTCTAGGAATCCTACTCCAAGTAGGAATCCAATTTTAATTCAAAACTCCTAATCTAATTAGGATTGTAGGAATCCTATTCCAAGTAGGAATCCCAGTCCTACTCCAACTAGGATTTCCAGTCCTAATCCAATTAGGACTCTAGGAATCCTACTCGAAGTAGGATTTGTGTTTAAGTCCAATTAATTAATTCTCTTTGATCCTTCTTTAACTGAATATCAATCTAATTGATTACTTGTGATTCCTAATCACGATTCAACCATCGGATCGGTCAATACTTCTAGTGTGTGTGACCCCATAGGTTCTATTCTGACTGGTAGTGAGATATATCATGATCTCTATCACAATATCATTGAAAACTCCTTTCAATGGATTGGAACGATTCCAACTCTACTCATTAGGGTTTATCGATCATCGAGATAATCCCTGTGAGTCCCACCATCCACCAGTGACACCTAGCAGCATGTAGTAGCTACCCAGTGGAATAGAATGATGAACCTCTAGGTGCAGTTATCATGTGATACAGTCCTACTATCGTGGATCCCTATAGGACGGAGGTTATGGATAACTCGTCAAACCCCTTCGTCTGTCATATGTCAAGATTTATTTGACTCGAGTTCGATAGTGGAAAACTCTTTCTCCACTTTATATTACTGCCCTGGCCAAGGTCTTAGAACTCAGTCTAACAAATCACATAGGATCACTCCTCTTCTATCAAGGTCGATAGATTCCATGTAAGTGCATACCCTACTCCTACAGTGAACTTACTGCAGCCAATCTACACTACAAGGACCCATATGACTAGAGACCATGTATACGTGTAGTCAAACTACAATAACCTCACTGTGAGTAGCTGAAGCACCGCAGGTCAAAGGACCAGTCATACTACTGCAACATCAAGCAAGTCACTGACGAGTGGATAGACATCCAAGTGACTTCTTGTCTTGGTCACGCTCAGTACCCTTGTTCTCTAACAAGCACCTGCACTATCACTTCAGTGTCCCTATACTATGGACTCAAGTCTCGTCCATCCAGAAGGAAAGTGATCTGTGCACTGATCGGATCGATCACCGTCCTCGTGATGATCCATTGATCAGGAGCATTTAGAAATTAATCACCAATGATACATGGCTCAAATTCTCAACTCTTGAGAATATGCATCATCATCTTATTAATTTTTTGGACGATTCATAGACACATAAATAATATGAATGATAAGATGCCTTTTATTTATTCAATAATAAATAGTCAAGTACAAAATTATGTCCCTAGAATTAACAATGTGTCAGCCAGATTGGCTTCTAGGGCATACATCTAACAGTAGGGTATGCACCTATATGAAATCTATCGACCTTGGTAGATAAGGAGAGATCCTATGTGAATTATAAGATTGAGTTCGTAAGACCTCAGCCGGGGCAGTAAAAATAGTGGAGAAAGAGTTTTCCACTCTCGAACTTAAGTCAAATAAATCTTGACATATGACAGACGATAGGGTTTGACGAGTTGTCCATGACCTCCGTCCTGTAGGGATCCACGATAGTAGAACTATATCATACGATAACTACACCTAGAGGTTCATTATTCTATTCTACTGGATTGCCACTACATATTGCTAGGTGTCACTTGTGGATGTCGGGACTCACGGGCATTTACCTGATGATCGGTAAACCCTGACGAGTAGAACTGAAAGTGTTTCAGTCCACTGAAAGGTGTTTCAGTGATATTGAGATGGAGATCTCAATATGTCTCATTACCAGTTAGATTAGAACCTACGAGGTCACACACATTAGGGGTTCTGATTATTAGGATTGTCGAATTGTGATTTGGAATCACAATGTCAATAAGATTGATGTTTGAAATAACCCACTAAGAGTTAGTGAGTTAAATAAAAAAATTAAATAATTATAATTAGATTATAATTAAGTCTTTTATTGCTGATTAATTGAGTCAAATTATGTTGGGTTTGACCCAAAGAAATTTGACTCAAATCCTAGTCAAGAGTTGGCTAGATCGAGTCCCTGAAAACCCTGCCTAATTCAGCCTTTTTTTCTTGTATAGAGCCTCCTCTTGATGCCTTATTTTGAGGAGTCAAAATAAGCAAGAGGGGGTAGCCAAGAGGGCAAGGAGGGGCGTGGCCCCCTCTCCTTCTTTGCTGGGAGCCAGCGCCCCTTGATTCTTTCCAAGAATCAAGGGGCCCACCAATAAAGGAATGAAGCCAGGAAACCTATTGGGAATAGGATTCCTGGCGCCTAGGCTTTTAAAAACCCCTATTCCCAATAGGTTTCCTGGCGCCTAGGCTTTTAAAAACCCCTATTAATGAAGCCCCACCAAAAGAGCATCCATGAGACTTCTTCTCCCAGGCGTGGGGCAGCAAGGAAATTTTTTTTGGGATTTTAAATTAGTAAGGAAAGGAAGAGAGAAAAGAATCAAGTTTCTTCTTCCTTTGAAGGCTGCACAAGGTGGAATCCTTGTGATTTCTTCTTCCTTCTTCTTCGACATCCAAGAGAGGCTTTTGTAAGGAAATAGCACCTCGGTAAAACCCCATCTCTGATCTTCAGCAACCTCGTGTGGATACTTGTAGAGGCCGGATGTTTGTGCAGCTACAAAGGAACCAAACCAGGATCATCGGTTGCAGTGTTCTTCTACCCGCACAAAGGTGAAGATGAGATCTTCATTTGAACTTTTATATTTCTAATTTGCTAGTAATTTAACAATTCATAATTAATTATTAGATCTTAGTTTAGTCCCCATCTGAATTCAAAAGGGTTCTGAATCATTCTGATTCGGAAAATTTTTGAAATCCACCCGATCCTGTTCCGGCGTATGCGATGCACCGGGGTCGGCATGCGGATACCGCTGCGATCGTCGCGTCGCTGCAGGGCAATCCAATAGTGGTATCAGAGCCAGGTTTTGGGATCCAATTAAGATAATAGTTAATTGATTATGAATTAGTTCTGATTTTTTTAATTATTATGCATGCTGAAAAATTATGCGTGCTGAAATTTTGTGATGCTGAAATTTTCAGCATGCTGATTTTGTTGGATCGATCATGCGATGTTAGTTTTAAAATTATGATGTGATTATGATGTTTAAAATTAAGGTATTGCATGATCTGGATCTCAGATGGTTGCATAATAAAATTAAAATCAGATCATGCATAAGATGCATGTGGTGATGATCATAGGATTCAAACCCTTTTGGTATCAAATGTAAAGACCTGCGATGTGATCTGTAATGTGATGTAATATTTTCAGATGCTTGCATGCATCTTATTTGATGTTTTGAGGGGCCTGCGTGCCTTCTAAAAGGGATGTAATTTATTTCTATATCTGGTTGTATTTCTGTGATGTAATGTACGTCAATGATCAGTCAAAGATAGTACATGAGATGAACAGCGATATGAGCAGTTGATGGTGATTGGATCAAGAGTTGATCAAGGATCGAATCAAGAAGGCTTAGGACCAATTCAAGAGTTGAAGACCAGCTGATCGACTGACATGCATGTGCTTGTAATATGACCTAATTAGAATCCATGATCATCATTTATTTAAAATTCAGCTTTTATTTATTGCTGCGATTTTAACTGCCTGCGATGTGCCGTTTGCATGTGATGCGAATGTATGCGGGGTAGATAGATTTACATGTGATGCAAACTAATAGACCAATCCAAATGAGTCCTAAACTAAAACCTCCTCAATCAAGTCGAGAGTGAATCAATATGAGCGAGTCATATTAGATTAATTGATCTAATTGGTGTCTAGGAAAGCATGAAAGGTGGTTACTTAATTAGAACCTTACTCTCTGAGTAAGGGAAGCCTCCCACCTGCTTACCTGGCTAATTGCTCGATTACCTCTTATGAAGAGCTCAAGTTGCAAACACTAAGACATGATTAACCAATATTAAGTCCATAGGTCTTCCACCGTAGTAGAGCTGCTAAGGTCTTTCTAATGTTGACTTGTCTCGGCTGGACATAGTGGGCAAGTTGCATCAGGAGGCTGGACCTCTCTATAGACATGAGATGTTGTAAGGGTAAAGGTGGGGTTGGGCACCAATAACTGTTAGGTGAGGACCCAATGACGACTTTATTTCTACGGTTATATGGTGGGTCTGACTTAACTAAGGAACGGGACCAATAACTGTTAGGTGAGGTCTTCATGACTTAGAGACCAAGTAACACTGCAACATGCTTGAGAAGCATTGTACAAGAGTTGTACACTCATCCATTTATGTGTCACCAATAACTGTTAGGTGAGGTGGCATGTAAATCGGTGGGACCGCAGTACCCACTAGAAACCCTAGTCGTGTAGGTTTTCTGTTTTCCTACCAGGAAAGTGTGAGGAATTCGAGAAAATTGTGGGAGGTACATTTGTTCTAAAAGACCCTAGAACAATTTAGGATCAAGTACAAAATTCTAACTAGAATCTTTACTCTCTGAGGATTATAAAGTCAGCTTCTAGACATTTAACTCATATCCTATAGAACAACCGTTTGACCAAACCCAATTATAAAGACTGGCTCAGCAAATTTCAAAACAGTATTAAATTATGAGAAATTAGGGTATGTGCTAGACCATGGAATCTCCGTGTTACCAATCTGTCCGATCACTGATCAGCGTAAGACGCATGCTAAGTGGACAAACAATGACAATAAAGTTAGGTGCTGCACAATGGCATCCATGTCCAATGAATTACAATGCCAGCATGAGAATATGAGACTGCCAGGGACATATTAAATCACCTGCAAGAGTTGTATGGTGATCAGAGTCGCGCAGCATGTTTTGAAGTGTCCAAGAGGCTCTTCAAGGCAAAGATGCGTGAGGGGCAGTCTGTCCATGATCACTGTTTGACTATGATCAAAGACCTAGAGGAGCTTGAGAAGCTCGGTATGACCATGCATAAGGAATTGCAAATAGATCTGATCCTGCAATCCCTTCTAGATTCATATGAACAGTTTATAGTAGACTACCATATGAACAAGATTGTATGCACCAAAAACAGAATTGTTAAATAAATTGGTAACTACCTTAGGGACCTTGAAGAGTTCAAGGGGCATCATTCTCGCTGTCGAGTTGGTTTCTACTTCCAAGAGAGAGTCTATCTGGAAGAAAAAGAAGCCTACAAAGAAGCAGAAAAAGGACAAGAAGCCAAGTAAGGAAGTTCCAAGAAAAAGGCCAATTGCAAGAAAAAGTGTTTCCATTGCATAATGGATGGCTATTGGAAGAGGAACTATCCTACATACATGGTCGATTTGTGAATAAGAGTCTGCCGGCACTGTAGCTGGAAGTCGACTCGAGCACTGTAGCACTGAAGTTGGAGTCGACTCGAGCACTATAGCGCTGAAAATCAACTCTCTGTCTTTTTGTCTGTTCTCAGTCGGAGTCGACTCGCAGAGTCTCGGAGTCGACTCGAGCACTGTTCCTTGAAACTCCAGAGTGCGAGAGTCGACTTTGAACTTCTAGGAGTCGACTCGAGGACTATTCTTTTGAATCTTTCTTTGAATTTGCTCCTCCAACTTGAACCCTTTGAACTTAAAACTTGGGCCATTGAAGTATAACTTTCTTTCAACTTTTTGAGAGCTTTTGAGGACTTCTTGTATTTTTCCAACTTGCTATGTTCTTTGCAAAACAAATTATCTTTCTTCTTGCAACACAAACATTAGTAATTATACTTCAAGGTTTTGTGATCATCAAAATCAATCTTTAACTCAATCTTTGGGTCATCAGTCTCCCCCTTTTTAATGATGACAAAACTTGGAGTATGTGCAATATAAAATATATTGTGTTCTAGAACTAATGCATAGCTAAGTTGCATGAAGTAGAAAACATATATCTTTAAAATATACTTTACGATAATGCTTTAGATTTAATCAACTTAACATAATCAACACATAAAGCATTATGAGCATATACTCAGATATTTCTCCCCCTTTTTGACAACATCAAAAAGGTTGCAAGATAATGAAATATTAAGCACAAAGATAATGATGCTCAAATATTTTTTTCTTTATTGTACTCTGATTTTCAGTTAATGCATGTCAAATTATTGCAAGAATATGAATGATATAACTCAAGGCAATAATGTCAGAATGAGATTAATCAGCATAGATCAGAGCCAATTAAGATGATTTCAGAGCAAATTATAAGGAGAGCACATCGAATGTGATTCCAAAGATAGTTTTCAAATCAAGTGTAGGTGGAACCTTTTTCAAGTTAATTGAAGGAGTATCAAGACTTGAACAAGTTGCCACTCGAGGAGCTTCTTGGATCCCTGATGACGCATGAGCTCACGATGAAACAACACAGCGAAGAAGAATCCTCTCACAAGAAAAAGGTAATAGCCCTCAAATCTACTTCTTCTAACAAAGATCCATCTTGCAGTAGCAGCAGCGAAGAAGAAGACAATGAGGAAGATGATGATGAGGCTCTCATCGTGCGAAAGTTCAAAAAATTCATCAACCGGAAGAAGTTCTTTCATCAGAGGAGAGGTCCCTCAAGTTCCTACAACAAGAACAAAGGTAAGAAAAGGGAAAGTGAGGGAATCGGTTGCTATGAATGCAAAAAATCGGGACATTTCAGAATCGACTGTCCCTTGCTGAAGAAGGGCAGCAAATACAAGAAGAAGAAAGCTCTTGTCACCACCTTGACAGACTCCGATCAATCATCATCATCATCGGATGAGGAACAAGAGGAAAAAGCAAATTTTTGCTTCATGGCAAATGATAATGTGGTAATATCTGAAACACATTTAGATTTTATCTTTGATGAATTGTATGATGCTTTTAATGAACTAATGGATGAATATAAGATAATAAACCTTAAAAATAAAGATTTGAAACTAACTAATCAATCCTACACTCATAAGTACGATAAATTAATTAAGGACAAGGACTCTGTTGCCCAGAGATGGTCACCCAAGAGGGGGGTGAATTGGGTGTTTTAAAACTTTTTGCCTAATTAAAAAATAAAACACACAAATGTATGAACTAAAGTAAAGATAGAGGTATGAGAACAATCAATCGCAAACACAAGGTTTTATAGTGGTTCGGAGCTTCCACTGCTCCTACATCCACTCCCCAAAGCACCTTTGGGAATTTCCACTATAATCCAAGATTACAGTTCGGTAGTTTTGCGAGTGCACTACCCAACTCGTTGTTTTACACCGGGCTAACAACGAACCCTATAACCCCCAATTTCACCTAGGCTTGGGACGCCTTTCTCTTGTTCCAAGTCCCTTGACTGGAACAAGCACAATATTGAAAAAGTTTTACAAGGATTTAAAAGCTCTCAAGAAGCAAATAAAACAGTGAGAAGTAATAGAACCCGGAAGAACCCTTTTAGCCGTTGGAAGCGTGGGAAATGGTGGTTCTTCCGATGTGGATCGCGTTGGCTTGAATGTGAGCTTTGAATGCCTAGCGGAAGAGAGTAGTTGAGCACGAAATCACTTGGGAAGCTTGAAGGCACTTGATTTCTTCACTTGAATGCACTAACTCCCTTGAACCTTTTTTTCTTTCTTCTCTCTTGAATGATCTTGTGTTGGGTTGGTGAGAAGTTGTTGGAAACCACTTAAGAGCTCCCTTTTATAGCCCAAAAAGCAAATATAGCCGTTAGAGATAAAGTTAAGGGAGTTTGAAATTCAAACCAAACCTGAAAAAGTTGTCAGTCGCGTCCCAGGCTCTTCGGAGACGTCTCCGCTTCAACGCGAGACGTCTCGGCTGTAAGATTTTACTTTTGACGTTGTTTGGGGTCGACTCGGCGCTTTACGAGGACGACTCCGATGATGAACGGTTTGAATCCTTGTTTTTCTGTTTTTCTGAGAGGGTCGCCTCGGCACTTTACGGGGACGTCTCGGCTTATTTGCGCTTTTTGCATGGGGACGACTCCGCTGCCTTGGGGACGACTCCGCCGATATATCTCCGAAAAACAAGTCTTCTGGAATTTTCTGAGAGAGTCGACTCCGCTCTTTCAGGGGACGTCTCCGCTGCCTTATCACCGAAAAAGACATCCTCTGGAATACCCTGAGAGAGTTGACTCCGCACTCTCTGGGGACGACTCGGAAACTCAGCTTTTACTTGTGGGGACCACTCCGCGTACTGTGGAGACGGCTCGCGCGCATCTCTTGAAATCGGCCTTTCTGCCGCCACTGAGAGAGTCGACTCCGCTTCTGAGAGAGTCGACTCCGACCCTGCGAGACGCCTCGCCAGGTGCCGGGGACGTCTCCAAACGTGCCAGTTCTTCCTGTTTGTGCCAGAGACGTCTCTGGAACAAACCGGAGATGTCTCGGCTGTCCCTGATCTGTTTTCTTCATCTCAAAAATTCTTCAATAAATTCATAAAAATTATGGAAACTTGCCTAGACATTTCTTAACAATATTCTTAATTAAACATATGAAATCCTCAAGTAAATTGTTAAGATAAATGGAATTATACTCTAGTGTTTTGTATTCATCAAAATCCATTAGGGGGTCAGCAATCTCCCCCTTTTTGATGATGACAAAACACTGAGTATATGCAAAATTCGAAATTTAAACATATACACAGTATTTGATCAGATGTACAAGTATAATGTTTTGATTAGAGCTAGATACAGTGTGCATAATTCAAAATAGTCAATTTTCAGTTCTATCCTTATGGATAGGATTGATCTTAATAGCTCTTAAGCAATTTTAGCATATCAACTGAATTTGAATCAAGTTAAAATGAAATATTGATGCTAAAGATAATTGAAAGCTAAGTTCTTTTTGACTCCCCCTTTCTTTTCCAGAAGGGCAATTATCTTAAAGCCAATATTCTTCAATTTTATCTTTTCTAATTCAACTTTGAGTGTAAATTTTGCATTTCCATATTCAGGTTCTACTCCATATATAAGTTCTATATATCTACTCCCCCTTTTTGTCATCAACAATGAAGGGGACAAATTATACGTAGGTACTTAAAGCACAATTCCTAGGGGAATTCAGCATATTACAATGAACCACTCAAGGATATTCAAGTTATGCTCCCTCTGTCTATTGTTTTACT
The DNA here is from genome assembly GCF_051530095.1 of Phoenix dactylifera. NCBI lineage: Eukaryota > Viridiplantae > Streptophyta > Magnoliopsida > Arecales > Arecaceae > Phoenix > Phoenix dactylifera. Next base: position 16,773,639 of record NC_143195.1, read on the forward strand.
AGTGAATTCAGAATTCATTTCACTCCCCCTTTGATGTTCAGGTTGTGCTCCCCCTTAGGGTATGTTATGAGATTTTTATGGCACATCACAGAATCACATACACAATCACAGAATCACATACACAGAATTAGAAATATACACAAGGTTTCAAAAGGAATTGTATGACATTCATATATCATTGTAAACATTTGAAGTCATTACAAAGTTAAAAGAGGAGATCATTACAAGTATTCATTTCTAATACAAAAAGTGTTTCAAAATGAGCCTAGGGTTTACAAAAAGAAGAACCCTAGATGTCTACAAAGTGTCCCTCATCGGCGACGTTGCTCATAAGCCCTAGCAGCTGCATCTATGAATGCATTAATGGAATCTAGCAGTGTTCTGAACTGTTCTCCCTGGGACTGATGGAAGGCTGCCACTAGTGCTTCAAATTCAATGCTTGCCCTTTCAATTCTTCCTCTAAGTTGGGCAGCCACGGTGCCCACATTGCCTCCAGGGCTTGTCAACTCTCGAAGACCATCTGAAATGTTCCTCAAGCTGTCTTGTAGCTCAATTGATCTGAAGGTTTGGGTGGCACTCACACTAACTAGTTCTTGCGCTGTAGCTTTTATCTGAGTTCTGATTTCCTTCAACTCTTGTAGAAGCCCTTCATGTGAGGCCCTGATGGGGGCCAACTCAGTAGAGATCATCGATCTCATTTCCTCCCTCATTTGCTGGCATATCACAGATGCTAAAGTGCGCATCTGTTCTTCTGATAGGGAGAAGGGCCCAGTGACTGTAGGAGGAGGTGGCATAGAGGTGGAAGGTCCAGCTGAGCTGGAGGGTATATCAGGAAAGTCCATGTGGCTGAGTGGAGGAGAGTGGTGGTCAGGCTCCTGATGTGTGATCTCAGGGTCTAAGGTTTGAGCTTTTCTTTTTGGTACCTTAACCCATGACCCATCTACCTTGTGAAACTCCATTCTACGCATTGTGCTCTCATTATAATAGTCGGTGTTTCTCAAGGGTTTTGCAGGTTCATTTTCTGGAATGTGAACCTTAAAATGTTTGAATACTAGGGTAAAGATCATCCCATAGGGTATGCTAAACCTAGAATACCTATGACATATAGCAATGTAGTTCAGCATAAGTCTAGGGAGGTTTAGGGGAATCCCTAGTAGGATGTGGTGCATGATAACTAGGTCTCGCTCCGAAACAAAATCGAAGCGACCGGTTTTTGGAAACAAGACTCGGTTGACAATACTCAAAAGTAGTCTCATTTCGGCATTTAGGTCTTGTGAGTTCACTACATCAAGAGGCCCGCAGTCCTCTCGTCCTAAAAGCAAGTTTAGGGCTATTTTCCTTTGGGGATGTGAGGTCGGAGCCTCACCGTCCTTAGGGATTTGCAAGACGCTAGATAGGACATCCTCATTAATCTCTACCAACGTCCCCCGGACATGTGCAGTGTACCCTAAGTCCCCTAAGGCCATATTACTAAACATCTCTCTAACTAGGCCGGGGTAGGTCGATGTATTGAGGGTACAAAGGTATTCCCACCCTTGGGCACGGAGTTTCTCTCCAATAGAGAACCCCTCACTATCTAGAAAATGGAAATCTATGTACCTACCGGTGGTTACTGTGCGATTCGCACAGGAAATGATCGTGGTTGGCGGAGCAACCGGAGGGGACGGCGCGGATGGCTCTTCCCTCCGTTCCTCACCGTCGGTTGCTACCCTAGGACGCCTCCCACCGGTTCGTCTAGCCCTCTTAGGTGCCATGGATGCTAGGGTTTGTGATGGAGAGCAAATGGAGGCTAGGGTTTGTGGTGGAGAGCAAATGGAGGCTAGGGTTTTTGTTTTTGTCGGGAATGGAAGAGAATAGCTCAGGTCGGCTCGAGCTGTTTCACCTATTTAAAAACACTCGTTCGGTCCCCGAGACGTCTCCGCGACTGATGCGAGACGTCTCGCCGGGGGGACGTCTCTGCGATTTGCCAGAGACGTCTCCGGCACTGAAAAATTTCAGACTAATTTCTATCTTTTCCCAATTTATTTTACTCAATCACACTAATCAACATGATTTATTTTGGTGAATACAGAGTGAGTTTGTTTGTGATCCTCCCCCTTAATAATATATCCTATAAAAGTTTGATAATGATTTTTTTTTTGAATTATTAACATTGAAATGAGGAATGTTTGACCAAATTTCGAATACCTATGAAATAGGCTCTGAAAATATCTCCATGAAGAGTCCAAGGGAGGGTAACCATCCTCCGGAAAGTCGAACAATTCGTCATTTAACTTAGATAGATTCATGCTTTCACTTATGTTGACCTTGAGGTGGATTACTAGTTTGAGTAGCAAAGCATTGCAATGCAAGTTCAATTTAATTGCTAGGATCATACAAGCTCAATGCATTCCTTAAGAAGTTGAACCTATCTTTACAAAGGGGCTTTGTAAAGATATCGGCCAATTGATTTTTAGTACATACATACTCAATCATCACATCATTTTTCAGCACATGATCCCTAATAAAGTGATGCCTAATCTCTATATGTTTTGATTTTGAGTGTTGGACAGGATTTTTTGTTAAGTTAATTGCACTTGTGTTATCACATTTAATTGGTATATTGTCCATTTTGATACCGAAGTCTTCAAGTTGTTGCTTAATCCATAGAACTTGGGCACAACAGCTTCCAGCTGCAATGTACTCAGCCTCAACTGTGGATAAGGCAACTGAATTCTGTTTCTTGCTAAACCAAGAAACCAAATTAGCACCCAAGAATTGACATGTGCCACTTGTGCTTTTTCTGTCGAGTTTGCACCGGGCAAAATCAGCATCGGAATAAGCAATTAAATTTATGTCAGATTGTTTAGAATACCATAAGCCTACATTAGATGTCCCTACTAGATATCTAAAAATTCTTTTAACAGCTTGCAAGTGTGATTCCTTAGGACATGCTTGGTATCTAGCACACATACAAACACTGAATAATATATCTGGTCTACTAGCAGTAAGATAAAGTAAAGAGCCTATCATACCTCTGTACAATTTGCAGTCTATACTTTTACCTTTTTCATCTTTGTCAGCTTGCAACTTGAGCCCATGGGTGTGCTGATTTCCTTTGCATCCTTCATCTTGAATTTTTCCAACATCTCCTTGATATATTTGGACTGACTGATGAAGATGCCTTCCTCTGATTGTTTTATTTGTAGCCCAAGGAAGAAGTTGAGCTCACCCATCATGCTCATTTCAAATTCTCCCTGCATAAGCTTGGCAAACTCTTGACAAAGACTATCATTAGTAGCACCAAAAATTATATCATCCACATAAATTTGTACAAGCAATAAGTCATTTCCTTTTCTTTTAATGAAGAGGGTTTTGTCTACATTTCCTCTCTTAAACTTATTTTCAATTAGGAAATTACTTAATCTTTCATACCATGCCCTAGGGGCTTGCTTCAGTCCATACAATGCTTTATGTAATTTATAAACATAATCTGGATGTAAGTGGTTTTCAAAATCTGGAGGTTGTCCTACATAAACTTCCTCCATTATATAACCATTTAAAAATGCACTTTTTACATCCATTTGATAGAGTTTAAAATCCATGAAGCAAGCATATGCCAAAAGTAGCCTAATAGCCTCTAACCTAGCAACAGGAGCAAAAGTTTCATCAAAATCTATTCCTTCCTCCTGATTATAGCCTTTGGCAACTAGTCTAGCTTTGTTTCTTATAACTATTCCATCTTCATCTAGTTTATTTTTATACACCCACTTGGTGCCTATGATTGAAACATTAGGGGGTCTTTTCATTAGAGTCCAAACTTGATTTCTTTCAAATTAATTTAATTCTTCTTGCATAGCATTTATCCAATTTTCATCCTTTTCGGCTTCCTCTAGTGACTTAGGCTCTATTTGTGAAATGAAAGCAAGATAATTACTAGTATTTCTTAGAGAGGATCTTGTCCTTACCCCTTGTGAGGGATCACCAAGGATTAAATCCCTTGGATGACCATGTGCATACCTCCATTCCCTCGGAAGATCTTGATTTCTTGCTTGAGGTTGATCTTCTTCATCTTGCTGAATTGTATCTTCCTTGACTTCATCTTCAAGTTGTTTGTCTTGTATGGAGAACTCCTTCATTCTGTCTTCAAGTATACCTGCATCACTATCTTCTTCTTTTCTAGAAGAATCTCCATTAGCTTCATCAAAGACAACATGAATGGATTCTTCAACAACGAGAGTTCTCTTGTTGAAGACCCTGTATGCTCTACTAGATGAGGAATAACCTAAGAAGATCCCCTCATCTGATTTAGCACTAAATTTACTTAGATTGTCCTTTCCATTGTTTAAAATAAAACACCGACAACCGAAAACATGAAAGTAACATATATTTGGCTTCTTATTATTCAGCAACTCATAAGGTGTTTTCTTTAAAATAGATCTGACTAATGCACGGTTTAAGATGTGACATGCAGTATTTATCGCTTCAGCCCAAAAATATTTTGGTAGATCCGATTCGCACAACATGGTACGAGCCATATCTGCTAGTATGCGATTCTTCCTTTCTACCACCCCATTTTGTTGGGGTGTCCTAGGGGCCGAGAAATTGTGATTGATACCATTTTCGTCACAAAATTTTTCAAAGTGTTGATTTTCAAACTCGGTACCATGATCATTCCTAATTGCTTTTAGTTTAAGATTGAGTTCATTCGAAATCCTATTATGAAACTTGATAAAAGCGGAAAAGGACTCATCTTTATGTGCAAGAAATGAAACCTATGTAAAACGTGAAAAATCATCAACAATTACAAGACCAAATTTCTTACCCCCTAGACTAGCAGTTCTAGTGGGTCCAAACAAATCCATGTGAATTAGTTCTAAGGGTTTTGATGTTGAGACTATGTTTTTAGACTTGAAAGAGCTTCTCGTTTGTTTCCCTAATTGACATGCAGCACAAATTTTGTTCTTTTCAAAATCTATTTTTGGTAGTCCTTTGACTAGATCTTTTGTAATCAATTTAGAGATTAAATCCATGCTAGCATGCCCTAACCTACGATGCCATAACCAACTAGTCTCATTGACTTTGGGATCCATGGCTACAAGACATTGGCCATCCTTCATGGTGAGATCATCAAGATCTACCATGTAAACATTTCCATGCCTATGTCCTGTAAGTATGATCTCATTGTCAACTGGACTACTAATTATGCAAAGTGAAGATTCAAATGACACTTTAAAGCCCTTGTCACAAAATTGACTTATACTTAATAAATTATGTTTGAGTCCATCAACTAACAATACATTGTCAATAAATGAGGAGGGTGATATGGAGATTTTACCAACACCAATGATTTGACCTTTAGCATTGTCTCCAAATGTGACTACTCCTTCTTTTGATTTTAAAGTGACGAAGAGACTCTTGTCACCGGTCATATGCCTTGAGCAACTACTATCAAGATACCACATTCTCTTTTTATTCCCGGCTGCAAGGCATACCTACAAAATGATCATGTGAAGCTCTTAGGTACCCAAGTTTTCTTGGGTCCTTCATGGTTAGTGTAGTTGGTTCCCTTAGGCACCCATACTTTAGTTATGTTTTTAGCTTTTACAAATGTACTCTTGTTAGTTTGGATCTTTCTTTGAATACAAGAGTAGGCTTTATGTCCACTTTTTCCACAATGAAAGCATGTAGTTTTTTCAGTTTTGACATCTTTTGCTTTTACAAAGAAATTCTTTAGATACTTTTGTTGCTTGTTAGTTTTATATCCTAATCCGGCTTTATTAAAAACAGCTCTTTGATTTGAAAGAATAAGATTTAATTTTTCAGAGCTTTGTGTAAATTTTTTAACAATTGGTTTGTACTTATGTACCTCATTCTTAAGATCCAAATTTTCTTTAACTAGTTCTTCCTTATCCTTTTTAAGGGATTCAACATTTTGTGCAAGTGAGGTATTATTATTGAGTAGAGATTTAACTTTTAGATTCAATTCCTTAATTAGTGTTTTTGCCGTTTCATTTTCAATGCTAAGTTTTGAATTTTTATTTTCTAGATCAATGGTGTTAACATTTTCAACGCTCTCTTTCTCAATCAATAGTTTTTTAATATCATCCTTTAGTTTTTGATTGGAGGCCTTTAGTTCTTTATTCTTTGCTCCTAACATACTACAATCACTCATAAGTTCTTGAAAAGCTTCATATAATTCTTCTAAAGTAAAATTTATAGTTGAGCTTTGACATACCTCGTCGTTTTCAAATGCCATGAAGAACAAATTTGCGGTCTCTTCCTTCTCTTCCTCGGAGGAGGATGTATCACTATCGTCCCACGTTGCCTTCAACGCCTTCTTCTTCTTCTTTCCAAAGTGCTTCTTTTGTTGAGGGCATTCGGAACGAATGTGTCCCGGTCTCTTGCAATCATAGCATATGATTGGGTCTCTTTCTTTTTTCTTTTCTTTTTCCCAATCATTTCTCCCTCCAAATTTTTTTCTTGGGAAGGGTTTCTTTCTTCTCATGAATTTCTTAAACTTCCTTACTATTAAACCCAAGTCCTCATCTTCGCTTTCTTCTTCACTCTCACTACTTTCTTCTTCACACACACTTGAAGTAGCCTTGAGTGCAATTGTCTTCTTCTTTGGCAACTCTTCTTCATGTTGCTTCATTGTGAGCTCATGCGTCATCAATGAGCCCAATAGTTGTTCTAGTCCCAAAGTGTTGAGATCTTTGGCTTCTATGATCGCCGTGACCTTTGCTTCCCATGCTTTCGGCAAAGACCTGAGAATTTTACTCACAAGTTCCGGATTAGTATAGGATTTATCCAAACTCTTTAGACCATTAATTATATCGGTGAAGCGTGTAAACATGCATGTGATGGTTTCATTGGGTTCCATTTTAAACAACTCATATTTGTGAACTAGAATGTTCACTTTAGATTCTTTGACTTGATTTGTACCCTCGTGGGTAACTTCAAGCCTATCCCATATTTCCTTGGCGGAACTACAGGTGGAGACTCTATTGAACTCATTTACATCTAGAGCACAAAATAATGAGTTCATGGCTCTAGAATTGAGTTGAACCATCCTACTATCATTCTCATCCCAATCATCCTCAGGTTTGGGAACTTGAATGCCATTTACCATGTGAGATGGTTCGTGTGGTTCCTTGATTATGACCCTCCACAAGGCATAATCTTGTGCTTGAATAAATATCTTCATTCTAGTCTTCCAATAGGTATAATTTGTCCCATTGAAGAGTGGAGGTCTATTGGTTGCCTGCCCCTCAGCAGGAACATTGTTAAAGGGTGTTGCCATCTAGATCTTTGGCTAAGACGGTTAGGTCTTTCAAGAAATACACAGAGCACCCGCTCTGATACCACTTGTTGCCCAGAGATGGTCACCCAAGAGGGGGGTGAATTGGGTGTTTTAAAACTTTTTGCCTAATTAAAAAATAAAACACACAAATGTATGAACTAAAGTAAAAATAGAGGTATGAGAACAATCAATCGCATACACAAGGTTTTATAGTGGTTCGGAGCTTCCACTGCTCCTACATCCACTCCCCAAAGCACCTTTGGGAATTTTCACTATAATCCAAGATTACAGTCCGGTAGTTTTGCGAGTGCACTACCCAACTCGTTGTTTTACACCGGGCTAACAACGAACCCTATAACCCCCAATTTCACCTAGGCTTGGGATGCCTTTCCCTTGTTCCAAGTCCCTTGACTGGAACAAGCACAATATTGAAAAAGTTTTACAAGGATTTAAAAGCTCTCAAGAAGCAAATAAAACAGTGAGAAGTAATAGAACCCGGAAGAACCCTTTTAGCCGTTGGAAGCATGGGAAATGGTGGTTCTTCCGATGTGGATCGCGTTGGCTTGAATGTGAGCTTTGAATGCCTAGCGGAAGAGAGTAGTTGAGCACGAAATTACTTGGGAAGCTTGAAGGCACTTGATTTCTTCACTTGAATGCACTAACTCCCTTGAACCTCTTTTTCTTTCTTCTCTCTTGAATGATCTTGTGTTGGGTTGGTGAGAAGTTGTTTGAAAGCACTTAAGAGCTCCCTTTTATAGCCCAAAAAGCAAATATAGCCGTTAGAGATAAAGTTAAGGGAGTTTGAAATTCAAACCAAACCTGAAAAAGTTGTCAGTCGCGTCTCAGGCGCTTCGGAGACGTCTCCGCTTCAACGCGAGACGTCTCGGCTGTAAGATTTTACTTTTGACGTTGTTTGGGGTCGACTCGGCGCTTTACGGGGACGACTCCGATGATGAACGGTTTGAATCCTTGTTTTTCTATTTTTCTGAGAGGGTCGCCTCGGCACTTTACGGGGACGTCTCGGCTTGTTTGCGCTTTTTGCATGGGGACGACTCCGCTGCCTTGGGGACGAGTCCGCCGATATATCTCCGAAAAACAAGTTTTCTGGAATTCTCTGAGAGAGTCGACTCCGCTCTTTCAGCGGACGTCTCTGCTGCCTTATCACCGAAAAAGACATCCTCTAGAATACCCTGAGAGAGTCGACTCCGCACTCTCTGGGGACGACTCGGAAACTCAGCTTTTACTTGCGGGGACGACTCCGCGTACTGTGGAGACGGCTCGCGCGCATCTCTTGAAATCGGCCTTTCTGCCGCCACTGAGAGAGTCGACTCCGCTTCTGAGAGAGTCGACTCCGACCCTGCGAGACGCCTCGCCAGGTGCCGGGGACGTCTCCAAACGTGCCAGTTCTTCCTGTTTGTGCCAGAGACGTCTCTGGAACAAACCAGAGACGTCTCGGCTGTCCCTGATCTGTTTTCTTCATCTCAAAAATTCTTCAATAAATTCATAAAAATTATGGAAACTTGCCTAGACATTTCTTAACAATATTCTTAATTAAACATATGAAATCCTCAAGTAAATTGTTAAGATAAATGGAATTATACTCTAGTGTTTTGTATTCATCAAAATTCATTAGGGGGTCAACAGACTCTATCATTAAAGAAAACTTAGAACTTAAAACAAGCAACCAATTGCTAACTCAAAAAACTAATACCTTAAGTAAAGATAACGAAAGACTAACTAAGGAAGTTTCAGAACTTAAAAATAGTAACCGAATTCTAAAAGATAACTTTACAAAAAAAATAAATTTACTAAAAACAGAAAAACTAAACTTAACAAAAGAACTTGAAAAATATAAACCTATAGTTGAGAAGTTTACCTTTAGTTCTGAAAAACTAGACATGATACTTAATAGTCAAAGAGTTGTATTTAGTAAAGTCGGCTTAGGGTATAAGCCTAACAACAAACAAAAATTTCTTAAAAACTTTTTTGTAAAGGCCGGAGAAAGTAAAACCAAAAATGCAACTTGTTTTCGTTGTGGTAAAGTAGGACATATAGCTAATGTGTGTAACCACAAAAAACCTGAAATTAAAAGAAAGATTAAAAAGATTTGGGTTCCGAAAGGAACCAACGTTACTAACCTTGAAGGACCCAAGAAAACTTGGGTACCTAAAATTGTATGATTTCCTTGTGTAGGAGTGTCTTGCAGCCAAGGTCGACAAAAACTGTTGGTACTTGGATAGTGGCTGCTCAAGACACATGACGGGTGACAAGGAGCAATTCTTCACCCTAGAGCCTAAAAAGAGAGGTGCTGTGACATTTGGAAACAATAACCAAGGTCACATCGTTGGTATAGGTAAAGTATAAATCACCTCTTCAACCTTCGTTGATAATGTACGATTTGTAGATGGTTTTAAGCATAACTTACTTAGCATTAGTCAATTATGTGATCGAGGATTTGATGTTTTGTTTAAACCATCTTTATGCATCATAACCAACTCAATTGACAATGGCTTAGTATTTAAAGGAATTAGACGTGGTAACGTCTATGTAGAAGATCTTGAAGATCTTGCTAAAAACAGTCCTTGCTTAGTAGCTAGTGATACTAAGGTTAATGATGCAAGTTGGTTATGGCACCGTAAGTTAGGTCATGCAAGTATGGATACAATATCAAAATTAGTTAAAAGAGATTCTGTAATAGGTTTGCCAAAACTAAAATTTGAGAAAAATAAAATTTGTGAAGCATGTCAATATGATAAACAATCTAGAAGCTCTTTTAAATCCATAAATTGTGTCACTACTACTAGACCCCTTGAACTACTGCACATGGATCTATTTGGACCAACTAGATCTACAAGTCTTGGTGGAAAACAAGTATGGCCTTATCATTGTAGATGATTTTTCTAGATACAAATAGGTCATGTTCTTAGCTCATAAAGATGAAGCATTTTCAGTATTTAAGAAATTTCATAAGGAAGTTACTAATTCAAGAAATGCTTCAGTTACAGCTATTAGGAGTGATCATGGAACAGAATTTGAAAATCATCTATTTGATGAATTCTGTAGTAAAAAGGGAATAACTTATAATTTCTCTGCACCTAGGACACTATAACAAAATGGAGTTGTGGAAAGAAAGAATAGAACCCTAGAGCAAATAGCTAGAACCATGTTGTGTGAAAGTAACCTCCCTAAGTATTTTTGGGGAGAAGCCTTAACACATCATGTCATATATTAAATAGAGTTTTATTGAGACTAATTATAAAGAAAACACCTTATGAACTTTGGAGAGATAGAAAGCCCAAAGTAAACTATTTTCATGTTTTTGGGTGTAGGTGTTTCATTCATAATAATGGAAAAGATAACTTAGGTAAATTTGATTCTAAATCTGATGAAGGTATCTTTTTGGGATATTTTACATCAAGTAAAGCTTATAGAGTCTTTAACAAAAGAACCCTTGTTATTGAAGAGTCTATACATGTTGTTTTTGATGATACTAATGATATCTCTTCTAGCAAGAGAGTAGCTTTTGATGATGATGCAGAAATACTTGAGAAAAAGATAGATGATATGACATTACAAGAGAATGAACCGAAGCAAATTGGAGAAACTTCAACAAGCCAAGAGGTAATTGATGATCATGGGCTTACAAAGGCTTGGAGGTATGCATACGGTCACCCTAAAGAATTAATATTAGATGATCCATCACAACCTATTAGAACTAGAGCTTCTCTTAGGAACTTAAATAATCACCTATGTTGCCCAAGGTGACAAGCCAAAAGGGGGGGGTGAATTGGTTTCTCCTGATTTTATCTATCTTACTTATGTTAATTGATGAGTTAGTGGAATTAAAACAAATCACAATACAAACAACAAGAAGTATAGTGGTTCGGTGCTCTCCTAAGCACCTACGTCCACTCCCCAAGCGACCCCTTGGAAATTCACTATAATTCCGTGGATTACAGTTGGATTGTTTTCCGGGCTCACAATCCAAAAACCTTTACACTTTGGTTTTCCGGGTTCACCAAAAACCTATGTTGGTTTTACGGGCTCACCAACGAACCTATGTTGGTTTTTCGGGCTCACCAACGAATCTTTACAATTAGTTTTACGGGTTCACCAATAAACCTACACCGTTGGTTTTGCGGGCTTACCAACAAACCTTTACAAGATGATTAATAAAAGAAGTAAGAAGATTTAAGCTCCTAGATGAGCAAATATAACAATTATAATCTACAAAGAAGAGTTTAGAGAATAGTTATCGCTTGATGAGACTTCTCTCTTCTTTGTCAAGGATGCTTCACTTTTCAAGGGTGGATGGAGCTCTTAATGACTCTTGGAATCTGCTCAACCACTTTCTTTTGACTCTTGAATGAAGCACTTAGATGAAGAAGATTAGGGCACTTGTCTTTCTTGTGTACTCTTTGATATTTTGCAAAAGGATGTTTTCTCTGATGAATAGTGCCACTTTAAATAGTTTCCTTCATCCATTGGACAAGCCCCAATGGTTAGAATTCAAAAACTAGCCGTTACTCACTGTTGGAAGGTCAAAAAGTACTTCTGCAGAACTAGCCGTTATGCTTCTGCCCGTGCTTGGGTCGACTCAACTTTTACTGGGGTCGACCCAACTTTCACTTGGGTCGACTCAACCTTTCCTTGGGTCGACCCTCTCAGAACCACAGAACCTTGTATTTCAGCCTTCCTTCGCTTGGGTCGACTCAACATCTTTTTGGGTCGACTCAAGGTTCAGTTGGGTCGACTCAGCTTCCACTTGGGTCGACCCTCTCAGGGTTTCCAGAGAACCTATTTTTGAATGTCATTGCCTTTGGGTCGACCCTCTCAATGTTTGGGTCGACTCAACTTCCTCTTGGGTCGACCCTCTCAGTGTTTCCAGAGAACTATTTTCTTGAGGCTTGAGAGGCTTGAGGTTTGGGTCGACTCATCCTTTCCTTGGGTCGACCCAATTACTGTTCATCCGTGCCATTTTTGCAGAAGTGTGCCAGATGCTTTCTTGATGTGCCGGGGTCGACCCAATCATCCTTGGGGTCGACTCAATCCACACTTTGCTGCAACTCAAGGTTAGATTCATCCAAATAAACAATGAAATGCATTTATACAAATATACTGAGAGTAACATACTTATAAATGAAGTATCGAATTAACTTGTAACATACTCTTGATTATTGCTTGTTAATCATCAAAATAACACTATCATACTCAATCTCCCCCTTTTTAATGATTATAAAATATAGAGTATGAGCCTATTGATACTTATCTTAAAATCAGTTTTAAAAGGGCTCAAGTTGCTGAATTTCAGCTTTTCAAATATGAGAGTGAAGTCTCCCCCTATTTTATCCAAATATTTTCCAATTTGACTTTTTGAATTGCTCCCCCTTTCTTTTATATTTTATTAAAAATGAAACTTCAAAAATTTGAGATAATGCATGAGTTTCAGATTATGTATCGAGGTGTGAAGGGTATGTGCCAAATTCTGAAATTCTATGTGCCAAATTCTGAAATTCAATAGAAATTTTAGATTTGATCATTTTCATTGTTACAAATTGCTCCCCCTTAAATGTATATGCTTTTCCATTATAATTTTCAATTTGTTTTACAACTTATTTCTCTTTTCTTACACAACTTATTTCTCTTTCTTTACTTCTCTCCCTTTTTGTTATCATCAAATAGGTGCATGGGAATAGATACAATAAATAACAAACATTTAAACTTCATTGATCAAAATAGGAACATTTTAGTACAATAATGCCAAAAACAAAAGCAAATACAATGTTCCTTAATCAAGGTTCAAAATACATGATCAACACAAAATACATATGAGAACTAGATACATATCCTAGGCTCTAAACAGAAATACTAATATCAGCCTAGGGAGTATCAAATGGCTGTGATCTAGTCCTCATCCTCCTAGTATAAGTGGCGAGGGGAGGTCGAGCCTGATGAGACTGAGTCTGGCGTGGAGCACGGTGAGCTGGATGACTCTGTGCTGAAATCTCTGACTCAGCAGCCTGTGGCACAGATGGTCCATGAGTCTCTCTCTCTCTCCGTATAGCTCCTATCTGCTCTCTCAGATCACTGATCTCAGTAGACATGATATCTAGTCGGCTCGTCAGCCCATTAGTGATAGTCCTCGCCTGAGCTGACATAAGCTCAGTCATCCTACTCCAGAACGCATCTGTGTCTCCCGCAGGAACAGATGACGATGGTCCAGCCTCTGAAGGTGCAGTAGGATGATCCATATGCTCCTCATCCTCAGGGATAGGGTCTCCAATATCTGGTGCATCACCCTCTGGTGCATCACCCTGAATCCTTGCTCCAGTACGAACCTACTGCCCGTTCACTTTCTCATAGCCCATGCGAATAAGTGATCGTGCAGTGTATGTATCAGTATGAAGCAGATGCCTGGAGATCTCCCCCTCGACAGATATGTCGTGCTGTCGAAAGATCAAGGTGAGTATCATACCATAAGGCAGAGATACTTTGGAGTTGCTGATCACCTTCCTCATCTGCCTAAGTATCATGGCCGGGAGATTCAGGAGAATACCCTGAATAATATGCTCCATCACTACTAGATCTCGCTCTGTAATGAGATCAAATCTTCCGCTCTTCGGAAATAGAATCCTATCAATGATGTTGTGCAACAACCTCATCTCTGCAGAAAGAGAGCTCGCTATAACCTGCTCCGAGAAGTCGAAGTCTTCATTCTCAAGAATTAACTGCAGGGCTCTCAACTTGTTTTCTGGCTTTTCTGAGTTGCTCCTTCGCAGGGGAGATGAAGCAACTCACTCACACTCTCTTCGGAAACTCGAACCCTAACTTCTCGAACTTTCGATATGAGCCCTCCCATCCCAGTTTTGAGGGAGGCTTAGAACTCCCGAACTAGTCCCGGGTATATCACCACATCTAGGGAGCAAAGATACTCCCAACCTTGCCTTCAGATCCATTCCCCCAAACGGAACCCTTCTTGATCAAAGAACTCGGAATGGATCCTTCTTCCCGTTGTAACCAGTCTCCCCGCAAACTTTGCAAGTTGTACTGAAGGGGAGGGAGGAGGAGGTGGCTCTACACGTGTCTCACCTTGTGGAGACACTGTAGATGGCTCCGTAGCTTCTCTTTCCGCACGTTGGATCCGTGAGACTCTCCCGGATCGCTTGGCTACGGCTCTTTTGGGTCCCATTTCTCCAAGATTTTGAAGTAATCTACTGTTTGGAGATGATTGGAGCAGATTGGAGAGTGGGGAATAGGATTTTCGGAAGAGGACAAAGGGTAAACAGTGCCCTAGATAGCTCACGGGTCCCCCTTTTAACAGTGGGGTCCCGACGTTGGGTCAACTCAAGAATTTTCTTGGGTCGACTCAACGTTGGGTCGACCCTATTCTGGGTTGGGTCGACCCAAGTTCAGAAATTTTTCCTTTCTCTTCCTTTTCGCTTCTAAAAATTTTTCTTGCTTCCAATCCTTACAAATTCTTTCTGGGACAATGATACATGAGTAAGGAATCTATAGATTATAAGTTTGACTCATGTTTCATAGGTTTTTAGAAATGGGAGGAATGTATCATGAGACTGCTTGCTCCCTTTTATATCTCTTCAATAAAAAGGATCACATATGCCTAATTCCCTCCTTAGCGTGCAGAATCTATCTTCACTCAAGGATTTTGTGAATATGTCAGCTAATTGTTTTTCAGTGCATATATGCTCAATACATATGTTTCCATTTTGCACATGATCCCTAATAAAATGATATCTTATTTCTATGTGTTTGGCTTTAGAATGCTGAACCAGATTTTTAGTGAGGTTGATGACACTAGTATTATCATACTTCATAGGAATGTTATCTAGCTTAACTCCATAGTCCTCTAGTTGTTGCATAAGCCATAGTACTTGAGCACAACAACTGCCAGCAGCTATATATTCAGCTTCAGCTGTTGACAGTGCCACTGAATTCTGCTTTTTGCTAAACTATGATACTAAGTTGTTTCCTAAGAATTGACATGTTCCACTAGTGCTCTTCCTATCTAATTTGCATCTAGCAAAATCAGCATCTGAGTATGCAAACAAATCTAGACAGGAGTCTCTTGAGTACCATAACCCTATGTTCGTAGTTCCTCTTAAATATCTAAGGATTCTTTTAACAGCACTTAAATGTGACTCCTTAGGATCTGATTGGTATCTAGCACATAATCCTACACTAAACACGATGTCTGGTCTGAAAGAGTAGATGCCCTACAAGCCAATCGCAATATGTATTGCGAAGGATTTTTTCTTTTGATTTGTCCAAATCATGTACATGATATTTAAATATGAATAAAGGCGTTATGTTTTATCATATGCTGTTGATTATATTTATGATAAACTCCTTAGATTAGGGCAATGGTTTTAAGACTATGATGAGATCATACTAGTGAGACTTAAAATCCTAAAATCCTAATCTTAAATATTTCCAGTCATTGGTACATTGAGTCGGAGATCAATGATTACCGGAAAGACTGACATGTCTTATGTATGCTCGATGCAGAGGATGATTGATCTCACAATCATTTGTGTGGAGACACTAATACAAAGATATGGGTGCTCATTAGAAGAATGAGTTCACTGAATTGACCTACAAAGAGAAATCTTATGAAGTCTTACTTACATGTCAAAAGATGATTCTCTTAGTGGGAGTTGTGCAACTGATCCTTTGACCTGAGATCACCATGGTATCTTGTGCACATGAACCTATATTTTGGTTTACACTCATTCATGACAATAAGTTATGTACGAGGTCTTCTGGATATGGTGGATTGTGTACGAAGATTATGAGTAGGTCAACAAGGAATTAATCACTTCTAGTAAGAGAAGATAGCATCCTATTTATTCTAATCATATGATAATTCAGGAAGAGTTTCTAATGTTTCATTATTTGAATTATCATTAAAAGATTGAGAAAAATATGAATATGAAATTGAGTTTGACATATATTCATACTCATATACATATTTGGGATGCAGTTTGATTAAAGGATTGAATTGCATGGTAACTTGCCGCTGAAGGGTATTTTTGGTATTTCTACCAAATTCCATATTTTTCGGGTAGACATGACACGTTGCTAGACGTCAATCTTGTCTTATAGGTTTGATCGAATTATAGAGTTTAATTCGATCACCAATTAGAAAGGATTCTAATTGTTAAGTTCGGGTTCGCGCAGTTTGGACTTAAATCGATTAGAAGAGTTCTAATCAAGTTGAGTCAACTCGCACTCACACCTATTGCTGGCTAAGTATGGAACCCAATGGGTCACACACAAGAAAACTTATCAAGGGTCTAATTGGATTAGATCATGTTTGCAAGATAAACATCCTAGCAGGTGTTGCAAACCTTAGCTCCTGATTCGAACTGGATTCGAATCTGATTCAAATTGGATTCGAATCTGATTCTTAATTGATCTAATTTGATTAGATCATATTCTAATATGGGTTAGCCAAGAGTTGGCACCTAATTAGCTTGATTTGAGTCTAATTGGATTAGATTTGATAAAATATTTATTTTTGACCGTTAGATCTTCATCTACCGTTGGATGAAGACATAATGGTGAGTTGGTTTGAACCCAATTAGATTGGGTTAAGAAAGGCCTTTAATCATGACCATTTGATCTTCATCAGCCATTGGATGAAGACATAATATGATCATGATGAGGCATCTTGCATTGGGACCATTGGATCATCCTAGAACCGTTGGATGATGACATAACTCCCCTTACTCATGGCGCCTTGCATTCTAGCCATTGGATCTTCATCATGAGATGATGGATGATCAAGATTCATGGCGTGATGGATCAGCATTTGATGTTGACTTGGTCAACATCAGATGGCGTGAAGATGGACTTATGATGGCGTGAAGAAAGAGAATGCCGCATGAGGTGTTTTGGATAAGGATGCCATAACCACCTCTTCACATGATACGCCTCCCTATTTTGTTGGTGCCTCATCCTAGAGATGGCTCTTCATTTGATCACGCCTCCATCCTCTTATCACACCCCATCTGAAGGATGTGTGGATAGGATGCATCCTTTGGTGATGCATCCCCACGCCATCTATAAATAGGAATGCTCCCGGTGTTTTCTAATCATCGGAAATCAATCCAACTCTCTCGCTCTCTCATATCCCTTCTTTCTTACATTAGTTTCTTTCTTTCTAACATTGCTTCTAGTGTGTCCTAAGCCAAGACAAGGTGATCTTCCTTAGAACAAAAGGATTAGAAGTGATTTTAGAAGGCTAAAGAAAAATAGAAAGGAAGGAAAGCAAGCCATTAGAGTTCTTTAGAAGAATTCTGCATTAAGGATCAAAAGTCTTTGGAGCTAAAGTCTTGATCAAGTTTTCGTGTGGATCACCATTGGAGGGCGGTGTTAGAAAACCCCGATCATGCCGCTGAAATTTAAAAAAAATTCAGATGCAGCGGAAGAGGCATGCGCGGGATCAACCGTTCATCGCATGAACGTTGTTCAAAAACCGTTCGTAGATAGATAAGGATTAAAAACTTTTTAAAACATTAGAAGATCAGATCTTCACCTTGTGCGGGTAGATGATCACCGCAAACTGAAGTTCGTGGTTTAGGATGAAGGTTCGCTTGAAGCCGTTCAAGTGCCCGGCCTCTACGGGTATCCACACGAAGCAGAAAACCGATCCAAGCTTTCTATCTCCCCGGGGTGCTAGCTCCCTTGCAGAGATAACTTTGATGGCTGATATCCTCCCTTTCAATCAATCCTTGATTATGCTTGGGAGGAGGAAGAAGAAGGATGAAGAGAAGAAGAGGAATGAAGCCCTGCAGCCTTCTTTTTCTTCCTTGCATTGGAACCAAACGGTGGAGGAAGAAGGAGGCCACCAAGATCCTTTTCTTCCCTTTGTTGTTGGTGGCTGAAAAGAGAGGAGAGGAGGGTGGCCACGTGATGGAGAGGAGGAGGGCTTCACTTTTTATTAGGGCACCTCCTTTCAAAGCCTTATAAAGGCATCTAGGGCTCCTATTTGGTTTAGTCCAAATCATGAATCAATTGGGTTCAATCTATGCTAGTCCTAATCCAATTAGAACTTGAATGAACCATGACTCAATTGAACTCTTCAATCCTAATCCAATTAGGAGTCATGTTGATTCATTAGATTAATAATTAATTAGGACTTAAGAAATTCTAATCCAATTAGGACTTGTTTAATTCTAGTCCTAATCCAATTAGGACTCTAATTTGAATTCAAAGTTCTAATCCGATTAGGACTCTAGGAATCCTACTCCAAGTAGGAATCCAAATTTAATTCAAAACTCCTAATCTAATTAGGATTGTAGGAATCCTACTCCAAGTAGGAATTCCAGTCCTACTCCAAATAGGATTCCCAGTCCAAGTAGGAATCCCAGTCCAAGTAGGAATCTCAATCCAAGTAGGATTCCTAGTCCTAATCCAATTAGGACTCTAGGAATCCTACTCCAAGTAGGACTCTTGTTTTAAGTCCAATTAATTAATTCTCTTTGTTCCTTCTTCAGCTTATTATCAATCGAATTGATTACTTGTGATTCCTAATCACGATTCAACCATCAGATCGGTCAATGCCTCTAGTGTGTGTGACCCCATAGGTTCTACTCTGACTGGTAGTGAGATATATTGTGATCTCTATCACAATATCATTGAAAACTCCTTTCAATAGGTCGGAACGATTCCAACTCTACTCATTAGGGCTTATCGATCATCGAGATAATCCCTATGAGTCCCACCATCCACCAGTGACACCTAGCAGCATGTAGTGGCTACCCAGCAGAATAGAATGATGAACCTCTAGGTGCAGTTATCATGTGATACAGTCCTTCTATCGTGGATCCCTACAGGACGGAGGTCATGGATAACTCGTCAAACCTCTTCGTCTGTTATATGTCAAGATTTATTTGACTCGAGTTCGATAGTGAAAAACTCTTTCTCCACTTTATATTACTGCCCTGGCCAAGGTCTTAGAACTCAGTCTAACAAATCACATAGGATCACTCCTCTTCTATCAAGGTCGATAGATTCCATGTAAGTGCATACCCTACTCCTACAGTGAACTTACTGCAGCCAATCTACACTACAAGGACCCATATGACTAGAGACCATGTATACGTGTAGTCAAACTACAATAACCTCACTGTGAGTAGCCGAAGCACCGCAGGTCAAAGGACCAGTCATACTACTGCAATATCAAGCAAGTCACTGATGAGTGGATAGACGTCCAAGTAACTTCTTGTCTTGGTCACGCTCAGTACCCTTGTTCTCTAACAAGCACCTGCACTATCACTTCAGTGTCCCTACACTGTGGACTCAAGTCTCGTCCATCTAGAAGGAAAGTGATCTGTGCACTGATCGGATCGATCACCGTCCTCATGATGATCCATTGATCAGGAGCATTTAGAAATTAATCACCAATGATACATGGCTCAAATTCTCAACTCTTGAGAATATGCATCATCATCTTATTAATTTCTTGGACGATTCATAGACACATAATTAATATGAATGAAAAGATGCCTTTTATTTATTCAATAATAAATAGTCAAGTACAAAATTATGTCCCTAGAATTAACAATGTGTTAGCCAGATTGGCTTCTAGGGCATACATCTAACAATCTCCCACTTGCACTAAAGCCAATCAGTCATATATCTAAGCCCCATCTTCTCAAGGTGGGCTTCAGTCTTTTGCTGACTTAGCTGCTTAGTGAACGGGTCTGCCATGTTATCCGCGGAGTCTACTCTCTGCACCTCTACATATTTCTTCTCAATATAGTCGCGTATGAGGTGGAAGCGCCGCTCTATGTGCTTGGACTTCTGATGAGACCTTGGCTCCATAGCTAGTGCTATGGTGCCAATGTTATCGCAGTAAAGTGTTATGACATCTAATGACATTACACCTAACTCTGCAATGAACTTTTAACTAGAAGGTTTCCACTGCACCCTTAGATACGGCTTAACATTCAGCTTCTAAGGTAGAATCTATAATGATTGGTTGTTTGGAACTCTTCCAACTTACTGAACCACCATTGCACATATCTTGATGTAGACTTTCTATCATCAATATGTGTGCATCCTTCTACCTTCAACTCTGATCTTCTCCCAAAGACCAAGAACATATCCTTAGTTCTTCTCAAGTACTTAAGACTGTTCTTCACAGCTATCCAGTGCTTTTTGCCTGGATCTGATTGACATATGCTCGTGACATTCACAGCATGTACTATATCAAGTCTTGTACATAGCATGGCATACATGAGGCTCCCTATTGCTGATGCATAGGGGATCTTGCTCATGCGTTAAATCTCTTCATATGTGTTGGGGCACATCTTCTTGGAGAGATTAATTTCATGCCTTAGGGGTAAGAGACCCCTTTTAGAGTTTTCCATGCTGAACTTTTTCAGCACTTCCTCTATGTACATCTTCTGTGATAGGCCAAGCATCCTTTTAGATCTATCTCTATAGACCTTTATTCCCAAAATATAGGATGCTTCCCCAAGGTCTTTCATGGAGAACCTTTTTGACAACCTGACCTTGACCGAGGTTAGCATGGAAATATCATTCCCTATCAGGAGGATGTCGTCCACGTACAGTACGAGAAATACAACAGCACTCCCACTAACCCTTTTGTAAACACATGGTTCCTCTTCGTTTTTGATGAAATCAAACGTTTTGATTGCGTCATCGAAATGAGTGTTCCAACTCCGAGATGCTTGCTTTAGTTCATATATGGACTTTTGCAGCTTGCAGACCTTGTGATCTCCATCACTGGAAGTGAAACCCAAAGGCTGTTCCATATAGATGTCTTCATCAAGATATCCATTCAGAAAAGCTGTTTTCACATCCATCTGCCAGATTTCATAATCATGAAATGCTGCAATGGCAAGCAATGTTCGGATGGATTTCAGCATGGCTACAGGTGAAAAGGTCTCCTGATAGTCAATGCCCTCGCGCTGACTATACCCTTTCGCCACAAGCTTTGCCTTATAGGTCTCTACCTCTCCATCCGAACCTATCTTTCTTTTGTAGATCCATTTGCATCCAATAGGTACAATACCTTCTGGTGGATCTACTAAGGTCCAGACTTGGTTGGAATGCATGGAGTCTAACTCTGACTTCATAGCTTCCATCCATTTCTCGGAATCGATATCAGATATCGCCTCGTCGTAGGTTTTGGGATCCTGCGTGTGATCCCTATCTCCCACTAGGAACATTTCCTCGGTATCTTCTTCTAGTATACCTAAGTATCTATCGGGAGGATGGGAGACTCTACTTGATCTGCGAGGTGGTTGAGGGACATCGTGTACTGGCTCTGTATTAATGGGTTCGATAGGATCCATGACTTGTTGCTTTTCAGAGACTTTCTCTTCAAGCTCAATTTTCCTCCCACTGCCTCTATCAAGGATAAACTATTTTCATGAAGATAGCATGGCGTCTCACAAACACTTTGTGATCCTTTGAGATGAAAAAATCGTATCCTAATAACTCTTTCAGGATATTCAATAAAACGAGCATTAATTGTCCTATCCTCTAACTTGTCCGCCTGTTGTCGCTTGACATGGGCCGGACATCCCCAAATCTTGAGATGACCAAGACTCGGCTTCTTACCATGTCATATCTCATATGGTGTGGTAGGAACGGACTTTAGAGGAAATTCTATTCAATAAGTAAATAGCTAAAAATAGGGCATCTATCTAAAGAAACAAGGATAAATCAGTGAAGCTCATCATGGATCGGACCATATCCAATAGAGTCCGATTCCTCCTCTCCGACACTCCGTTGAACTGAGGTGTACCAGGAGGAGTCCATTATAAAACTATACCATTCTTCTTGAGATAATCACGGAACTCTCCACTAAGGTATTTACCTCTTCGATCTGATCGAAGAACCTTAGTGAGTTTTTCTATATATTTTTCTACTTCATATTTAAACTCTTTGAACCTTTCAAAAGTTTCATATTTGTGTCTCATACACATATCCATACCATGAGTAATCATCGGTAAAATGAAGTAAAAAATTATAACCTCTAGCCTGCACATCGAATGGGCTACACACATCAGTGTGTACTAGGATAAGTATTTCAGTGGACCTCCCTGTGTCCTACAAAGGATAACTTGGCCATCTTTCCTTAAAGGCAGAATTCACAAATCAAATATGACTCGAAAGTCAATGAGCCCAAAAGCTCATGTTTCTCCAATTTGTTTATTTTGTCTTCTCCTATATGGCCAAGCCTGAGGTGCCATAAATACTTTAGATTTATCTCATTTTTGGATCTATTAGATCCTATGGTATTCACTGTTTGCTCAGATATATTCACAGATACATCCATATGTATGTGATAGAGACTGTCAATCATAAAACCATTTTGAATCAATTTAATTTTCAAATAAATAAAAATCTTTCTGTGCTAAATAAAATACAGAAATCAAATTTCTACTAGCAATAGATAACAGTCCCTAAGTATCCTGAGCATATCTGACAAACCTTCTGAAGGTCTGTCACCCTTCATGTTCTTTATGCTTTCCATGTATGTAGGACAGTTCCTCTTCCCATGGCCGTCCATTATGCAATGGAAACACTTTTCCTTGCAATTGGCCTTTTTCTTGGAACTTTCTAACTTGGTGTTTTCTTAGTCTTCTGCTTCTTTGCAGGCTTCTTCTTCTTCCAAATAGACTCTCTCTTGAAAGTAGAAACTAACTTGACAGCGAAAACGATGCCCCTTGAACTTCTTCAAGGTCCCTAAGTTAGTAACCAATTTATTCAACAATTCTATTTTGGTGCATACAATCTTGTTCATATGGTAATTTACTATAAACTTTTCATATGAAGCTAGAAGGGATTGTGGGATCAAATCTGTTTGCAATTCCTTGTGCATGGTCATGCCGAGCTTCTCAAGCTTCTTCAAGTCCTTTATCATGGTCAAACCATGATCGTGGACAGACTGCCCCTCACGCATCTTTGTCTTAAAGAGCCTCTTGGACACTTCAAAACATGCGGCGCGACTCTGATCATCATACAACTCTTGTAGGTGATTTAATATGTCCCTGGCAGTCTCATGTTCTCATGCTAGCATTGTAATTCATTGGATATGGATGCCATTATGCAGCACCTAACTTTATTGTCATTGTTCGTCCACTTAACAAGCGTCTTACGCTGATCAGTGATCGGACGGATTGGTAACACGGGGATTCCATAGTCTAGCATATACCCGAATTTCTCATAATTCAAAATTATTTTTATTTTTTTTTTTGGAAATTTGCTGAGCCAATCTTTATAATTGGGTTTGGTCAAACGGTTGTTCTATAGGATATGAGTTAAGAGTCTAGAAGCTGACTTTATAATCCTCAGAGAGTAAAGATTCTAGTTAGACTTTTGTACTTGATCCTAATCTGTTCTAAGGTCTTTTAGAACAAATGTAACTCCCACTATTTTCTCGAATTCCTCACACTCCCATGGTAGGAAAACGGAAATCCCACACGACTAGGCTTTCTAGTGGGTACTGCGGTCCAACCGATTTACATGCCACCTCACCTAACAGTTATTGGTGATACATAGATTGATGAATGTACAACTCTTGTACAATGCTTCTCAAGCATGTTGCAGTGTAACTTGGTCTCTAAGCCATGAAAACCTCACCTAACAGTTATTGGTCCCATTTCTTAGTTAAGTCAGACCCACCGTATAACCGTAGGAATAAAGTCGTCATTGGGTCCTCACCTAACAGTTATTGGTGCCCAACCCCACCTTTACCCTACAACATCTCATGTCTATAGAGAGGTCCAGCCCTCCGATGCAACTTGACCACTGTATCCAGCCGAGACAAATCAACATCAGAAAGACCTTAGCAGCTCTACTACAGTGGAAGACCTATTGACTTAATATTGGTTAATCAGGTCTTAGTGTTTGCAACTTGAGCTCTTCATAAGAGATAATCGAACAATTGGCCAGGTAAGCAGGTGGGAGGCTCCCCTCACTCAGAGAGTAAGGTCCTAATTAAGTAACCACCTTTCATGCTTTCCTAGACACCAATTAGATCAATTAATCTAATATGACTTGCTCATGTCAGTTCACTCTCGACTTGATTGAGGAGGTTTTAATTTAGGTCTCAATTGGGTTTGCTACATCACATGTAAACCTATCTACCCGACTCTCATTCACATCACATGCAAACGGCACATTGCAGGCAGTTATAATCGCAGCAATAATTAAAGCTAAACTTTAAAATAGGTGATGATCATGGATTCTAGTTAGGTCGTATTACAAGCACATGCACGTCAATCGATCAACTGGTCTTCAACTCTTGAATAGTTCCAAGCCTCCTTGATTCGATCCTCGACCAACTCTTGATCCAATCGCCATCAACCGCTTAGACCCCTGTTCATCTCATGCCTTGTCTTCAATTTGATCGTTGACGTACATCACATCACAGAAATACAACCAGATATAAAATAAAAATAATAATAAATTACATCTTCTTTTAGGAGGCACGCAGGCCTCTCAAAACATCAAATAAGATGCATGCAAGCATCTGAAAAATTACATGACATCACAGATCACATCGCAGGTCATTACATTTGTGCCAAAAGGGTTTGAATCCTATGATCATCACCACATGCAGCAATTATAATTTTCAGATCTGAAAACTAACTGATTATCTCATGACATAGGTTGCTGATCATGCTAATCATGATTCTAAACTTTGTAATCTCATTAACAATGCAATTAGAATCATCATCTTATCATATAAAAATCAGCATGCAAAAATCAGCACCCTAGAAAAAATCTGCATGCAGAAAATTTTCAGCATGCATAATCTTTCAATTTTCAGATCTAATAAGCCTACTAATAATTAATCCTTACCTTAATCTACGAAGCCTAGGCTCTGATACCACTGTTAGAAAACCCCGATCATGCCGCTGAAATTTAAAAAAAATTCAGATGCAGCGGAAGAGGCATGCGCGGGATCAACCGTTCATCGCATGAACGTTGTTCAAAAACCGTTCGTAAATAGATAAGGATTTAAAACTTTTTAAAACATTAGAAGATCAGATCTTCACCTTGTGCGGGTAGATGATCACCGCAAACTGAAGTTCGTGGTTTAGGATGAAGGTTCGCTTGAAGCCGTTCAAGTGCCCGGCCTCTACGGGTATCCACACGAAGCAGAAAACCGATCCAAGCTTTCTATCTCCCCGGGGTGCTAGCTCCCTTGCAGAGATAACTTTGATGGCTGATATCCTCCCTTTCAATCAATCCTTGACTATGCTTGGGAGGAGGAAGAAGAAGGATGAAGAGAAGAAGAGGAACGAAGCCCTGCAACCTTCTTTTTCTTCCTTGCGTTGGAACCAAACGGTGGAGGAAGAAGGAGGCCACCAAGATCCTTTTCTTCCCTTTGTTGTTGGTGGCTGAAAAGAGAGGAGAGGAGGGTGGCCACGTGATGGAGAGGAGGAGGGCTTCACTTTTTATTAGGGCACCTCCTTTCAAAGCCTTATAAAGGCATCTAGGGCTCCTATTTGGTTTAGTCCAAATCATGAATCAATTGGGTTCAATCTATGCTAGTCCTAATCCAATTAGAACTTGAATGAACCATGACTCAATTGAACTCTTCAATCCTAATCCAATTAGGAGTCATGTTGATTCATTAGATTAATAATTAATTAGAACTTAAGAAATCCTAATCCAATTAGGACTTGTTTAATTTTAGTCCTAATCCAATTAGGACTCTAATTTGAATTCGAAGTCCTAATCCGATTAGGACTCTAGGAATCCTACTCCAAGTAGGAATCCAAATTTAATTCAAAACTCCTAATCTAATTAGGATTGTAGGAATCCTACTCCAAGTAGGAATCCCAGTCCTACTCCAAATAGGATTCCCAGTCCAAGTAGGAATCCCAGTCCAAGTAGGAATCTCAATCCAAGTAGGATTCCTAGTCCTAATCCAATTAGGACTCTAGGAATCCTACTCCAAGTAGGACTCTTGTTTTAAGTCCAATTAATTAATTCTCTTTGTTCCTTCTTCAGCTTATTATCAATCGAATTGATTACTTGTGATTCCTAATCACGATTCAACCATCGGATCGGTCAATGCCTCTAGTGTGTGTGACCCCATAGGTTCTACTCTGACTGGTAGTGAGATATATTGTGATCTCTATCACAATATCATTGAAAACTCCTTTCAATAGGTCGGAACGATTTCAACTCTACTCATTAGGGCTTATCGATCATCGAGATAATCCCTATGAGTCCCACCATCCACCAGTGACACCTAGCAGCATGTAGTGGCTATCCAGCAGAATAGAATGATGAACCTCTAGGTGCAGTTATCATGTAATACAGTCCTTCTATCATGGATCCCTACAGGACGGAGGTCATGGATAACTCGTCAAACCTCTTCGTCTGTTATATGTCAAGAT
This sequence comes from Phoenix dactylifera, assembly GCF_051530095.1. NCBI lineage: Eukaryota > Viridiplantae > Streptophyta > Magnoliopsida > Arecales > Arecaceae > Phoenix > Phoenix dactylifera. The sequence goes on from NC_143195.1 coordinate 16,800,339, forward strand.
TTATTTGACTCGAGTTCGATAGTGAAAAACTCTTTCTCCACTTTATATTACTGCCCTGGCCAAGGTCTTAGAACTCAGTCTAACAAATCACATAGGATCACTCCTCTTCTATCAAGGTCGATAGATTCCATGTAAGTGCATACCCTACTCCTACAGTGAACTTACTGCAGCCAATCTACACTACAAGGACCCATATGACTAGAGACCATGTATACGTGTAGTCAAACTACAATAACCTCACTGTGAGTAGCCGAAGCACCGCAGGTCAAAGGACCAGTCATACTACTGCAACATCAAGCAAGTCACTGACGAGTGGATAGACGTCCAAGTAACTTCTTGTCTTGGTCACGCTCAGTACCCTTGTTCTCTAACAAGCACATGCACTATCACTTCAGTGTCACTTCTTGTCATGGCTCAAATTCTCAACTCTTGAGAATATGCATCATCATCTTATTAATTTCTTGGACGATTCATAGACACATAATTAATATGAATGAAAAGATGCCTTTTATTTATTCAATAATAAATAGTCAAGTATAAAATTATGTCCCTAGAATTAACAATGTGTTAGCCAGATTGGCTTCTAGGGCATACATCTAACAGGCGGACACTTGGACGCCTTGTGGAGATTGTACACTTTGGATTAGCGTTTGAGGTATTCTACTAATTCTGCATTTATTTTATATTTTTTGATTGTAATCATTAAGGTGATCTAGGCTTAAAAGGGTTTCTTGCATAGGGACTTTATTAAGAAAATTTTTAAAATCCATAGCTTCCGCTGCCCATTATGACATGCTAGAAACCTACAGTGGTATCAGAGCTATCCTTAATTGGTTCAATCAAATAATAATGCATGATGTATGATTATTAATTTACTATGAGATAGTAATGTCATATGCTTAATGAAATGCTGAAATATATGATTCATATATGATATAATATGTAATAAAATATCATGATATGAAATTTTCCATATGAAGATATGTTGAAGCATGTTAATTAGTTGCTTATGATTTATACATGCTATGAGATAGCTATGATGCATAATAGCTTATTTTAGATATGTTAAATATATGTTACAATTAAAGAATATGCTAGAGACTAGTAAGCCCTCAATAAAAATTATATTAAGTCATAGTGTTGAAAAACTTTGAGCTAACCCATTCTAGAACAATTAATCTAATTGGTGTCTAAGGAAAGCACTAAAGGTGGTTACTTAATTAGGACCTTACTCTTTGAATAAGGGGAGCCTCCCACCTGCTTACCTGGCCAATTGTTTGATTGTCTATTATGGATAAGCTTAATATTGATATAACACTATTGATAGCCTTCCTTCATGCCTCGATATTATTATGTCAAGATCCATGCTAGTTTGTTGTGCTAACACAAAACTTGCAATGGGGACTGATGTTATACTGTCTTGGTGCATTAAGATGCTTATGGCATATTTTAATATATTGCCTTGTTGTGCAACCACAAGGGCAATATTATTCGAATATGACTATATGGAAATGAAGGGTTTGACTTAACTAAAATATTATTGTTTGTTGTGCTAACACAAGGCAATAAGTATTTTAAGAGGACAAGATAAAGTTGAGAATTGCATGAGATGCAATTGGAAAGAGTTTCCTACCTTTGAACTCATAAGAGTTTGTTGTGTAAACACAAGGCTTTTTATGATGAATTAGGATCTCAACCCTACTAAGAAAAATTATATTTTCACGTTTATCATAGGAGAGGGCTATGATATTCGATAAAAATAGTAGGAGACAAATTAGATTAAAGTCCTTATCTAGTTGCAAACATGTCATCATGATTGGTCTGCTTATATTAGTTATGTTCTTGCATATGTAGAATTATTAAATGGCTTCTTCACTTTCACTAAGAGGCATCTTAGATGCCAACAAGTTGACCGGACCAAACTATGTGGACTGGTTGAGGAATTTAAAGATAGTACTCACTCAGGAGAAAATTTCCTATATACTTGAAACCCCTGATCTTGGAGATCTAGGAGATGATGCTACAGAAGAGGAGGTTGCCACACATAAGATGTGGAAAAATGACAGTTTGACTATCAAATGTATCATACTTGCCTTTATGAGCAATGAATTACAGAGGCAACATGAAGGCATGGACACTCAATCCATACTTCTCAATTTAAAAGAGTTGTATGGAGAACAAAGCAGGACTGCTAGGTATGAGATATCTAAGCAGTTGTTCCATGCTAGAATGAATGAAGGAACTCCAGTGCAAAACCATGTTCTTATGGTTATAGACTTAATCACTAGATTAAGTCAATTAGGTTTTGCTATGGATAGTGAGCTCAGTCAGGATTTGATCCTGCAATCACTGCCTGATTCATTCTCTCAGTTTGTTGTAAACTTTCACATGAACAAGCTGAACACCTCCCTGCCCGAGCTGTTAAATATGCTCAAAACAGCTGAAGGCCATATTAAGAAGGATAAAGGTCCACTCCTTCTTATAAATAGCACTTCTAAAAGGAAATCGGAAAATAAGGGTTCTAAGAAACGATTGAACCACAAGAGTAGCATCAAAAAGAAAAAAGGAAAGAAAAACTCCGGATCAAGTACCTGTTTTCATTGCGGCAAAGCTGGCCACTAGAAAAGGAATTGCAAGAGTTTTCTTGCAAGTATGAAGACCGATGCAAGAGTTGCATCAAAAGGTATGTTTATGTTACATGCCAACTTGTCATTAAGTTCTTCAAATTCAAATTCATGGGTATTGGATACCGGCTGTGGTTTTCACATTTGCAAATCTTTGCATGGACTACAGAAAATTAAAATTTTGAAGAAAGGTGACTTCGAGCTGTATGGCGCTGGAGGAGAGTCCATCCAGGCTGAAGCTGTTGGAACCTACAACTTGGAGTTACCTTCGGGAGAGCTCCTACAATTAGAAGATTGTTATTATATGCCCAAAATTATTAGAAATGTAATTTCCATTCCTTTGTTGTTAAAGAAAGAATTTGAAATTAATGGAAAGGGCAATGGTTGCTCTATTTATTTTTCTAATAAGCATCTTTGCAATGGCATTATGGAAAATGGTCTTCTTGTTTTATTACTTAATGACAATGTCTTTCATATTAATAAAAGCAATAAAAGAAAGAGAGAGGAAGTAAATAACACCCTTCTTTGGCATTGCCGACTTGGTCATATAAGTGAATCAAGAATCAACAAGTTATACAAAGAAGAGTTCTTTGATCCTTATGATTATGAATCATTAGGAACTTGTGAATCTTGTCTTATGGGTAAAATGACTAAGTCTCCATTCACTGGACATGGAGAAAGGGCAAGTGAGTTATTAGGACTTATACACACAGATGTATGTGGTCCTATGGCAACTCCAGCTAGAGGTGGATACTCTTACTTCATCACATTCACTGATGATTTATCAAGGTTCGGATATGTGTATCTTATGAAACATAAATCTGAAGCTTTTGATAAGTTTAAAGAGTATCAAAGTATGGTTGAAAAACAAACCGAAAAGTGTATTAAAATCCTTCGATCTGATCGAGGAGGTGAATACCTTTCTAGTGAGTTTTTAAATCATCTTAAAGAAAAGGGCATTCTCTCTGAATGGACACCTCCGTATACGCCATAATTAAATGGTGTAGCTGAACGGAGGAATCGTACTCTATTAGATATGGTAAGGTCCATGATGTGCTTTACTGATCTTCCTATTTCCTTCTGGGGTTTTGCCCTAGAGACTGCTGCACTAATATTAAACAGGGTACCTTCTAAGTCTGTACCTAGCACTCCATATGAGATATGGAGAGGAAAGAAGCCTAATCTTAAGTATCTTAAGATATGGGGTTGTCAAGCTTATGTCAAAAGAAATTTTGGACATAAGCTAAGTGCTAGATCAGATAAATGTATTTTTGTAGGTTATCCTAAAGATAGTATAGGATACATCTTCTATCATCCTACCGAACAAAAAGTTTTTGTAGGTAGGCATGCCATTTTCTTAGAAAAAGAGTTTATCTTAGAAAAGGGCAAGGATAGGAAAATTGAACTTGAAGAAGTTCAAAACCTATAAATAGAAACACAAAAAATTCTTCAACCAGATGTACCCATTGATGAGGTACAACCACAACACACATCTCCTCTCCGAAGATCAGATAGAGTGCGAAGAGCACCTGAGAGGTATGGGTTCATCATTGAGAATGATGAAGCCCACATTGTTCAGAATAATGATCCTCTGACCTATTCGGAAGCTGTCATGAGTAATGACTCTGACAAATGGCTAGAAGCCATGAAATCCGAAATAGATTCTATGTATACCAACCAAGTATGGACTTTGGTTGATGCACTAGAGGGTGTAAACCCTATAGGTTGCAAATGGGTCTATAAGAAAAAGATTGGAGCAGATGGCCAAGTAGAAACCTACAAGGCTAGATTGGTGGCAAAAGGTTTCAGGCAAAAGCAAGGAATTGACTATGATGAAACTTTTTCGCCAGTAGCTATGCTCAAATCTATTCGGATTTTGCTTGCAATAGCTGCATACTATGATTATGAAATCTGGCAGATGGATGTCAAAACTGCCTTCCTTAATGGTTATCTTGAGGAAGAGGTTTACATGACACAGCCAGAAGGATTTGTCTCAAGTAAGAGAGCAAATCAAGTATGCAAGCTTAAGAGATCCATTTATGGATTAAAGTAAGCATCGAGGAGTTGGAACATCCGTTTTGATACAACAGTCAAAGAGTTTGGTTTTATCAAAAATGTGGATGAACCATGTGTGTACAAGAAGACTAGTGGGAGTGCCATTGTCTTCTTAATATTGTATGTAGATGACATACTGATCATTGGAAATGATATTCCAATGTTACAATCGGTCAAGACTTGGCTGTCAAAAAGCTTTTCCAAGAAAGACTTGGGAGAAGCATCCTATATACTTGGTATAAAGATCTATAGGGATAGATCTAAAAGGATGCTAGGCTTGTCCCAGTCTAGGTACATAGATAATGTGCTGAAAAGATTCAGCATGGAAGAAAGTAAAAGAGGTTATTTGCCTATGAGTCATGGCATACGTCTCTCTAAGAAGATGTCTCCTAAGACATCTGAAGAGAGGAATAGAATGAATTTTATTCCCTATGCTTCGGCAGTAGGATCGATTATGTATGCTATGCTATATACTAGGCCTGATGTTGCTTATGCCTTAGGCATAACAAGTAGATTCCAGGCTGATCCAGGAGAGGATCATTGGATAGCTGTGAAAAATATTCTTAAGTACTTGAGAAGGACTAAAGATATTTTTCTAGTTTATGGAGGATCTGAGTTGAAACTAGAAGGATTTTCTGATTCTAGTTTTCAATCAGACCCAGATGATAGCAAGTCCACTTCAGGGTATGTCTTTACCCTAAATGGTGGTGCAGTGAGCTGGAAGAGTTCCAAACAGCAAACTGTAGCTGACTCAACTACTGAGGCAGAATACATTGCTGTAAGTGAAGCCGCTAAGGAAGCTGTCTGGATGAAGAAGTTCATCTCTGAGTTAGGAGTAGTTCCCGAGATTGCTGGACCAGTCCCAGTTTATTGTGATAACACTGGAGCTGTTGCTCAAGCGAAGGAACCAAGGTCTCATCACAAATCCAAGCACATTCTAAGACGCTTCCATCTTGTTCGAGAGATTGTCGAGAGATAAGACATAGTCATTGAACGAGTAGACACCAAGAACAACCTAGCAGACCCGTTCACTAAAGCTCTACCACAATAGCAGTTCGATCGCCACCTCGAATGTATGGGGATAAAATATAAGAGCGATTGGCTTTAGTGCAAGTGGGAGATTGAAAGAGTAGATGCCCTACAAGCTAATCGCAATATGTATTGCGAAGGGTTTTTTCTTTTGATTTGTCCAAATCATGTACATGACATTTAAATATGAATAAAGGCGTTATGTTTTATCATATGCTGTTGATTATATTTATGATAAACTCCTTAGATTAGGGCAATGGTTTTAAGACTATGATGAGATCATACTAGTGAGACTTAAAATCCTAAAATCCTAATCTTAAATATTCCCAGTCATTGGTACATTGAGTCGGGGATCAATGATTACCGGAAAGACTGGCATGTCTTATGTATGCTCGATGCAGAGGATGATTGATCTCACAATCATTTGTGTGGAGACACTAATACAAAGATATGGGTGCTCATTAGAAGAATGAGTTCACTGAATTGACCTACAAAGAGAAATCTTATGAAGTCTTACTTACATGTCAAAAGATGATTCTCTTAGTGGGAGTTGTGCAACTGATCCTTTGACCTGAGATCACCATGGTATCTTGTGCACATAAACCTATGTTTTGGTTTACACTCATTCATGACAATAAGTTATGTACGAGGTCTTCTGGATATGGTGGATTGTGTACGAAGATTATGAGTAGGTCAACAAGGAATTAATCACTTCTAGTAAGAGAAGATAGCATCCTATTTATTCTAATCATATGATAATTCAGGAAGCTTTTATCAAAGCAGAATAAAAATTAGAAAGAGTTTCTAATGTTTTATTATTTGAATTATCATTAAAAGATTGAGAAAAATATGAATATGAAATTGAGTTTGACATATATTCATACTCATATACATATTTGGGATGCAGTTTGATTAAAGGATTGAATTGCATGGTAACTTGCCACTGAAGGGTATTTTTGGTATTTTCACCAAATTCCATATTTTTCGGGTAGACATGACACGTTGCTAGACGTCAATCTTGTCTTATAGGTTTGATCGAATTAAAGAGTTTAATTCGATCACTAATTAGAAAGAATTCTAATTGTTAAGTTCGGGTTCGCGCAGTTTGGACTTAAATCGATTAGAAGAGTTCTAATCAAGTTGGGTCAACTCGCACTCACACCTATTGCTGGCTAAGTATGGAACCCAATGGGTCACACACAAGAAAACTTATCAAGGGTCTAATTGGATTAGATCATGTTTGCAAGATAAACATCCTAGCAGGTATTGCAAACCTTAGCTCCTGATTCGAACTGGATTCGAATCTGATTCGAATTGGATTCGAATCTGATTCTTAATTGATCTAATTTGATTAGATCATATTCTAATATGGGTTAGCCAAGAGTTGGCACCTAATTGGCTTGATTTGAGTCTAATTGGATTAGATTTGATAAAACATTTATTTTTGACCGTTAGATCTTCATCTACCGTTGGATGAAGACATAATGGTGAGTTGGTTTGAACCCAATTAGATTGGGTTAAGAAAGGCCTTTAATCATGACCATTTGATCTTCATCAGCCATTGGATGAAGACATAATATGATCATGATGAGGCATCTTGCATTGGGACCATTGGATCATCCTAGAACCGTTGGATGATGACATAACTCCCCTTACTCATGGCGCCTTGCATTCTAGCCATTGGATCTTCATCATGAGATGATGGATGATCAAGATTCATGGCGTGATGGATCAGCATTTGATGTTGACTTGGTCAACATCAGATGGCGTGAAGATGGACTTATGATGGCGTGAAGAAAGAGAATGCCGCATGAGGTGTTTTGGATAAGGATGCCATAACCACCTCTTCTCATGATACGCCTCCCTATTTTGTTGGCGCCTCATCCTAGAGATGGCTCTTCATTTGATCACGCCTCCATCCTCTTATCACACCCCATCTGAAGGATGTGTGGATAGGATGCATCCTTTGGTGATGCATCCCCACGCCATCTATAAATAGGAATGCTCCCGGTGTTTTCTAATCATCGGAAATCAATCCAACTCTCTCTCTCTCATATCCCTTCTTTCTTACATTAGTTTCTTTCTTTCTAACATTGCTTCTAGTGTGTCCTAAGCCAAAACAAGGTGATCTTCCTTAGGACAAAAGGATTAGAAGTGATTTTAGAAGGCTAAAGAAAAATAGAAAGGAAGGAAAGCAAGCCATTAGAGTTCTTTAGAAGAATTCTGCATTAAGGATCAAAAGTCTTTGGAGCTAAAGTCTTGATCAAGTTTTCGTGTGGATCACCATTGGAGGGTGGACACTTGGACGCCTTGTGGAGATTGTACACTTTGGATTAGCATTTGAGGTATTCTACTAATTCTGCATTTATTTTATATTATTTGATTGTAATCATTAAGGTGATCTAGGCTTAAAAGGGTTTCTTGCATAGGGACTTTATTAAGAAAATTTTTAAAATCCATAGCTTCCGCTGCCCATTATGACATGCTAGAAACCTACATGGTCTACTAGCAGTAAGGTAGAGCAAAGATCCAATTAGTCCTCTATAAAGCTTAATATCAATACTCTTTCCTTTCTCATCTTTGTCTAGCTTACTAGTAGGATTCATTGGAGTGCCTACTCCCTTATGATTTTCATTCCCAAACTTCTTTAGTATTTCCTTTGTATACTTAGTTTGATGAATGAAGATACCTTTTTTAGTTTGTTTGATTTGTAATCCTAGAAAGAAACTTAGTTCTCCCATCAAACTCATTTCGAATTCTCCGTGCATTAAATCAGCAAATTCTTCGCAAAGAGTATCATTTGTGGCACCAAAGATTATGTCATCCACATATATTTGTACCACTAATAGATTTTCGTCCTTTCTTTTGAGAAACAGTGTTTTATCTACATTTCCTCTACTAAAGTCATTTTTTAGTAGAAATTTGCTTAATCGATCATACCAAGCCCTAGGTGCTTGTTTCAATCCATATAATGCCTTATGTAATCTAAACACATGATTTGGCAATTCATGATTCTCAAAACCAGGGGGTTGCTCTACATATACTTCTTCCTCTATAAAACCGTTTAAGAATGCACTTTTTACATCCATTTGATATAATTTGAAATCCATGAAACATGCAAAAGCTAGAAGTAATCTAATAGCCTCTAATCTAGCTACAGGAGCAAATATTTCATCAAAATCTATCCCTTCTTCTTGATTGTATCCCTTAGCTACAAGTCTAGTTTTATTTCTTATAACTAACCCATTTTCATCTAATTTATTTCTAAAGATCCATTTTGTTCCAATTACAGAGTTATGCTTTGGTCTTTCAGTTAATGTCCATACATTACTTCTTTTGAATTGATTTAATTCTTCTTGCATGGCATTTATCCAATTGGTATCTTTTTCAGCTTCTTCATATGTCTTAGGTTCTAACTGTGAAACAAAAGTAAGATAATCATTTAAATTTCTAAGAGAGGATTGAGTTCTTACCCCTTGAGATGGATCACCAATGATTAAGTCTTTAGGGTGTCCATATGCATACCTCCATTCCTTTGGCAAGTTTTGAGATTGTTGTGGCACGCAATCATCTCCCTTATCTTGAATTGGCACGTCATCAATATTCAACTTTTCAAAGTTAATAATTCATGTATCATCATCAAGAATATTTTCTTTCCTAGCAGGCTCACTATCAGACTCATCAAATATGATATTAACTGACTCTTCGACTACAGGAGTTCTTTTATTGAATACTCTGTATGCCTTGCTAGATGTGGAGTATCCTAAGAAGATATCTTCATCTAACTTGGCATCAAATTTACTTAGATCCTCCTTGCCATTGTTTAAAATGAAACATCTACATCCAAATACTCTAAGATATTTAGCAGTTGGTTTCTTATTCTTCCAAAGTTCATTTGGAGTTTTCTTGGTTATTGGTCGTATTAAAACCCGATTTAGAATATGGCAAGCAGTGCTTATAGCTTCAGCCCAAAAGTACTTTGGAAGATTTGACTCGCACAACATCGTGCGTGCCATTTCTGCCAATGTTCCTGTTTTTTCTTTCAACAACCCCATTTTGTTGAGGCGTTCTAGGTGCTGAAAATTGATGTGAGATACCATTTTTATTACAAAATTCTTCAAAGTGTTGATTTTCAAATTTAGTACCATGATCACTTCGAATTGCTACTAAGGTGAGCTTCTTTTCATTTATGATATTATTATAAAGTTTCAAGAATTCTGAAAATGCTTCATTCTTATGTGCCAAAAATGAAACCCATGTATATTTTGAAAGATCATCTACAATAACTAGTCCATACTTCTTTCCTCCTAGACTCGCAGTTCTAGTGGGTCCAAATAGATCCATGTATATGAGTTTAAAAGTCCTAGTTGTTGATACTATATTCTTCGATTTGAAGGATGATTTAGTTTGTTTTCCTAATGAACATGGTCCACAGATTTTGTCCTTTTCAAAAATCAATTTTGGCACATCTTTTATTAATTCCTTCTTGACTAGTTTTGATATTAATTCCATACTAGCATGTCCTAGTCTACGATGCCAAAGCCAACTTGTTTTATTTTTCTTTTCTTCATTAGTAATTAAGCATAATCCATTTTTCTTGCCTAAATCATGAAGATCTACCATGTAAATATTTCTTTGCCTTTGTCCTACAAGTACAATGCTATTATCTTTAGAATTTGTGATTATGCATACTGATGCTTCAAATGTGACTTTAAACCCTTTATCACAAAATTGACTTATGCTAAGTAGGTTATGTTTCAAACTCTTAACTAATAAGACATTTTATATGAAAGTAGATGGAGTAATGAAAATTTTATCCTTTCCAATGATATACCCTTTTCCATTGTCTCCATAGGTTACTACTCCACCCTTCTTAGATTCCAAGGTTACAAATTGATCTACGTCACCGATCATGTGTCTTGAACAGCCGCTATCTAGATACCATCGTTTTTCCACTTTATTAGCTGCAAGACACCCCTCATCGTCATTGGCCATATGACATATTTGGGCCGTCTCTTGATGATCTTCCTCTTCCGAACTTGACTCCTCACTTTCACTCCATTCAGCCATGAAGTTCTTCTTTTTCAGTTTTCTTGCCATCCACTTTAATTCCGGACAATCTATCTTATAATGCCCGGGTTTGTTACACTCATAACAAATAGGAGTTTTTTTTTCCTTTTCTTTGTCCTTACCCTTTTCTTTGCTTGAGCTACCTTTGAAGAAGGGTTTCCTTTTATGAAATCTATTCTTATCTCTCATAAATTTTCTGAATTTTCTTCCAAGCATAGCCATTCCTTCTTCATCAAATTCATCATCATCATCTGAATCTTCCGACTCAGTTTGTTGTTTAGGGGTGGTAGACTTTAGGGCAATGGTTTTTCTTCTCTTGACCTCATCTTCTGAATTTTGCCTCATGGTCAACTCATGGGTCATGAGTGATCCTAGAAGTTCCTCTAATTGCAGTGTGTTGAGGTCCTTAGCTTCCTGAATTGCAGTTACCTTGGCCTCCCAAACTCTTGGTAGAGACCTGAGAATTTTTCGCACCAATTCAGAGTTAGTATAAGACTTTTCTAAACTCTTAAGCCCATTTATAATTTTAGTAAAACGAGTAAACATATCAATTATGGACTCAGTGGATTCCATTTTAAACAATTCATACTTATGTACTAGTATGTTTATTTTTGACTCCTTGACTTGATTAGTCCCTTCATGAGTGACCTCAAGTTTGTCCCAAATTTCTTTTGCAGAGATGCATATAAATATTCTATTAAATTTACTTACATCTAATGAACAGTAAAGTACATTAATTGCTTTTGCATTTAATTGTGCTAATCTTCTATCACTTTCATTCCAATCCATTTCTGGTTTGGGTATGATAGTGCCCTCTATATTAAGTGTGGGTGTGTGAGGTCCTTTAGTAATAATGTACCATAATTCATAGTCTAAAGCTTGAATGAATATCCTCATCCTAGCTTTCCAATATGTGTAATTTGTGCCATTAAATAGAGGAGGTCTATTTGTGGATTGCCCCTCACTCATAAAACATCCCACTTGGGTTGTCATGATCTTTAACTCTTGATTGTGAGATCAATAAGTACTATTGGAGCACCTTGCTCTGATACCACTTGTTGCCCAAGGGGACAAGCCAAGAGGGAGGGTGAATTGGTTTCTCTTGATTTTAACTATCTTACTTATGTTAATTGATGAGTTAGTGAAATTAAAACAAATCACAATACAAACAACAAGAAGTATAGTGGTTTGGTGCTCTCCTAAGCACCTACGTCCACTCCCCAAGCGAACCCTTGGAAATTCACTATAATCCCACGGATTACAGTTGGATTGTTTTCTGGGCTCACAATCCAAAAATCTTTACACTTTGGTTTTTTGGGTTCACCAAAAACCTATGTTGGTTTTACGGGCTCACCAACGAACCTATGTTGGTTTTTCGGGCTCACCAACGAACCTTTACAATCGGTTTTACGGGTTCACCAATCAACCTATACCGTTGGTTTTGCGGGCTAACCAACTAACCTTTACAAGGAGTTTAATAACCAAAGTAAGAAGATTTAAGCTCCTAGATGAGCAAATATAACAATATAATCTACAAAGAAGAGTTTAGAGAATAGTTATCGCTTGATGTGACTTCTCTCTTCTTTGTCAAGGATGCTTCACTCTTCAAGGATGGATGGAGCTCTTAATGACTCTTTGAATCTGCTCAACCACTTTCTTTTGACTCTTGAATGAAGCACTTGGATGAAGAAGATTAGGGCACTTTGTCTTTCTTGTGTGCTCTTTGATATTTTGCAAAAGGATGTTCTCTCTGATGAATAGTGCCACTTTAAATAGTTTTCTTCATCCATTGGACAAGCCCCAATGGTTAGAATTCAAAAACTAGCCGTTACTCACTGTTGGAAGGACAAAAAGTACTTCTGCAGAACTAGCCGTTATGCTTCTGCCCGTGTTTGGGTCGGTTCAACCTGTCCTTGGGTCGACCCAACTTTCACTTGGGTCGACTCAATCTTTCCTTGGGTCGACCCTCTCAGAACCACAAAAACTTGCAATTCAGCCTTCCTTCACTTGGGTCGACTCAATATTTCTTTGGGTCGACTCAAGGTTCAGTTGGGTCGACTCAACTTCCACTTGGGTCGACCTTCTCAGGATTTCCAGAGAACCTTTTCTGTCATGTATTCTGTCATTGCCTTTGGGTCGACCCTCTCAGTGTTTGGGTCGACTCAACTTCCTCTCGGACCCTCTCAGTGTTTTCAGAGAACTGTTTTCTTGAGTCTTTGAGAGGCTTGAGGTTTGGGTCGACTCATGCTTTTCTTGGGTCGACCCAACTACTGTTCATCCGTGCCATTTTTGCAGAAGTGTGCCAGATGCTTTTTTGATGTGCCGGGGTCGACCCAATCATCCTTGGGGTCGACTCAATCCACACTTTGCTACAACTCAAGGTTAGATTCATCCAAATAAACAATGAAATGCATTTATATAAATATACTGAGAGTAACAGACTTATAAATGAAGTATCGAATTAACTTGTAACATACTCTTGATTATTGCTTGTTAATCATCAAAATAACACTATCATCCTCAACCTAGCTTTTGTTTCTTACTTAGAACCTAAAAACATTGGAGAAGCTGAAAATGATGTAAATTGGATAAATGCTATGCAAGAAGAACTAAACCAATTTACTAGAAATAAAGTATGGAACTTAGTTGAACGATCCACTGAATACTCAATAATAGGAACTAAATGGATATACAAAAATAAACTTGATGAAAATGAAGTTGTGATTAGAAACGAGGCTAGACTAGTAGCAAAGGGCTATAATCAAGAAGAAGGTATAGACTTTGATGAGACTTTTGCTCCTGTAGCTAGACTTGAAGCAATTAGATTGTTACTAGCATTTGCATGCTCTAAAGACTTCAAACTATTTCAAATGGATGTAAAAAGTGCCTTTTTGAATGGGTATATTAATGAGGAGGTGTATGTAGAACAACCTCCTGATTTTGAAAATTATCAATACCCCAATCATGTTTATAAACTAAACAAAGCACTTTATGGTCTAAAACAAGCTCCTAGAGCATGGTATGAAAGACTTAGCAAATTTCTATTAGACCATGAATTCTCTAGAGGGAATGTTGATACAACACTATTTTTAAAGAAGAAAAATAAAGATATGTTAGTAGTACAGATTTATGTAGATGATATTATTTTTGGTGCTACTAACAATCGCCTCTACGAAGAATTTGCTGACTTAATGCAGAGTGAATTTGAAATGAGCATGATGGAAGAGCTGAACTATTTCCTCGGGCTTCAAATCTAACAATCTAAAGAAGACATCTTCATCAATCAAGCAAAATATATCAAGGAGATGCTTAAGAAGTTTGATATGGATGGAAACAAGCCAATCAGCACACCCATGAGTTCATCATGCAAACTAGACAAAGATGAATCAGGTAAATCAGTAGATCAAAAGATGTATAGAGGTATGATAGGATCTTTATTATATCTTATAGCAAGTAAACCTGATATCATGTTTAATGTATGCATGTGTGCTAGATATCAATCTAATCCTAAAGAATCACACCTAATTACAGTTAAGAGAATCTTTAAATATCTCATAGGAACAAAAAACATAGGTCTATGGTACTCTAAAGAATCAAGCATAAACTTAATAGGGTACACTGATTCAGACTTCGCTGGTTGTAAACTTGATAGAAAAAGCACCAGCGGGTTATGTCAATTCTTAGGAGAAAACTTAATCTCTTGGTTTAGCAAGAAACAAAACTTGGTTGCACTATCTACGGCTGAAGCCGAATATGCTGCTGCCGGAAGTTGTTGTGCTCAAGTCTTGTGGATTAAACAATAACTTGAAGATTATGGCATTAAAAAATATAAAATTTTTATTAACTGTGATAATACAAGTGCCATTAATCTAACTAAAAATCCAATTCAGCATTCAAGAACTAAACACATTGAGATAAGACATCACTTCATAAGAGAGCATATACTGAATGGTGATGTGACACTTCAATTTGTTTGTACTGATTATCAACTTGTTGACATCTTCACAAAACCTTTGAGTGAAGATCGATTTTGTATACTTAGAAGTGGGTTAGGAGTGATTGATCCATTCTATTGATACTCTCCTCTAATTCATTGATTTTGATGATTAGCTTATGTTAGACATAGGGTTTCTTATCTATGATCATCAAATCAATTCTTAAATCTTTGATAGTTCCATAACTTTCTCTTTTGGCACGGAAATAACAAGTTTTTTGGTTATGTGCCAGAGTTCGAGTCGACTCGAATAGATTTTAGAGTCGGCTCGTGGGCGAGTCGACTCGCGCATATTTGGGAGTCGGCTCGTGGACGAGTCGACTCGCGACTTACCAGAGTCGACTCGAGGTCGGAAATCTGACTTTTAAGCCTAAACAGAATGTTTTTCTCTTCACTTCTATTTTCAGCCGCCACTGTTCAAAAGCCCTAGAGTCGTCTCCGACCCGTTCTAGGTCCTCTCCGTCGAGTTTTTCTCCATTTTTTTTGTCCATCACTCTGTGTTTAGGTCAAAAATGCCTAGGAAAGCCGTTGTCCCAAGCCAGAAGAGACCCTCCTCCGCGAGTGGGGCCGAGCGACGGTCCAAGGCTCGGAACGAACCCACGAGGCCACCACCTCCGGTTCCTTCCCCGCCTAGGCCGATTCCCTCGCGCTCATGCGCCGAAAAGGTTGTCTCTACCGGGAGGTAAGTCAACTTTGACTTCCTCTCCCAGGAAGGGTTCAACCTAGGGCATCACCTTAGGGCCCAGGGCTTAGAGTTCTTTTGTTCTCTTGACCTACCTACCTATCCAGAGTTAGTTAGGAAATTTTACGGTACTGTCGCACGGGATAGCGGCGGTATCCAGGAGACTCTAGCGGGTGCCCCAGTTTTTATTTTCGAGGAATTCATTGCTCGAGTCCTCCATCTCTCCAGAGAGGGGATATTTTCCACACACCCCTCAGATAGGACAGAGGCCCTTACGGCCATCTTAGGGAGTCCACCTCAGTCCCCCATAGAGGAGGTGTTCGCAAATCAACTTTCGGCTGAAATACGGCTTCTCCTAAGTATCATTTCTAGGACTCTCTTCCCCAAAACTGGTAGGTTTGACTTCATCTCAGAGAGAGACCTAGCTTTGATGTTCCACATACTCCAAGACACTCCTATCAACTTTCCTAAACTCATCTACAAGTATCTCTGTGAACCCCTAGACAAACCTAGGTTGAGTCTCCCATATGGAATGCTATTCACTCTTATCTTTAGGGAGTTAGAGGTCCCTATGCCTGAGGGGGAACCCTCTCGCTCACTGCATTTTACAGATCGCATGGGTGAGGGGACCTTCCATCGGATGGGATTCCACAAGGTCGGGGGAGTCTGGGTATGGAAACCATCCACATCCACACCATCTGACCCTACCACTCATCACTCCCCTGCCCTGACCATGACCAGGAGCACTATACAGATCTTCCCACTTTTTCTTCCACTTTTGGTCCTTCATTCCCATCCACTTTAGCTGGACCATCTACAGCTCCACCACCTCAGCAACCTCTCGAAGTCCGGATATCTTCTGAGCAGCTCCGAGAGTTGAGGCAGGAGATAGTGAGGGAGCTGAGGGATGATCTACTGAGGGAGCTACGAGGTCCTCAGACTGCTCCCTCCACCGAGATAGTCCCCTCCTTGGCAGCCGTGACAGAGATGATTGCACACCTGAAGGAGGAAATATTCAATGTACGAAGCCTAGTTCAAGCACAATACTGGAACATGAGTGACATCAAGGACGACACAAGAAAGATGCGAGACAGCATCAGACATGAGCTAGGCAACCAGAGTCAGGGTGCAGAGCGGCTAGCTAATGCGTTGATCTTCAAGCTTGACACCCTCCAGGAGAGTGTAAACGAGATTTCCTCGACATAGTCTAGAGTCACCTCGGAGATTCTCGAACAACTAGGGAACATCAATGAGGGGTTAAGCATGGTCATCAAACACACTAGACTGAGTACGGGAGCCACATCCTCCACTACAAAAAAAAAGTAGTGTATTCTTATCTATTTTTATGATGTACAGTCCCTTGAGGACTTCTTTTGATATGTAATCACACTTGTACTCAAATTTGAATTTAATATAATGAGTAGAAATCTCTTTTCAAAATTGTGCATTCTTGAGTTCTAATTCTGTGTCTTTTTGCTATGATAACAAAAAGAGGGAGAAAATATGTAGATTTGAAATGTAAAGGGAATCACTAAAAAAAAATCCTTAATGCAAAAAGTAATTTGTTCTTAATGGATTCGATTCCTCGAGGCTCATTATCTCTCTGTTGGGGCTCCTCAAAGAGTAATCTCCAGAATCTATTCAAGGGATATTCGGAGATTAGTTGAATCATACTCAAGAACAAATTGTCAGATTTTCCCTCTAAAACTAAAAATTTAAGCTCAAAAGCTTCAAGACATTAAAAGAAAATTCAGAGAACCAAAATAAAATTGAATGCATATGTTGAGAGGGAGAATCTGAAATCTTAAGAAAGCAAATTCATTAAACACATATAAGCCAAACAATTGATTGCATGATATGAAGGCTTATATAATTCCAAATGAAAGGGGGAGCTTTAATTTCAGGATTTACTGTTTCATACCTTTCAATTTTGGATAAATTAAATGACTAGACATTTGAATTCATTTCAAAACTCTATTATAAATCTCCTCTTGGTTGAGCAATTCACTTTACAAATACTCAATATTTTGTCATCATCAAAAAGGGAGAGATTGTGGAGTGATTGGTTATACCCCTATTTGATTTTGATGAGCTCAAAGCATTTGAGTATATTTTAAGTTATACTAATGAATTCAATCTAGAGTTTCAGGCAAATATATGTGAATTTATCCTTAAAAGCATCGAGCTGTTGTTCAAGATTATTCGGCTAAGTGTTGAACACAATTAAGCCAAAGTCTGAAGCTCGAGTCGACTTCGGAAGCTTGTGAGTTGACTCCAAGTGTTTCAGAGATTTTGGCACAAGCTTGAGTCGACTCCGGTACACTACGAGTCGACTCCGACTGAGAACTGACAGAAGGATAGAAAGTTGATTTTCAGACCCTGTCAGCGAGTCGACTCCAGAAGGGTTCGAGTCGACTCCGATGGTTGCCAAGTCGACTCCCGACATTTTCGAGTCGACTCCTAAGGGTAACAGAAGAAAGACAGAATGATGTATTTCAAATCCTGCAACCGAGTCGACTTCAGAAGGTTACGAGTCGACTCCGATGTTTCGCGAGTCGACTTCTAGTTACGTCCGAGTCGACTCTTAGAGGAAAGCAAGACTAAAAATCAGAGAACCAACTTCGGGCTCTGAGAGCTGAGTCGACTCCAAGACGATCCGAATCAACTCCGAGGCAGTTCAACTCCAAAGACAAAGGATCAGTTTTCGGGCTCTGAGAGCCGAGTCGACTCCGAGGCAGTTCAACTCCAAAGACAGAGGATCAGTTTTCGGGCTCTGAGAGCCGAGTCGACTCCAAGACGATCCGAGTCAACTCCGAGGCAGTTCAACTCCAAAGACAGAAGATCAGTTTTTAGGCTCTAAGAGCCGAGTCGACTCCAAGATGATCCGAGTCGACTCGAGAAAGAAATGCAGAAAAATAGATCTCTGGAACTCTGAGAACGAGTCGTCTCCAGAGGGCCGAGTCATCTTCGGATATTGGCGAGTCAACTCCAGGTTTGGCCGAGTCGACTCCAGAACGGGACAGCACTTTAATTCAAATCCTGACCAGTGGGCGAGTCGTCTCCAGTAAAGCATGAGTCAACTCCAGCAACAGCCGAGTCGACTCCAGATCGAGCGAGTCGACTCCGACCCCAATGGATACATTGTCAGGAGTTGCAGATTATGCAGAACAGCCATAAATTGGTGTCTAACGGCTAGTTTTTAATGGGGACTGCTTAAATAATTAGAGTAAACAGTAGTAGACGCTAAGAGAGCTATTCCATTCGAACAAAAAGGGATTTCCACCTACCAAAGGCTCTCAAGAGTAAATACAAGTGAAAGAAGTAAGAAGCGCATTGAACTCCATCCAACAAATTCTTTCCTTCGCATTCAAGGCTTTTCTTCTGACATCAAATCTTTAGCGCATTCAAAGAGGAGACTCAGAGTTCGAGAAACCCCTTTCTTCCTCTTCCAAAATCTGTTTGAGGGCTTCTAACTGTTCTCTTTTCATATTGTTTAATATTTTCTTATTAAGAAGCCTTCCTTGTAACTTTCCAAACTATTTTCTTACTTGATTCAATCAGGGGATTGAATCAAGGGTTGTAAGGTTTGTTGGTGAGCCGAAGTTAAAAACCAACGGTATAAGGGTTCGATTGTGATCCCGAAAAAACAATCGGGTGGTTCTAGTCGGTGATCCTGTGAAAACCGACCGAGTTCGTTGTGATCTCGTAAAAACAACAAGTTGGGTTGTGAACTTGTAAAACAACCGGCTGTAATCCTAGGGATTATAGTGAACTCCCAAGTGAAGCTTGGAGAGTGGACGTAGGAGCAAGGGTTAGCTCCGAACCACTATAAAACCTCTTGTGTTTGTAATTGGCTCATTGTCTTTTCCATCCTCTCCACTCACTACTACTAGTAATCTAATTAATCTGCCTGCAATAATCTTAATTAGTTACTCATTAAGTTTTAATTTTTAATTATTACTTAAAATCCAATTCACCCCCCCCCCTCTTGGGTTGTCTTCTTGGGCAACAAGAAGGATAATAGACCCAATGACATGGAGTACTTTAAGGACCTGTAAAGAAACAGGGATTAGAGGTTTGGCGTGAGAGAGGAATGGAATCACAAAAGAAAAGGGAGGCGAGAGGAGATAGGGCTGCGGTGGATGTGGAAGTGGCTTTAGGGCCTCACGCCCAACTTGGAACAAGGGCCTCACGCCCAACCTTCTCTCAAGGTGACAAAGCAAGATTGCTAAGGAAGAAAGAAGCTCTTTTTTTTTATTCATTCATCAACTGAAATTACAAGATGTCATGAGGAGGTATTTATAGACTTTCCTCATGATTTGAAATTTAAACACATAGTGAATGGCGCTCCACATTTGAAGGCTTCGTTGCTAGAGAAAAGGAAAGAAAGTGGGCCGGCTTTAAGGGGAGGGATTTGAAAAGTTGTTGGCTCCCATTTGAAATTTTCTTGCATTTAAATTGTGGCCGACTTCTTGGACTTTGAATTTGGATGACATGTCAACTTGTATGAGGTGGCATGGTGATTGGTTCTTTTGATTTTGACTCTTCCATTTGGCATTATCCTCTTGGTTGAGATGATTGCTGATGTGGTGTTGAGGTGGCATCTGGTTGAGATGATTGCTGATGTGGTGTTGAAGTGGCGTCCCAATAGGTGTCACATAACATGTTGCATAGTAATTGGTTCTTCTGATGAGGTGGCATGATGTTGCAGTGGTTCTTTTGATGAGATGATGTGGTCGGCTCCTTATGCTTGACTTCATCCTGGTTGGCGTGCTTCCATTGGTTGGAGTGGTGGTGAGGTGGCCAGCTGATGTTGATGTGGATGCCGAGGTGGTGCTCCAAGGGTGTGCAAAGGTGGTGGTAGAAACATACAAGGTGGTAGTAGAAACATGCAACCTGTCCTGACTTGGCTTGCTTTATGACTTATTGAGGCTTGCTTTCTGACTTATTGATTTTATTTACAGGACTCGATCAAAGCCACAGTGACCATGAGTTAATTGATTGGAGTCTTTTCTGGATTCTGGTGCCCGCACCAATTGGCCTGATCGTGCAAGACTTCCTTGAATGCGGGTATTGTGGGGCAATCAGTGGTGAGATGGCCAGGCATCTCACAAATCCTACAACACTCACTATTATGTTCTATGGTCTTGACGGGTTCAGTCCTTCTAAGTTCAATTTCCTCTACCTTCCTAGTAATGGCTGCCATTTTAGCCTGAATATCATCCTAAGTACTAAGGTTGTAAAGGCCCCATGTCCAATGCTAGTAGGCTTAGGCAAAGGTTTATTCACTCTATTCCCTGTATCCCATAATTGTGCAGTCTCTACGAGAGAGTCTAAATAGTCCCATGCCTCGTCGGGTTGCTTTTCCAAAAATAGACCATTGCACATGGTCTCTATAAATTGTTTTAACTATGGAGACAACCCTTCGTAAAAGAAACTAATGGTTCTCCATGTTTCAAACCCGTGATGAGGACAAGAGAGAAGCAACTCTTTAAATCTCTTCCAGCATTCATAAAATGTTTCATGGTCTTTTTGTTGGAAATTACTAATGTGCCTTTTCAAAAAGTTAGTCCATTGGGCGGGAAAGAATTTTTTCAAAAATTCTCTTTGCATATCATGCCATGTTCCTAGCGATCTAGGTCTCAAGGAGTTCAGCCATGTTTTGGCTTTATCTTTTAAGACAAAAGAAAACAAGGTCAATTTAAGGACGTCTTCCGATACATTCGGCACTCTAAATGTGATGCTAATTTTCTCAAAATCCTTAAGTTGAAGATAAGGGTTCTCGGATTCCATCCCATGATACTTGGGCAGCAATTGGATTACCCCAGGTTTGATTTCAAAGTGTCCTACGTTATCAGAAAAAATTATGCATGAAGGCCGACTAGTCCTAGTCGGTTGTAGGTATTGTCTCAAAGTCATAACATGCGGTTCACGTTCTCGATCGTGGTGACTACATCTTCATTTAAATCAGCCATCTCACAAGGTGTGAGACACTGCGAAGGAATTTCAGGGATGTGTTCTAAGGGATGATCTAAAGTTGTACGACTTAATCGACCGGTGTCGTCCGTATTCCACTTTAGCATGCAAAATATTTCTCTTCCCTTTTTTTTGTAAGTACAAGTACCACCTAAAGATATCTAAAATGACACCTTAATAGAGTAAAACAAAAATTTATTCACAATCAAGCATGCATCAAAACATTACACCTCAATTTCTAATGTCTTTCTTAAATCTCTAGATAGCTCCTAACTGATTTGAAGAGGACACCTAAGCCTCCAATCCGGTCTAGTAACCTAGTCGACCAGATAAGCTCCCAGGTAAGTGGAGGGGTCACGATGCGTTTAGCAAAGGTCCCACTTAAAACCTACTTTCCTTGAACAGAAACTATCTCCCTTAAAGGGACAAAGCTTGCCTAGACATCGACTGGGCCATAGAGCGAAATTGGTGCAACTTTCGGTGGTCTTCGTCCTATTGAGCCCGAATGTCCTTAGGGGCCAACGTCTAGTTGATTTTAGTTAAGCTTAGGATATTTATACACTGGGGTGATTTTTTGGGCTAAGGACGAGTGATGAAATTCCGACCTTATCTTTTTTAATGGGTTCAGCCCTTAGAATATTTTATGCTGATGCCTTATACTATATGCAACAATCAAAAGATTTTTTTTTAAATGTTTTATGACATGACATTAAATTATATTGAATAGTTGATCAAGTAAATTATTTATTTCTCTTTTTTATTAGTTAATATTTGAAATTTGAATTTGAAATTTGAAATTTAAAATTTGAAATTTTGAGTCCTTCCCTCTTTTTTTTTTAATATTTTGTATGATCATCCTTGATCTTTTCTTAAAGTTCTTTTTTTATCAATTTTCAATTAGCAACAAGGGTTAATGAGATATGTTAACAATAAAATTCTGATTCTAAAAAAAATTTAAACACAAAAAATTCAAAACAGAAAGTAGCAAGGTTTCATATTAATCTAATGGTCTTAGAGGTATCAGAATGTCAATCAGACCGTTCTGATTATCGAAAAATGCATCTTGCACTAGACAACCAAATTTGAATCCAATCAGACGGCGAATTTCTCTGATATCAGAGTTTGATGCAGACTGTGCAGGGAATAAAAATAGTAGTAAAGATTTAATTTTTTTTTCTTTTTGAAAGAAAAAGACTAACTACTAAGGTACTAATTAAATCTAAAATTATACTAATAACTCGGCTGTTCCCCGGCAACGGCGCCAAAAACTTGATGTGTTCGCAAAAATGCTTTCGCAAAATTAATCTCCCAAGTGCAGGAGAATTGCACAAGCAGTAAAACTCGGAAGTCCGAGGACGATTCCTCAGGGAGCAGTCTATGAATTATCAGTTTAATTTCAGATTAATTAATCCAATAAATTTGTGGATTAAGATAATGTTTTGCAAATAGAAAATAAATCAGTAAATGGAGAATCGAAATTTGGATAGATTGAGATGGTGTAGGGATCCAGAATTTCCTTTGATAATATCAAATTCATGCGATAAATTCTATGATTCTTTGGTTTTCTTTAAGAATTATAAGCAGATAAAATTTAATTATGGAGTATGTTCTTGATAATATGAATTCTCTTTTTAAGCATTCAACGTGCCCTTGAACGTCAATGATGAATCAAATAATCTAGGAAGACATGTATCAATAAGCATAAATCATAAAAAATTTTACAACATATAAGAATCATGATATAATCAAAAGATAAATCATATAAAGCAAAGGATTAGAATTTACATCATGAACTCGGTACACCAAAGGATCTTCCTTCACCCATCACCTAGAACTTTAGCCGATCATATCCCTCTCTCTTTCTCACTCTTTTTTTTTTCTATTTCTTTTCGAAAACAGGGCATCCCCTGTTTCCTTGTTCCCTTTTTTTTTTGAATGGCAGCCTCGGTCCCCTGTTTTTCTTTCTTTTCGGAATCGGAGCTCCCCCCCTTTCCCCTCTCAGCCGACTATCTCTTATACTCATCTCCCCCTCTATGGATCTTGGGAATGCACTAGAGATCAATGCATTAGAGGCAAACGGCTGGATCTTGGGCGCGTGAGGCTGGAAGGATGAGATCGTGGATGCTGTGGAGGAGGCGGACGGCTGGGCGGTGATCGCGGACGGCTGGAGGAGGCTGAGACACGGATCCGAAAGCTTGAGGTGTGAACGCTTCGCATTGTGGAGTGATTGATTATAACCCTATTTGATTTTGATGAGCTCAAAGCAATTGAGTATATTTGATGTTATACTAATGAATTCAATCTAGTATTTCAGCCAAATATTTGTGAATTTATGCTTAAGTGTCTCTAGCTTTGGTTCAATACATTTTGGCTAAATTTGGAACTCAGTTTGAACCAAAGTCTGAAGCTCGAGTCGACTCCTGAAGATTACGAGTCGACTCCAAGTGTTTCAGAAGTTCTGGCACATGCTCGAGTCGACTCCAGTACACTACGAGTCAACTCCGACTGAGAACTGACAGAAAGACAGAAAGTTGATTTTCAGACCCTGTCAGCGAGTCGACTCCAGAAGGGTTCGAGTCGACTTTGATGATTTCCGAGTCGACTCCCGATGTTTCCGAGTCGACTCCAAAGGGTAACAGAAGAAAGACAGAACAATGTATTTCAGACCCTGCAACCGAGTCGACTCCAGAAGGTTACGAGTCGACTCCGAAGTTTGGCGAGTCGACTCCTAGTTAAGTACGAGTCGACTCTCAGAGGAAAGCAAGACTAGAAGGCAGAGAACCAACTTCGGACTCTGAGAGCCGAGTCGACTCCAACAAGGTGCGAGTTGACTCCGAGGCAGTTCAAGCCAAAACACAGAGGATCAGTTTTCGGATTCTGAGAGCCGAGTCGACTCTAACAAAGTGCGAGTCGACTCCGAGGCAGTTCAACTCAAAACACAGAGAAATAGTTTTCGGACACTCAGAGCCGAGTCGACTCCAAGATGATCCGAGTCGACTCGAGGAAGAAATACAGAAAAACAGATCTCTGGAACCCTGAGAACGAGTCGTCTCCAGAGGGCCGAGTCATCTCCGGACATTGGCGAGTCGACTCCAGGGTTGCCAAGTCGACTCCAGAACGGGACAGCTCTTTAATTCAAATCCTGACCAGTGGGCGAGTCGTCTCCAGTAAAGCATGAGTCGACTCCAGCAACAGCCGAGTCGACTCCAGATCGAGCGAGTCGACTCCGATCCCAACGGATACATTGTCAGGAGTTGCAGATTGTGCAGAACGGCCATTAAGTGATGTCTAATGCTAGTTTTCAAAGTGGACTGCTTAAATAGCTAGAGTGAACAGTAGTAGACACTAAGGGGAGCTATTCCATTCAAACAAAAAGGGATTTCCACCTACCAAAGGCTCTCAAGAGTAAATACAAGAGAAAGAAGGAAAAAGCGCATTGAACTTCATCCAACAAATGTTTCCTTCGCATTCAAGGCTCTCCTCTGACATCAGATCTTCAGTGCATTCAAAGAGGAGACTCAGAGTTCGAGAAGCCCCTACTTCCTCTTCCAAAATCTGTTTGAGGGCTTCTAACTCTACATTATTTATATTGTTCATATTTGCTTTTTAAGAAGCTTTTTCTGTACTCTTTACAAACTGTTTTCTTGTTACTTGATTCAATCAGGGGATTGAATCAAGGTTGTTGAGGTTTGTTGGTGAGCCGAAGTTAAAACCAACGGTGTAAGGGTTCGATTGTGATCCCGAAAAAATAATCGGGTGGTTCTACTCGGTGAGCCTGTGAAAACCGACCGAATTCGTTGTGATCTCGTGAAAACAACAAGTTGGGTTGTGAACTTGTAAAACAACCGGCTGTAATCCTAGAAATTATAGTGAACTCCCAAGTGAAACTTGGGGAGTGGACGTAGGAGCAAGGGTTAGCTCTGAACCACTATAAAACCTCTTGTGTTTGTAATTGGTTCATTGTCTCTTCCATCTTCTCCACTCACTACAACTAGTAATCTAATTAATCTGCCTGCAATAATTTTAATTAGTTACTCATTAAGTTTTAATTTGCAATTATTACTTAAAACCCAATTCAGCTCCCCCCCTCTTGGGTTGTCTTCTTGGGCAACAAGTGGTATCAGAGTAGGAGCTCTTCTATCAAAAGAGTAAAAAATTACCTCTTCAACCTTCGTTGATAATGTACGATTTGTAGATGGTCTTAAGCATAACCTACTTAGCGTTAGTCAATTATGTGATAAAGATTTTGATATTTTGTTTAAGCCATCTTTATGCATCATAACCAACTCAATTGACAATGGATTAATATTTAAAGGAATTAGACGTGGTAACGTCTATGTAATAGATCTTGAAGATCTTGCTAAAAACAGTCCTTGCTTAGTAGCTAGTGATACTAAGGTTGATGATGCAAGTTGGTTATGGCACCGTAAATTAGGTCATGCAAGTATGGATACAATATCTAAGTAAAAGAGATTCTGTAATAGATTTGCCAAAACTAAAATTTGAGAAAAATAAAATTTGTGAAGCATGTCAATATGACAAACAATCTAGGAGCTCTTTTAAATCCATAAATTATGTCTCTACCTCTAGACCTCTTGAACTACTACATATGGATCTATTTGGACCAACTAGAACCACAAGTCTTGGTGGAAACAAATATGGTGTTGTTATTGTAGATGATTTTTCTAGATATACATGGGTCATGTTTTTAGCTCATAAAGATGAAGCATTTTCTGTATTTAAGAAATTTCATAAGAAAGTAACTAATGCAAGAAATGCTTCAGTCATAGCTATTAGAAGTGATCATGGAACGGAATTTGAAAATCATCTATTTGACAAATTCTGTAGTAAAAAGGGAATAACTCATAATTTCTCTGCACCTAGGATACTACAACAAAATGGAGTTGTGGAAAGAAAGAATAGAACCCTAGAGAAAATGGCTAGAACCATGTTGTATGAAAGTAACCTTCCTAAGTATTTTTGGGGAGAAGCCTTTAACACATCATGTCATATATTAAATAGAGTTTTATTGAGACCAATTATAAAGAAAACACCTTATGAACTTTGGAGAGATAGAAAGCCCAAAGTAAACTATTTTCATGTTTTTGGGTGTAGGTGTTTCATTCATAATAATGGCAAAGATAACTTAGGTAAATTTGATTCTAAATCTGATGAAGGTATCTTTTTGGGCTATTCTACATCAAGCTTATATAATCTTCAACAAAAGAACCCTTGTTATTGAAGAGTCTATACATGTTGTTTTTGATGATACTAATGATGTCTCTTCTAGCAAGAGAGTAGCTCTTGATGATGATGCAGGAATACTTGAAAAAAAGATAGATGATATGACATTACAAGAGGATGAACCGAAGCAAAGTGGAGAAACATCAACAAGCCAAGAGGTCATTGATGATCATGGGCTTACAAAGGCTTGGAGGTATGCATACGGTCACCCTAAAGAATTAATATTAGATGATCCATCACAACCTATTAGAACTAGAGCTTCTCTTAAGAACTTAAATAATCACCTAGCTTTTGTTTCACACTTAGAACCTAAAAACATTGGAGAAGCTGAAAATGATGTAAATTGGATAAATGCTATGCTAGAGGAACTAAACCAATTTACTAGAAACAAGGTATGGAATTTAGTAGAAAGACCCGCTAAATACTCAATAATAGGAACAAAATGGATATATAAAAACAAACTTGATGAAAATGGAGTTGTGGTTAGAAACAAGGCTAGACTAGTAGCAAAGGGCTATAATCAAGAAGAAGGTATAGATTTTGATGAAACCTTTGCTCATGTGGCTAGACTTGAAGCAATTAGATTATTACTAGTATTTGCATGCTCTAAAGACTTCAAACTATTTCAAATGGATGTAAAAAGTACCTTTTTGAATGGGTATATTAATGAGGAGGTTTATGTAGAACAGCCTCCTGGTTTTGAAAATCATCAATACCCTAATCATGTATATAAATTAAACAAAGCACTTTATGGTCTAAAACAAGTCCCTAGAGCATGGTATGAAAGACTTAGCAAATTTCTATTAGACCATGAATTCTCTAGAGGAAATGTTGATACAACACTGTTTTTAAAGAAGAAAAATAAAGAAATGTTAGTAGTGCAGATTTATGTAGATAATATTTTTTTCGGTGCTACTAACAATCACCTCTGCGAAGAATTTGCTGACTTAATGCAGAGTGAATTTGAAATGAGCATGATGGGAGAGCTGAACTATTTCCTCGGGCTCCAAATCAAACAATCTAAAGAGGGGATCTTCATCAATCAAGCTAAATACATCAAGGAGATGCTTAAGAAGTTTGATATGGATGGAAACAAGCCAATCAGCACACCCATGAGCTCATCATGCAAACTAGATAAGGATGAATCAGGTAAATCAATAGATCAAAAGCTGTATAGAGGTATGATAGGCTCTTTACTATATCTTATAGCAAGTAGACCTGATATCATGTTTAGTGTATGCATGTGTGCTAGATATCAATCTAATCCTAAGGAATCACATTTAATTGAAGTTAAGAGAATTTTTAAATACCTAATAGGAACAAAAAATATAGGTTTATGGTACTCTAAAGAATCTAGCATAAACTTAATAGGGTACACAGATTCAGACTTTGCTGGTTGTAAACTTGATAGAAAAAGTACCAGCGGGTCATGTCAATTCTTAGTAGAAAATTTAATCTCTTGGTTTAGCAAGAAACAAAATTCGGTTGCACTATCTACGGCAGAAGCCGAATATGTTGCTGCCGGGAGTTGTTGTGCTCAAATCTTGTGGATTAAACAACAACTTGAAGATTATGGCATTAAACAAGATAAAATTCCCATAAACTGTGATAATACAAGTGCTATTAATCTAACTAAAAATCCAATTCAGCATTCAAGAACTAAACACATTGAGATAAGACATCACTTCATAAGAGATCATGTACTGAATGGTGATGTGACACTTCAATTTGTTTGTACTGATGATCAACTTGCTGATATCTTCACAAAACCTTTGAGTGAAGATCGATTTTGCATACTAAGAAGAGGGTTAGGAGTGATTGATCCATTCTAGTGATACTCTCCTCTAGTTCATTGATTTTGAGGATTAGTTTATGTTGGACATAGGATTTCTTATCTATGATCATCAAATCAGTTCTTAGATCCTAGATAAGTCCATAACTCTCTCTTTTGGCACAAAAATAACAAGATTCTTGGTTGTGTGCCAGAGTTCGAGTCGACTCGGATACATTTTAGAGTCGGCTCATGGGGGAGTCGACTCGCACATATTTGGGAGTCGACTCGAGTTCGAGTCAACTCGCGACATACCGGAGTCGACTCGAGGTCGGAAATCTGATTTTTAACCCTAAGCGGAATGCTTTCCTTTTTACTTCTATTTTCAGCCGCCACTGTTCAAAAACCCTAGAGCCGTCTCCGACCTCGTCTCCGACCCACTTTAGCTCATCTCCGTCGAGGTTTCTCCCTATTTTCCGTGTCCTTCCCCATTTTTAGGTCAAAAATGCCTAGGAAGGTCATTGTCCCGAGCCGAAAGAGACCCTCTCCGCGAGTGGGGCCGAGCGACGGTCCAAGGCTCAGAATGAACCGGCGAGGCCACCACCTCCGGTTCCTTCTCCGCCTAGGCCGGTTCCCCCGCGCTCATGCGCCGGGAAGGTTGTCTCTACCAGGAGGCAAGTCAACTTTGACTTCCTCTCCCAAGAAGGGTTCAACCTAGGGCATCATCTTAGGGCCCAGAGTTTAGAGTTTTTCTGCACACTTGGCCTGCCTACCTATCCAGGGTTAGTTAGGGAATTCTATGGTACTGTCGCACGGGTTAGCGGGGGTATCCAGGGAACTGTTATGGGTGTCCCTATTTTCATCTCGGAGGACTTCATTGCTCGAGTCCTCCATCTCTCGAGTGAGGGGATTGTTCCCACACACCCCTCCGATAGGACAAAGGCCCTTACGGCCATCTTAGGAAGTCCATCTCTGTCCCCCATAGAGGAGGTGTTCGCAAATCAGCTTTCGGCTGAAATGCAGCTTCTCCTAAGTGTCATCTCTAGGACTCTCTTCCCCAAAACGGGTAGGTTTATCTCAGAGAGAGACCTAGCACTGATGTACCATCTCCTCCAAGACACTCCCATCAACTTCCCCAAGCTCATCTACAAGTACATGTGTGAACCCCTAGATAAACCTAGGCTCAGCCTTCCATATGGCATGCTATTCATCCTTATATTTAGGGAGTTAGAGGTCCCTATTCCTGAGGAGGAACCCTCTCGCTCACTGCGCTTTACAGATCGCATGGGTGAGGGGACCTTCCATCGGATGGGTTTCCATAGAGTTGGGGGAGTCTGGGTACGGAAACCATCCACATCCACATCCACACCTTCTGACCCTACCACTCATCACTCACCTAGTCCCGATCATGATCAGGACCATGACATAGCTCCTCCCACCTTTCCTTCCACTTCTGCTCCTACCTATACTGAGCCCTCCACCTCCACTGCCCCACCTTCTCAACAGCAGCCCCCGGAGGTTCGTGAGGATGATAGTGTTATTTTAATGATTAACAAGCAATAATCAAGAGTATGTTACAAGTTAATTCGATACTTCATTTATAAGTCTGTTACTCTCAGTATATTTGTATAAATGCATTTCATTGTTTATTTGGATGAATCTAACCTTGAGTTGCAGCAAAGGTGGATTGAGTCGACCCCAAGGATGATTGGGTCGACCCCGGCACATCAAGAAAGCATCTGGCACACTTCTGCAAAAATGGCACGGATGAACAGTAGTTGGGTCGACCCAAGGAAAGCATGAGTCGACCCAAACCTCAAGCCTCTCAAAGACTCAAGAAAACAGTTCTCTGGAAACACTGAGAGGGTCGACCCAAGAGGAAGTTGAGTCGACCCAAAGGCAATGACAAAATACATGACAGAAAAGGTTCTCTGGAAACCCTGAGAGGGTCGACCCAAGTGGAAGTTGAGTCGACCCAACTAAACCTTGAGTCAACCCAAAGAAATGTTGAGTCGACCCAAGTAAAGAAAGGCTGAATTGCAAGTTTCTGTGGTTCTGAGAGGGTCGACCCAAGGAAAGGTTGAGTCAACCCAAGTAAATGTTGGGTCGACCCAAGGACAGGTTGAGCCGACCCAAACACGGGCAGAAGTATAACGGCTAGTTCTGCAGAAGTACATTTTGTCCTTCCAACAGTGAGTAACGGCTAGTTTTTGAATTCTAATCATTGGGGCTTGTCCAATGGATGAAGGAAACTATTTAAAGTGGCACTATTCATCAGAGAGAACATCCTTTTGCAAAATATCAAAGAGTACACAAGAAAGACAAAGTGCCCTAATCTTCTTCATCCAAGTGCTTCATTCAAGAGTCAAAAGAAAGTGGTTGAGCAGATTCAAAGAGTCATTAAGAGCTCCATCCACCCTTGAAGAGTGAAGCATCCTTGACAAAGAAGAGAGAAATCACATCAAGCGATAACTATTCTCTAAACTCTTCTTTGTAGATTATATTGTTATATTTGCTCATCTAGGAGCTTAAATCTTCTTACTTTAGTTATTAAACTCCTTGTAAAGGTTAGTTGGTTAGCCCGCAAAACCAACGGTATAAGTTGATTGGTGAACCCGTAAAACCAATTGTAAAGGTTCGTTGGTGAGCCCGAAAAATCAACATAGGTTCGTTGGTGAGCCCGTAAAACCAACATAGGTTTTTGGTGAACCCGAAAAACCAAAGTGTAAAGGTTTTTGGATTGTGAGCCCAGAAAACAATCCAACTGTAATCCGCGGGATTATAGTGAATTCCCAAGGGGTCGCTTGGGGAGTGGACGTAGGTGCTTAGGAGAGCACCGAACCACTATACTTCTTGTTGTTTGTATTGTGATTTGTTTTAATTTTACTAACTCATCAATTAACATAAGTAAGATAGTTAAAATCAAGAGAAACCAATTCACCCCCCCCTCTCTTGGCTTGTCACCTTGGGCAACAAGTGGTATCAGAGCAAGGTACTCCAATAGTACTTATTCATCTCACAATCAAGAGTTAAAGATCATGACAACCCAAGTGGGATGTTCTATGAGTGAGGGGCAATCCACAAATAGACCTCCTCTATTTAATAGCACAAATTATACATACTGGAAAGCTAAGATGAGGATATTCATTCAAGCTTTAGACTATGAATTATGGTACATTATTACTAGAGGACCTCACACATCCACACTTAATATAGAGGGCACTATCATATCCAAACCAGAAATGGATTGGAATGAAAGTGATAGAAGATTAGCACAATTAAATGCAAAAGCAATTAATGTACTTTACTGTTCATTAGATGTAAGTGAATTTAATAGAATATCTACATGCATCTCTGCAAAAGAAATTTGGGACAAACTTGAGGTCACTCATGAAGGGACTAATCAAGTCAAGGAGTCAAAAATAAACATACTAGTACATAAGTATGAATTATTTAAAATGGAATCCACTGAGTCCATAACTGATATGTTTACTCGTTTTACTGAAATTATAAATGGGCTTAAGAGTTTAGGAAAGTCTTATACTAACTCTGAATTGGTGCGAAAAATTCTCAGGTCTCTACCAAGAGTTTGGGAGGCCAAGGTAACTGCAATTCAGGAAGCTAAGGACCTCAACACACTGCAATTAGAGAAACTTCTAGGATCACTCATGACCCATGAGTTGACCATGAGGCAAAATTCAGAAGATGAGGTCAAGAGAAGAAAAACCATTGCCCCAAAGTCTACCACCCCTAAACAACAAACTGAGTCGGAAGATTCAGATGATGATGAATTTGATGAAAAAGGAATGGCTATGCTTGGAAAAAAATTCAGAAAATTTATGAGAGGTAAGAATAGATTTCATAAAAAGAAACCCTTCTTCAAAGATAGCTCAAGCAAAGAAAAGGGTAAGGACAAAGAAAAGGAAAAAGAAACTCCTATTTGTTATGAGTATAACAAATCCGGGCATTATAAGATAGATTGCCCGAAATTAAAGTGGATGGCAAGAAAACTGAAAAAGAAGAACTTCATGGCTGAATGGAGTGAAAGTGAAGAGTCAAGTTCAGAAGAGGAAGATCATCAAGAGACGGCCCAAATATGTCATATGGCCAATGACGATGAGGTAGATTATGAACTTGAATGTGATTTTACTGTTGATGAATTACATGATGCATTTTTAGAACTCATGGAAGAACATAAAAAACTAATCAATAAAAATAAAGTTCTAAAAGAAGAAAATCAATCTCTTATCAAAGATAAGTTAAAACTATCTCATAACTATGAAACATTAAGTAGGAAACTCACAAATGAAACCAAGAATCTAATTGCTGAAAATGTCAAGTTAAAAGAAGATGCTGAAAAATATAAATCCTTAGTAGATAAGTTTACACTTAGTACTACCAAATTAAATATGATTCTTGATAGTCAAAAAGCTGTATATGATAAGGCTGGATTAGGATATAAAATAAATAGAAAACAAAAATACTTAAAGAACATTTTTGTAAAAGCTAAAAATGAAAATATTACTTGTCATTGCTGCAATAAATTAGGACATAAAGCATATGAATGTAACTATGGAAAGTCCAGTCAAAACAAATTGAGTAATAATCATAAGCTTAAATTCAAGAAAGTTTGGATTCCAAAAGGAACATCAAGTACTAACCCTAAAGGACCCAACATAGTTTGGGTGTCTAAATCTCTTTCTTGATCTTTATTGCATGGGTGTCTTGCAGCTAATAAAGTGAAAAAACGATGGTATCTAGATAGCGGCTGTTCAAGATACATGACCGGTGACGTAGATCAATTTGTCACCTTGGAATCTAAGAAGGGTGGAGTAGTAACCTATGGAGACAATGGAAAAGGGTATATCATTTGAAAGGGTAATATTTTCATTACTCCATCTACTTTCATAGAAAATGTCTTATTAGTTAAGGGTTTGAAACATAACCTACTTAGCATAAGTCAATTTTGTGATAAAGGGTTTAAAGTCACATTTGAAGCATCAGTATGCATAATCACAAATCCTAAAGATAATAGCATTGTACTTGTAGGACAAAGGCAAAGAAATATT
Source organism: Phoenix dactylifera (assembly GCF_051530095.1). Taxonomy (NCBI): domain Eukaryota; kingdom Viridiplantae; phylum Streptophyta; class Magnoliopsida; order Arecales; family Arecaceae; genus Phoenix; species Phoenix dactylifera. Next base: position 16,833,853 of record NC_143195.1, read on the forward strand.
TACATGGTAGATCTTCATGATTTAGGCAAGAAAATGGATTATGCTTAATTACTAATGAAGAAAAGAAAAATGAAACAAGTTGGCTTTGGCATCGTAGACTAGGACATGCTAGTATGGAATTAATATCAAAACTAGTCAAGAAGGAATTAATAAAAGATGTGCCAAAATTGATTTTTGAAAAGGACAAAATCTATGGACCATGCTCATTAGGAAAACAAACTAAATCATCCTTCAAATCGAAGAATATAGTATCAACAACTAGGCCTTTTGAACTCATACACATGGATCTATTTGGACCCACTAGAACTGCGAGTCTAGGAAGGAAGAAGTATGGACTAGTTATTGTAGATGATCTTTCAAGATATACATGGGTTTCATTTTTGGCACATAAGAATGAAGCATTTTCAGAATTCTTGAAACTTTATAATAATATCATAAATGAAAAGAAGCTCACTTTAGTAGCAATTCGAAGTGATCATGGTACTGAATTTGAAAATCAACACTTTGAAGAATTTTGTAATAAAAATGGTATCTCACATCAATTTTTAGCACCTAGAACGCCTCAACAAAATGGGGTTGTTGAAAGAAAAAACAGGACATTGGCAGAAATGACACGCACGATGTTGTGCGAGTCAAATCTTCCAAAGTACTTTTGGGCTGAAGCTATAAGCACTTTGGAAAACTCCTTATGAACTTTGGAAGAATAAGAAACCAACTGCAAAATATCTTAGAGTATTTGGATGTAGATGTTTCATTTTAAACAATGGCAAGGAGGATCTAAGTAAATTTGATGCCAAGTCAGATGAAGGTATCTTCTTAGGATACTCCACATCTAGCAGGGCATACAGAGTATTCAATAAAAGAACTCTTGTAGTCGAAGAGTCAGTTAATATCATATTTGATGAGTCTGATAGTGAGTCTGCTATGAAAGAAAATATTCTTGATGATGATACAGAAATTATTAACTTTGAAAAGTTGAATATTGATGACGTGCCAATTCAAGATAAGGGAGATGATTGCGTGCCACCACAATCTCAAAACTTGCCAAAGGAATGGGGGTATGCATATGGACACCCTAAAGACTTAATCATTAGTGATCTATCTCAAGGGGTAAGAACTCGATCCTCTCTTAGAAATTTAAATGATTATCTTGCTTTTGTTTCACAGTTAGAACCTAAGACTTATGAAGAAGCTGAAAAAGATACCAATTGGATAAATGCCATGCAAGAAGAATTAAATCAATTCAAAAGAAGTAATGCATGGACATTAACTGAAAGACCAAAGCATAACTCTGTAATTGGAACAAAATGAATCTTTAGAAATAAATTAGATGAAAATGGGTTAGTTATAAGAAATAAAGCTAGACTTGTAGCTAAGGGATACAATCAAGAAGAAGGGATAGATTTTGATGAAACATTTGCTCCTGTAGCTAGATTAGAGGCTATTAGATTACTTCTATGTGGAGTGATTGATTAAAACCCTATTTGATTTTGATGAGCTCAAAGCATTTGAGTATATTTCTTGTTTACTAATGAATTCAATTAAGTGTTTTCAGTGAAAATCTTCTCTAAGTGTCTCTAGACTTGGTTCATAGTATTTTGGATAAGTTAAGAAGTCAGCTTGAACCAAAGTCTGAGACTCGAGTCGACTCCAGAGTATCACGAGTCGACTCCAAGCGTATCAAGTTCACTGGCACGGGCTCGAGTCGACTCCGGATCGGTACGAGTCGACTCCGACTGAGAACAGACAGACGAACAGAAAGCTTCAATTCAAAACCTGTCAGCGAGTCGACTCCCGAAGTGCGCGAGTCGACTCCAATGTTTACCGAGTCGACTCCGGAGAAGTATGAGTCGACTCCAAGGAGTCACAGACAGAAAAGTCAGAGAGCAGTTTTCGGGTCTGAGATTCGAGTCGACTCCAGTGGAACGCGAGTCGACTCCGATGGTTGGCAAGTCGACTCCAAAAAAAGTGAGAGTCGACTCTTAGAGGAACACAAGAAAAAAGACAGAAAGCATTTTTCGGACTCTGAGATTCGAGTCGACTCCCGCAATACGCGAGTCGACTCCGAGACTCCGCGACCACAAAAAAAAAAGACGGAAGACCAAGTTACTGCCTCTGAGATTCGAGTCGACTCCCAGACAGCTAGAGTCGACTCCAAGGCAGCTTCACATCAAAAAGGCAGAAGACCAAGTTTCGGAAACTGAGAGCCGAGTCGACTCTGAGGAAGTTCGAGTCGACTCCAAGACTGGACGAGCCAAAAAGACAGAAGATAGGGAGTTCGGGCTCTGAGCGCCGAGTCGACTCCCAGGATTGACGAGTCGACTCGAGTGGACCAAATTCAAAAATAAATCCACGGACTCCATGGGATGAGCCGACTCCGAGAAAGCCAAGTCAGCTCCAGAAGTTGACGAGTCGACTCTGGGTCAAGACGAGTCGACTCCCAGTCGCGAAGGCAACTTTAATTCAAATCTGGAACAGTTGCCGAGTCGACTCCGAAAAAGTATGAGTCGACTCCCGCTACAGACGAGTCGACTCCTGATCGCGCGAGTCGACTCCAACCCACCAACGGACACATTGTCAGGCTGTGCAGAGTGTGCAGAACGGGCAGAAAAAGGTGTCTAACGGCTAGTTTTCGTGGGGGTTGGTTTAAATAGCCACAGAAGACTGTAGCAAAGATGGGAACAACCATTCCACTCCAAGTATTCAAGCATTCAATCTCTGCAACCTATTCTTCAACGAAAAAAAAAGGAAGATCTGCATTAACTGCATCCACCTACATCTTCCCAGCAATTAAAGAATCCTCCTCCTGCATTCAAGTCGACTACACATTCAAGAGGAGACCCGAAGTTTAAGAAGCCATTCCTCTTCTCCAACTTAAAAGCGTTTGAGGGCTTCTAAACTCTTTTCAGATTATATTGTTTTCCATCTGCTTTTGAGAAGCTTAGTTTTCTGTTTGTCTATTTTATTTACAACTTGTATCTGCTTGGTTCAATCGGGGGATTGAATCAAGGTATTGAGGTTGGTTGGTGAGCCGAGTGTAAAACTAATGTGTATAAGGGTTCGATTGTGATCCCGGAAAAACAATCAGGGTGGTTCTAGTTGGTGAGCCTGGGAAAACCGACCGAGTTCGTTGTGAGCTCGTAAAACAACAAGTTTGGTTGTGAGCTTGGAAAACAACCGGCTGTAATCCAAGGGGGTTATAGTGAATTCCCAAGTGAGACTTGGGGAGTGGACGTAGGAGCAAGGGTTAGCTCCGAACCACTATAAAACTTGGTGTTTGTGATTGATTGTCTCTCTTCTTCTTCCTCTCATATCACTCACAGCACATAGCAATTAGTTAAACAACTTGCAATAGTTTTAATTAGTCATTCACAACGTTTTAAATAGCTAAATTATTTTAAAACCCAATTCACCCCCCCTCTTGGGTTGTCTATCTGGGCAACAAGTGGTATCAGAGCCTAAACTCTTCCACCCAAGAGTAAAAGATCGAAATGACAACTCCATTTGGATCTTCTCACATTGAGGGTCAGTCCACCCAAAGACCCCCATTCTTTAATGGATCCGACTACTCATATTGGAAGGCTAGGATGAGAATATTCATCCAAGCCCAAGACTATGAGATGTGGACCATTATAGTAAATGGCCCATACATCCCATCCATATATGTAGAAGGTGTCACGGTACCCAAACTAGAAAAGGATTGGGATGAACATGACATGAGAAAGGCACAACTAAATTCTAAAGCTATGAATGTGCTTTATTGTGCCTTAGATAGAAATGAATTCAATAGGGTCTCAACTTGCAATTCTGCAAAAGAGATTTGGGACAGACTTGAAGTGACCCATGAGGGCACGAATCAAGTCAAAGAATCCAAAATAAATATTTTGGTTCATAAATATGAACTATTTAAAATGGATTCTAATGAAACAATCACATGCATGTTCACTAGGTTTACTGATATTGTCAATGGCCTAAAAAGCCTTGGCAAGAACTATACTAACAGTGAGCTTGTCAGGAAAATCCTTCGGTGTCTACCAAGGTCATGGAAAGCTAAAGTGACGGCAATCCAAGAAGCCAAGGACTTGAACAAGTTACCACTTGAGGAGCTTCTTGGATCCCTAATGACGCACGAGCTAACCATGAAACAACACAACGAGGAAGAGTCCTCCCATAAGAAAAAGGTAATAGCTCTAAAATCTACTTCATCTAACAAGGACTTATCTTGCAGTAGCAGCAGTGAAGAAGAAGAACATGAGGAAGATGATGGTGAGGCACTTCTTGTGCGCAAATTCAGAAAGTTCATCAACCACAAGAAGTCCTATCATCAAAGGAGAGGCCCCTCAAATTCCTACCGCAAGGACAAAGGTAAGGAAAGGGAAAATGAGGGGATTGGGTGTTACGAATGCAAGAAGTCGGGTCACATAAGAGCTGAGTGCCCTTTACTGAAGAAGAGGAGCAAGTACAAGAAGAAGAAGGCTCTTGTCACGACACTATGCAACTCGGACTCATCATCCTCTTCATCGGATGAGGAACAAGAGGAAAAGGCCAATTTCTGCTTCATGGCCAATGAAAATGAGGTAACGCTCGATCGCCTTTAGATTTTACTTTTGATGAGCTTTATGATGCTTTTAATGAACTAATGATTGAATATAAGGCTATAAATGTTAAAAACAGAGAATTAAAAGTAACTAACCAAACTTATATCCGTAAGTATGATTCATTAGTTAAGGATAAGGATTTAATCACCAAAGAAAATATAGACCTTAAGACAAGCAACCAACTTTTAACTCAAAAGACTAATACCTTAACTAAGGATAATGAAAAACTAACTAAGAAACTTTCAGAACAAACAAATCTTAAACAAGGATCTCACAAAAGAACTAAATGATCTAAAGGCAGAAAATCAAACACTAACCAAAGAACTTAACAAATACAAACCTTTGGTTGAAAAATTTACATGTAGTTCTGAAAAGTTAAATATGATACTCAATAGTCAACGAGCAGTATTTAATAAAGCGGGTTTAGGGTATAAACCAAAAAATAAATAAAAACTTCTTAGTAACTTCTTTGTTAAAGCTGGGGAAAGTAAAACTAAGAAAATAACCTGCTTTTGTTGTGGAACTATAGGTCATAAAGCAAATGTGTGTAATTTTAGGAAAGGTAAAACAAAAAGGAAAATTAAAAGGGTATGGGTTCCAAAAGGAACCAACATGACTAACCATGAAGGATCCAAGAAAACTTGGGTACCTAAAATTATATAATCTGCTTGTGTAGGAGTGTCTTGCAGCCAAGGTCAACAAAAACTGCTGGTATTTGGATAGTGGCTGCTCAAGGCACATGACGGGTGACAAGGATCAATTTTTCACCCTTGAAGCTAAGAAGGGAGGTGCTGTGACTTTTGGAGACAACAACCAAGGTCACATCATTGGTATTGGTAAAGTTCAAATCACCCCTTCTACTTTTATTGATAATATTAGATATGTTGATGGTCTAAAGCATAACTTATTAAGCATTAGTCAACTATGTGATAAAGGGTATGATGTTATGTTTAAACCATCACTATGCATTATAACAAACCCTAATGACAATAGTTTAGTTTTTAAAGGAATTAGATGTGGAAATGTATATGTTGTAGACCTTGAAGATCTTGCAAAACATAACCAATGTTTAGTTGTTAATGAAACTAAAGATAATGATGCTAGTTGGTTATGGCACCGCAAGTTAGGTCATGCAAGCATGGACACAATAACTAAACTAGTTAAAAGAGATTCCGTGATAGGTTTGCCAAAATTAAAATTTGAAAAGAACAAAATATGTGAAGCATGTCAATTTGGCAAACAATCTAGGAACTCATTTAAATCCATAAAATGTGTCTCTACCTCTAGGCCTCTAGAATTATTACACATGGACCTATTCAGACCAACTAGAACAACAAGCCTAGGTAGAAATAAATATGGTCTAGTTATTGTAGATGATTATTCTAGGTACACATGGGTCATGTTCCTAGCACATAAGGATCAAGCATTTTCTGTTTTTAAGAAATTCCTTAAAGAAGTAACCAATGCTAGAGATACCTCTGTAATAGCTATTAGAAGTGACCATGGTACCGAATTCGAAAATCTGTCATTTGATGAGTTTTGTAGTAAAAAGGGGATAACCCATAATTTTTCTGCACCTAGGACACCACAACAAAATGGAGTTGTGGAGAGGAAAAATAGAACTCTAGAGGAAATGGCTAGAACTATGTTATGTGAAAGTAACCTCCCTAAGTACTTTTGGGGAGAAGCCATTAATACCTCTTGTCATATATTAAATAGAGTTCTATTGAGACCCATCATAAAGAAAACACCTTATGAACTTTGGAAAAATAGAAAACCAAAAGTCAATTACTTTCATGTTTTTGGATGTAGGTGTTTTGTTCATAATAATGGGAAAGATAATCTAGGTAAATTTGACTCTAAATCTGATGAGGGAATATTCTTAGGTTACTCTACAACTAGTAAAGCCTATAGAGTCTTTAATAAAAGAACGTTAGTTATAGAAGAATCTATACATGTTGTATTTGATGACTCTAGTGATTTTTCCTCTAGTAAGAAAGTTAATTTTGATGATGATGTTGAAATTCTTGAAGAAAAGATAGATGAAATGGCATTACAAGATGATAATCAAAAGTTGAGTGAAGGAGCATCATCAAGCCAAGAGGCTATTGTGGATCATGGGCTAACTAAAGCTTGGAGGTATGCTCACGGGCATCCTAAGGAACTAATTCTAGATGATCCATCTCAACCGGTTAGGACTAGAGCATCCCTTAGAAATTTAAATAACCATCTAGCTTTTGTCTCACACTTTGAGCCCAAACATAGAGAAGAAGCCGAAAATGATGTAAATTGGATAAATGCAATGCAAGAAGAATTAAACCAATTTACTAGAAATAAGGTATGGAATCTAGTAGAGAGACCTTCTGAATATCCAATTATAGGTACTAAATGGATTTATAAAAATAAACTTGATGAAAATGGAATTGTTATAAGGAATAAGGCTAGACTAGTAGCAAAGGGTTATAATCAAGAAGAAGGTATAGATTTTGATGAAACCTTTGCTCCAGTAGCTAGACTTGAGGCCATTAGATTATTATTAGCGTATGCATGCTCTAAGGACTTCAAACTATTTCAAATGGATGTAAAAAGTGCATTTTTAAATGGGTATATTAATGAGGAGGTATATGTAGAACAACCTCCTGGTTTTGAAAATCATCAATACCCTAATCATGTATATAAACTGAACAAAGCACTTTATGGTTTAAAACAAGCACCTAGAGCATGGTATGAGAGGCTTAGCAAATTCCTATTAGAACATAAATTCTCTAGGGAAAATGTAGATACAACACTGTTTCTGAAAAAGCAAAACAAAGATATGTTATTAGTACAGATTTATGTTGATGATATCATTTTCGGTGCTACTAACAATCGCCTCTGCGAAGAGTTTGCTGATTTAATGCAGAGTGAATTTGAGATGAGCATGATGGGAGAGCTGAACTACTTCCTCGGGCTTCAAATCAAACAGTCTGAAGGAGGCATCTTCATCAATCAAGCCAAATATATCAAGGAGATGCTCAAGAAGTTTGATATGGAGGGAAACAAGTCAATCAGCACCCCCATGAGCTCATCATGCAAATTAGACCAAGATGAATCAGGTAAATCTGTAGATCAGAAACTGTATAGAGGTATGATAGGATCCTTATTGTATCTTACTGCAAGTAGACCTGATATTATGTTTAGCGTTTGCATGTGTGCTAGATATCAGGCTAATCCTAAAGAATCACATCTAGTTGCAGTTAAGAGAATTTTTAAATACTTAATAGGAACTAAGAATATAGGATTATGGTACTCTAAAGAATCTAGCCTAAACTTAATAGGATACACAGATTCAGACTTCGCTGGATGTAAGCTTGATAGAAAAAGTACCAGCGGGTGTTGTCAATTTCTAGGAGAAAACCTTATCTCATGGTTTAGCAAGAAACAAAACTCGGTTGCATTGTCTACTGCTGAAGCTGAATATGTTGCAGCCGGGAGTTGTTGTGCTCAAATCTTGTGGATTAAACAACAACTAGAAGATTATGGCATTAAACAAGATAAAATTTCCATTAATTGTGATAATACAAGTGCCATTAATCTAACTAAAAATCCAATTCAGCATTCAAGAACTAAACACATTGAGATAAGACATCACTTCATAAGAGATCATGTATTGAATGGTGATGTGACACTCCAATTTGTTTGTACTGATGATCAATTAGCAGATATTTTTACAAAACCCCTAAGTGAAGAGAGGTTTAGTGTCCTTAGGAGGGGATTAGGAGTGATTGATCCATCCTAGTGGTAGTTTCCACTAGATTCATTGATTTTGATGATTAGATTGTGGTTAAAATAGAGTTTCTTTTCACTGATCTTCAAATCAGATCATACTTTAGTGTTTTTCCCTCATTTGGCACGAATATAGCATGATTTTTAGGTGCGTGCCAAAGTTAGAGACGACTCGAGTAAGTTTCAGAGTCGGCTCCTGAGGGAGAGTCGACTCGCGCATTTGCGGGAGTCGACTCGCAGAGATGGCAGCTGAGGGAGAGTCGACTCACATATAGTTGGGAGTCGACTCGAGGTCTACAGGCGCATAAGGAGAGTCGACTCGCGCATATTCTGGAGTCGACTCGAGGTCGAGTCGACTCGCGACTCAGTGGAGTCGACTCGCAGTCGGGATCCGACTTTTTAACCCTAACTTTGTCGTTTCGAAAACACTTCTTTCTCAAGCCGCCACTGTTCACAAGCCCTAGAGCCGACTCCTAGGTCGTCCCCAAGACTTTTCCGTCGGTTCTTCACCGTTCATTAGGTTTTCCTCCCATTTTAGGTCATTATGCCGCGTAAGACCGTAGTCCGGAAGAGGTCCCGACCCGAGGCCGGTCCCGAGCGGCGCTCCAAGGCTCGGCACGATCCCGCGAGGCCACAACCTCCGGCTCGTTCCCCGCCTAGGGCGGTTCCCGCGAGGCCATTAGCCGGGAAGGCCGTCACCACCGGGAGATATGTCGACTTCGACTATCTCTCCCGGGAAGGGTTCACTATAGGTGATAGACTCAGGGCCCAGGGCTTAGAGTACTTCCTCACCTTAGATCTCCCCACATATCCAGGGCTCATTAGAGAGTTCTACGGTACCGTCCATCGGGGAGATGGGGGTATCGAGGGCACAGTAGCCGGTGTCCCTCTGTTCGTTACGGAGAATCTTATTGCCCACATCCTCCACCTTCCACTAGTAGGGGTGGCTCCCACACACCCTGAGGACAGGGTTGAGGCCCTTACGGCCGTTCTAGGGTATCCACCCCAGTCACCCATAGACGAGGTATCCGCTAGCTCACTACCGATTGAGATGCGGATCCTCTTGAATATATTGTCTAGGTCCATCTTCCCTAAGACCAGGAGATTTGACTTTGTATCTGAGAGAGACCTAGCTCTCATGTTCTATATGCTTCATGACACCCCAATCAACTTCCCCAAACTCATATATCGATACATGTGTGAGCCACTAGACAGACCTAGGCTCACCCTACCCTACGGCATGGTCTTCACATTATTATTTAGGGAGTACGAGATTCCTATCCCTGAGGGGGAACCCTTTCGCGCATTGCGATGGACTGATCGCACGCGTGCAGGGACCCTACACAGGATGGGGTTTCGGAAGAGAGAGGGGATTTGGGTTAGGAAGTCATCCATCACCACACAGACCACCAGACCTTCCCCCAGTCCTGAGCCCGATTCTGACTTTCCTGACGTACCAGACTTTCCACCCACTTCTGCTCCTACCACTTCCGTCGGACCCTCCTCCTCGGCTCCACCACCCATGGAGGTCCGCATTGATCCTGAGCAGCTCCGGGAGCTGCGGCAGGAGATAGTCCGAGATCTGAGGGATGAGTTGCTTCGGGAGCTCCGAGGTTCGATGCCTACTCCCTCTCCTGCGCCCACATCTTCCGCGTTGGTTCTTTCCCTGACAGCCGTGACTGACATGACGGCTGAGGTGCGGCAAGAGATATACAACATGAGGACCTTGATGCAGGCCCAGTTCCATAGCATGGGTGAGGTCACGAGCACCACTCGACAGATGCGGGATGACATCGGCCGTGACATGTCCACCACTACCGCGGGGGCCGAGCGCTTGTCGAATGTGCTCATCGACAAGCTAGACGGACTGCAGAAGTCGGTGCTCGAGCTGGATACGACACAGAGCAGGGCCATCCAGGCCATCATTCGCCAGCTCGAGAACGTCACCAATGCGGTCCAATCACTCGTGGAGCGCATGCCTCGAGGAGACACATCCTCGAGAGGAGGAGCCACATCCTCGAGAGGAGGAGATACATCCTCGAGAGGAGGAGCTACATCCTCGAGGAGACCATAGCTACTTTTTGTGTTTTGTTTTGACATGTATTGTTTTGCTTTACTTATTGTATTCTGAAATGTACTTACATACAATTTAATACAATGAGTAGCCGCATTTTTCTTCAATACTGTGCCTTTTGATCTATGTTTGATTATGTGTTCTGATTACCTCCTTTTTGATATGATGACAAAAAGGAGGAGAAATATGTATAAAATATGTAAAAGGGGGAGAAATATGCATAAAATATGTAAAAAGAATCAATGGAAATCAATAAAAAGATAAACTCTTAAAACACACAAATTTGTTCTAAGTGGATTCGGTACCTCGAGGCTCATTATCTCTCTTTTGGGGCTCCTAATGGAGTAATCTCCAGAATCTATTCAAGGGATATTCGGAGATTAGCTGAATCCTACTCAAGAACAAATTGACAGATTTTCCTTCTAAAAACCAAAATTTCAGTTCAAAAACTTCAAAGCATTAAAAGAAAATTCAAAGAATCAAAACAAAGTAGAATGCATATGTTGAGGGGGAGAATCTGAAATTTTAACAAAGCTAAATCATTAAAGATATATAAGCCAAATAATTGATTGCATAATATGAAGGCTTATATAATTCCAAATGAAAGGGGGAGCTTTAACTTCGAAATTTACTGTTTCACTCCTTTCAAGCTTGGATAAATTGAATTACCAGACATTTGAATTCATTTATGGATTTTATTTCATTGTTTATTGTGCAATTCACTTTACATATACTCAATGTTTTGTCATCATCAAAAAGGGAGAGATTGTGGAGTGATTGATTAAAACCCTATTTGATTTTGATGAGCTCAAAGCATTTGAGTATATTTCTTGTTTACTAATGAATTCAATTAAGTGTTTTCAGTGAAAATCTTCTCTAAGTGTCTCTAGACTTGGTTCATAGTATTTTGGATAAGTTAAGAAGTCAGCTTGAACCAAAGTCTGAGACTCGAGTCGACTCCAGAGTATCACGAGTCGACTCCAAGCGTATCAAGTTCACTGGCACGGGCTCGAGTCGACTCCGGATCGGTACGAGTCGACTCCGACTGAGAACAGACAGACGAACAGAAAGCTTCAATTCAAAACCTGTCAACGAGTCGACTCCCGAAGTGCGCGAGTCGACTCCAATGTTTACCGAGTCGACTCCGGAGAAGTATGAGTCGACTCCAAGGAGTCACAGGCAGAAAAGTCAGAGAGCAGTTTTCGGGTCTGAGATTCGAGTCGACTCCAGTGGAACGCGAGTCGACTCCGATGGTTGGCAAGTCGACTCCAAAGAAAGTGAGAGTCGACTCTCAGAGGAACACAAGAAAAAAGACAGAAAGCATTTTTCGGACTCTGAGATTCGAGTCGACTCCCGCAATACGCGAGTCGACTCCGAGACTCCGCGACCACAAAAAAAAAGACAGAAGACCAAGTTACTGCCTCTGAGATTCGAGTCGACTCCCAGACAGCTAGAGTCGACTCCAAGGCAGCTTCACATCAAAAAGGCAGAAGACCAAGTTTCGGAAACTGAGAGCCGAGTCGACTCCGAGGAAGTTCGAGTCGACTCCAAGACTGGACGAGCCAAAAAGACAGAAGATAGGGAGTTCGGGCTCTGAGCGCCGAGTCGACTCCCAGGATTGACGAATCGACTCGAGTGGACCAAATTCAAAAATAAATCCACGGACTCCATGGGATGAGCCGGCTCCGAGAAAGCCAAGTCAGCTCCAGAAGTTGGCGAGTCGACTCTGGGTCAAGACGAGTCGACTCCCAGTCGCGAAGGCAACTTTAATTCAAATCTGGAACAGTTGCCGAGTCGACTCCGGAAAAGTATGAGTCGACTCCCGCTACAGACGAGTCGACTCCTGATCGCGCGAGTCGACTCCAACCCACCAACGGACACATTGTCAGGCTGTGCAGAGTGTGCAGAACGGGCAGAAAAAGGTGTCTAACGGCTAGTTTCCGTGGGGGTTGGTTTAAATAGCCACAGAAGACTGTAGCAAAGATGGGAACAACCATTCCACTCCAAGTATTCAAGCATTCAATCTCTGCAACCTGTTCTTCAACGAAAAAAAAGGAAGATCTGCATTAACTGCATCCACCTACATCTTTCCAGCAATTAAAGAATCCTCCTCCTGCATTCAAGTCGACTACACATTCAAGAGGAGACCCGAAGTTTAAGAAGCCATTCCTCTTCTCCAACTTAAAAGCGTTTGAGGGCTTCTAAACTCTTTTCAGATTATATTGTTTTCCATCTGCTTTTGAGAAGCTTAGTTTTCTGTTTGTCTATTTTATTTACAACTTGTATCTGCTTGGTTCAATTGGGGGATTGAATCAAGGGTATTGAGGTTGGTTGGTGAGCCGAGTGTAAAACCAATGTGTGTAAGGGTTCGATTGTGATCCCGAGAAAACAATCGGGGTGGTTCTAGTCGGTAAGCCTGGGAAAACCGACCGAGTTCGTTGTGAGCTCGTAAAACAACAAGTTTGGTTGTGAGCTTGGAAAACAACCGGCTGTAATCCAAGGGGGTTATAGTGAATTCCCAAGTGAGACTTGGGAAGTGGACGTAGGAGCAAGGGTTAGCTCCGAACCACTATAAAACTTGGTGTTTGTGATTGATTGTCTCTCTTCTTCTTCCTCTCATATCACTCACAGCACATAGCAATTAGTTAAACAACTTGCAATAGTTTTAATTAGTCATTCACAACGTTTTAAATAGCTAAATTATTTTAAAACCCAATTCACCCCCCCTCTTGGGTTGTCTATCTGGGCAACATTCTAGCTTTTGCATGTTTCATGGATTTCAAATTATATCAAATGGATGTAAAAAGTGCATTCTTAAATGGTTTTATAGAGGAAGAAGTATATGTAGAGCAACTCCTGGTTTTGAGAATCATGAATTGCCAAATCATGTGTTTAGATTACATAAGGCATTATATGGATTGAAACAAGCACCTAGGGCTTGGTATGATCGATTAAGCAAATTTTTACTAAAAAATGACTTTAGTAGAGGAAATGTAGATAAAACACTGTTTCTCAAAAGAAAGGACGAAAATCTATTAGTGGTACATGTTAGATATATGCCCTAGAAGCCAATCTGGCTGATACATTGTTAATTCTAGGGACATAATTTTGTACTTGACTATTTATTATTGAATAAATAAAAGGCATCTTTTCATTCATATTATTTATGTGTCTATGAATCGTCCAAGAAATTAATAAGATGATGATGCATATTCTCAAGAGTTGAGAATTTGAGCCATATATCATTGGTGATTAATTTCTAAATGCTCCTGATCAATGGATCATCACGAGGATGGTGATCGATCCGATCAGTGCACAGATCACTTTCCTTCTGGATGGACGAGACTTGAGTCCACAGTGTAGGGACACTGAAGTGATAGTGCAGGTGCTTGTTAGAGAACAAGAGTACTGAGCATGACCAAGACAAGAAGTGACTTGGATGTCTATCCACTCGTCAGTGACTTGCTTGATGTTGCAGTAGTGTGACTGGTCCTTTGACCTGCGGTGCTTCGGCTACTCACAGTGAGGTTATTGTAGTTTGACTGCACACATACATGGTCTCTAGCCATATGGGTCCATGCAGTGTAGATTGGCTGCAGTAAGTTCACTGTAGGAGTAGGGTATGCACCTATAAGGAATCTATCGACCTTGATAGATAAGGAGAGATCCTATGTGATTTATAAGACTGAGTTCGTAAGACCTCGGCCGGGGCAGTATGCACAGTAGAGAAAGAGTTTTCCACTCTCGAACTTAAGTCGAATAAATCTTCACATATGACAGACGATGGGGTTTGACGAGTTGTCCATGACCTCCGTCCTGTAGGGATCCACGATAGTAGGACTGTATCACATGATAACTGCACCTAGAGGTTCATCATTCTATTCTACTGGGTAGCCACTACATGCTGCTAGGTGTCACTGGTGGATGGTGGGACTCACAGGGATTATCTCGATGATCGATAAATCCTAATGAGTAGAGTTGGAATCGTTCCAACCCATTGAAAGAAGTTTTCAATGATATTGTGATAGAGATCGCAATATATCTCACTACCAGTCAGAATAAAACCTATGGGGTCACACATACTAGAAGTATTGACCGATCTGATGGTTGAAAAGTGATTATGAATCACGAGTAATCAATTCGATTGATAAATAAGTTGAAGAAGGAACAATGGGAATTAATTAATTGGACTTGAAATAAGAGTCCTACTTCGAGTAGGATTCCTAGAGTCCTAATTGGATTAGGACTGGAAATCCTAGTTGGAGTAGGACTGGGATTCCTACTTGGAGTAGGATTCCTACAATCCTAATTAGATTAGGATTTTGAATTCATCTTTGGATTCCTACTTAGAATAGGATTCCTAGAAATCCTAATTGGATTAGGACTTCGGATTCAAATAGAGTCCTAATTGGATTAGGACTAAAATTAAATATGTCCTAATTTGGATTAGGGTTTCTTAAGTCACAATTAATTATTAATCTAATGAATCAATAAGACTCCTAATTGGATTAGGATTGAAGAGTTCAATTGAGTCAAAATTGATTTAAGTTCTAATTGGATTAGGACTTACCTAGATTGGATCCAAATTGGTTCACCCTTGGGCTAAGCCTAATTGGATTAGGGCTTGACCACATTAGGGCAACCAAAACCTTACTTAATGAGGATTAGGGCAACATAAGAGGGAGGGGCTCACGCCCCCTCCTCTTTTGATCTCATGGTGCGGCATGAAGAGAGGGGGCCGGCGCCCCCTCTTTGGAAACTTGTCTAGGGCTCCAAATTTGTAGGAGCCCTAGATGGCTTTATAAGGAGGCATGAGGCCGGCGCCCTAGTGAGTGCTCTCCCTCTCCTTGCTGCCGTACACCTCCCTCTCCTCTCCTCTTGGTTCAGCCGCAAGCAAGGAAGAACAAGTCCAAGGTGTTGGCGGCATCCTCTTCCTCCCTTCTTCCTTCCAACGCAGGGAAAAGAAAGAAAGGTTGCAGGGGCTGTGTTCTTCTTCCTTGGTTTCTCCTTCTTCTTCCTCCTCTCAAACACAATCAAGGGTTGATTGAAAGAGAGAAAATCAGCCATCAAAAGAAGTCTTTGCAAGGGAGCTAGCACCCCGGGAAGACTAGAGAGCTTTGATTGGATCTCTGCTTCGTGTGGATACCCGTAGAGGCCGGACACTTGAACGGCTTCAAGCGAACCCTCTTCCTAAACCACGAACTCAGATTTGCGGTGATCATCTACCCGCACAAGGTGAAGATCTGATCTTCTAATGTTTTAAAAGTTTTTAATTCTTGCCTAACTACGGACGGTTCATGAAACAACGTTCATGCGATGAACGTCGATCCCGCACATGCCTCTTCCGCTGCCATCTGATTTTTTTTGAAACATCAGCGGCATGGGCGGGTTTCCAACAGTGGTATCAGAGCCTAGGCTTCGTAGATTAAGGTAAGAATTAATTATAAATAGGCTTATTAGATCTGAAAATTGAAGGATCGTGCATGCTGAAAATTTCTGCATGCAGATTTTTCAGGGTTGCTGAATTTTTGCATGCTGATTTTTATGTGATAAGATGATGATTCTAATTGCATTGTTAATGATATTACAAAGTTTAGAATCATGATTAGCATGATCAGCAACCTTTGTCATGATATAATCAGTTAGTTTTCAGATCTAAAAATTATAATTGCTGCATGTGGTGATGATCATAGGATTCAAACCCTTTTGGTATCAAATGTAATGACCTGCGATGTGATCTGTAATGTCATGTAATTTTTCAGATACTTGCATGCATCTTATTTGATGTTTTGAGAGGCCTGCGTACCTCCTAAAAGGAGATGTAATTTATTTTTATTTTTATTTTATATCTGGTTGTATTTCTGTGATGTGATGTACGTCAATGATCAAGTCGAAGATGATGCACGAGATGAACAGGGGTCTAAGCGGTTGATGGCGATTGGATCAAGAGTTGGTCAAGGATCGAATCAAGAAGGCTTGGAACCAATTCAAGAGTTGAAGACCAGTTGATCGATTGACGTGCATGTGCTTGTAATACGACCTAGCTAGAATCCATGATCATCATCTATTTAAAGTTTAGCTTTAATTATTGCTGCGATTATAACTGCCTGCAATGTGCCGTTTGCATGTGATGTGAATGTGAGTCGGGTAGATAGGTTTACATGTGATGTAGCAAACCCAATTGAGACCTAAATTAAAACCTCCTCAATCAAGTCGAGAGTGAACCGACATGAGCAAGTCATATTAGATTAATTGATCTAATTGGTGTCTAGGAAAGCATGAAAGGTGGTTACTTAATTAGGACCTTACTCTCTGAGTAAGGGGAGCCTCCCACCTGCTTACCTGGCCAATTGTTCGATTATCTCTTATGAAGAGCTCAAGTTGCAAACACTAAGACCTGATTAACCAATATTAAGTCAATAGGTCTTCCACTGTAGTAGAGCTGCTAAGGCCTTTCTAATGTTGATTTGTCTCGGCTGGACACAGTGTTCAAGTTGCATCGGGGGGCTGAACCTCTCTATAGACATGAGATGTTGTAGGATAAAGGTGGGGTTGGGCACCAATAACTGTTAGGTGAGGACCCAATGACGACTTTATTCCTACGGTTATACGGTGGGTCTGACTTAACTAAGAAATGGGACCAATAACTGTTAGGTGAGGTTTTCATGGCTTAGAGACCAAGTTACACTACAACATGCTTGAGAAGCATTGTACAAGAGTTGTACATTCATCAATCTATGTGTCACCAATAACTGTTAGGTGAGGTGGCATGTGAATCGGTGGAACCGCAGGACCCACTAGAAACTCTAGTCGTGTAGGATTTCCGTTTTTCTACCAGGGAAGTGTGAGGAATTCGAGAAAATAGTGGGAGGTACATTTGTTCTAAAAGACTTTAGAACAGATTAATGATCAAGTACAAAAATCTAACTAGAATCTTTACTCTCTGCAGATACAATGTCAGCTTCAAACCCTTTGACCCGTATTCTTGAGACCAACCGATTGACCGGAACCAATTACAAGGACTCGCTTAGAAACCTCAAAATTGTTTTGGACTGTGAGAAAATAGGCTACATACTCGATTCAGATAGCCCCACACTACCAACACGTCCTACTGATGTTCAGCGTCAGATGCATCAAAAGTGGATGGATGATGACATTAGAGTTAAATGCTATATGATGGCATCCATGTCAAATGAACTCCAATGCCAGCATGAAAATACGAAGACTGCTAGGGACATACTAGCACACCTGCAAGAGTTGTATGGTGAGCAGAGTCGCACAGCTCGTTTTGAAGTGTCCAAGAGACTCTTCAAGACAAAGATACGCGAAGGGCAGTCTGTCCATGATCACGGTCTGACTATGATCAAGGACCTAGAGGAGCTTGAGAAGCTCGGAATAAACATGCACAAGGAATTACAAGTGGATTTGATCCTACAGTCACTTCCTGATTCATTTGGTCAGTTTATAGTAAACTACCACATGAATAAGATTGAATGCACTAAGACTGAACTGATAAACATGTTGGTAACTGCTGAGGGAGCCTTGAAAGGTTCAAGGGGCAATGTCCTTGCTGCTGAGTTGACTTCTGGTTCCAAGAGAAAGTCTGCTTGGAAGAAAAAGAAGCCTGCGAAGAAGCAGAAGAAAGACAAGAAGCCAAAGAAGAAAGTTCAAAAGAAAAAGGCTAATGACAAAGGAAAATGTTTCCACTGCAATGTCGACGGCCACTGGAAAAGGAACTGTCCTTCATACCTCGAGAGCCTGAAGAACAAGAAGACTGACACACCTTCAGAAGGTATAGACTTGCTCATAATTGAAACTAATCTAACGGTTTCTTCTACTTCTAGTTGGGTTATAGATTCTGGTTCTAGTGCTCATTTGTGCACTACTATGCAGGGTCTAAAGAAAAGTAGAAGGCTGGCGGAAGGTGCGGTAACCCTTCGGGTTGGCAACGGGGCAAAAGTTGCTGCTGTGGCTGTCGGCACCTACCATCTGCGACTACCATCTGGTTTTAGTTTATTGCTTAGAGACTGCTATTATGTACCTGCTGCTAGCAGAAATTTGATTTCTGTTTCATGTCTAGCACAGGAAGGTCATGTTTTTACTTTTGACAAAGACTGCTGTTCTATTTATTTCAGAAATAAAATAGTTGCACGTGGTTTTATGATTGACAGTCTCTATCATTTGCATATGGATGTATCTATAAATGTGTCTGAGCAAGTAGTGAATGCCAAAGGATCCAAAAGATCCAGGGATGAGATAAACCAAAAATATTTGTGGCACCTCAGGCTTGGCCATATTGGAGAGGATAGGATGAACAAAATGGATAAAGATGGGCTTCTCGGCTCATTGACTTCCAAGTCATATCCAGTTTGCGAGTCCTATCTTCAAGAAAAAATGGCCAGATTGCCCTTTGTAGGACATGGGGAGAGGACCACTGAAATACTTACCCTAGTACATACAGATGTATGTGGCCCATTCGATGTGCTATTCAGGGGACGTTATTCGTACTTCATTACCTTTACCGATGATTATTCACGGTATGGGTATGTGTATCTTATGAGACACAAGTCTGAATCTTTTGAAAAGTTCAAAGAGTTCAAGAATGAAGTAGAAAAACAAACTGGAAAAACCCTTAAAGCTCTTCGATCAGATCGAGGAGGAGAATACCTTAGTGGAGAATTCCGGGAGTATCTCAAGGACAATGGCATAGTCTCACAATGGACTCCTCCGGGTACACCTCAACTCAACGGGGTGTCAGAGAGGAGGAATCGGACCCTATTGGATATGGTCAGGACCATAATGAGCTTCACTGATTTACCGATGTTTCTTTGGGGAGATGCCTTACTTACCGCAGTATATCTACTGAATAGAGTTCCCTCTAAATCCGTTCCTACCACACCGTATGAGATATAGCATGGTAAGAAACCAAGTCTTGGTCATCTCAAGATTTGGGGATGTCCGGCCCACGTCAAGAGACTACAGGCGGACAAACTAGAGGCTAGGACCATAAGTGCTCGTTTTATAGGATATCCTAAAGAGTCATTAGGATACAATTTTTACGTCTCAGAGGATCACAATGTGTTTGTGAGCCGTCATGCCATCTTCTTGGAAAACCAGTTTATCCTTGATAGAGGCAGTGGGAGAAAAATTGAGCTTGAAGAGAAAGTCTCTGAAAAGCAACGAGTCATGGATCCTATTGAACCCATTCATACAGAGCCAGTACACGATGTCCCTCGACCACCTCGTAGATCTAGTAGGGTCTCCCATCCTCCCGATAGATACTTAGGTATACTAGAAGAGGATACCGAGGAAATGTTCCTAGTGGGAGATAGGGATCATACACAAGATCCCAAAACCTACGATGAGGCGATATCTGATATCGATTCCGAGAAATGGCTGGAAGCCATGAAGTCAGAGTTAGACTCCATGCATTCCAACCAAGTCTGGACCTTAGTAGACCCACCAGAAGGTATTGTACCTATTGGATGTAAATGGATCTACAAAAGGAAAATAGGTTCGGATGGAGAGGTAGAGACCTATAAGGCAAGGCTTGTGGCGAAAGGGTATAGTCAGCGCGAAGGCATTGACTATCAGGAGACCTTTTCACCTGTAGCCATGCTAAAATCCATCCGAACATTGCTTGCCATTGCAGCATTTCATGATTATGAAATCTGGCAGATGGATGTGAAAACTACTTTTCTGAATGGATATCTTGATGAAGATATCTATATGAAACAGCCTCTGGGTTTCACTTCCAGTGATGGAGATCACAAGGTCTGCAAGTTGCAAAGGTCCATTTATGGACTAAAGCAAGCATCTCGGAGTTGGAACACTCGTTTCGATGATGCAATTAAAATGTTTGATTTCATCAAAAACGAAGAGAAACCGTGTGTTTACAAAAAGGTTAGTGGAAACGAAGAGGAAACGTTTGATTTCATCAAAAACGAAGAGGAACCGTTTGATCTAAAAGGATGCTTGGCCTATCACAGAAGATGTACATAGAGGAGGTGCTGAAGAGGTTCAGCATGGAAAACTCCAAGAGGGGTCTCTTACCCCTAAGACATGGAATTCAACTCTCCAAGAAGATGTGCCCCAACACATCTGAAGAGATTCAACGCATGAGCAAGATTCCCTATGCATCAGCAATAGGGAGCCTCATGTATGCCATGCTATGTACACGACCTGATATAGCTCTTGCTGTGAGTGTCACAAGCAGATATCAGTCGAATCCAGGTGAAGAACACTGGATAACTGTGAAGAATATTCTTAAGTACTTGAGAAGAACTAAAGATTTATTCTTGATTTTTGGAGGATCATCAGAGTTAAAGGTAGAAGGGTACACAGATTCAGACTTCATGACTGATGTCGATGATAGAAAGTCAACATCTGGATATGTGTTCTTGTGCAATGGTGGTACGGTGAATTGGAAGAGTTCTAAACAACCGATCATTGCTGATTCTACTATGGAAGCTGAATACATCGCCGCCTCTGAAGCTGCTAAGGAAGGCTTCTGGTCCAAGAAATTCATTGCAGAGTTGGACGTGATGACATCAGATGCCATAACACTCTACTGCGATAATAATGGTGCCATAGCTCTTGCTAAGGAGCCAAGGTCTCATCAGAAGTCCAAGCATATAGAGCGGCGCTTCCATCTCATATGCGACTATGTTGAGAAGAAATATGTAGAGGTACAGAGAGTAGACTCCGCGGATAACGTGGCAGACCCGTTCACTAAGCAGCTAAGTCAGCAGAAGACTGAAGCCCACCTTGCGAAGATGGGGCTTAGATATATGACTGATTGGCTTTAGTGCAAGTGGGAGATTGTTAGATGTATGCCCTAGAAGCCAATCTGGCTGACACATTGTTAATTCTGGGGACATAATTTTGTACTTGACTATTTATTATTGAATAAATAAAAGGCATCTTTTCATTCATATTATTTATGTGTCTATGAATCGTCCAAGAAATTAATAAGATGATGATGCATATTCTCAAGAGTTGAGAATTTGAGCCATGTATTATTGGTGATTAATTTCTAAATGCTCTTGATCAATGGATCATCACGAGGACGGTGATCGATCCGATCAGTGCACAGATCACTTGCCTTCTGGATGGACGAGACTTGAGTCCACAGTGTAGGGACACTGAAGTGATAGTGCAGGTGCTTATTAGAGAACAAGGGTACTGAGCGTGACCAAGACAAGAAGTCACTTGGATATCTATCCACTCGTCAGTGACTTGCTTGATGTTGCAGTAGTGTGACTGGTCCTTTGACCTGCGGTGCTTCGGCTACTCACAGTGAGGTTATTGTAGTTTGACTGCACACATACATGGTCTCTAGCCATATGGGTCCATGCAGTGTAGATTGGCTGCAGTAAGTTCACTGTAGGAGTAGGGTATGCACCTATAAGGAATCTATCGACCTTGATAGATAAGGAGAGATCCTATTTATAAGACTGAGTCCGTAAGACCTCGGCCGGGGCAGTATGCATAGTGGAGAAAGAGTTTTCCACTCTCAAACTTAAGTCGAATAAATCTTCACATATGACAGACGATGGGGTTTGACGAGTTGTCCATGACCTCCGTCCTGTAGGGATCCATGATAGTAGGACTGTATCACATGATAACTGCACCTAGAGGTTCATCATTCTATTCTACTGGGTAGCCACTACATGCTGCTAGGTGTCACTGGTGGATGGTGGGACTCACAGAGATTATCTCGATGATCGATAAACCCTAATGAGTAGAGTTGGAATCGTTCCAACCCATTGAAAGAAGTTTTCAATGATATTGTGATAGAGATCGCAATATATCTCACTACCAGTCAGAATAGAACCTATGGGGTCACACACACTAGAAGTATTGACCGATCCGATGGTTGAAAAGTGATTATGAATCACGAGTAATCAATTCGATTGATAAATAAGTTGAAGAAGGAACAATGGGAATTAATTAATTGGACTTGAAACAAGAGTCCTACTTCGAGTAGGATTCCTAGAGTCCTAATTGGATTAGGACTGAGAATCCTAGTTGGAGTAGGACTGGGATTCCTACTTGGAGTAGGATTCCTACAATCCTAATTAGATTAGGATTTTGAATTCATCTTTGGATTCCTACTTAGAATAGGATTCCTAGAAATTCTAATTGGATTAGGACTTCGGATTCAAATAGAGTCCTAATTAGATTAGGACTAAAATTAAATATGTCCTAATTTGGATTAGGGTTTCTTAAGTCACAATTAATTATTAATCTAATGAATCAATAAGACTCCTAATTGGATTAGGATTGAAGAGTTCAATTGAGTCAAAATTGATTTAAGTTCTAATTGGATTAGGACTTACCTAGATTTGATCCAAATTGGTTCACCCTTGGGCTAAGCCTAATTGGATTAGGGCTTGACCACATTAGGGCAACCAAAACCTTACTTAATGAGGATTAGGGCAACATAAGAGGGAGGGGCTCACGCCCCTCCTCTTTTGATCTCATGGTGCAGCATGAAGAGAGGGGGCCGGCGCCCCCTCTTTGGAAACTTGTCTAGGGCTCCAAATTTGTAGGAGCCCTAGATGGCTTTATAAGGAGGCATGAGGCCGGCGCCCTAGTGAGTGCTCTCCCTCTCCTTGCTGCCGTACACCTCCCTCTCCTCTCCTCTTGGTTCAGCCGCAAGCAAGGAAGAACAAGTCCAAGGTGTTGGCGGCATCCTCTTCCTCCCTTCTTCCTTCCAACGCAGGGAAAAGAAAGAAAGGCTGCAGGGGCTGTGTTCTTCTTCCTTGGTTGCTCCTTCTTCTTCCTCCTCTCAAACACAATCAAGGGTTGATTGAAAGAGAGGAAATCAGCCATCAAAAGAAGTCTTTGCAAGGGAGCTAGCACCCCGGGAAGACTAGAGAGCTTTGATCGGATCTCTGCTTCGTGTGGATACCCGTAGAGGCCGGACACTTGAACGGCTTCAAGCGAACCCTCTTCCTAAACCACGAACTCAGATTTGCGGTGATCATCTACCCGCACAAGGTGAAGATCTGATCTTCTAATGTTTTAAAAGTTTTTAATTCTTGCCTAACTACGGATGGTTCATGAAACAACGTTCATGCGATGAACGTCGATCCCGTACATGCCTCTTCCGCTGCCATCTGATTTTTTTTGAAACATCAGCGCCATGGGCGGGTTCCCAACAGTACAAATATATGTGGATGACATAATCTTTGGTGCCACAAATGATACTCTTTGCAAAGAATTTGCTGATTTAATGCACGGAGAATTCGAAATGAGTTTGATAGGAGAACTAAGTTTCTTTCTAGGATTACAAATCAAACAAACTAAAGAAGGTATCTTCATTCATCAAACTAAGTATACAAAGGAAATACTAAAGAAGTTTGGGAATGACAATCATAAGGGAGTAGGCACTCTAATGAATCCTACTAGTAAGCTAGACAAAGATGAGAAAGGAAAGAGTATTGATATTAAGCTTTATAGAGGACTAATTGGATCCTTGCTCTACCTTACTACTAGTAGACCAGACATCGTCATCGTGTTTAGTGTAGGAATATGTGCTAGATACCAATCAGATCCTAAGGAGTCATATTTAAGTGCTGTTAAAAGAATCCTTAGATAATTAAGAGGAACTACGAACATAGGATTATGGTACTCAAGAGACTCCTATCTAGATTTGTTTGCATACTCAGATGCTGATTTTGCTGGATGCAAATTAGATAGGAAGAGCACTAGTGGAATATGTCAATTCTTAGGAAACAACTTAGTATCATGGTTTAGCAAAAAACAGAATTCAGTGGCACTGTCAACAGCTGAAGCTGAATATATAGCTGCTGGCAGTTGTTGTGCTCAAGTACTATGGCTTAAGCAACAACTAGAGGACTATGGAGTTAAACTAGATAACATTCCTATTAAGTGTGATAATACTAGTGCCATCAACCTCACTAAAAATCCGGTTCAGCATTCTAAAGCCAAACACATAGAAATAAGATATCATTTTATTAGGGATCATGTGCAAAATGGAAACATATGTATTGAGCATATATGCACTGAAAAACAATTAGCTGACATATTCACAAAACCCTTGAGTGAAGATAGATTCTGCACGCTAAGGAGGGAATTAGAAATATGTGATCCTTTTTATTGAAGAGATATAAAAGGGAGCAAGCAGTCTCATGATACATTCCTCCCATTTCTAAAAACCCATGAAACATGAGTCAAACTTGTAATCTATAGATTTCTTACTCAGGTATCATTGTCCCAGAAAGAATTTGTAAGGATTGGAAGCAAGAAAAATTTTTAGAAGCGAAAAGGAAGAGAAAGGAAAAATTTCTGAACTTGGGTCGACCCAACCCAGAATAGGGTCGACCCAACGTTGAGTCGACCCAAAAAAATTCTTGAGTCGACCCAACGTCGGGACCCCACTGTTAAAAGGGGGACCCGTGAGCTATCTAGGGCACTGTTTACCCTTTGTCCTCTTCCGAAAACCCTATTTCCCACTCTCCAATCTCCTCCAATCATCTCCAAACAGTAGATTACAACAAAATCTTGGAGAAATGGGACCCAAAAGAGCCGTAGCCAAGCGATCAGGGAGAGTCTCACGGATCCAACGTGCGGAAAGAGAAGCTACGGAGCCATCTACAGTGTCTCCACAAGGTGAGACATGTGTAGAGCCACCTCCTCCTCCCTCCCCTTCAGTACAACTTGCAAAGTTTGCGGGGAGACCGGTTACAACGGGAGAAGGATCCATTCCGAGTTCTTTGATCAAGAAGGGTTCCGTTTGGGAGAATGGATCCGAAGGCAAGGTTGGGAGTATCTTTGCTCCCTAGATGTGGTGATATACCCGGGACTAGTTCGGGAGTTCTATGCCTTTCTCAAAACTGGGATGGGAGGGCTCATATCGGAAGTTCGAGGAGTTAGGGTTCGAGTTTCCAAAGAGAGTTTGAGTGAGTTGCTTCATCTCCCCTGCGAAGGAGCAACTCTAGAAAGGCCAGAAAACAAGTTGAGAGCCCTGCAGTTAATTCTTAAGAATGAAGACTTCGACTTCTCGGAGCAGGTTATAGCGAGCTCTCTTTCTACAGAGATGAGGTTGTTGCACAACATCATTGATAGGATTCTATTTCCGAAGAGCGGGAGATTTGATCCCATTACAGAGCGAGATCTAGTAGTGATGGAGCATATTATTCAGGGTATTCCCCTGAATCTCCCGGCCATGATACTTAGGCAGATGAGGAAGGTGATGATAACTGCTAAATAATGAATAAATTAATATCTTTTTCATAGCACTTATCATCATTTTAATGCACATATTTTATATTTAAACATGAAAAAATAAATGTTCCCTTTCATCATTACATTTTAATAAAGTATTAAAAATAATTCAAGTTTGATTTTTTTATTGGTTGAATCTAACGTATGCAGGTCAAGTCAAATTCATTTTGAACCCAAATCGCATGCAGCCCCGCAAATCAAGACCCTTTCAGATTCATCCCAACTCCCTTGGTCCTTTCCTGCATTTGGCTCAACAAAATTTCCCGTGTCTTCATCTCAACTAATCTCCCAACATCCACCTCATCCTCCCGAACTCCACATCCTGAACAACTTCCTTTCACAAACCCGGTCCAACTTTCCTTCTTAGCCCATGCTCGGCCGACCGCATTGGACCTCCTGATCAAAAGCCAGCAGCCAACCTCTTCTTCCGAATTCCAAGCTTATCCTGTGATCCTCTTCGTCCGTAAATCCCTCTCAACTTCACGTCCACGTCTTCTTCGAATCCTTCCTATCATTTGGATTAGCTTCACCGATCCTCCTCTTCACCCGGATTCATTCTAGATATCTTCCAAAGATCCCCTGTTTCGAACCAACTTTCCTCCCAGCATCTAGATATTCCGTTGCCAGCCGCCTCCAATCCGCAACAAATCTTCACACGATCAGCCTCCATTCTTCCGACTCCCTGCATCACAGAACAGAGTATCCCAACCTCCTTCCGGATTCGCCATCTCAGCGGTTCTCTGTGATTTATTCACATCCCCTGCATCCACGATCCAGTTCCATCCACAACCACTCCTCCCAGCTTCCGATCAGATCTCCCACAAACAGAACCAAACCAACTTCATCCCATTCCGCACTCCATCTCCCCATTCTTCCGGATTTCTCTCACCCGAGGCCCCTGCATCCCAAACCGACCAATCCCAAATAGATTCACATCTCCCTGTTATCAACCGTATCCACCGATTCTAAGCTTCAACAACGTCTTCCCCTGTGCCGATTCATCCACATAATCCCCTGCTTCAGCGGAACAAAACCCAAGTCTTCCCATCGCGAGCTTCATCTCAACTGCCAACCGAACCCCCCTGCTTCCTCGGTTCAGCTTCTTCCCAGACTTCACGGAAACATCCCATGACCACATCAAATCCCCTGTTTCATCGGATGAAAACCAGAACCTTCTTTCGG
The DNA here is from genome assembly GCF_051530095.1 of Phoenix dactylifera. Classification (NCBI taxonomy): domain Eukaryota; kingdom Viridiplantae; phylum Streptophyta; class Magnoliopsida; order Arecales; family Arecaceae; genus Phoenix; species Phoenix dactylifera. The sequence continues at coordinate 16,860,727 of NC_143195.1, forward strand.
ATCTCCCAGCTCCCGTATCCCATCGAACAAACCAAACTTCTCTGCATCAACGTTTCAACGTCCCATGCTCCTCTCCAAATCCCCTGTTTCTCGTACATCCCGTTCATAATCCCATATACCCCATGGATCAGCTCTATCCTCCATCTTCACGGGATAAACTCCAACCGAACTCGCAGCTGTGTCATCATCCCCTGCCTCAAACCGAAGTTCGTTCCCAGCCGTCCGTGAATCCCAACACCATCAGATTCCTCGAATCACTCCCAGCATTTGCAGCCAACCGCATGAGATCTCCGCATCCAAAGGATACTCCCATCCGCATGAAGCCAGCTCTTCTCAACCATGGAACCATCTTCCATCATCTGCGGAGAAGATCAAGCATCCACAGCCTTATCCGGAACAGCCACAAGGGGAGAGAGGGGGAGATACGCAGCCTATAAAAGGCCAAACCGTGAAACAGAGGGGGCAATCCTTCTTCCCCCACCGGGGGGGGCATTCCCTCTTCCCCCACCGGGGGTTGCTCCCATCATCTCTCGAAGGCCACATCCCACGGGAAGAAGAAGAATAAAAGGGGAGAGAGAACTTTTGGGTATTTCGGGAATGAATTTCCATAGAAGTTCAAGAGGGAGAGGAAGCCGGCGAAAGGAAGAGATGGAAGCCCGCTGCTGTGCTGCTGCTGCCGTCTCCAACTCCATGCAGGGCTGATCTTCTCTTTAGGGCTGGATGCAGCCCTAACACAGGGATATGGGTTTTATATTTTTAATTTCTATTCTTGGAGTTGTATAAACCTTATTCTGCTTCTAATGAATATTTTATTTCATCTCATATTTAATTTCTGTGATTTTAAATATGAAGTTTATACAACTGCTCTTCATGATCATTGAAGTAAAAATAAGATAGTTCATGCTTAAGGAAGATGCGATGTGCTACCACCTTAGATTAGGGTAGACATTTCATGCTAAACTAAAGATGGATTATGCCTAAATTACTTCTGTGAGATTTTATTCGAATGCTTATTAGGCTTGTAGCCAATTTGCATGTTAATCCAAGAATAAATTAAAATATAAATAACCCTTGTTTGGATGTTAGTGGTGAATTTCTTGCCCTAGGTTCTCCCAAAATGAATTTCCATAGAAGTTCAAGAGGGAGAGGAAGCCGGCGAAAGGAAGAGATGGAAGCCCGCTGCTGTGCTGCTGCTGCCGTCTCCAACTTCATGCAGGGCTGATCTTCTCTTTAGTGCTGGATGCAGCCCTAACACAGGGATATGGGTTTTATATTTTTAATTTCTATTCTTGGAGTTGTATAAACCTTATTCTGCTTCTAATGAATATTTTATTTCATCTCATATTTAATTTCTGTGATTTTAAATATGAAGTTTATACAACTGCTCTTCATGATCATTGAAGTAAAAATAAGATAGTTCATGCTTAAGGAAGATGCGATGTGCTACCACCTTAGATTAGGGTAGACATTTCATGCTAAACTAAAGATGGATTATGCCTAAATTACTTCTGTGAGATTTTATTCGAATGCTTATTAGGCTTGTAGCCAATTTGCATGTTAATCCAAGAATAAATTAAAATATAAATAACCCTTGTTTCGATGTTAGTGGTGAATTCCTTGCCCTAGGTTCTCCCAAACTGATATCTTTTTAATTGCATTTTCTTTTATTGAATTGTTTAGTTTAATAGTCTTCACAAATTCATCATTTTAAATATTTTTATTTTAAGAAAAACAACTATACCCCAATCCTTGTGGATCGATACCCGTAATCACTATCCTACTAGATACGTGCTATTGCGTGGTTTTTAAAGTTGACTATCAATTTTTGGCGCCATTGCCGGGGATTGTTAGCATAGTTATTTTTCTTTTCATAAAAAAAAAAACTTTCAAAAAAAATATATATATCTAAAATAAAATAAAAATATTTTCTATTTTTTTGTTACATTCCTTATCTCCTTCTTCTCTCCTACTAATTTTTGATTTTGGTATTATTTAATTAGGAATCGAAGAAGACATCTGGGACGATCGAAAAGAAAATTGCTGGAAAAGGAATGCTGTAGAGGTTTGCCTTAAAAAATTAAAAAAATTACTGAGAAAATTCCTTTTGGTAACCTCTAAACATTTCTTATTTAAATTGATTCCCAGTTTGCTTGAAATATTGTGGTGATTGTTTGATTTTAATTTCAGTAAAAGTGTGAATGCATGCTTGATACACATACACCAATTAATCCGCACATAGTAAGGGCAATCACCCCAACAAGATAAGAACTGGATTTCATCACCAGATTCTTGCCCAAATTAGGTGAATCAATTCTCACATAGCTATCACATTAATTAAAATCAATTAGACGTTGGCCCCTAGGGACATTCGAGCTCAATAGGATGAAGATCACTGAAAGTTGCACCAATTTCGCTCTGTGGCTTAGTTGATGTCTTGGCAAGCTTTGTCCCTTTAAGGGAGACAGTTCATCTGTTCGAGGCAAGTGGTTTTTAAGTGGGACCTTTGCAACGCATCGCGACCCCCCCACTTACCTGGGAGCTTACCTGGTCAGCTAAGTCATTAGACCGGATTGGAGGCTTAGGTGCCCTCTTCAAATCAGTTAGGAGCTGTCTAGTGATTTTAGGGCAAATACAAGGATTTGACGTGTTTTCTTTTAGTGCATGCTTGACTTGACTGATCAGAAGAGTATAACTCCGTGCCCGACAATCAATCTTCCACAAATTTTCTTCTTTGGAAAACTCGGCATGAACCCGGCATGATATAATTAAGGATGCACTGCGTCTGGCTGAAGACGTTAAACTTAGCGCTTGTTGGGAGGCAACCCAATTCTCGTTGGTTATTTTTTGCATATTTTCTTGTCGCATTTTTTTATTTTCTTAATAGGATCCCTCATATTACTGATGCAACTACGGTAAAATGCTTCTATCCTCCATATGCATCATATTTTCGTCCAAAATAAAAAAAATATATAAAACAATAAAAATAATAATATAATATTCAAAAAAAATTTCATCAAAAAAAAAACATTGAGGACAATGTCTAATCTAGGTTGGGGGGTACAGGATTCGAATTTTTGAAGAAATTTTTCGCATTTTCACATTTTTAAGTGAATTTAAAAAAAAAAGTGAATTTCAAAAAAAAAAACTAATTTCTATGCTTTAGTGCTGAAATGATAAACACACAAACTATATAAAATCTAAAAAAGCCCAATAACTAGTCAGGAGTAAGTCAATTTGAGTTCTTTTTATTAAAAATTCTTTTAGCGAGTTGTAAGATAATTTTTACTTTGGAATTTCACAACACACATGGCCTACACTTCTAAGGATTAGGTTCAACATTATGTTGCTAAGTCTAGTAGCAACCTTGAGTCCTGATGAATCATTCCTATCTAATTCACTATTATCCCATATTTATTGTTTAAAAAAAAAAAAAGTGAATTTAGTCAGGTACATCGAAAAGGGCTACCTATCGTCAAAGGTCAGCAGGCTTGTAATGAGGAACCCGAGCATAGGTCCGTAGGGGAGTCTTGATGCCTAACACCTTATGCCATCTGGTGTGGGAGTGTTGACTGAATGCTCGTTACATGGAGGAATCATTACAAGAGTAAAAGTGCGTAACAAATATAAAATAAAAAAAATAAAAAAAAATAAAAAAAATAAAAAAAAAGAAGAGAAAAAGAGAAAATAATATTGACCTTGAAAAAGACGATAGTGTGAAAGCCGTCGTTGTAAAAATTCGAGTAAACTGGAATATTACAGATAAAGCCCATGAGGTATTAAAGTAAACATCCACAACTCTCGAAATCCTGCAAGGTAGGATGATTTTGAATCAGTGATTAGGTCTTATCTGACCAATTTTTGGAAACTACTAGTTTTAGCAGTATTTTGGAGAATCTAAAGCCTTAGCTTGTGTATGGTCCAGATATCACCGAGCACCCAAGTATAAATTAGCCTTACAACTCTCTAACGGAAACTTAATGACTTCAACTTAAGTTGCATCTTGACCTAGGATTTGGGCTGACTTAGTAATTAAAACTTTGTGTGCTTTTGAAATTATTGGCACTTATGCATTTGAAATTAGATTTTATAAAATAATAAAATAAATACTTTCGACAGCAGTTTGTGGGTATCTGAGCCGGAAACCCTCACGAGACAAAACTCGTCCACTAGGGCCACCTAGGGGTTTAAAGCCTTATTGCATACGGTAAATGCAATCGCGATTCCTGCGAAAGTGAGTTAGCTTTTATTTTGCTCGAGGACTAGCAAAATGTAGGTTGGGGGGTGTGATAACTGCTAAATAATGAATAAATTAATATCTTTTTCATAGCACTTATCATCATTTTAATGCACATATTTTATATTTAAACATGAAAAAATAAATGTTCCCTTTCATCATTACATTTTAATAAAGTATTAAAAATAATTCAAGTTTGATTTTTTTATTGGTTGAATCTAACGTATGCAGGTCAAGTCAAATTCATTTTGAACCCAAATCGCATGCAGCCCCGCAAATCAAGACCCTTTCAGATTCATCCCAACTCCCTTGGTCCTTTCCTGCATTTGGCTCAACAAAATTTCCCGTGTCTTCATCTCAACTAATCTCCCAACATCCACCTCATCCTCCCGAACTCCACATCCTGAACAACTTCCTTTCACAAACCCGGTCCAACTTTCCTTCTTAGCCCATGCTCGGCCGACCGCATTGGACCTCCTGATCAAAAGCCAGCAGCCAACCTCTTCTTCCGAATTCCAAGCTTATCCTGTGATCCTCTTCGTCCGTAAATCCCTCTCAACTTCACGTCCACGTCTTCTTCGAATCCTTCCTAGCATTTGGATTAGCTTCACCGATCCTCCTCTTCACCCGGATTCATTCTAGATATCTTCCAAAGATCCCCTGTTTCGAACCAACTTTCCTCCCAGCATCTAGATATTCCGTTGCCAGCCGCCTCCAATCCGCAACAAATCTTCACACGATCAGCCTCCATTCTTCCGACTCCCTGCATCACAGAACAGAGTATCCCAACCTCCTTCCGGATTCGCCATCTCAGCGGTTCTCTGTGATTTATTCACATCCCCTGCATCCACGATCCAGTTCCATCCACAACCACTCCTCCCAGCTTCCGATCAGATCTCCCACAAACAGAACCAAACCAACTTCATCCCATTCCGCACTCCATCTCCCCATTCTTCCGGATTTCTCTCACCCGAGGCCCCTGCATCCCAAACCGACCAATCCCAAATAGATTCACATCTCCCTGTTATCAACCGTATCCACCGATTCTAAGCTTCAACAACGTCTTCCCCTGTGCCGATTCATCCACATCATCCCCTGCTTCAGCGGAACAAAACCCAAGTCTTCCCATCGCGAGCTTCATCTCTACTGCCAACCGAACCCCCCTGCTTCCTCGGTTCAGCTTCTTCCCAGACTTCACGGAAACATCCCATGACCACATCAAATCCCCTGTTTCATCGGATGAAAACCAGAACCTTCTTTCGGATCTCCCAGCTCCCGTATCCCATCGAACAAACCAAACTTCTCTGCATCAACATTCCAACGTCCCATGCTCCTCTCCAAATCCCCTGTTTCTCGTACATCCCGTTCATAATCCCATATACCCCATGGATCAGCTCTATCCTCCATCTTCACGGGATAAACTCCAACCGAACTCGCAGCCGTGTCATCATCCCCTGCCTCAAACCGAAGTTCGTTCCCAGCCGTCCGTGAATCCCAACGTCATCAGATTCCTCGAATCACTCCCAGCATTTGCAGCCAACCGCATGAGATCTCCGCATCCAAAGGATACTCCCATCCGCATGAAGCCAGCTCTTCTCAACCATGGAACCATCTTCCATCATCTGCGGAGAAGATCAAGCATCCACAGCCTTATCCGGAACAGCCACAAGGGGAGAGAGGGGGAGATACGCAGCCTATAAAAGGCCAAACCGTGAAACAGAGGGGGCAATCCTTCTTCCCCCACCGGGGGGGGGCATTCCCTCTTCCCCCACCGAGGGTTGCTCCCATCATCTCTCGAAGGCCACATCCCACGGGAAGAAGAAGAATAAAAGGGGAGAGAGAACTTTTGGGTATTTCGGGAATGAATTTCTATAGAAGTTCAAGAGGGAGAGGAAGCCGGCGAAAGGAAGAGATGGAAGCCCGCTGCTGTGCTGCTGCTGCCGTCTCCAACTCCATGCAGGGCTGATCTTCTCTTTAGGGCTGGATGCAGCCCTAACACAGGGATATGGGTTTTATATTTTTAATTTCTATTCTTGGAGTTGTATAAACCTTATTCTACTTCTAATGAATATTTTATTTCATCTCATATTTAATTTCTGTGATTTTAAATATGAAGTTTATACAACTGCTCTTCATGATCATTGAAGTAAAAATAAGATAGTTCATGCTTAAGGAAGATGCGATGTGCTACCACCTTAGATTAGGGTAGACATTTCATGCTAAACTAAAGATGGATTATGCCTAAATTACTTCTGTGAGATTTTATTCGAATGCTTATTAGGCTTGTAGCCAATTTGCATGTTAATCCAAGAATAAATTAAAATATAAATAATCCTTGTTTCGATGTTAGTGGTGAATTCCTTGCCCTAGGTTCTCCCAAAATGAATTTCCATAGAAGTTCAAGAGGGAGAGGAAGCCGGCGAAAGGAAGAGATGGAAGCCCGCTGCTGTGCTGCTGCTGCCGTCTCCAACTCTATGCAGGGCTAATCTTCTCTTTAGGGCTGGATGCAGCCCTAACACAGGGATATGGGTTTTATATTTTTAATTTCTATTCTTGGAGTTATATAAACCTTATTCTGCTTCTAATGAATATTTTATTTCATCTCATATTTAATTTCTGTGATTTTAAATATGAAGTTTATACAACTGCTCTTCATGATCATTGAAGTAAAAATAAGATAGTTCATGCTTAAGGAAGATGCGATGTGCTACCACCATAGATTAGGGTAGACATTTCATGCTAAACTAAAGATGAATTATGCCTAAATTACTTCTGTGAGATTTTATTCGAATGCTTGTTAGGCTTGTAGCCGATTTGCATGTTAATCCAAGAATAAATTAAAATATAAATAACCCTTGTTTCGATGTTAGTGGTGAATTTCTTGCCCTAGGTTCTTCCAAACTGATATCTTTTTAATTGCATTTTCTTTTATTGAATTGTTTAGTTTAATAGTCTTCACAAATTCATCATTTTAAATATTTTTATTTTAAGAAAAATAACTATACTCCAATCCTTGTGGATCGATACCCGTAATCACTATCCTACTAGATACGTGCTATTGCGTGGTCTTTAAAGTTGACTATCAGGTGATCTGCAACTCCAGAGTATCTCTGCCTTATGGTATGATACTCACCTTGATCTTCCGACAGCACGACATATCTGTCGAGGAGGATGTGGAGTGATCGATTAAAACCCCGTTTGATTTTGATGAGCTCAAAGCATTGGAGTATATCTTGTGATTACTAATGAATTCAATTGAGTGTTTCAGTGAAAATCCTGTCCAAGTGTCTCTAGACTTGGTTCATAGCATTTTGGATAAGTTAAGAAGTCTGCATGAACCAATGTCTGAGATACGAGTCGACTCTCGAGTTTCACGAGTCGACTCCAAGCGTATCAAGGTCACTGGCACGAGCTCGAGTCGACTCCTGATCAGTACGAGTCGACTCCGACTGAAAACAGACAGAAGGACAGAAGAGCAGTTTTTCAGGTCTGAGATTCGAGTCGACTCCAGTGGAACGCGAGTCGACTCCCAGCGGTACACACAGAAAAAGTCAGAGAGCGTTTTATGGACTCTGAGATTCGAGTCGACTCCAGTGGAACGCGAGTCGACTCCCAGCGGTACACAAAGAAAAAGTCAGAGAGCGTTTTATGGACTCTGAGATTCGAGTCGACTCCCGCAGTACGCGAGTCGACTCCGAGACTGTGCGACCATCGACAGACAGAAGACCATGTTACTGCCTCTGAGATTCGAGTCGACTCCCAGACAGCTCGAGTCGACTCCAAGACAAGCTTCACGTCAAAAGGCAGAAGACCAACTTTCGGAAACTGAGAGCCGAGTCGACTCCAAGGAAGTTCGAGTCGACTCCAAGACTGGATGAGCCAAAAGACAGAGAATCGGGAGTTCGGGCTCTGAGATTCGAGTCGACTCCCAGGACAGTCGAGTCGACTCGAGTGGACAAAATTCAAATTTGGATCCACGGACTACAGAGGATGAGCCGACTCCAAAATTGCCAGGTCAGCGCCAGAAGTTGGCGAGTCGACTCCGGGTCAAGACGAGTCGACTCCCAGTCAAGACGGCAACTTTAATTCAAACTGGGAACAGTTGCCGAGTCGACTCCGGAAAAGCTCGAGTCGACTCCTGCTACAGCCGAGTCGACTCCTGATCGCGCGAGTCGACTCCAACCCACCAACGGTCACATTGTCAGGCTGTGCAGAGTGTGCAGAACGGCCAGAAAAAGCAGAGTAACGGCTAGTTTCCGTGGGGGTTGGCTTAAATAGCCACAGAAGACTGTAGCAAGGTAGAGAACACACATTCCACTCCTAGCATTCAAGTCTTCAAGCTCTCTAAGTGCTCTTCAACGAGAAAAAGGGAAGATCTGCATTTACTGCTCCACCAACATCTTTCCAGCATTCAAAGCTTCCTCCTCCTGCTTTCAAGTCGATCACTCTTTCAAGAGGAGACCGGAGTTCCAGAAGCCACACCTCTTCACCATCTGAAAAGCGTTTGAGGGCTTCTAACTCCTTTACGATTATATTGTTTTAAATCTGCTTTTTGAGAAGCTATTTTCTGTTTTCTTCTATCTCGTGTATTTACTTGATTCAATCGGGGGATTGAATCAAAGGGATTAAGGTTGGTTGGTGAGCCGGTTTAAAACCAACGAGTGTAAGGGTTTGATTGTGAGCCCGGGAAAACAATCGGGGTTGGTTCTAGTCGGTGAGCCTGGGAAAACCGACCGAGTTCGTTGTGAGCTCGTAAAACAACAAGTTCGGTTGTGAGCTTGCAAAACAACCGGCTGTAATCCAAGGGGGTTATAGTGAAATTCCCAAGTGAGACTTGGGGAGTGGACGTAGGAGCAAGGGTTAGCTCCGAACCACTATAAAACTTTGTGTTTGTAGTGCATTGTCTCTCATCTTCTTCCCCACACATTACTCACAGCACTTAGCTTTAATTAAATAACTGGCTATAGTATTTAGTTAATCATCCACAAAGTTTTAATTAGCTAAGTTAATTTAAAAACCCAATTCACCCCCCCTCTTGGGTTGTCTATCTGGGCAACAAGTGGTATCAGAGCCAAAAACTCTTCCACTCAAGAGTTAAAAGATCAAAATGACAACCCCATTTGGATCTTCTCACATTGAGGGTCAGTCCACCCAAAGCCCTCCTTTCTTCAATGGATCCGACTACTCATACTGGAAGGCTAGGATGAGAATATTCATCCAAGCCCAAGACTATGAGATGTGGACCATTGTAGTGAATGGCCCATACATCCCATCCACATATGTAGAGGGTGTTAAGGTACCCAAACTAGAAACGGATTGGGATGAACATGACATGAGGAAGGCACAACTAAACTCTAAAGCAATGAATGTGTTTTATTGTGCCTTAGACCGTAATGAATTCAATAGAGTTTCAACTTGTAATTCTGCAAAAGAAATTTGGGACAGACTTGAAGTGACCCATGAGGGCACGAATCAAGTCAAGGAATCCAAAATAAACATCTTGGTTCATAAATATGAACTATTTAAAATGGATTCAAATGAAACAATCACAAGCATGTTCACTAGGTTTACTGATATTGTCAATGGCCTAAAAAGCCTTGGCAAGAACTATACTAACAGTGAACTTGTCAGGAAAATCCTTCGGTGTCTACCAAGGTCGTGGGAAGCCAAGGTGACGGCGATCCAAGAAGCTAAAGACTTGAACAAGCTTCAACTTGAAGAGCTCCTTGGATCCCTGATGACGCATGAGCTTACCATGAAACAACACAACGAGGAAGAGTCCTCCCATAAGAAAAAGGTAATAGCTTTAAAATCTACTTCTTCTAACAAGGACCTGTCTTGCAGCAGCAGCAGTGAAGAGGAAGAAGATGAGGAAGATGGTGGTGAGGCACTTCTTGTGCGCAAGTTCAAGAAGTTTATCAACCACAAGAAGACGTATCATCAAAGGAGAGGTCCCTCAAATTCCTACCGCAGAGACAAAGGTAAGGAAAGGGAAAATGAGGGGATTGGGTGTTACGAGTGCAAGAAGCCGGGACACATAAGAGCAGAGTGCCCCTTACTGAAGAAGGGGAGTAAGTACAAGAAGAAGAAGGCACTTGTCACCACCCTATCGGACTCCGACGCATCATCTTCATCATCGGATGAAGAACAAGAAGAGAAGGCCAATTTCTGTTTCATGGCCAACGAAAATGAGGTAATTTCCGATACGCATTTTGATTTTACATTTGATGAACTTTATGATGCGTTCAATGAATTAATGATTGAGTATAAGAATATAAATGTTAAAAACAGAGAACTAAAAGTAACTAACCAAAGTTATATTCATAAGCATGATTCATTAATTAAGGATAAAGATAATCTCACCAAAGAAAATCTAGAACTTAAGACAAGCAACCAACTCCTAATTAAGAAGACTAACACCTTAACGAAAGATATTGAGAAACTAACAAAGGAATTTTCAGATCTCAAAAACCATAAACAAGTCTTAAACAAGGACCTAACTAAAGAGCTAAATGATCTAAAAACCGAAAATCAGACATTAACTAAAGAACTAAACAAATACAAACCCTTAGTTGAAAAATTCACATATAGTTCTGAAAAGTTAAACATGATACTTAATAATCAACGAGCCGTATTTAATAAAGCGGGTTTAGGGTATAAACCAAGGAATAAGCAAAAACTTCTTAGTAACTTCTTTGTTAAAGCTGGGGAAACTAAAATTAAGAAAATAACTTGCTTTTGTTGTGGAATAGTAGGACATAAAGCAAATGCATGTAATTTTAGGAAAAGTAAAACTAAAAGAAAAAATAAAAGGGTATGGGTTCCAAAAGGAACCAACTTGACTAACCATGAAGGACCCAAGAAAACTTGGGTACCTAAGATGACATGATTTGCTTGTGTAGGAGTGTCTTGCAGCCAAGGTCAACAAAAACTGCTGGTATTTGGATAGTGGCTATTCAAGGCACATGACGGGTGATAAAGATCAATTTTTCACCCTTGAAGCTAAGAAGGGAGGTGCTGTGACTTTTGGAGACAACAACCAAGGTCACATCATTGGTATTGGTAAAGTTCAAATCACCCCTTCTACCTTTATAGATAATGTTAGATATGTTGATGGTCTTAAGCATAACTTGTTAAGCATTAGTCAATTATGTGATAAAGGATATGATGTTATGTTTAAACCATCACTATGTATTATAACAAATCCTAATGATAATAGTTTAGTTTTTAAAGGGATGAGACGTGGAAATGTATATGTGGTAGATCTAGAAGACCTTACAAAACATAACCAATGTTTAGTTGTTAATGAAACTAAAGAAAATGATGCTAGTTGGTTATGGCACCGTAAGTTAGGTCATGCAAGCATGGACACAATAACTAAACTAGTTAAAAGAGACTCCGTGATAGGTTTGCCAAAATTAAAATTTGAAAAGAACAAAATATGTGAAGCATGTCAATTTGGCAAACAATCTAGAAACTCTTTTAAATCCATAAAATGTGTCTCTACTTCTAGGCCTCTAGAATTACTACACATGGACCTATTTGGTCCAACTAGAACAACAAGCCTAGGTGGAAATAAATATGGTCTAGTTATAGTAGATGATTACTCTAGGTACACATGGGTCATGTTTCTAGCGCATAAGGATCAAGCATTTTCTATGTTTAAGAAGTTCCATAAGGAAGTAACAAATGCTAGAGAGTCCTCAGTTATAGCTATTAGAAGTGACCATGGTACCGAATTCGAAAATCAATTATTTGATGAATTTTGTAGTAAAAAGGGGATAACCCATAATTTCTCAGCACCTAGGACACCACAACAAAATGGAGTTGTGGAAAGGAAAAATAGAACCCTAGAGGAAATGGCTAGAACGATGTTATGTGAAAGTAACCTCCCTAAGTACTTTTGGGGAGAAGCCATTAATACTTCTTGCCATGTATTAAATAGAGTTCTATTAAGACCCATCATAAAGAAAACACCATATGAACTGTGGAAAAACAGAAAACCAAAGGTTAACTATTTTCATGTTTTCGGATGTAGGTGTTTTGTACATAATAATGGGAAAGATAATCTAGGAAAATTTGATCCAAAATCTGATGAAGGAATATTCCTAGGTTATTCTACAACTAGTAAAGCCTATAGAATCTTTAATAAAAGAACCCTAGTTATAGAAGAATCTATACATGTTGTTTTTGATGACTCTAGTGACATCTCATCTAGTAAGAAGGTTAATTTTGATGATGATATTGAAATACTTGAAGAAAAGATAGATGAGATGGGATTACAAGATGATAATCAAAAGTTGATTGAAGGAGAATCATCAAACCAAGAGCCTATAGTGGATCATGGGCTAACTAAAGCTTGGAGGTATGCTCATGGGCATCCTAAGGAACTAATTCTAGATGATCCATCCCAACCTGTTAGGACTAGAGCATCCCTTAGAAATTTGAATAACCATCTAGCTTTTGTTTCACACTTTGAGCCCAAACATATAGAAGAAGCCGAAAATGATGTAAATTGGATAAATGCAATGCAAGAAGAACTAAACCAATTTACTAGAAACAAAGTGTGGGATCTAGTAGAGAGACCTTCTGAATATCCAATTATAGGTACAAAATGGATATATAAAAATAAGCTAGATGAAAATGGAATTGTTATAAGGAATAAGGCTAGACTAGTAGCAAAGGGTTATAATCAAGAAGAAGGTATAGACTTTGATAAAACCTTTGCTCCCGTAGCTAGACTTGAGGCTATTAGACTATTATTAGCATATGCATGCTCTAAGGACTTCAAGCTATATCAAATGGATGTAAAAAGTGCTTTTCTAAATGGGTTTATTAATGAGGAGGTATATGTGGAACAACCTCCTGGTTTTGAAAATCATCAATACCCCAATCATGTGTATAAACTGAATAAAGCACTTTATGGACTAAAACAAGCACCTAGAGCATGGTATGAGAGACTTAGTAAATTTCTATTAGAACATGAATTCTCTAGGGGAAATGTAGATACAACATTATTTCTGAAAAAAAATAAGGATATGTTATTAGTACAGATTTATGTTGATGATATCATTTTCGGTGCTACTAACAATCGCCTCTGCGAGGAATTTGCTGATTTGATGCAGAGTGAGTTTGAGATGAGCATGATGGAAGAGCTGAACTACTTCCTCGGGCTTCAAATCAAACAATCTGAAGGAGGCATCTTCATCAATCAAGCCAAATATATCAAGGAGATGCTCAAGAAGTTTGATATGGATGGAAACAAGTCAATCAGCACCCCCATGAGCTCATCATGTAAGTTAGACCAAGATGAATCAGGTAAATCTGTAGATCAAAAACTTTATAGAGGTATGATAGGTTCTTTACTGTATCTTACTGCAAGTAGGCCTGATATTATGTTTAGTGTGTGCATGTGTGCTAGATATCAGGCTAATCCTAAAGAATCACACCTAGCTGCAGTTAAGAGAATCTTTAAATACTAAATAGGAACTAAGAACATAGGGCTGTGGTACTCTAAAGAATCTAGCCTAAACTTAATAGGGTACACAGATTCAGACTTCGCTGGATGTAAGCTTGATAGAAAAAGTACCAGCGGGTCTTGTCAATTTCTAGGAGAAAATCTAATCTCATGGTTTAGCAAGAAACAAAACTCGGTTGCATTATCCACTGCAGAAGCTGAATATGTTGCAGCCGGGAGTTGTTGTGCTCAAATCTTGTGGATTAAACAACAATTAGAAGATTATGGCATTAAACAAGATAAAATCCCCATTAATTGTGATAATACAAGTGCCATAAACCTAACTAAAAATCCAATTCAACACTCAAGAACTAAACACATTGAGATAAGACATCACTTCATAAGAGATCATGTATTGAATGGTGATGTGACTCTCCAATTTGTTTGTACTGATAATCAATTAGCAGATATTTTCACAAAACCCCTAAGTGAAGAGAGGTTCAGTGTACTTAGGAGGGGATTAGGAGTGATTGACCCATCCTAGTGGGAGTTTCCACTAGATTAATTGATTTTGATGGTTAAAATGAGGTTAAAATAGAGTTTCTATTCAATGATCATCAAATCAGATCCCAACTAGGTGATTTTCCCTCATTTGGCACGGTTATAGCATGATTTTTAAGTGCGTGCCAAGATTAGAGACGACTCGAGTAAGTTTCAGAGCCGGCTCCTAAGGGGGAGTCGACTCGCGCATTTTCTGGAGTCGACTCGAGGTCGAGTCGACTCGCGACTCAGGGGAGTCGACTCGCAGTCGGGATCCGACTTTTTAACCCTAGGTTTGTCGTTTCGCAAACACTTTTTCTCAAGCCGCCACTGTTCACAAAGCCCTAGAGCCGACTCCTAGGTCATCCTCGATCGTCTCCAAGCCCTTTTCCCGTCGATTCTTCGCCGGACATTGAGTTTCCGTCCGTTCCTAGGTCTTTTCAGGTCAGTCCCGAGCTTCCTCTATCGATCCTTCTTCGTTCTCTAGGTTTTCATCTCGTTTAGGTCAAGATGCCTCGCAAGGGAGTTGTTAGAAAGAGGTCCCGTCCCGTGGCCGGTCCCGAGCGGCGCTCCAAGGCGCGGCACGATCCCGCGAGGCAACCTCCTCCGGATCGTTCCCCGCCTAGGGTGGTTCATGTTAGGCCGTTGGCCGGGAAGGCCGTCACCTCCGGGAGGTATGTCACTTTCGACTATCTCTCCCGGGAAGGATTCACCATAGGCGATAGGCTTAGAGCCCAGGGTCTAGAGTACTTCCTCACCTTGGACCTTCCCACCTATCCTGGCCTAGTTCAAGAATTCTACAGTACCGTCCATCGGGGAGATGGAGGTATTGAGGGCACGGTATTAGGTGTCCCATTGCGTGTCACAGAGGACCTCATTGCCCATATCCTCCACCTTCCATTAGTAGGGGTGGCTCCTGCACATCCTGAGGATAGATTTGAGGCCCTTACGATCGTCTTAGGGCATCCACCTCAGTCTCCCCTAGATGAGGTATCTACTAGCTCACTTCCTATTGAAGTGAGAATCCTTTTGAGCATTTTGTCCAGGTCCATCTTCCCTAAGACAGGGAGATTTGATTTTGTGAATGAGAGGGACCTAGCTATTATGTCTTACATTCTTCAGGACACCCCGGTCAACTTCCCCAAGCTCATTTATAGGTATATGTGTGAGCCCCTGGATAGACCTAGGCTCTCCCTCCCATACGGAATGATATTCACTCTTCTCTTTAGGCAGTACGAAATTTCCATTCCTGAGAAGGAACCCTCTCGTGCCTTGCGATGGACTGATCGCTTGGGTACGGGGACCATGCACAGGATGGAATTTCGGAAGAGAGAAGGGATCTGGGTTAGGAAGTCCACTCTCACCGCTCAGACCACCAGACCATCACCCAGTCCTGAGCCAGATTCTGACTACCCAGAGTTTCCAGACCATCCAGACCTTCCATCCACTCCTCCTGCTCCTACCACCTCTGTCGGACCTTCCTCCTCAGCTCCACCATCTATGGAGGTCCGTATTGATCCAGAGCAGCTCCGGGAGCTGCGGCAGGAGATCGTCCGAGATTTGAGGGACGAGCTGCTCCGGGAGCTCCGAGGTTCCGTGCCAGCTCCCACTCCTGCACCCACTCCATCCTCAGCATTGGTCCCATCCTTGACAGCCGTGACAGACATGACGGCTGAGGTGCGGCAGGAGATCTACAACATTAGGACCCTGGTGCAGGCCCAGTTCCACAGCATGAGCGAGGTCACGAGCACCACGAGGAGGATGCGGGATGACATCCGCCGTGACATGCACACCACCACCGAGGGGGCCGAGCGCTTGTCGAATGTGCTCATCGACAAGCTGGACGCACTTCAGACCTCGGTGACTGGGCTTCAGACGTCGGTGACTGAGCTCTCCACTACACATAGCAGAGCCACCACGTCTATTATCACGCAGCTGGGCCATGTTACAGAGGCAGTCGCCCTCCTCATGGAGCAGAGCCGATTGAGAGGAGGAGTCACATCCTTGAGAGGAGGAGCTACATCCTCCAGAGGAGGAGATGTATCCTCGAGAGGGGGAGCTACATCCTCCAGAGGAGGAGATGTATCCTCGAGAGGGGGAGCCACATCCTCCAGAGGAGGAGATGTATCCTCGAGAGGGGGAGCCACATCCTCGAGGAGGTCATAGATGATTTTGAGTTGTGTTTTGTCTTCTTTTGTATTGTTCTTGCTTTACCTATTGTATGCTCAAATGTATTCACCTTCATATCAATACAATGAGTAGACATCTTATCTTCATTTCTGTGCCATTTGATGATTGACTGTGCCATTTGTGCCATTGATTGTGTGTGATTACCTCCTTTTTGGTATGATGACAAAAAGGGGGAGAAATGTGTAAGTATAAAATATGTAAAAGGGAAGAAATATTAAAAAATATGTAAAAGAAATCAATGGAAATAAATAAAACGATAAACTCTTAAAAACACACATAAATTTGTTCTAAGTGGATTCGGTACCTCGAGGCTCATTATCTCTCTTTTGGGGCTCCTAATGGAGTAATCTCCAGAATCTATTCAAGGGATATTCGGAGATTAGCTGAATCTTACTCAAGAACAAATTAACAGATTTTTCCTCTAAAAACAAAAATTTTAGTTCAAAAATTTCAAAGCATTAAAAGGAAATTCAGAAAATCAAAACATAGTTGAATGCATATGTTGAGGGGGAGAATCTGAATTTTAATCAAGCTAAATCATTAATGTCATATAAGCCAAACAATTGATTGCAGAATATGAAGGCTTATATAATTCCAAATGAAAGGGGGAACTTTAACTCCGAAATTTAATGTTTCACTCCTTTCAAACTTGGATAAATTAAATTATCAGACATTTGAATTCATTTATGGAGTTTATTTCATTATTTACTGAGCAACTCATTTTACATATACTCAAAGTTTTGTCATCATCAAAAAGGGGGAGATTGTGGAGTGATCGATTAAAACCCCGTTTGATTTTGATGAGCTCAAAGCATTGGAGTATATCTTGTGATTACTAATGAATTCAATTGAGTGTTTCAGTAAAAATCCTGTCCAAGTGTCTCTAGACTTGGTTCATAGCATTTTGGATAAGTTAAGAAGTCTGCATGAACCAATGTCTGAGATACGAGTCGACTCCCGAGTTTCACGAGTCGACTCCAAGCGTATCAAGGTCACTGGCACGAGCTCGAGTCGACTCCTGATCAGTACGAGTCGACTCCGACTGAAAACAGACAGAAGGACAGAAGAGCAGTTTTTCAGGTCTGAGATTCGAGTCGACTCCAGTGGAACGCGAGTCGACTCCCAGCGGTACACACAGAAAAAGTCAGAGAGCGTTTTATGGACTCTGAGATTCGAGTCGACTCCAGTGGAATGCGAGTCGACTCCCAGCGGTACACAAAGAAAAAGTCAGAGAGCGTTTTATGGACTCTGAGATTCGAGTCGACTCCCGCAGTACGCGAGTCGACTTCGAGACTGTGCGACCATCGACAGACAGAAGACCATGTTACTGCCTCTGAGATTCGAGTCGACTCCCAGACAGCTCGAGTCGACTCCAAGACAAGCTTCACGTCAAAAGGCAGAAGACCAACTTTCAGAAACTGAGAGCCGAGTCGACTCCAAGGAAGTTCGAGTCGACTCCAAGACTGGATGAGCCAAAAGACAGAGAATCGGGAGTTCGGGCTCTGAGATTCGAGTCGACTCCCAGGACAGTCGAGTCGACTCGAGTGGACAAAATTCAAATTTGGATCCACGGACTACAGAGGATGAGCCGACTCCAAAATTGCCAGGTCAGCGCCAGAAGTTGGCGAGTCGACTCCGGGTCAAGACGAGTCGACTCCCAGTCAAGACGGCAACTTTAATTCAAACTGGAAACAGTTGCCGAGTCGACTCCGGAAAAGCTCGAGTCGACTCCTGCTACAGCCGAGTCGACTCCTGATCGCGCGAGTCGACTCCAATCCACCAACGGTCACATTGTCAGGCTGCGCAGAGTGTGCAGAACGGCCAGAAAAAGCAGAGTAACGGCTAGTTTCCGTGGGGGTTGGCTTAAATAGCCACAGAAGACTGTAGCAAGGTAGAGAACACACATTCCACTCCTAGCATTCAAGTCTTCAAGCTCTCTAAGTGCTCTTCAACGAGAAAAAGGGAAGATCTGCATTTACTGCTCCACCAACATCTTCCCAGCATTCAAAGCTTCCTCCTCCTGCTTTCAAGTCGATCACTCTTTCAAGAGGAGACCGGAGTTCCAGAAGCCACACCTCTTCACCATCTTAAAAGCGTTTGAGGGCTTCTAACTCCTTTACGATTATATTGTTTTAAATCTGCTTTTTGAGAAGCTATTTTTTGTTTTCTTCTATCTCGTGTATTTACTTGATTCAATCGGGGGATTGAATCAAGGGGATTAAGGTTGGTTGGTGAGCCGGTTTAAAACCAACGAGTGTAAGGGTTTGATTGTGAGCCCGGGAAAACAATCGGGGTTGGTTCTAGTCGGTGAGCCTGGGAAAACCGACCGAGTTCGTTGTGAGCTCGTAAAACAACAAGTTCGGTTGTGAGCTTGCAAAACAACCGGCTGTAATCCAAGGGGGTTATAGTGAAATTCCCAAGTGAGACTTGGAGAGTGGACGTAGGAGCAAGGGTTAGCTCCGAACCACTATAAAACTTTGTGTTTGTAGTGCATTGTCTCTCATCTTCTTCCCCACACATTACTCACAGCACTTAGCTTTAATTAAATATCTGGCTATAGTATTTAGTTAATCATCCACAAAGTTTTAATTAGCTAAGTTAATTTAAAAACCCAATTCACCCCCCCCTCTTGGGTTGTCTATCTGGGCAACAGAGGAGATCTCCAGGCATCTGCTTCATACTGATACATACACTGCACGATCACTTATTCGCATGGGCTATAAGAAAGTGAACAGGCAGTGGGTTCGTACTGGAGCAGGGATTCAGGGTGATGCACCAGAGGGTGATGCACCAGATATTGGAGACCCTATCCCTGAGGATGAGGAGCATATGGATCATCCTACTGCACCTTCAGAGGCTGGACCATCGTCATCTGTTCCTGCGGGAGAAACAGATGCGTTCTGGAGTAGGATGACTGAGCTTATGTCAGCTCAGGTGAGGACTATCACTGATGGGCTGACGAGCCGACTAGATATCATGTCGGCTGAGATCAGTGATCTGAGAGAACAGATAGGAGCTATACGGAGAGAGAGAGACTCATGGACCATCTGTGCCACAGGCTGCTGAGTTAGAGATTTCGGCACAGAGTCATCCAGCTCACCGTGCTCCACGCCAGACTCAGTCTCATCAGGCTCGACCTCCCCTCACCACTTATACTAGGAGGATGAGGACTAGATCACAGCCATTAGATACTCCCTAGGCTGATATTAGTATTTCTGTTTAGAGCCTAGGATATGTATCTAGTTCTCATATGTATTTTGTGTTGATCATGTATTTTGAACCTTGATTAAGGAACATTGTATTTGCTTTTGTTTTTGGCATTATTGTACTAAAATGTTCCTATTTTGATCAATGAAGTTTATGTGGAGTGATTGATTATAACCCTATTTGATTTTGATGAGCTCAAAGCATTTGAGTATATCTTTTGTTTACTAATAAATTCAATCTAGTGTTTCAGTGACATCTTAGTAAATTTATGGTCAAGTGTCTCTAGATTTGGTTCAAGACAATTTGGATAAGTTAAGAAGCCTATATGAACCAAAGTCTGAGACTCGAGTCGACTCCAAGCGTATCAGAGGCACTGGCATAGGCTCGAGTCGACTCCTATGCATTACGAGTCGACTCCGACTGAGAACAAACAGACGAACAGAAAGGTACAACTCAAAACCTGTCAGCGAGTCGTCTCCTGAAGAGCGCGAGTCGACTCCGATGCTTTCCGAGTCGACTCCAGGCTAGTATGAGTCGACTCCAGGGAGTCACAGACAGAAAGTCAGAGAAGGTATTTTAGACCCTGAGAGCCGAGTCGACTCCTGAGGAACGCGAGTCGACTCCGATGGTTGGCAGGTCGACTCCAAAGGAAGCAAGAGTCGACTCTCAGTGTAATACAAGGCAAAAGTCAGAGAGCAACTCTCGGACACTGAGGGCCGAGTCGACTCCGAGACAGCGCGACCCCAAAAAGACAGAAGACAGTATTTTTGTCTCTAAGATGCGAGTCGACTCCAAGAAAGTTCGAATCGACTCCAAGGCAGCGCTACTCCAAAAAGACAGAAGATTATTTTTCGGATACTGAGAGCCGAGTCGACTCCGGAACAGTTCGAGTCGACTCCAAGACTGCACGAGCCAAAAGACAGAAGATCGGGAGTTCGGGCTCTGAGCACCGAGTCGACTCCCAAAATTCACGAGTCGACTCGAGTGAGCCAAGTTGAAGAATACATCTATGGATTCCTTGGGATGAGTCGACTCCAAAAGTGCCAGGTCAGCTCCAGACTTTGGGGAGTCGACTCCAGGATAAGTCGAGTCGACTCCCAGTCGAGAAGACCACTTTAATTCAAATCTGGAACAGTTGCCGAGCCGACTCCAGAAAAGCATGAGTCGACTCCTGCTACAGTTGAGTCGACTCCAGATCGCGCGAGTCGACTCCGATCCCAACGGACACATTGTCAGGATGTGCAGAATGTGCAGAACGGCTAGTAAAGTGTGTCTAATGGCTAGTTTCCGATGGGAATGGCTTAAATAGCCACAGAGAACTGTAGCAAGGCAGTGAAGTAACATTCCTTTCAAAGAAAACACAATAACTTCATCTGCCAAAGAGATTTCAACGAAAAAGAAGGAAGAGAGCCATTAACTCCATTCAACCTACTTTTTCCAGTATTAAAGAAGTCTCCATCTGCCTTCAAGTCTTCAAGACATTCAAGAGGAGACCCAGAGTTCAAGAAGCCCTCCTCCTCATCATCATAAAATAGTTTGAGGGCTCTTAACTTCTCTATTGTTTATATTGCTGAATATCTGCTTTCCTAGAAGCTGTACTTTTTCTCTTTGTTCTTTCTTTCCATTTGATTCTTACTTGATTCAATCAGGGGATTGAATCAAGGGTATATAGGTTTGTTGGTGAGCCTAGGTTGAAACCAACGTGTAAGGGTTCGATTGTGATTCCAGGAAAACAATCAGGGTGGTTCTAGTCGGTGAGCCTGGGAAAACCAACCGAGTTCGTTGTGACCTCGTAAAACAACAAGTTTGGTTGTGAGCTTGTAAAACAACCGGCTGTAATCCGAGGGGTTATAGTGAATTCCCAAGTAAGGCTTGGGGAGTGGATGTAGGAGCAAGGGTTAGCTCCGAACCACTATAAAATCATTGTGTTTGTGATTGCATTTGTCTCTCTTACTTTCATTTCATTCACTGCACATAGCATCTAATTAATCAACTTGCAAAAAGGATTAATTAGTATCTCACAAACCATTTAATTGTAATAATTATTTTAAAACCCAATTCAACCCCCCCTCTTGGGTTGTCTATCTGGGCAACAAGTGGTATCAGAGCAGGAACTCTATTACCCAGAGAGTAAAAGATCAAAATGACAATCCAAAGACCCCCATTCTTCAATGGATCCGACTACTCATATTGGAAGGCTAGGATGAGAATATTTATCCAAGCCCAAGACTATGAGATGTGGACCATTATACTAAATGGACCATACATCCCATCCATTTATGTAGAGGGTGTCACTGTACCCAAACTTGAAAAGGATTGGAATGACAATGACATTAGGAAGGCACAACTCAATGCCAAAGCAATGAATGTGCTTTACTGTGCATTAGATAGAAATGAATTCAATAGAGTCTCTACTTGCAATTCTGCAAAAGAGATCTGGGATAGACTTGAAGTGACCCACGAGGGCACGAATCAAGTCAAAGAATCCAAAATAAATATATTAGTTCATAAGTATGAATTATTTAAGATGGATTCTAATGAAACAATCACTTGCATGTTCACTAGATTTACTGACATTGTCAATGGCCTAAAAAGCCTTGGCAAAAATTATACTAACAGTGAGCTTGTCAGGAAGATTCTTCGCTGTCTACCAAGGTCATGGGAAGCCAAGGTGACGGCAATCCAAGAAGCCAAGGACTTGAACAAGCTTCCACTTGAGGAGCTTCTTGGATCCCTGATGACGCACGAGCTCACAATGAAATAATACAGCGAAGAAGAATCCTCTCATAAGAAAAAGGTAATAGCTCTCAAATCTACTTCTTCTAACAAAGATTTATCTTGCAGTAGCAGCAGTGAAGAAGAAGATCTTGAGGGAGATGATGATGAGGCTCTTCTCGTACGCAAGTTCAGAAAATTCATCAACCGAAAGAAGTCCTTTCATCAAAGGAGAGGCCCCTCAAGTTCCTATCACAAGGACAAAGGTAAGGAAAGGAAAAATAAGGGAATCGGATGCTACGAATGTAAGAAGTCAGGACACTTCAGAGCGGACTGTCCTTTGCTTAAGAAGGCCAGCAAGCACAAGAAAAAAAAAGTCCTCGTCTCCACCCTTTCGGACTCCGATACATCATCTTCATCGTCGGATGAGGAACAAGAAGAAAAGGCCAATTTCTGCTTCATGGCAAATGAAAATGAGGTAACATCCGAAATGCATCTAGATTTTACCCTTGATGAATTGTATGATGCATTCAATGAATTAATGGTTGAATATAAGGCTATAAATCTTAAGAATAAAGAGCTAAAACTAGCCAATCAATCTCACCTCCACAAATACGATAAATTAGTTAAGGATAAGGACTTTATCACTAAAGAAAATGTAGAACTTAAAACAAGAAATCAATTGTTGATTAAAAAAGCTAATACCTTAACTAAGGATAATGAAAAACTGACTAAGAAAATTTCAGAACTTAAAAACGATAAACAAACAATTAGAGATAATCTCACAAAAGACTTAAACATTCTAAAAACAGAAAAATATAAACTAACTAAAGAACTTGAAAAATACAAACCTTTGGTTGAAAAATTTACATATAGTTCTGAAAAATTGAATATGATACTCAATAGTCAACGGGCAGTGTTCAATAGAGCTGGTTTAGGGTATAAACCTAAAAATAAGCAAAAACTACTTAGTAATTTCTTTGTTAAAGTAGGGGAAAGTCAATCTAAGAAAATAACATGCTTTTGCTGTGGAACATTAGGACATAAAGCAAATGTGTGTGATTATAGAAAAGGAAAAACTAAAAAAAAAATTAAAAGGGTTTGGGTTCCAAAAGGAACCAACATTACTAACCATGAAGGACCCAAGAAAACTTGGGTACCTAAGATTATATGATTTGCTCGTGTAGGAGTGTCTTGCAGCCAAGGTCGACAAAAATTGTTGGTACTTGGATAGTGGCTGCTCAAGACACATGACGGGTGACAAAGACCAATTCTTCACCCTTGAGCCTAAGAAGGGAGGTGCTGTGACATTTGGAGACAATAGCCAAGGTCACATCATTGGTATAGGTAAAGTATAAATTACCCCTTCAACTTTTATTGATAATGTTTGATATGTTGATGGTCTTAAGCATAATCTACTTAGCATTAGTCAATTGTGTGATAGAGGTTTTGATGTTTTGTTCAAACCATCACTATGCATCATAACCAACTCAAATGACAATAGTTTAGTTTTTAAAGGAATAAGACGTGGAAATGTGTATGTTGTAGACCTTGAGGATCTTGCCAAACATAACCCATGTTTAGTTGTTAATGAAACTAAGGATAATGATGCTAGTTGGTTATGGCACCGTAAGTTAGGTCATGCAAGCATGGACACAATATCAAAATTAGTTAAAAGAGATTCCGTGATAGGTTTGCCAAAACTAAAGTTTAAAAAGAATAAAATATGTGAAGCTTGTCAATATGGCAAACAATCAAGGAACTCCTTTAAATCCATAAATTGTGTCTCTACCTCTGGACCTCTAGAACTACTACACATAGATCTATTCGGACCAACTAGAACCACAAGTCTAGGTGGAAGTAAATATGGTCTAGCTATTGTAGATGATTATTCTAGATACACGTGGGTCATGTTCTTAGCTCATAAAGATCAAGCATTTTCAGTTTTTAAGAAGTTTCATAAGGAAGTAACAAATGCTAGAGATACTTCAGTCATAGCTATTAGAAGTGACCATGGTACCGAATTTGAAAATCATTTATTTGATGAGTTTTGTAGTAAAAAGGGGATAACTCATAATTTTTCTGCACCTAGGATACCACAACAAAATGGAGTTGTGGAAAGAAAAAATAGAACTCTAGAGGAAATGGCTAGAACCATGTTATGTGAAAGTAACCTCCCTAAGTACTTATGGGGAGAAGCCATCAATACCTCTTGTCATATATTAAATAGAGTTTTATTGAGACCCATTATAAAGAAAACACCTTATGAACTTTGGAAAAACAGAAAACCAAAAGTGAACTATTTTCATGTCTTTGGATGTAGGTGTTTTGTTCATAATAATGGGAAAGATAATCTAGGAAAATTTGACTCCAAATCTGATGAGGGTATATTTTTGGGGTACTCTACAACTAGTAAAGCCTATAGAGTTTTCAATAAAAGAACCCTAGTTATAGAAGAATCTATACATATTGTTTTTGATGATTCTAGTGATACCTCTTCTAGTAAGAAAGTTAATCTTGATGATGATGCTGAAATTCTTGAAGAAAAGATTGATGAGATGACATTACAAGATAATGAACAAAAATTACTTGGAAATGCATCATCAAGTCAAGAGGCTATTATGGATCATGAGTTGACTAAGACTTGGAAGTATGCTCACGGGCATCCTAAGAAATTAATTTTAGATGATCCATCTCAACCTGTTAGGACTAGAGCTTCCCTTAGAAACTTAAATAAAAATCTAGCTTTTGTCTCACATTTTGAGCCCAAACACATAGAAGAAGCTGAAAAAGATGTAAATTGGATAAATGCAATGCAAGAAGAATTAAACCAATTTACTAGAAACAAGGTATGGAATCTAGTTGAACGACCTTCTGAATATTCAACTATAGGTACCAAATGGATATATAAAAACAAACTTGATGAAAATGGAATTGTAATAAGGAATAAGGCTAGACTAGTAGCAAAGGGGTATAATCAAGAAGAAGGTATAGATTTTGATGAAACCTTTGCTCCTATAGCTAGACTCGAGGCAATTAGATTATTATTAGCATTTGCATGCTCTAAGGATTTCAAGTTATTTCAAATGGATGTAAAAAGTGCATTTTTAAATGGGTATATTAATGAGAAGGTGTATGTAGAACAACCTCCTGGTTTTGAGAATCATCAATACCCTAATCATGTGTATAAACTGAACAAAGCATTTTATGGTTTGAAACAAGCACCTAGAGCATGGTATGAAAGGCTTAGCAAATTCTTACTAGAACATGAGTTCTCTAGGGAAAATGTAGATACAACATTGTTTCTAAAGAAGAAAAATAAAGATATGTTATTAGTGCAGATTTATGTTGATGATATTATTTTCGGTGCTACTAACAATCGCCTCTGCGAAGAATTTGCTGACTTGATGCAGAGTGAGTTTGAGATGAGCATGATGGGAGAGCTGAACTATTTCCTCGGGCTTCAAATCAAACAATCTGAAGAAGGGATCTTCATCAATCAAGCCAAATACATCAAGGAGATGCTTAAGAAGTTTGATATGGAGGGAAACAAGTCAATCAACACACCCATGAGCTCATCATGCAAATTAGACCAAGATGAATCAGGTAAATCTGTAGATCAAAAGTTATATAGAGGTATGATAGGATCTTTATTGTATCTCACTGCAAGTAGACCTGATATCATGTTTAGTGTATGCATGTGTGCTAGATATCAGTCTAATCCTAAGAAATCTCATCTAATTGCAGTCAAGAGAATCTTTAAATATCTAATAGGAACAAAAAATATAGGTCTATGGTATTCTAAAGAATCTAGCCTGAACTTAATAGGATACACAGATTCAGACTTTGCTGGATGTAAACTTGATAGAAAAAGCACCAGCGGGTCATGTCAATTCCTAGGAGAAAACTTAATCTCACGGTTTAGCAAGAAACAAAACTCGGTTGCATTATCTACTGCTGAAGCTGAAGATGTTGCAGCCGGGAGTTGTTGTGCTCAAATCATGTGGATCAAACAACAATTGGAAGATTATGGCATTAAACAAGATAAAATTCCCATTAATTGTGATAATACAAGTGCCATTAATCTAACTAAAAATTCAATTCAGCATTCAAGAACTAAACATATTGAGATAAGACATCACTTCATAAGAGATCATGTACTGAATGGTGATGTGACACTTCAATTTGTTTGCACTGATGATCAATTAGCTGATATCTTCACTAAACCCTTGAGTGAAGAGAGATTTAGTGTGCTTAGGAGAGGATTAGGAGTGATTGACCCATCCTAGTGATATTCTCTTCTTGTTCATTGATTTTGATGATTAGATTGTGCTAAATATAGAGTTTCGCATCTATGATCATCAAATCGGATCATAACTTAGTGATTGTCCATCATTTGGTACGATAATAGCATGATTTTTAGGTGCGTGCCAGAGTTCGAGACGACTCGAGTAAGTTTCAGAGTCGGCTCATACGGGAGAGTCGACTCGCACATAGACGGGAGTCGACTCGAGGCCAATGGAAGCATAAGGGGAATCGACTCGCGCATACTTTGGAGTCGACTCGAGGTCGAGTCGACTCGCGACTCAGTGGAATCGACTCGAGGTCGGGATCCGGATTTTTAACCCTAATCCAAGCGTTTAATCAACACTTCTATTCACCGCCTCCACTGTTCAAAAACTCTAGAGCCGTCTCCTAGGTCGTCTCCGACCATCGTTAGGGCTTTCCCGTCGACCTTCTTCCGTCCCCTAGGTTTTTACCCCATCCCTAGGTCAAGGATGTCTCGTAAAGCTGTTGTCCCAAGCCGAAAGAGGCCCCAACCCGCGAGCGGCACCGAGCGACGGTCCAAAGCTCGGAACGATCCCGTGAGGCCACAACCTCCGGCTCGTTCCCCGCCGAGGCCGGTTCCCTTGCGTCCGTGCGCCGGGAAGGCAGTCTCCACCGGGAGATATGTCAACTTTGACTATCTCTCCCGGGAGGGCTTCACCATAGGAGATAGGTTGAAGGCCCAGGGTTTAGAGTTCTTTTGTTCCTTGGATCTCCCCACATACCCCGGTCTAGTTAGGGAGTTCTATGGAACCGTGCATAGGGGCAATGGGGGTATAGAGGGAACCGTAGCGGGTGTCCCATTATTTATTTCGGAGGATTTCATAGCTCAAATCCTCCATCTTCCCCAAGTAAGGGTATCTCCTACACACCCCGAGGATAGGACTGAGGCCCTTACGGCCATTTTAGGGAGTCCACCGCAGTCCCCACTAGACGAGGTGTCCACTGGCTCTCTTTCTGTTGAGATGCGGCTCCTCCTGAGCATTATTTCTAGGACACTATTCCCTAAAACCGGCCGTTTTGACTTTGTGTCTGAGAGGGACCTAGCCCTCATGTATTACATTCTCCAAGACACACCTATTAACTTCCCCAAGATGATCTATAGATACCTATGTGAGCCACTAGATAGACCTAGGCTCACCCTTCCTTATGGGATGATGTACACCCTGATCTTTAGGGAGTCCGGGATCCCTATTCCTGAGGGGGAACCCGCTCGCGGTCTGCGATGGACAGATCGCATGGGTGAGGGAACCCTACACAGGATGGGGTTTCATAAGGTAGAGGAAACATGAGTCAGGAAACCATCTTCCTCCACACCTACTATCAGACATTCCCCTAGTCCTGACCCTGATTCAGACTTCCCCACCTTTCCCTCCACCTTTCCCTCCACCTCAGCACCCTCCACCTCAGCCGGACCCTCCTCCTCTGCGCCACCCACTCAGCCGATGGAGGTCCGAATTTCTCCTGAGCAGCTTCGGGAGTTGCGGCAGGAGATTGTACGAGATCTTCGGGACGATCTTCTGAGAGAGCTCAGAGGTTCAGTCCCTGCCCCCTCTTCTGCATTGGTGCCTTCCCTATCAGCCGTGACCGAGATGACGGCCCATCTGCGGGAAGAAATCTACAATGTCAGAAGCCTGATACAAGCCCAGTTCTCCAATATGAGCGATGTCACAAGCAACACAAGGAAGATGCGAGATGACATCCGACACGATATGGGCACCCAGAGCCAGGGGGCTGAGCGTCTGGCGAACGTGTTGATCGCCAAGCTGGACACACTCCAAGAGAGTGTGACGGAGCTCTCCTTGATTCACAGCAGAGCTACCTCGGCAATTATCACACAATTAGGGCACGTCACAGATGGGGTCACCCTACTCATGGAACAGTCCAGACTGCCCAAGGGAGCCACATCCTCCTCCAAGAAGCCCTAGCTTTACTTATTGTATTTTTGACATGTATTTACTGTCTTACTTATTGTATTCACAAATGTACTTACATATACATCAATACAATGAGTAGACAATTCTCTTCAATATTGTGCACATTGATCTCTACTTGCTTGTGTGCTCTGCTTACTTCCTTTTTGATGCAATCACAAAAAGGGGGAGAAATATATTGAATAGACAAGTAAAGAGAATTAATGAAAATCAATAAAAAGAAAACTTTTAAAATACACAATAATTTGTTCTTAGTGGATTCGATACCTCGAGGCTCATTATCTCTCTGTTGGGGCTCCTAATGGAGTAATCTTCAGAATCTATTCAAGGGATATTCGGAGATTAGTTGAATCATACTTAAGAACAAATTGGCAGATTTTTCCTCTAAAAACCAAAAATTTAAGTTCAAAAGCTTCAATGCACTAAAAGGAAATTCTGAGATTCAAAACAAAGTTGAATGCATGTGTTGAGGGGGAGAATCTGAATTTTTAAGAAAGCAAAATCATTAAAAATAAATAAGCCAAACAATTGATTGCATAATATGAAGGCTTATATAATTCTAAATGAAAGGGGGAGCCTTAACTTCAAAATTTATTGTTTCACACCTTTCAAGTTTGGATAAATTAAAATGACTAGACACTTGAATTTATTTTCAAATTTTACTATAATTCTCCTTATTTGTTGAGCAATTCACTTTACATATACTCAATGTTTTGTCATCATCAAAAAGGGGGAGATTGTGGAGTGATTGATTATAACCCTATTTGATTTTGATGAGCTCAAAGCATTTGAGTATATCTTATGTTTACTAATGAATTCAATCTAGTGTTTCAGTGACATCTTAGTAAATTTATGGTTAAGTGTCTCTAGATTTGGTTCAAGACAATTTGGATAAGTTAAGAAGCCTATGTGAACCAAAGTCTGAGACTCGAGTCGACTCCGGGATATTACGAGTCGACTCCAAGCGTATCAGAGGCACTGGCACAGGCTCGAGTCGACTCCTATGCATTACGAGTCGACTCCGACTGAGAACAAACAGACGAACAGAAAGGTACAACCCAAAATCTGTCAGCGAGTCGTCTCCTAAAGAGCGCGAGTCGACTCCGATGCTTGCCGAGTCGACTCCAGGCTAGTATGAGTCGACTCCAGGGAGTCACAGACAGAAAGTCAGAGAAGGTATTTTAGACCCTGAGAGCCGAGTCGACTCCTGAGGAACGCGAGTCGACTCCGATGGTTGGCAGGTCGACTCCAAAGGAAGCAAGAGTCCACTCTCAGTGTAATATAAGGCAAAAGTCAGAGAGCAACTCTCGGACACTGAGGGCCGAGTCGACTCCCGCAAAGGCCGAGTCGACTTCGAGACAGCGCGACCCCAAAAAGACAGAAGACAGTATTTTTGTCTCTAAGACGCGAGTCGACTCCAAGAAAGTTCGAATCGACTCCAAGGCAGCGCTACTCCAAAAAGACAGAAGACTGTTTTTCGGATACTGAGAGCCGAGTCGACTCCGGAACAGTTCGAGTCGACTCCAAGACTACACGAGCCAAAAGACAGAAGATCGGAAGTTCGGGCTCTGAGCGCCGAGTCGACTCCCAGAATTCACGAGTCGACTCGAGTGAGCCAAGTTGAAGAATACATCTAGGATTCCTTGGGATGAGTCGACTCCAAAAGTGCCAGGTCAGCTCCAAACTTTGGGGAGTCGACTCCAGGATAAGTCGAGTCGACTCCCAGTCGAGAAGACCACTTTAATTCAAATCCGGAACAGTTGCCGAGCCGACTCCAGAAAAGCATGAGTCGACTCCTGCTACAATCGAGTCGACTCCAGATCGCGCGAGTCAACTCCGATCCCAACGGACACATTGTCAGGATGTGCAGAATGTGCAGAACGGCTAGTAAAGTGTGTCTAACAGCTTGTTTCCGATGGGAATGGCTTAAATAGCCACAGAGAACTGTAGCAAGGCAGTGAAGTAACATTTCTTTCAAAGAAAACACAATAACTTCATCTGCCAAAGAGATTTCAACGAAAAAGAAG
Organism: Phoenix dactylifera; assembly: GCF_051530095.1. Classification (NCBI taxonomy): domain Eukaryota; kingdom Viridiplantae; phylum Streptophyta; class Magnoliopsida; order Arecales; family Arecaceae; genus Phoenix; species Phoenix dactylifera. The sequence continues at coordinate 16,891,357 of NC_143195.1, forward strand.
GAAAAGAGCCATTAACTCTATTCAACCTACTCTTCCCAGCATTAAAGAAGTCTCCATCTGCCTTCAAGTCTTCAAGACATTCAAGAGGAGACCCAGAGTTCAAGAAGCCCTCCTCCTCATCGTCATAAAATAGTTTGAGGGCTCTTAACTTCTCTATTGTTTATAATGCTGAATATCTGCTTTCCTAGAAGCTGTACTTTTTCTCTTTGTTCTTTCTTTCCATTTGGTTCTTACTTGATTCAATCAGGGGATTGAATCAAGGGTATATAGGTTTGTTGGTGAGCCTAGGTTGAAACCAACGTGTAAGGGTTCGATTGTGATCCCAGAAAAACAATCGGGGTGGTTCTAGTCGGTGAGCCTGGGAAAACCGACCGAGTTCGTTGTGACCTCGTAAAACAACAAGTTTGGTTGTGAGATTGTAAAACAACCGGCTGTAATCCGAGGAGTTATAGTGAATTTCCAAGTGAGGCTTGGGGAGTGGACGTAGGAGCAAGGATTAGCTCCAAACCACTATAAAATCATTGTGTTTGTGATTGCATTTGTCTCTCTTACTTTCATTTCATTCACTGCACATAGCATCTAATTAATCAACTTGCAAAAAGGATTAATTAGTATCTTACAAGCCATTTAATTGTAATAATTATTTTAAAACCCAATTCACCCCCCCCCTCTTGGGTTGTCTATCTGGGCAACAGTTTAAATGTTTGTTATTTATTGTATCTATTCCCATGCACCTATTTGATGATAACAAAAAGGGGGAGAAGTAAAGAAAGAGAAATAAGTTGGGTAAGAAAAGAGAAATAAGTTATAAAACAAATTGAAAATTATAATGGAAAAGCATATACATTTAAGGGGGAGCAATTTGTAACAATGAAAATGATCAAATCTAAAATTTCTATTGAATTTCAGAATTTGGCACATAGAATTTTAGAATTTGGCACATACCCTTCACACCTCGATACATAATCTGAAACTCATGCACTATCTCAAATTTTTGAAGTTTCATCTTTAATGAAATATAAAAGAAAGGGGGAGCAATTCAAAAAGTCAAATTGGAAAGCATTTGGATAAAATAGGGGGAGACTTCACTCTCATATTTGAAAAGCTGAAATTCAGCAACTTGAGCCCTTTTAAAACTGATTTTAAGATAAGTATCAATAGGCTCATACTCTATATTTTGTAATCATCAAAAAGGGGGAGATTGAGGATGATAGTGTTATTTTGATGATTAATAAGCAATAATCAAGAGTATGTTACAAGTTAATTCGATACTTCATTTATAAGTCTGTTACTCTCAGTATATTTGTATAAATGCATTTCATTGTTCATTTGAATGAATCTAACCTTGAGTTGCAGCAAAGTGTGGATTGAGTCGACCCCAAGAATGATTGGGTCGACCCCGGCACATCAAGAAAGCATCTGGCACACTTCTGCAAAAATGGCATGGATGAACAGTAGTTGGGTCGACCCAAGGAAAGCATGAGTCGACCCAAACCTCAAGCCTCTCAAAGACTCAAGAAAACAGTTCTCTGGAAACACTGAGAGGGTCGACCCAAGAGGAAGTTGAGTCGACCCAAGCTTGAGTCGACCCAAACACTGAGAGGGTCGACCCAAAGGCAATGACAGAATACATGACAGAAAAGGTTCTCTGGAAACCCTGAGAGGGTCGACCCAAGTGGAAGTTAAGTCGACCCAACTGAACCTTGAGTCGACCCAAAGAAATGTTGAGTCGACCCAAGTGAAGGAAGGCTGAATTGCAAGTTTTTGTGGTTCTGAGAGGGTCGACCCAAGGAAAGGTTGAGTCAATGAAAGTTGGGTCGACCCAAGGACAGGTTAAGCCGACCCAAACACGGGCAGAAGCATAACGGCTAGTTCTGCAGAAGTACTTTTTGTCCTTCCAACAGTGAGTAACAGCTAGTTTTTGAATTCTAATCATTGGGGCTTGTCCAATGGATGAAGAAAACTATTTAAAGTGGCACTATTCATCAGAGAGAACATCCTTTTGCAAAATATCAAAGAGTACACAAGAAAGACAAAGTGCCCTAATCTTCTTCATCCAAGTGCTTCATTCAAGAGTCAAAAGAAAGTGGTTGAGCAGATTCAAAGAGTCATTAAGAGCTCCATCCACCCTTGAAGAGTGAAGCATCCTTGAAAAAGAAGAGAGAAGTCACATCAAGCGATAACTATTCTCTAAACTCTTCTTTGTAGATTATATTGTTATATTTGCTCATCTAGGAGCTTAAATCTTCTTACTTTGGTTATTAAACTCCTTGTAAAGGTTAGTTGGTTAGCCCGCAAAACCAACGGTATAGGTTGATTGGTGAACCCGTAAAACCAATTGTAAAGGTTCGTTGGTGAGCCCAGAAAACCAACATAGGTTCGTTGGTGAGCCCGTAAAACCAACATAGGTTTTTGGTGAATCCGAAAAACCAAAGTGTAAAGGTTTTTGGATTGTGAGCCCGGAAAACAATCCAACTGTAATCCGCGGAATTATAGTGAATTCCCAAGGGGTCGCTTGGGGAGTGGATGTAGGTGCTTAGGAGAGCACCGAACCACTATATTTCTTGTTGTTTGTATTGTGATTTGTTTTAATTCCACTAACTCATCAATTAACATAAGTAAGATAGTTAAAATCAAGAGAAACCAATTCACCCCCCCCCCCTCTTGGCTTGTCACCTTGGGCAACAGTTCGGATATCTTCTGAGCAGCTCTGAGAGTTGCGGTAGGAGATAGTGAGAGAACTGAGAGATGATCTACTGAGGGAGCTCCGAGGTCCTCAGAGTGCTCCCTCCACCGAGCTAGTTCTCTCCTTAGCAGCCGTGACAGAGATGGTTGCAAACCTAAAGGAGGAAATATTCAATATTCGAAGCCTAGTTCAAGCTCAATATTGGAACATAAGTGACGTCAAGGACGACACAAGAAAGATGCGAGGCAGCATCAGACATGAGTTAGGCAACCAGAGTCAGGGTGCAGAGCGGCTAGCTAATGCGTTGATCTTCAAGCTTGACACCATCCAGGAAAAAGTGAACGAGATTTCCTCGACACAGTCTAGACTCATCCTGGAGATCATCGCACAGCTAGGAAACGTATCTGAGGGGATAAGCTTAGTCATGCAAATGAATAGACTTAGATCAGGAGCCACATCCTCCACTACAAAGAAATCCTAGAGTAGCTTTGTTTTCTATCTTATGATGTATTTGCTCTATACTTGTATTTTTCTCTACAATTGTACTCAAATTAGCATCAATATAATGAGTAGACACTTTCTTACAAAACTGTGCAATACTTTTCTGTGTTCTGCGCTTCTTTTTGCTATGATGACAAAAAGGGGGAGAAAATATGTTGAATTGAATATAAAGGGAATCACAAAAAAAGGAAAAATTCTTAAAGCAAAATGTAATTTGTTCTAAGTGGATTCGATACCTCGAGGCTCATTATCTCTCTGTTGGGGCTCCTAAAGGAGCAATCTCCAGAATCTATTCAAGGAATATTCGGAGATTAGTTGAATCATACTCAAGAACAAATTGGCAGATTTTTCCTCTAAAACCAAAAATTTAAGCTCAAAAGCTTCAAGACATTAAAAGAAAACTCAGAGAATCTAAACAAAATTGAATGCATATGTTGAGGGGGAGAATCTGAAATCTTAAGAAAGCAAATTCATTAAACACATATAAGCCAAACAATTGATTGCATGATATGAAGGCTTATATAATTCTAGATGAAAGGGGGAGCTTTAACTTCAGGATTTAATGTTTCACACCTTTCAATTTTGGATAAATTAAATGACTAGACACTTGAATTTATTTCAAAACTTTATTATAAATCTCCTTTTGGTTGAGCAATTCACTTTACAAATACTTAATGTTTTGTCATTATCAAAAAGGGGGAGATTGTGGAGTGATTGATTATAACCCTATTTGATTTTGATGAGCTCAAAACAATTGAGTATATCTGATGTTATACGAATGAATTCAATCTAGTGTTTCAGCCAAATATTTGTGAATTTATGCTTAAGTGTCTCTAGCTTTGGTTCAATACATTTTGGCTAAGTTTGGAACTCAGTTTGAACCAAAGTCTGAAGCTCGAGTCACCTCCGGAAGATTACGAGTCGACTCCAAGTGTTTCAGAAGTTCTGGCACATGCTGGAGTCGACTCCGGTACACTACGAGTCGACTCCGACTGAGAACTGACCGAAAGACAGAAAGTTGATTTTCAGACCCTGTCAGCGAGTCGACTCCAGAAGGGTTCGAGTTGACTCTGATGGTTTCCGAGTTGAGGATGATAGTGTTATTTTGATGATTAACAAACAATTATCTAGAGCATGTTATAAGTTAAATTGATACTTCATTTATAAGACTATTACTCTCAGGATATTTGTATAAATTGATATAGATACATTTCATTGTTTATTTGAATGAATCTAACCTTGAGATGCAGCAAAGTGTGGATTGAGTCGACCCAAAGGATGATTGGGTCGACCCCGGCACATCAAGAAATCATTTGGCACACTTCTGCAAAAATGGCACAGATGAACAGTGAGTTGGGTCGACCCAAGGAAAGCATGAGTCGACCCAAACATCAAGATCCTCAAAACAAGACAGAACAATGGTTCTCTGGATTCACTGAGAGGGTCGACCCAAGAAGTAGTTGAGTCGACCCAAGCTTGAGTCGACCCAAACCCTGAGAGGGTCGACCCAAAGGCAAGACAGAAAAGAAGACAGAAAATGGTTCTCTGGAATTACTGAGAGGGTCGACCCAAGAAGAAGTTGAGTCGACCCAAGTGAACTTTGAGTCGACCCAAAGAATGGTTGGGTCGACCCAAGGGAAGGAAGGCTGAATTTCAAGTTTCTGTATTTTCTGAGAGGGTCGACCTAAAGAATGTTTGAGTCGACCCAAGTGAAAGTTGGGTCGACCCAAGGACAGGTTGAGCCGACCCAAACACGGGCTGAAGCATAACGGCTAGTTCTGCAGATGTACTTTTTGTCCTTTCCAAAGTCAGTAACGGCTAGTTTTTGAATTCTAACCATTGGGGCTTGTCCAATAGATGTAGGAGACTATTTAAAGTGGCACTATTCATCAGATAGAACAACTTTTGAAAGGAATATCAAAGAGTACACAAAAAAACAAAAGTGCCCTAATCTTCTTCATCCAAGTGCTTCATTCAAGAATCAAAGAAAGGGGTTGAGCAGATTCAAAGAGTCATCAAGAGCTCCATCCTCCCTTGTAGAGTGAAGCATCCTTGACAAAGAAGAGAGAAGCCACTTCAAAGCGATAAATATTTTCTATACTCTTCTTTGTAGTTTATATTGTTTCATTTGCTCATTTAGGAGTTTAAATCTTCTTTCTTTATTTGTTAAACAACTTGTAAAGGTTGGTTGGTGAGCCCGGAAAACCAACGGAGTAGGTTGATTGGTGAACCTGAAAAACCAATTGTAAAGGTTCGTTGGTGAGCCCGTAAAACCAACAAAGGTTTTTGGTGAACCCGAAAAACCAAAGTGTAAAGGTTCGTTGGTGAGCCCGTAAAACCAACAAAGGTTTTTGGATTGTGAGCCCGAAAAACAATCCAACTGTAATCCGCGAGATTATAGTGAATTCTCAAGGGGTCGCTTGGGGAGTGGACGTAGGTGCTAAGGAGAGCACCGAACCACTATACTTTGTGTTGTTTGTGTTGTGATTTGCTTTAGCTTACTAACCATCCATTTGACTTGAGTAAGATAGTTTAAATTTAAAAGAAACCAATTCACCCCCCCCTCCCTCTTGGCTTGTCACCTTGGGCAACAAGTGGTATCAGAGCAAGGTGCTCTAATAGTACTCATTGATCTCACAATCAAAAGTTAAAGATCATGACAACCCAAGTGGGATCTTCTATGAGTGAGGGGCAATCCACAAATAGACCACCTCTATTTAATGGCACAAACTACACATATTGGAAAGCTAGAATGAGGATATTCATTCAAGCTTCAGACTATGAACTATGGCAAATCATCACTAGAGGACCTCACACACCCACACTTAACATAGAGGGCACTATCATACCCAAACCAGAAATGGATTGGAATGAAAGTGATAGAAGATTAGCACAGTTAAATGCAAAAGCTATAAATGTACTTTACTGCTCATTAGATGTAAATAAATTTAATAGAATATCTACTTGCACTACTGCCAAAGAAATTTGGGACAGACTTGAGGTCACACATGAAGGGACCAATCAAGTTAAGGAGTCAAAGATAAACATATTAGTACACAAGTATGAATTGTTTAAAATGGAATCTACTGAGTCCATAATTGATATGTTTACTCGTTTTACTGACATTATAAATGGGCTTAAGAGTTTAGGAAAGTCTTACTCTAACTCTGATTTGGTGCGAAAAATTCTCAGGTCTCTACCAAGGAATTGGGAGGCCAAGGTAACCGCTATTCAAGAAGCAAAGGACCTCAACACACTGCAGTTAGAGGAGCTTCTAGGATCACTCATGACCCATGAGTTGACAATGAGGCAAAATTCAGAAGATGAGGTCAAGAGAAGAAAGCCCATTGCCCTAAAGACTACCACCCCTAAACAACTAACTGAATTAGAAGATTCAGATGATGATGAAGAAATCGATGAAGAAGGGATGGCTGTGCTTGGAAGAAAATTCAGAAAATTTATGAGAGGTAAGAATAGGTTCCATAAAAAGAAACCCTTCCTTAAAGGTAACTCAAGTAAAGAAAAGGGTAAGGACAAAGAAAAGGAAAAAGAAACTCCCATTTGCTATGAGTGTAACAAACCCGGGCATTATAAGATAGATTGCCCAGATTTGAAGTGGATGGCAAGAAAGTTGAAAAAGAAGAATTTCATGGCTGAATGGAGTGAAAGTGAGGAATCAAGTTCGGAGGAGGAAGATCATCAAGAGAAGGCCCAAATGTGTCATATGGCCAATGACGATGAGGTAGATTCTGAACTTGACTGTGATTTTACTGTTGATGAATTACATGATGCATTCTTAGAACTCATGGAAGAACATAAGAAACTAATTAATAGAAATAAAGTTCTAAAAGAAGAAAATCAATCTCTTATTAAGGACAAGTTAAAACTGTCTCATACCTGTGAAACTTTGAGTAGAAAACTTACAAATGAAACCAAGGATCTAATTGCTGAAAATATCAAGCTAAAAGAAGATGCTGAAAAATATAAATCCTTGGTAGATAAATTTACACTTAGTTCTACCAAATTAAATATGATTCTTGATAGCCAAAAAGCTGTATATGATAAGGCTGGTTTAGGATATAGAACAAATAGGAAACAAAAATTCTTAAAGAACATTTTTGTAAAAGCTAAAAGTGAAAATATTACTTGTTATTGCTGCAATAAGTTAGGACATAGAGCATATGAATGTAACTTTAGAAAGTCCAGTCAAAACAAATCAAGTTATAATCAAAAGATTAAATTCAAGAAAGTTTGGGTTCCAAAAGGAACATGGAGTACTAACCCTAAAGGACCCAACTTAGTTTGGGTACCTAAAGTTTCTTCTTGATCTTGATTGCAGGTGTGTCTTACAGCTGATAAAGTGGAAAAACAATGGTATCTAGATAGCGGCTGTTCAAGACACATGACCGGTGACGTAGATCAATTTGTCACCTTGGAATCAAAGAAAGGTGGAGTAGTAACCTATGGAGACAATGGTAAAGGGCATATCATTGGAAAGGGTAAAATTTTCATTGCTCCATCTATTTTTATAGAAAATGTCTTATTAGTTAAGGGTTTGAAACATAACCTTCTTAGTATAAGTCAATTTTGTGATAAAGGGTTTAAAGTTACATTTGAAGCATCTGTATGCATAATCACTAATCCTAAAGATAATAGCATTGTACTTGTAGGACAAAGGCAAAGAAATATTTACTTAGTAGATCTTCATGAGTTAGGCAAGAAAAATGGTTTATGCTTAATTACTAATGAAGAAAAGAAAAATGAAACTAGTTGGCTTTGGCATCGAAGATTAGGACATGCTAGTATGGAATTAATATCAAAACTAGTTAAGAAGGAATTAATAAAAGATGTGCCAAAATTGATCTTTGAAAAGGACAAAATATGTGGACCATGTTCATTGGGAAAACAAACTAAATCATCTTTCAAATCGAAGAATGTAGTATCAACAACTAGACCATTTGAACTCATACACATGGATTTATTTGGACCTACTAGAACTACAAGTCTAGGAGGGAAGAAATATGGACTAGTTATTGTTGATGATTTTTCAAGGTATACATGAGTTTCATTTTTGGCACATAAAAATGAAGCATTTTCAGAATTTTTGAAACTATATAATAATATCATAAATGAAAAGAAACTCACCTTAGTAGCAATTCGAAGTGATTATGGTACGGAATTTGAAAATCAACACTTTGAAGAATTTTGCACTAAAAATGGAATATCACATCAATTTTCAGCACCTAGAACGCCTCAACAAAATGGGGTTGTTGAAAGAAAAAATAGGACATTGGCAGAAATGGCACGCACAATATTGTGTGAGTCAAATCTTCCAAAGTACTTTTGTGCTGAAGCTATAAACACTGCTTGCCATATTCTAAATCGAGTTTTAATACGACCTATAACCAAGAAAACTCCTTATGAACTCTGGAAGAATAAGAAACCAACTGCTAAATATCTTAAAGTTTTTGGATGTAGATGTTTCATCTTAAACAATGGCAAGAAGGATCTAAGTAAATTTGATGCCAAGTCAGATGAAGGTATCTTCTTAGGATACTCCACATCTAGCAGGGCATACAGAGTATTCAATAAAAGAACCTTAGTAGTGGAAGAGTCAGTCAATATTATATTTGATGAGTCTGATAGTGAGTCTGCTAGGAAAGAAAATATTGTTGATGATGATACAGGAATTATCGACTTTGAAAAGTTGAATATTGATGACGTGCCAAATCAAGATAAGGGAGATGATGGCGTGCCACCACAATCCCAAAACTTGCCAAAGGAATGGAGGTATGCATATGGACATCCTAAAGACTTAATCATTGGTGATCCATCTCAAGGGGTAAGAACTCGATCATCTCTTAGGAATTTAAATGATTATCTTGCTTTCATTTCACAATTAGAACCTAAGACTTATGAAGAAGCTGAAAAAGATACTAACTGGATAAATACCATGCAAGAAGAATTAAATCAATTCAAAAGAAGTAATGTATGGACATTAATTGAAAGACCAAAGCATAATTTAGTAATTGGAACAAAATGGATATTTAGAAATAAATTAGATGAAAATGGATTAGTTATAAGAAATAAGGCTAGACTTGTAGCTAAGGGATACAATCAAGAAGAAGGAATAGATTTTGATGAGACATTTGCTCCTGTAGCTAGATTAGAGGCTATTAGATTACTTCTAGCATTTGCATGTTTCATGGATTTCAAATTATATCAAATGGATGTGAAGAGTGCATTCTTAAATGGTTTTATTGAGGAGGAAGTATATGTAGAACAACCTCCAGGTTTTGAGAATCATGAATTGCCAAATCATGTCTTTAAACTACATAAGGCATTATATGGATTAAAGCAAGCACCTAGGGCTTGGTATGATCGATTAAGCAAATTTCTGCTTAATAATGACTTTAGTAGAGGAAATGTAGATAAAACTCTATTTCTCAAAAGAAAGGACAAAAATCTATTAGTGGTACAAATATATGTAGATGACATAATCTTTGGTGCCACAAATGATACTCTTTGCAAAGAATTTGCTGATTTAATACATGGAGAATTTGAAATGAGTTTGATGGGAGAACTAAGCTTCTTTCTAGGATTACAAATCAAACAAACTAAAGAAGGCATTTTCATTCATCAAACTAAGTATACAAAGGAAATACTAAAGAAGTTTGGGAATGAAAATCATAAGGGAGTAGGCACTCCAATGAATCCTACTAGCAAGCTAGACAAGGATGAAAGAGGGAAGAGTATTGATATCAAGCTCTATAGAGGACTAATTGGATCCTTGCTCTATCTTACTGCTAGTAGACCCGACATCGTATTTAGTGGAGGAATATGTGCTAGATACCAATCGGATCCTAAGGAGTCACATTTAAGTGCTGTTAAGAGAATCCTTAGATATTTAAAAGGAACTACCAATATAGGGCTATGGTACTCAAGGGACTCCTGTCTAAATTTGCTTGCGTATTCAGATGCTGATTTTGCTGGATGCAAATTAGATAGGAAGAGCACAAGTGGCACATGTCAATTCTTAGGAAATAACCTAGTATCATGGTTTAGCAAAAAGCAGAATTCAGTGGCACTGTCCACAGCTGAAGCTGAATATATAGTTGCTGGTAGTTGTTGTGCTCAAGTATTATGGCTTAAGCAACAACTAGAGGACTATGGAGTTAAACTAGATAATATTCCTATTAAGTGTGATAATACTAGTGCCATCAATCTTACTAAAAATCCAGTTCAGCACTCTAAAGCCAAACACATAGAAATAAGGTACCATTTTATTAGGGATCATGTGCAAAATAGAAATATATGTATTGAGCATATATGCACTGAAAAACAATTAGCCAACATATTTACGAAACCATTGAGTGAAGATAGATTCTGCATGCTAAGGAGGGAATTAGGCATATGTGATCCTTTTTATTGAATAAATATAAAAGGGAGCTAGTAGTCTCATGATACATTCTTCCAATTTCTAAAATCCCATGAAACATGAGTCAAATTTGTTATCTAGAGATTCCTTACTCATGTATCATTGTCCCATAAAGAGTTTATAAGGATTGGAAGCAAGAAAAATTCTTAGAAGCAAAAAGAAAGAGAAAAAAAAAAAAAATTTCTGCACTTGGGTCGACCCAACCCAGAATAGGGTCGACCCAACGTTGAGTTGACCCAACGTCGGGACCCACTGTTAAAAGGGGACCCGAGAGCATTGTTAGGGCACTATTTGCCCTTGTCCTCTTCTAAATACTCTAATCCCCACTCTCCAAACTCCTCCAAACTCCTCCAAACAGTAGATTACCTTGAGATCTTAGAGAAATGGGACCCAAAAGAGCCGTAGCCAAGAGATCCGGAAGAGTCACACGGATCCAACGGGAGGAAAGGCAACCTACGGAGCCATCTACCGTGTCTCCACGACGTGAGGCACGTGCGGACGCCCCTCCTCCTCCTTCCCCCTCAGTGATACTTGCAAGATTTGCGGGGAGACCGGTTACAACGGGGAGAAGAATCCATTCCGAGTTCTTTGATCAAGAAGGGTTTCGGTTGAGGGAATGGATCCAAAGGCAAGGTTGGGAGTATCTTTGCTCCCTAGACGTGATGATCTACCCCGGATTGGTTCAGGAGTTCTATGCCTTCCTCAAAACTGGTATGGGAGGGCTTGTTTCGGAAGTTCGAGGGGTTCGAGTTCGAGTTTCCGAGGAGAGCTTGAGTGAGCTACTTCATCTACCTGTTAGATGTATGCCCTAGAAGCCAATTTGGCTGACGCATTGTTGATTCTAGGGACATAATTTTGTACTTGACTATTTATTATTGAATAAATAAAAGGCATCTTTTCATTCATATTGTTTATGTGTCTATGAATCGTCCAAGAAATTAATAAGATGATGATACATATTCTCAAGAGTTGAGAATTTGAGCCATGTATCATTGGTGATTAATTTCTAAATGCTCCTGATCAATGGATCATCACGAGGACGGTGATCGATCCGATCAGTGCACAGATCACTTTTCTTCTGGATGGACGAGACTTGAGTCCACAGTGTAGGGACACTGAAGTGATAGTGCAGGTGCTTGTTAGAGAACAAGGGTACTGAGCGTGACCAAGACAAGAAGTCACTTGGATGTCTATCCACTCGTCAGTGACTTGCTTGATGTTGCAGTAGTGTGACTGGTCCTTTGACCTGCGGTGCTTCGGCTACTCACAGTGAGGTTATTGTAGTTTGACTGCACACATACATGGTCTCTAGCCATATGGGTCCATGCAGTGTAGATTGGCTGCAGTAAGTTCACTGTAGGAGTAGGGTATGCACCTATAAGGAATCTATCGACCTTGATAGAAGAAGAGTGATCCTATGTGATTTGTTAGACTGAGTTCTAAGACCTTGGCCAGGGCAGTAATATAAAGTGAAAAAAGAGTTTTCCATTATCGAACTCAAGTCGAATAAATCTTGACATATGACAGACGATGGGGTTTGACGAGTTGTCCATGACCTCCGTCCTGTAGGGATCCACGATAGTAGGACTGTATCACATGTTAACTGCACCTAGAGGTTCATCATTCCATTCTGCTGGGTAGCCACTACATGCTGCTAGGTGTCACTGGTGGATGGTGGGACTCATAGGGATTATCTTGATGATCGATAAACCCTAATGAGTTGAGTTGGAATCGTTCCAACCCATTGAAAGGAGTTTTCAATGATATAGTGATAGAGATCACAATATATCTCACTACCAGTCAGAATAGAACCTATGGGGTCACACACACTAGAAGTATTGACCGATCCGATGGTTGAAATCGTGATTAGGAATCACAAAGAAATCAATTTGATTGATAGAAGTTGAAGAAGTGAACAAAGGGAATTAACTAATTAGACTTAAACACAAATCCTACTTCGGGTAGGATTCCTAGAGTCCTAATTGGATTAGGGCTGGGAATCCTAGTTGGAGTAGGACTGGAATTCCTACTTAGAATAGGATTCCTACAATCCTAATGAGATTAGGAATTTTGAATTAAAATTGGATTCCTACTTGGAGTAGGATTCCTAGAAATCCTAATTGGATTAGGACTTCGGATTCAAATAAGAGTCCTAATTGGATTAGGACTAAAATTAAATACATCCTAATTAGATTAGGATTCTTTAAGTCTAAATTAATTATTAATCTAATGAATCAACATGACTCCTAATAGGATTAGAATTGAAGAGTTCAATTGAGTCATGATTCATTCAAGTCCTAATTGGATTAGGACTAGCGTAGATTGAACCAAATTTGGCTAATCCTAATTGGATTGGGATTAAACCATGAGAGAGGCACCTAATCCTCTTTGGAAGAGGATTAGGTTAACCAAGTAAGAGGGACATCAGCCCCTCTCACTTGGCTAGGGCGACATGAAGAAGCTAGGGCCGGCGCCCCCCCCTTCTTAGGCAAGTTGTCATTGGAACTCCTAAAAGTTAGGAGCTCCAATCCCTTTATAAGGAGGACTAGGGGCCGGCGCCCTAAGTAATTGAATCCTCTTCTCCTTGCTGCTGCCACCCTCTCCCAACTCCCTGGTTCAGCCGCCAACAAGAAGGAAAAAGAAGAGAGCCTTGTCCGCCTCCTCTTCCTCCAATCCTTCTTCCAACGCGGGGAAAAGAAAGAAGGCTGCAGAAGCTGTGTTCTTCTTCCTTGAGTTCCTTCTTCCTCTTCCTCCTCTCAAGCACAATCAAGGGTTGATTGAAAGAGAGGAGATCAGCCATCAAAAGAAGTCTTTGCAAGGGAGCTAGCACCCCGGGAAGACAAGAAAGCTTTGATCGGTTCTCTACTTCGTGTGGATACCCGTAGAGGCCGGACGTTTGAACGGCTTCAAACGAACCCTCTTCCAAAACCACGAATTCAGATTTGCGGTGATCATCTACCCGCGCAAGGTGAAGATTTGATCTTCCTATTAGTTTTAAAAGTTTTAATTCTTACCTAATTACGAAAAGTCTCGAAACAACGTTCATGCGATGAACGTCGAACTCGTGCATGCCGATTCCGCTGCCATTTGAAAAATTTTTGAAATATCAGCGGCATGGGCGGGTTTCCAACAGTGGTATCAGAGCCAGGCTTCATAGATTAAGGTAAGAATTAAATATCTAAAGGCTTATTAGATCTGAAAATTGAATGATCATGCATGCTGAAAATTTCTGCATGCAGATTTTTCAGGGGTGCTGATTTTTTGCATGCTGATTTTTATGTGATAAAAAGATGATTCTAAATGCATTGTTAATGGGATTACAAAGTTTAGAATCATGATTAGCATGATCAGCGACCTATGTCATGATATAATCAATTAGTTTTCAGATCTGAAAATTATAATTGTTACATATGGTGATGATCATAGGATTCAAACCCTTTTGGTATCAAATGTAATGACCTGCGATGTGATCTGCGATGTCATGTAATTTTTCAGATGCTTGCATGCATCTTATTTGATGTTTTGAGAGGCCTGCGTGCCTCCTAAAAGGAGATGTAATTTATTTTTATTTTTATTTTACATCTGGTTGTATTTCTGTGATGTGATGTATATCAACGATCAAGTTGAAGCAAAGGCATGAGATGAAAGGTGATCTAAGCGGTTGATGGCGATGGGATCAAGAGTTGATCAAGGATCGAATCAAGGAGGCTTAGAATGAATTCAAGAGTTGAAGACTCCTTGATCGATTGATGTGCATGTGCTTGTAATACGACCTAATTAGAATCCATGATCATCACCTATTTAAAGTTTAACTTTATTTGATGCTGCGATTATAACTGCCTGTGATGTACCGTTTGCATGAGATGTGAATGAGAGTCGGGTAGATAGGTTTACATGTGATGTAGCAAACCCAATTGAGACCTAAATCAAAACCTCCTCAATCAAGTCGAGAGTGAACCGACATGAGCAAGTCATATTAGATTAATTGATCTAATTGGTGTCTAGGAAAGCATGAAAGGTGGTTACTTAATTAGGACCTTACTCTCTGAGTAAGGGGAGCCTCCCACCTGCTTACCTGGCCAATTGTTCGATTACCTCTTATGAAGGGCTCAAGTTGCAAACACTAAGACCTGATTAACCAATATTAAGTCAATAGGTCTTCCACTGTAGTAGAGCTGCTAAGGCCTTTCTGATGTTGATTTGTCTCGGCTGGACACAGTGGTCAAGTTGCATCGGAGGGCTGGACCTCTCTATAGACATGAGATGTTGTAGGGTAAAGGTGGGGTTGGGCACCAATAACTGTTAGGTGAGGACCCAATGACGACTTTATTCCTACGGTTATACGGTGGGTCTGACTTAACTAAGAAATGGGACCAATAACTGTTAGGTGAGGTCTTCATGGCTTAGAGACTAAGTTACACTGCAACATGCTTGAGAAGCATTGTACAAGAGTTGTACACTCATCCATCTATGTGTCACCAATAACTGTTAGGTGAGGTGGCATGTAAATTGGTGGGACCGCAGTACCCACTAGAAACCCTAGTCGTGTGGGATTTCCGTTTCCCTACCAGGGGAGTGTGAGGGATTCGAGAAAATAGTGGGAGTTACATTTGTTCTAAAAGACCTTAGAACAGATTAGGATCAAGTACAAAAGTCTAACTAAAATCTTTACTCTCTGCAGATACAATGTCAGCTTCAAACCCTTTGACCCGTATTCTTGAGACCAACCGACTGACTGGAACCAATTACAAGGACTGGCTTAGAAATCTCAAAATTATTTTGGACTGTGAGAAAATAGGCTATATACTCGATTCTGATATCCCCACACTACCAGCACGTCCTACTGATGTTCAGCGTGAGATGCATAAAAAGTGGTTGGATGATGACATTAGAGTAAAATGCTATATGATGGCATCTATGTCTAATGAACTCCAATGCCAGCATGAAAATATAAAGACTGCTGGGACATACTGGCACACCTGCAAGAGTTGTATGGTGAGCAGAGTCGCACGGCTCGTTTTGAAGTGTCCAAGAGGCTTCTCAAAGCGAAGATGCGCGAAGGGCAGTCTGTCCATGATCACGGTCTGACCATGATCAAGGACCTAGAGGAGCTTGAGAAGCTCGGTATGGACATGCACAAGGAATTACAAGTGGATTTGATCCTACAGTCACTTCCTGATTCATTTGGTCAGTTTATAGCAAACTACCACATGAATAAGATTGAATGCACTAAGACTGAACTCATAAACATGTTGGTAACTGCTGAGGGAGCCTTGAAAGGTTCAAGGGGCAATGTCCTTGCTGCTGAGTTGACTTCTGATTCCAAGAGAAAGTCTACTTGGAAGAAAAAGAAGCCTGCTAAGAAGCAGAAGAAAGACAAGAAGCCAAAGAAGGAAGTTCAAAAGAAAAAGGCTAACGACAAAGGAAAATGTTTCCACTGCAATGTCGAAGGCCACTGGAAGAGAAACTGTCCTTCATACCTCGAGAGCCTGAAGAACAAGAAAGGTGGCATACCTTCAGAAGGTATAGACTTGCTCATATTTGAAACTAATCTAACGGTTTCTTCTACTTCTAGTTGGGTTATAGATTCTGGTTCTAATGCTCATTTGTGCACTACCATGCAGGGTCTAAAGGAAAGTAGAAGGCTGGCGGAAGGTGCGGTAACCCTTCGGGTTGGCAACGGGGCAAAAGTTGCTGCTGTGGCTGTGGGCACCTACCATCTGCGACTACCGTCTGGATTTAGTTTAATACTTAGAGACTGCTATTATGTACCTGCTGCTAGCAGAAATTTGATTTCTGTCTCTTGTCTAGCACAAGAAGGTCATGTTTTTACATTTGACAAAGACTGCTGTTCTATTTATTTGAGAAATAAAATAGTCGCACGTGGTTTCATGATTGACAGTCTCTATCATTTACATATGGATGTATCTGTGAATGTTACCGAGCAAGATGTGAGTGCCAAAGGATCCAAAAGATCCAGAGATAAGATAAACCAAAGATATTTGTGGCACCTCAGACTTGGCCATATTGGAGAGGATAGGATGAACAAAATGGATAAAGATGGGCTTCTCGGCTCATTGACTTCCGAGTCATATCCAGTTTGCGAGTCCTGTCTTCAAGGAAAAATGGCTAGACTGCCCTTTGTAGGACATGGGGAGAGGACCACTGAAATACTTACCCTAGTACATACAGATGTATGTGGCCCATTCGATGTGCTAGCCAGGGGACGTTATTCTTACTTCATTACCTTTACCGATGATTATTCACGGTATGGGTATGTGTATCTTATGAGACACAAGTCTGAATCCTTTGAAAAGTTCAAAGAGTTCAAGAATGAAGTAGAAAAACAAACTGGAAAACCTCTTAAGGCTCTTCGATCAGATCGAGGAGGAGAATACCTTAGTGGGGAATTCCGGGACTATCTCAAAGAAAACGGCATAGTCTCACAATGGACACCTCCGGGTACACCTCAACTCAACGGGGTGTCAGAGAGGAGGAATCGGACCCTATTGGATATGGTCAGGTCCATGATGAGCTTCACTGATTTACCTATGTTCTTTTGGGGAGATGCCTTACTCACAGCGATTTATTTATTGAATAGAGTTCCCTCTAAATCCGTTCCTACCACACCGTATGAGATATAGCATGGTAAGAAACCAAGTCTGGGTCATCTCAAGATTTGGGGATGTCCGGCCCACGTCAAGAGACTACAGGCGGACAAGTTAGAGTTAGGACCATAAGTGCTCGTTTTATAGGATATCCTAAAGAGTCATTAGGATACAATTTTTACGTCTCAGAGGATCACAATGTATTTGTGAGCCGTCATGCCATCTTCTTGGAAAATCAGTTTATCCTTGATAGAGGCAGTGGGAGGAAAATTGAGCTTGAAGAGAAAGTCTCTGAAAAGCAACGAGTCATGGATCCTATTGAACCCATTCATACAGAGCCAGTACACAATGTCCCTCGACCACCTCGTAGATCTAGTAGGGTCTCCCATCCTCCCGATAGATACTTGGGTATACTAGAAGAGGATACCGAGGAAATGTTCCTAGTGGGAGATAGGGATCACATACAGGATCCCAAAACCTACAACGAGGCGATATCTGATATCGATTCCGAGAAATGGCTGGAAGCTATGAAGTCAGAGATAGACTCCATGCATTCCAACCAAGTCTGGACCTTAGTAGACCCACCAGAAGGTATTGTACCTATTGGATGCAAATGGATCTACAAAAGGAAGATAGGTTCGGATGGAGAGGTAGAGACCTATAAGGCAAGGCTTGTGGCGAAAGGGTATAGTCAGCGCGAAGGCATTGACTATCAGGAGACCTTTTCACCTGTAGCCATGCTAAAATCCATCCGAACATTGCTTGCCATTGCAGCATTTCATGATTATGAAATCTGGCAGATGGATGTGAAAACTGCTTTCCTGAATGGATATCTTGATGAAGATATCTATATGGAACAGCCTTTGGGTTTCACTTCTAGTGATGGAGATCACAAGGTCTGCAAGCTGCAAAGGTCCATCTATGGACTAAAGCAAGCCTCTCGGAGTTGGAACACTCGTTTCGATGATGCAATCAAAACGTTTGATTTCATCAAAAACGAAGAGGAACCATGTGTTTATAAAAAGGTTAGTGGGAGTGCTGTCGTTTTTCTCGTATTGTACGTAGATGACATTCTCCTGATTGGGAATGACATTCCCATGCTAACCTCGGTCAAGGTCTGGTTGTCAAAAGAATTCTCCATGAAAGACCTTGGGGAAGCATCCTATATTTTGGGAATAAAGGTCTATAGAGATAGATCTAAAAGGATGCTTGGCCTGTCACAGAAAATGTACATAGAGGAGGTGCTGAAGAGGTTCAGCATGGAAAACTCCAAGAGGGGTCTCTTACCCCTAAGGCATGGAATTCATCTCTCCAAGAAGATGTGCCCCAACACATCTGAAGAGATTCAACGCATGAGCAAGATTCCTTATGCATCGGCAATAGGAAGCCTCATGTATGCCATGCTATGTACACGACCTGATATAGCTCTTGCTGTGAGTGTCACAAGCAGATATCAGTCGAATCCAGGTGAAGAACACTGGACAGCTGTGAAGAATATTCTTAAGTACTTGAGAAGAACTAAAGATTTATTCTTGGTTTTTGGAGGATCATCAGAGTTAAAGGTAGAAGGGTACACAGATTCAGACTTCATGACTGATGTCGATGACAGGAAGTCAACATCTGGATACGTGTTCTTGTGCAATGGTGGTGCGGTGAATTGGAAGAGTTCTAAACAACCGATCATTACTGATTCTACTATGGAAGCTGAATACATCGCCGCCTCTGAAGCTGCTAAGGAAGGCTTCTGGTTCAAGAAATTCATTGCAGAGTTGGATGTGATGACATCAGATGCCATAACACTCTACTGCGATAATAATGGCGCCATAGCCCTTGCTAAGGAGCCAAGGTCTCATCAGAAGTCTAAGCATATAGAGCGGCGCTTTCACCTCATACGCGACTATGTGGAGAAGAAATATGTAGAGGTGCAGAGAGTAGACTCCGCGGATAACGTGGCAGACCCGTTCACTAAGCAGCTGAGTCAGCAAAAGACTGAAGCCCACCTTGAGAAGATGGGCCTAAGATATATGACCAATTGGCTTTAGTGCAAGTGGGAGATTGTTAGATGTATGCCCTAGAAGCCAATTTGGCTGACGCATTGTTGATTCTAGGGACATAATTTTGTACTTGACTATTTATTATTGAATAAATAAAAGGCATCTTTTCATTCATATTGTTTATGTGTCTATGAATCGTCCAAGAAATTAATAAGATGATGATACATATTCTCAAGAGTTGAGAATTTGAGCCATGTATCATTGGTGATTAATTTCTAAATGCTCCTGATCAATGGATCATCACGAGGACGGTGATCGATCCGATCAGTGCACAGATCACTTTCCTTCTGGATGGACGAGACTTGAGTCCACAGTGTAGGGACACTGAAGTGATAGTGCAGGTGCTTGTTAGAGAACAAGGGTACTGAGCGTGACCAAGACAAGAAGTCACTTGGATGTCTATCCACTCGTCAGTGACTTGCTTGATGTTGCAGTAGTGTGACTGGTCCTTTGACCTGCGGTGCTTCGGCTACTCACAGTGAGGTTATTGTAGTTTGACTGCACACATACATGGTCTCTAGCCATATGGGTCCATGCAGTGTAGATTGGCTGCAGTAAGTTCACTGTAGGAGTAGGGTATGCACCTATAAGGAATCTATCGACCTTGATAGAAGAGGAGTGATCCTATGTGATTTGTTAGACTGAGTTCTAAGACCTTGGCCAGGGCAGTAATATAAAGTGAAAAAAGAGTTTTCCATTATCGAACTCAAGTCGAATAAATCTTGACATATGACAGACGATGGGATTTGACGAGTTGTCCATGACCTCCGTCCTGTAGGGATCCACGATAGTAGGACTGTATCACATGTTAACTGCACCTAGAGGTTCATCATTCCATTCTGCTGGGTAGCCACTACATGCTGCTAGGTGTCACTGGTGGATGGTGGGACTCATAGGGATTATCTTGATGATCGATAAACCCTAATGAGTTGAGTTGGAATCGTTCCAACCCATTGAAAGGAGTTTTCAATGATATAGTGATAGAGATCACAATATATCTCACTACCAGTCAGAATAGAACCTATGGGGTCACACACACTAGAAGTATTGACCGATCCGATGGTTGAAATCGTGATTAGGAATCACAAAGAAATCAATTTGATTGATAGAAGTTGAAGAAGTGAACAAAGGAAATTAATTAATTAGACTTAAACACAAATCCTACTTCGGGTAGGATTCCTAGAGTCCTAATTGGATTAGGGCTGGAAATCCTAGTTGGAGTAGGACTGGAATTCCTACTTAGAATAGGATTCCTACAATCCTAATGAGATTAAGAATTTTGAATTAAAATTGGATTCCTACTTGGAGTAGGATTCCTAGAAATCCTAATTGGATTAGGACTTCGGATTCAAATAAGAGTCCTAATTGGATTAGGACTAAAATTAAATACATCCTAATTAGATTAGGATTTTTTAAGTCTAAATTAATTATTAATCTAATGAATCAACATGACTCCTAATAGGATTAGGATTGAAGAGTTCAATTGAGTCATGATTCATTCAAGTCCTAATTGGATTAGGACTAGCGTAGATTGAACCAAATTTGGCTAATCCTAATTGGATTGGGATTAAACCATGAGAGAGGCACCTAATCCTCTTTGGAAGAGGATTAGGTTAACCAAGTAAGAGGGACATCAGCCCCTCTCACTTGGCTAGGGCGACATGAAGAAGCTAGGGCCGGCGCCCCCCCCCCTTCTTAGGCAAGTTGTCATTGGAACTCCTAAAAGTTAGGAGCTCCAATCCCTTTATAAGGAGGACTAGGGGCCGGCGCCCTAAGTAATTGAATCCTCTTCTCCTTGCTGCCGCCACCCTCTCCCAACTCCCTGGTTCAGCCGCCAACAAGAAGGAAAAAGAAGAGAGCCTTGTCCGCCTCCTCTTCCTCCAATCCTTCTTCCAACGCGGGGAAAAGAAAGAAGGCTGCAGAAGCTGTGTTCTTCTTCCTTGAGTTCCTTCTTCCTCTTCCTCCTCTCAAGCACAATCAAGGGTTGATTGAAAGAGAGGAGATCAGCCATCAAAAGAAGTCTTTGCAAGGGAGCTAGCACCCCGGGAAGACAAGAAAGCTTTGATCGGTTCTCTACTTCGTGTGGATACCCGTAGAGGCCGGACGTTTGAACGGCTTCAAACGAACCTTCTTCCAAAACCACGAATTCAGATTTGCGGTGATCATCTACCTGCGCAAGGTGAAGATTTGATCTTCCTATTAGTTTTAAAAGTTTTAATTCTTACCTAATTACGAAAGGTCTCGAAACAACGTTCATGCGATGAACGTCGAACTCGTGCATGCCGATTCCGCTGCCATCTGAAAAATTTTTGAAATATCAGCGGCATGGGCGGGTTCCCAACACTACCCTGCGTAGGAGCCACTCTGGAAAAGCCTGAAAACAAAATGAGAGCTCTACAGTTGATCATGGAAAATGAGAACTTCGACTTTTCCGCGAAGGTAATAGCTAGTTCTCTTACTGCTGAAATGAGATTACTGCTCAGTATAATAAATAGAATCTTATTTCCAAAGATCGGGAGATTCGATCTCATCACCGAGCGAGATCTAGCAGTGATGGAGTATATGATTTAGGGGATTCCCCTAAATCTTCCGGCCATGATACTAAGACAGATGAGGAAGGTGATGTGCAACTCCAGGGTATCACTACCTTATGGTATGATACTCACCTTGATTTTTCGACAGCACGGTTTAGCTCTCGAGGAGGAGGCATCCAAGAGTCTGCATCATACTGACACATACACTACACGGACACTTATACGCATGGGATATGAGAAAGTGAACGGGCAGTGGATTCACACTGGAGCAGGCATTCAGGGTGAGGCACCAGAGGGAGATGCACCAGAGGATGAGGATGAGGAGCATATGGATCATCCTACTGCACCTTCAGAGGCTGGACCATCATCATCCGTTCCTCCGAGAGATACGGATGAGTTTTGGAGCAGGATGACTGAGCTCATGTCAGCTCAGGCGAGGACTATCACTGACGGGCTGACGAGCCGATTGGACGCCCGATTGGACGTCATGTCTGCTGAGATCAGTGATCTGAGGCAGCAGATAGGAGCACTCCGGAGAGAGAGAGAGACCCATGGACCATCTGTGCCACAGGCTGCTGAGTCAGAGATTTTGGCACAGAGTCATCCAGCTCGTTGTGCTCCACGCCAGACACAGTCTCACCAGGCTCGACCTCCCCTCGCCACGTACACTAGGAGGATGAGGACTAGATCCCAGCCGTTAGAGTCTCCCTAGGCTGATCTTAGCATCTATGTTTAGAGCTTAGGCTAGATATCTAGTTCTCATATGTATTTTGCTTTTATCATGTATCTTTAAACTTTGATTCAGGAACATTGTATCTGTTTTTGTTTTTGGCATGAATGTATGAAAATGTTTCCATTTTGATCAATGAAGTTTGAAGTTTGGTATTTATTGCATCTTTCCCATGTATCTTTTTGATGATAACAAAAAGGGGGAGAAGTAAAGAAAGAGTATTTATTTTAGGAGAAGTAAAGATCTTAGGGGAGAAGTAAAGATATTGTTTAGAGTAAATAAAGTAACAAAAAGGGGAGAACTAAAGATATCTTTAGAGTAAGTAAAGAAAGAATAATAAGAGCAAAAGTAAAGAAAGTTAAAGAAAGGAGAAGTAAAGAAAAAGAAATAAGAAGTTATGTAAAGAAAGAGAAATAAGAACTTATGCAAGAAAAGAGAAATAATTGGGCAAACAAATTGAAAATCATATAAGAAAGCTTATACATCTAAGGGGGAGCAATTTGTAACAATGAAAATCATCAAATCAAAAATTTCTATCAAATTTCAGAATTTGGCACATATAATTTCAGAATTTGGCACGCACCTCTCGCACCCCGATACATAACCTGAAACTCATATTTTATCTCAAATTTTTGAAGTTTCATCGTTAATGAATTATAAATGAAAGGGGGAGCAATTCAAAAAGTCAAATTGGCAACATTTAAATGAAATAGGGGGAGATTTCACTCTTATATATGAAAAGCTGAAATTCAGCAAGTTAAGCCCTTTCAAAAACTGATCTTAAAGACAAGTATCAATAGGCTCATACTCTTTATTTTGTAATCATCAAAAAGGGGGAGATTGAGGATGATAGTGTTATTTTGATGATTAACAAGCAATTATCTAGGGCATGTTATAAGTTAAATTGATACTTCATTTATAAGACTATTACTCTCAGGATATTTGTATAAATTGATATAGATACATTTCATTGTTTATTTGAATGAATCTAATCTTGAGATGCAGCAAAGTGTGGATTGAGTCGACCCAAAGGATGATTGGGTCGACCCCGGCACATCAAGAAATCATTTGGCACACTTCTGCAAAAATGGCACAGATGAACAGTGAGTTGGGTCAACCCAAGGAAAGCATGAGTCGACCCAAACATCAAGATCCTCAAAACAAGACAGAACAATGGTTCTCTGGATTCACTGAGAGGGTCGACCCAAGAAGTAGTTGAGTCGACCCAAGCTTGAGTCGACCCAAACCCTGAGAGGGTCGAGCCAAAGGCAAGACAGAAAAGAAGACAGAAAATGGTTCTCTGGAATTACTGAGAGGGTCAACCCAAGAAGAAGTTGAGTCGACCCAAGTGAACTTTGAGTCGACCCAAAGAATGGTTGGGTCGACCCAAGGGAAGGAAGGCTGAATTTCAAGTTTCTGTGTTTTCTGAGAGGGTCGACCCAAGGAATGTTTGAGTCGACCCAAGTGAAAGTTGGGTCGACCCAAGGACAGGTTGAGCTGACCCAAACACGGACTGAAGCATAACGGCTAGTTCTGCAGATGTACTTTTTGTCCTTTCCAAAGTCAGTAACGGCTAGTTTTTGAATTCTAACCATTGGGGCTTGTCCAATGGATGTAGGAGACTATTTAAAGTGGCACTATTCATCAGATAGAACAACTTTTGAAAGGAATATCAAAGAGTACACAAGAAAACAAAAGTGCCCTAATCTTCTTCATCCAAGTGCTTCATTCAAGAATCAAAGAAAGGGGTTGAGCAGATTCAAAGAGTCATCAAGAGCTCCATCCTCCCTTGTAGAGTGAAGCATCCTTGACAAAGAAGAGAGAAGCCACTTCAAAGCGATAAATATTTTCTATACTCTTCTTTGTAGTTTATATTGTTTCATTTGCTCATTTAGGAGTTTAAATCTTCTTTCTTTATTTGTTAAACAACTTGTAAAGGTTGGTTGGTGAGCCCGGAAAACCAACGGAGTAGGTTGATTGGTGAACCCGGAAAACCAATTGTAAAGGTTCGTTGGTGAGCCCGTAAAACCAACAAAGATTTTTGGTGAACCTGGAAAACCAAAGTGTAAAGGTTCGTTGGTGAGCCCGTAAAACCAACAAAGGTTTTTGGATTGTGAGCCCGGAAAACAATCCAACTGTAATCCGCGAGATTATAGTGAATTCCCAAGGGGTCGCTTGGGGAGTGGACGTAGGTGCTAAGGAGAGCACCGAACCACTATACTTTGTGTTGTTTGTGTTGTGATTTGCTTTAGCTTACTAACCATCCATTTGACTTGAGTAAGATAGTTTAAATTTAAAAGAAACCAATTCACCCCCCCCCCCCTCTTGGCTTGTCACCATGGGCAACACGAGTCGACTTCCGATGTTTCCGAGTCGACTCCAAAGGGTAACAGAAGAAAGACAGAACAATGTATTTCAGACCCTGCAGTCGAGTCGACTCCAGAAGGTTAAGAGTCGACTCCGAAGTTTGGCGAGTCGACTCCTAATTAAGTACGAGTCGACTCTCAGAGGAAAGCAAGACTAGAACCACCGACTAGAACCACCCCGATTGTTTTTCCGGGATCACAATCGAACCCTTACACGTTGGTTTTACCCTCGGCTCACCAACCAACCTCTACACTCTTGATTCAATCCCCTGATTGAATCAAGCAAAGACAAGATGGAAAGAACAAAGACAAATAGAAAAACAGAGCTTCTAAAAGGCAGATATACAGCAATATAAACTAGAGAGAAGTTAAGAGCCCTCAAACACGTTTGAGTTGGAGTAGAGTAGGGCTTCTTGAACTGTGAGTCTCCTCTTGAATGTCTGGTCGACTTGAAGGCAGGAGGAGACTTCTTTAAATGCTGGGAAGAGGTAGCTGGATGGAGTTAATGGCGCTCTTCCTTCTTTTCTGTTGAAAACCAGTTGGCCGAGATAGGATGCTTGATTTCTTTGAGTGGAATAGTGCTTCTCTACCTTGCTACAGTCCTCTGTGGCTATTTAAGCCATCCCCCACGGAAACTAGCCGTTAGACACTTTTTTCTGCCCGTTCTGCACACTCTGCACATCCTAACAATATGTCCGTTGGGGTCGGAGTCGACTCGCGCGATCTGGAGTCGACTCGGCTGTAGCGGGAGTCGACTCATGCTTTTCCGGAGTCGGCTCGGCAACTGTTCCGGATTTGAATTAAAGTGACCTCCGCGACTGGGAGTCGACTCGACTTAATCCGGAGTCGACTCGCCAACTTCTGGAGCTGACTTGCCATTTTCGGAGTCGGTTCATCCCATGAAGTCCATGGAGCTAATTTTTCAACTTGGCCCACTCGAGTCGACTCAACAATCCTGGGAGTCGACTCGGCGCTCAGAGCCCGAACTCCCGATCTTCTGTCTTTTGGCTCGTCCAGTCTTGGAGTCGACTCGAACTGTTCCGGAGTCGACTCGGCTCTCAGTTTCCGAAACATAGCCTTCTACCTTTTTGATGTAGCGCTGCCTTGGAGTCGACTCGAGCTGTCTGGGAGTCGACTCGACTCTCAGAGACAATAATTCGGTCTTCTGTCTTTTTGGGGTCGCGCTGTCTCGGGTCGACTCGCGCATTGCGGGAGTCGACTCGGATCTCAGAGTCCGAAAACTGCTCTGACTTTTGCCTTGTGTACCACTGAGAGTCGACTCTCGCTTTCTTTGGAGTCGACCTGCCAACCATCGGAGTCGACTCGCGTTCCACAGGAGTCGACTCGAATCTCAGGGTCGAAAATCGCTTTCTGACTTTTCTGTCTGTAACTCCTTGGAGTCGACTCATACTACTCCGGAGTCGACTCGGTAATCATCGGAGTCGACTCGCGCACTTCAGGAGTCGACTCGCTGACAGGTTTTGAGTTGAGTCTTTCTGTTCGTCTGTCAGTTCTCAGTCGGAGTCGACTCGTAATGATCCGGAGTCGACTCAAGCCCGTGCCAGTGATTCTGATACGCTTGGAGTCGACTCGTAATATCCCGAAGTCGACTCGAGTCTCAGACTTTGGTTCAAACTGACTTCTTAACTTATCCAAAATATCTTGAACCAAGTCTAGAAACACTTAGACAAGATTTCCACTGAAACACTCAATTGAATTCATTAGTAAACAAAAGATATACTCAAATGCTTTGAGCTCATCAAAATCAAATAGGGTTTTAATCAATCACTCCACAATCTCCCCCTTTTTGATGATGACAAAATATTGAGTATATGTAAAGTGAATTGCTCAATAAACAAGGAAATACGATCTATAAATGAATTCAAGTGTCTGGTTATTTAATTTATCCAAGCTTGAAAGGTGTGAAACAATAAATTTTGGAGTTAAAGCTCTCCCTTTCATTTGGAATTATATAAGCCTTCATGTCATGCACTCAATTGTTTGGCTTATATATATTTAATGATTTGACTTTCTTAAAAATTTAGATTCTTCCCCTCAACATATGCATTCTACTTTGTTTTGATTCTCTGAATTTCCTTTTAATGCATTGAAGTTTTTGAACTGAAATTTTTGGTTTTTAGAGGGAAAATCTGTCAATTTGTTCTTGAGTAGGATTCAACTAATCTCCGAATATCCCATGAATAGATTCTGGAGATTACTCCATTAGGAGCCCTAACAGAGAGATAATGAGCCTCGAGGTATCAAATCCACTAAGAACAAATTATTGTGTGTTTTAAAAGTTTTTTTTATATTGATTTTCATTTATTCCTTTTACATATCTATTACATATTTCTCCCCCTTTTTGTCATCGTATCAAAAAGGAAGTGAATAGAACACACAAGCAAGCAGAGATCAATTGGCACAGTATTGAAATGAATATGTCTACTCATTGTATTGATGTATATATAAATACATTTGTGAATACAATAAGTAAAGCAAAAGATACATGTCAAAATAAAACAAAAGCAGCTAGGGTCTCCTCGAGGATGTGGCTCCTCCTCTCGAGGATGTGGCTCCTCCTCTCAATCTGTTCTGTTCCATGAGGAGAGTGACCCCGTCTGTGACATTCCCAAGCTGGGAGATAATGGCCGAAGTGGCCCTGCTGTGTGTGGTGGAGAGCTCGGTTAGGGTCTCCTGCAGTGTGTCCAACTTGGCGATCAGTACATTCGCCAAGCGCTCTGCCCCATGGGTAGTGGTGCCCATATCCTGTCGGACGTTATCGCGCATCTTCCGAGTAGTGCTCGTGACTTCGCTCATGCTGTGGAACTGGACTTGGATCAGGAACCTTACATTGTCGATCTCTTCCCGCACATGGGCCGTCATCTCAGCCACGGCGGACAGGGAAGGGACCAACGCTGAAGAAGGTGCAGGAGAAGGAGCAGGCACTGAACCCCGGAGCTCCCTAAGTAGGTCATCCTGGAGATCTCTAACTATCTCCTGCCGCAACTCCCGGAGCTGCTCAGGAGCGATCCGGACCTCCATGGGCTGAGTAGGTGGAGCTGAGGAGGAGGGTCCGGCTGAGGTGGTGGGAGCAGAAGTGGAGGGAAAGGTAGGATAGTCTGAGTCTGGGTCAGGACTGGGGGAATGTCTGGTGGTATGTGTGGAGGTGGATGATTTCCTAACCCAGGTTCCCTCGACCTTCCGAAACCCCATCCTGTGTAGGGTTCCCGGACGCATGCGATCTGTCCATCGCAATGCGCGAGAGGGTTCCCCCTCAGGAATGGGAATCTCGGCCTCCCTAAACAGAAGAGTGAACATCATGCCATAGGGGAGGGTGAGCCTAGGTCTATCTAGTGGCTCACATAGGTATCTATACATCATCTTGGAAAAGTTGATTGGGGTGTCCTGGAGGATGTAGAACATAAGAGCTAGGTCTCTCTCAGATACAAAATCGAAGCGGCCAGTCTTCGGGAAGAGGGACCTAGAGATGATACTCAAGAGGAGCCGCATCTCAACAGA
Source organism: Phoenix dactylifera (assembly GCF_051530095.1). NCBI lineage: Eukaryota > Viridiplantae > Streptophyta > Magnoliopsida > Arecales > Arecaceae > Phoenix > Phoenix dactylifera. The sequence goes on from NC_143195.1 coordinate 16,919,793, forward strand.
AAGTGAGCTAGCGGACACCTCATCTAAGGGGGACTGAGGTGGATGTCCTAGAATGGCCGTAAGGGCCTCAGTCCTATCCTCGGGGTATGTGGGAGCTACCCCTACTTGTGGAAGATGGAGGATTTGGGCTATGAAATCCTCGGAAATAAACAATGGGACACCGGCTACAGTTCCCTCTATTCCCCCATTGCCCCTATGGACAGTACCATAAAACTCTCTAACTAGGCCAGGGTATGTGGGGAGATCTAAGGAACAAAAATACTCTAAACCCAGGGCCCGCAATCTCTCTCCTATGGTAAAGCCCTCCCGGGAGAGATAGTCAAAATCGACGTATCTCCCGGTGGAGACCGCCTTCCCGGCGCACGGCCTCAAGGGAACCTCCCTTGGCGGAGAACGAGCCGGAGGTTGTGGCCTCACGGGATCGTTTCGAGCTTTGGATCGTCGCTCGGTGCCGCTCGCGGGTTGGGGCCTCTTCCGGCTTGGGACAACGGCTTTACGAGGCATGGTCGACCTAGAATGGGGTAGAACGCTAATGGACGGAGGAAGGTCGACAGAAAAAGTCCTAAGGACGGTCGGAGACGATCTAGGAGACGGCTCTAGGGTTTTTTGAACAGTGGTGGTGGTGAATAGAAGTGTTGATAAAACGCTTGGATTAGGGTTAAAAACCCGGATCCCGACCTCGAGTCGACTCGACTGAGTCGCGAGTCGACTCGACCTCGAGTCGACTCCAAAGTATGCGCGAGTCGACTCCCCCTCATGAGCCATCGACTTAGAGTCGACTCCCGTCAATGTGCGAGTCGACTCCTCTTATGCTTCATCTTCCTCGAGTTGACTCCCGTCTGTGTGCGAGTCGACTCCTTCTTATGAGCCGACTTCGAAACTTACTCGAGTCGACTCGAACTCTGGCACGCACCTAAAAGTTATGCTATTTTCGTACCAAACCAGGGACACTCACTAAGTTATGATCTAATTTGATGATCATAGTTGAGAAACTCTATTTTTAATCATCAAAATCATTGAACTAGTGGAAAATACCACTAGGATGGATCAATCACTCCTAATCCCCTCCTAAGCACACTAAATCTCTCTTCACTTAAGGGTTTTGTAAAAATGTCAGCTAATTGATCATCAGTGCAAACAAATTGAAGTGTCACATCACCATTCAGTACATGATCTCTTATGAAGTGATGTCTTATCTCAATATGTTTAGTTCTTCAATGCTGAATTGGATTTTTAGTTAGGTTAATGGCACTTGTATTATCACAATTAATGGGAATTTTATCTTGTTTAATGCCATAATCTTCCAATTGTTGTTTGATCCACAAGATTTGAGCACAACAACTCCCGGCTGCAACATATTCAGCTTCAGCAGTAGATAATGCAACCGAGTTTTGTTTCTTGCTAAACCATGAGATTAATTTTTCTCCTAGGAATTGACATGACCCGCTGGTGCTTTTTCTATCAAGTTTACATCCAGCAAAGTCTGAATCTGTGTATCCTATTAAGTTTAGGCTAGATTCTTTAGAATACCATAACCCTATATTCTTTGTTCCTATTAGGTATTTAAAGATTCTCTTGACTGCAATTAGATGAGATTCCTTAGGATTAGACTGATATCTAGCACACATGCAAACACTAAACATGATATCAGGTCTACTTGCAGTAAGATACAATAAAGATCCTATCATACCTCTATATAATTTCTGATCTACAGATTTACCTGATTCATCTTGGTCTAATTTGCATAATGAGCTCATGGGGGTGCTGATTGACTTGTTCCCCTCCATATCAAACTTCTTAAGCATCTCCTTGATGTACTTAGCTTGATTGATGAAGATGCCTTCTTCAGATTGTTTGATTTGAAGCCCGAGGAAATAATTCAACTCTCCCATCATGCTCATTTCAAATTCACTCTGCATCAAGTCAGCAAATTCTTCGCAGAGGCGATTGTTAGTAGCACCGAAAATAATATCATCAACATAAATCTGTACTAACAACATATCTTTGTTTTTCTTCTTTAGAAACAATGTTGTATCTACATTACCCCTAGAAAACTCATGTTCTAATAGGAATTTGCTAAGCCTCTCATACCATGCTCTAGGTGCTTGTTTCAAACCATAAAGTGCCTTATTCAATTTATATACATGATTAGGGTATTGATAATTTTCAAAACCAGGAGGTTGTTCTACATATACCTCCTCATTAATATACCCATTTAAGAATGCACTTTTTACATCCATTTGAAATAATTTGAAGTCCTTAGAGCATGCAAATGCTAGTAAAGTCTAATTGCTTCAAGTCTAGCTACAGGAGCAAAGGTTTCATCAAAATCTATACCTTCTTCTTGATTATAACCCTTTGCTACTAGTCTAGCCTTATTCCTTATTACAATTCCATTTTCATCAAGTTTATTTTTATAAATCCATTTGGTACCTATAATTGAATATTCAGTAGGTCTTTCAACTAGATTCCATACTTTGTTTCTAGTAAATTGGTTTAATTCTTCTTGCATTGCATTTATCCAATTTACATCTTTTTCAGCTTCTTCTATGTGTTTGGGCTCAAAATGTGAAACGAAAGCTAGATGATTGTTTAAGTTCCTAAGAGATGCTCTAGTCCTAACAGGTTGAGATGGATCATCTAGAATTAATTCCTTAGGATGCCCGTGAGCAAACCTCCAAGCCTTAGTCAGCCCATGATCCATAATAGCCTGTTGGCTTGATGATGCATTTCCAATTAATTTTTGATTATCATCTTGTAATGTCATCTCATCTATCTTTTCTTCAAGAATATCACCATCATCATCAAAATTAACTCTCTTGCTAGAAGAGATATCACTAAAATCATCAAAAACAACATGTATGGATTCTTCTATAACTAGGGTTCTTTTATTAAAGATTCTATAGGCTTTACTAGTTGTGGAGTACCCCAAGAATATACCCTCATCAGATTTAGAGTCAAATTTTCCTAGATTATCTTTTCCATTATTATGAACAAAACACCTACATCCAAAAATATGAAAATAGTTCACTTTTGGTTTTCTGTTTTTCCAAAGTTCATAAGGTGTTTTCTTTATGATGGGTCTTAATAAAACTCTATTTAATATATGACAAGAAGTATTGACAGCTTCTTCCTAAAAGTACTTAGGGAGGTTACTTTCACACAACATAGTTCTAGCCATTTCCTCTAGAGTTCTATTTTTCCTCTCCACAACTCCATTTTGTTGTGGTGTCCTAGGTGCAGAAAAATTGTGTGTTATTCCCTTTTTACTACAAAACTCATCAAATAAATGATTTTCAAATTCGGTACTATGGTCACTTCTAATAGCTATTACAGAAGTATCTCTAGCATTTGTTACTTCTTTATGAAATTTCTTGAAAATTGAAAATGCTTGATCCTTATGGCCTAAGAACATGACCCAAGTATATCTAGAATAATCATCTACGATAACTAGACCATATTTATTTCCACCTAGACTTGTGGTTCTAGTTGGTCCGAATAGGTCCATGTGTAGTAGTTCTAGAGGTCTACAGGTAGAGACATAATTTATAGATTTAAAGGAGTTTCTTGATTGTTTGCCAAATTGACATGCTTCACATATTTTATTCTTTTCAAACTTTAATTTTGGCAAACCTATCACAGAATCTCTTTTAACTAGTTTAGATATGGTGTCCATGCTTGCATGACCTAACTTACGGTGCCATAACCAACTAGCATCATTATCCTTAGTTTTATTAACAACTAAACATGGGTTGTGTTTGGCAAGATCCTCAAGGTCTACAACATACACATTTCCACGTCTTATTCCTTTAAAAACTAAACTATTGTCATTTGGGTTTGTTATGATGCATAGTGATGGTTTAAACATAACATTATAACCTCTATCACATAATTGACTAATGCTTAATAAATTATGCTTAAGACCATCAACATATCGAACATTATCAATAAAAGTTGAAGGGGTAATTTGTACTTTACCTATACCAATGATGTGACCTTGGTTATTGTCTCCAAAAGTCGCAACACCTCCCTTCTTAGCTTCAAGGGTGAAGAATTGATCCTTGTCACCCGTCATGTGTCTTGAGCAGCCACTATCCAAGTACCAACAATTTTTGTCGACCTTGGCTGCAAGACACTCCTACACAAGCAAATCATATAATCTTAGGTACCCAAGTTTTCTTGGGTCCTTCATGGTTAGTAATGTTGGTTCCTTTTGGAACCCAAACCCTCTTAATTTTTCTTTTAGTTTTTCCTTTCCTATACTTACACACATTTGCTTTATGTCCTAAAATTCCACAACAAAAGCAGGTTATTTTCTTAGTTTTACTTTCTCCTGCTTTAACAAAGAAGTTACTAAGAAGTTTTTGCTTATGTTTAGGTTTATACCCTAAACCCGCTCTATTGAATACCGCTCGTTGACTATTAAGTATCATATTCAATTTTTCAGAACTATATGTAAATTTTTCAACCAAGGGTTTGTATTTTTCAAGTTCTTTAGTTAGTGTTTGTTTTTCTGCTTTTAGATCATTTAGTTCTTTTGTGAGACTCTCATTTATATGTTTATTGTTTTTGGGTTCTAATGTTTCTTTGTTCAGCCTTTCATTTTCTTTAGTTAAGGTATTATTCTTTTGTATCAAGATTTGGTTACTTGTTTTAAGTTCTGCATTTTCTTTGAAAAGAACATCTTTATCCTTAACTAATGAATCATACTTACGGAGATGAGTTTGGTTAGTTACTTTTAGTTCTTTGTTTTTAACATTTATTGTTTTGTATTCATCCATTAATTCATTGAAAGCATCATATAATTCATCGAAAGTAAAATCTAAATGTGATGCGGATGTTACCTCATTTTCATTGGCCATGAAGCAGAAATTGGCCTTTTCTCCTTGTTCCTCATCCGATGATGATGATGATGATGTGTCGGAGTCCGATAGGGTGGTGACAAGGGCTTTCTTCTTCTTGTACTTGCTCCCCTTCTTCAGTAAAGGACACTCAGCTCTGATGTGTCCCGGCTTCTTGCACTCATAACATCCAATCCCCTCATTTTTCTTTTCCTTACCTTTATCCTTTCGATAGAAATTTGAGGGGCCTCTCCTTTGATGAAAGGACTTCTTTTGGTTGATGAATCTTTTGAACTTACGTACGAGAAGAGCCTCATCATCCTCTCCCTCGTGATCTTCTTCTTCACTGCTGCTACTGCAAGACAAGTCTTTGTTAGATGATGTAGATTTGAGAGCTATTACCTTTTTCTTATGGGAGGACTCTTCTTCGCTGTGTTGCTTCATTGTTAGCTCGTGCGTCATTAGGGATCCAAGAAGCTCCTCAAGTGGTAGCTTGTTCAAGTCCTTGGCTTCTTGGATTGCCGTCACCTTGGCTTCCCATGACCTTGGTAGACAGCGAAGAATCTTCCTGACAAGATCACTGTTAGTATAGTTTTGCCAAGGCTTTTTAGGCCATTGACAATGTCAGTAAATCTAGTGAACATGCAAGTGATTGTTTCATTAGACTCCATCTTAAATAGTTCATACTTATGAACCAATATGTTTATTTTGGATTCTTTGACTTGATTCGTGCCCTCATGGGTCACTTCAAGTCTATCCCAAATCTCTTTTGCAGAATTGCAAGTAGAGACTCTATTGAATTCATTTCTATCTAATGCACAGTAAAGCACATTCATTGCTTTGGAATTGAGTTGTGCCTTTCTCATGTCATGGTCATCCCAATCCTTTTCGAGTTTGGGTACAGTGACACCCTCTACATAGATGGATGGGATGTATGGTCCATTTACTACAATGGTCCACATCTCATAGTCTTGGGCTTGGATAAATATTCTCATCCTAGCCTTCCAATATGAGTAGTCGGATCCATTAAAGAATGGGGGTCTTTGGGTGGACTGACCCTCAATGTGGGAAGATCCAAATGGGGTTGTTATTTTGATCTTTTACTCTTAGGGTAGAAGAGTTTAGGCTCTGATACCACTTGTTGTCCAGAAAGACAACCCAAGAGAGGGGGTGAATTGGGTTTTAAAATAATTTTGCAATTAAAACGTTTGTGGATGACTAATTAATACTTTTGCAAGATGATTAATTAGTTGCTATGTGTTGTGAGTGAAATGAGAGTGAGAGAGAGAGACACAAGCAATCACAAACACAATGTTTATAGTGGTTCGGAGCTATCCCTTGCTCCTACGTCCACTCCCCAAGTCTCACTTGGGAATTCACTATAACCCCTTGGATTACAGCCGGTTGTTTTACAAGCTCACAACCCAACTTGTTGTTTTACGAGCTCACAACGAACTCGGTCGGTTTTCCCAGGCTCACCGACTAGAACCACCCCGATTGTTTTCCCGGGATCACAATCGAACCCTTACACGTTGGTTTTACCCTCGGCTCACCAACCAACCTCTACACTCTTGATTCAATCCCCTGATTGAATCAAGCAAAGACAAGATGGAAAGAACAAAGACAAATAGAAAAACAGAGCTTCTAAAAAGCAGATATACAGCAATATAAACTAGAGAGAAGTTAAGAGCCCTCAAACACGTTTGAGTTGGAGTAGAGTAGGGCTTCTTGAACTGTGAGTCTCCTCTTGAATGTCTGGTCGACTTGAAGGCAGGAGGAGACTTCTTTAAATGCTGGGAAGAGGTAGCTGGATGGAGTTAATGGCGCTCTTCCTTCTTTTCTGTTGAAAACCAGTTGGCCGAGATAGGATGCTTGATTTCTTTGAGTGGAATAGTGCTTCTCTACCTTGCTACAGTCCTCTGTGGCTATTTAAGCCATCCCCCATGGAAACTAGCCATTAGACACTTTTTTCTGCCCGTTCTGCACACTCTGCACATCCTAACAATATGTCCGTTGGGGTCGGAGTCGACTCGCGCGATCTGGAGTCGACTCGGCTGTAGCGGGAGTCGACTCATGCTTTTCTGGAGTCGGCTCGGCAACTGTTCCGGATTTGAATTAAAGTGACCTCCGCGACTGGGAGTCGACTCGACTTAATCCGGAGTCGACTCGCCAACTTCTGAAGCTGACTTGCCATTTTCGGAGTCGGCTCATCCCATGAAGTCCATGGAGCTAATTTTTCAACTTGGCCCACTCGAGTCGACTCGACAATCCTGGGAGTCGACTCGGCGCTCAGAGCCCGAACTCCCGATCTTCTGTCTTTTGGCTCGTCCAGTCTTGGAGTCGACTCGAACTGTTCCGGAGTCGACTCGGCTCTCAGTTTTCGAAACACAGCCTTCTGCCTTTTTGATGTAGCGCTGCCTTGGAGTCGACTCGAGCTGTCTGGGAGTCGACTCGGCTCTCAGAGACAATAATTCGGTCTTCTATCTTTTTGGGGTCGCGCTGTCTCGGAGTCGACTCGCGCATTGCGGGAGTCGACTCGGATCTCAGAGTCCGAAAACTGCTCTCTGACTTTTGCCTTGTGTACCACTGAGAGTCGACTCTCGCTTTCTTTGGAGTCGACTCGCGTTCCACAGGAGTCGACTCGAATCTCAGGGTCGAAAATCGCTTTCTGACTTTTCTGTCTGTAACTCCTTGGAGTCGACTCATACTACTCCGGAGTCGACTCGGTAATCATCGGAGTCAACTCGCGCACTTCAGGAGTCGACTCGCTGACAGGTTTTGAGTTGAGTCTTTCTGTTCGTCTGTCAGTTCTCAGTCGGAGTCGACTCGTAATGATCCGGAGTCGACTCGAGCCCGTGCCAGTGATTCTGACATGCTTGGAGTCGACTCGTAATATCCCGGAGTCGACTCGAGTCTCAGACTTTGGTTCAAACTGACTTCTTAACTTATCCAAAATATCTTGAACCAAGTCTAGAAACACTTAGACAAGATTTCCACTAAAACACTCAATTGAATTCATTAGTAAACAAAAGATATACTCAAATGCTTTGAGCTCATCAAAATCAAATAGGGTTTTAATCAATCACTCCACAGAGAGGATCGTGGACGCTGATCTCGGGTGAGGACGACGCGCTATGGAGGAAAGGCTGGAAATCTGCTGCTGAGAATGCGGGGTAGGCGGATCCCGATTGGCCGCGGGATGCTCGGGCGCGAGTTCCGGCTGTGAACGGCTGGGAGATGAAGTGGGATTGGTGGAGGCTCTGATACGGGTTCGGAAGCATGGGATATGGGGTCGCACGCTGAATCAGAGATGGAGGAAGCTGGGAGGCGCATGAACGCTGGCAGAAGAAGAGGGCGTTGATCGCGGGTGCTTCGCGGATGGCTGGGAGATCAGTTCACGGATGGCTGGATATCTTATCCGGAAGTTGATTCGGAAGGGGCGCATGGCTAAATTGCAATCGCGGAATCTGGGATGTTCATGGACGCTGGGTAGAAGATGGGACACGGACAGATGAGGTTTGGACGCTGAAGCGCGTGCTCCTTCAAATGGACGCCTGCGATTGTGCACAGGTGCCAGGATGCGTGGATGCGGGGATTGGGGCTTGTACGCTCGGGCTCGCTGAATAAGACTGATGTACTCTGTTCTGCAGTTGGGAAGATGCATTCTTTTTAGATGAATTTATATAAAATAATGATAAAAATTATAATAAGTGCTAAGGATAATATTTAATCTTGCAAATGTTAACACCTATTATTTATCATTATTTTGCTAGCATTAGGTTAAGTTAATTGGCACTTAGATCGCAATTTTGTGCTCTGATCACTGCACACAGCCTTGGTCAAGGATTCCGGCGAAGGCCCTTCGATGGCCAAGTTAGCTGAGCTTTTGGAGAGGTTTCTGAGTGGCTTAGATAGCCTTTTATAGCTTAAAATAACTTATAATGGCTTGTGTAAAACTTACCGAAGGCCTTTTCCTACCTCTTTTTATAGGCTGAGGGTCTCGGCCGTTTACCTAAAATTTCGAGTCGATTCTTAATCAGTTGGCCATTAATTAGAGGCAGCGTACAACATTGAGATCCATCTTACGGGCGTTTACCTAAAATTTTGAGTCGATTCAGGAGTTATCTGGTCCATCCTCATCTCTAGCTCTGACTGCATTGTGTGACTAGGCAGCTTCGGGAGGTAGTGTTCTTTTCGGATCTATTCTGAGGGTCCACTACGTCATTCCAAACGAAAGTGGTTGAGGGTGTTCTTAAATGCGTCATGCGCGCACTTACTTCGAGGCGTTACCTGGTGGTATGCAAGGGGCTAGACATCAATGCCTTGCCCTTAAGGCAGCCGTCATAATGATTGGCCTTTAATATCGCAAGTCAGGAAGATCTGCTGAGGGAGCTTCTTGGTCTGCCACGTGGTACGATCTGGCCTCTCAACCGCATGGGCATAGGATCCATGAGATCTTCGACGGGATCAAGATTGACAAGATCGAGGTCGGCTCGGCCTTCAACGGGGTCCGACGTCAATCTGGCCTCTAGCCGAGGTCAGCTCGACCTTTGGCAGGCTGAGGTCGGCCTAGCCTCTGGCTAAGGTCGGCTCGACCTTTGGCAGGCTGAGGTCGGCCTGACCTCTAGCTGAGGTCGGCTTGGCCAAAATTGGATGACTCCATGTCGGAGTAGGACGACCCATTTTGCCTCCTGTTGGGGGGAAAACGTCACCACGTCGACCGAGCAAGGGTCGGTCAAGCAGATCCCCTCCGAGTAGGGGCTGATCGAGCAGATCCCCTCCAAGCGGGGGCCGACCAAGCAGTCCCCTCCGACCTGCGGGCGGTCGAGCAGACCCCCCTTCGACCTGGAAGCACCCGAATAGCTCTACCAACCCAGACGTCCGACCTGCGCGCTGAGGCCACATCCTCCTGCAGCACGACCGAAAGACTACGTCTTGCCTTCGTCAACAATTAATGTGTATGGGTCCTGCGGACATCTGGTTCACTCAACAATCAAAGAGCATGGCACCTGCAGGCCCTCAGCCTACTCAACAATTAAAGCGTATGGCTTTTGTTGCCTACGGACATCGAGCCTCTCACGGCAAACCCGCTTGGCTACGAATGATGGCATAACTCCACGATGACTTAAGAGCTTTGGCCTAATCTCCTACAGTAATAGCATTGATTCACACGATCGAGCATTAATGCCCACTGCATGCCCAACTGTACGACAAACCATTTGCCCTATCACATCGCAGGTAACCCGGCACCCTCTATAAAAGGGGAACTCCTCCATTTTAGGAGGAGGATTGAAATCCTGTTTTCTGGCTTCCATCTCCATTTATACACTCCCCCTCTGACTTAAACATCGGAGGGCCGGAGCCGGAAACCCCGGCCACCGGCTTCTTGCAGGTCACCCGGAGGACGTCGCGCACCGCCGGACTGCCGCACCCCGATTCTCACCGGAGCTCCTCCTTCCTGGCCCATCAATCGCCCCCGGGTCCAAATTCCAGCAACAGTTGGCACTAGAGAAAGGGCCCGAGTCGCGATCATGAAGCTGAGAAGCAAGGGAGCTTCTAACGCCTCCCGACGTCCTCCACCTAGCCCCGGACACTCTATCCAGAACTCGCCACCTCCGGCCAATTCGACTCCCCAAGTTCAGCCAGAGCAGTTTGATGCCCTGGTGCAGCAGGTCCAGGCCTTGGCCGCTGCTGTCCAAGGCCTGCAACCTAGGGGCATCCCAACAGCATCATTACCTCAGGCCCCGGTTCAGCCGATGCCCCCTGTAAGTGGACCGGCCCTCCAAAGTCAAGACCTCCATGCCCGAGTATCCTCCTGGAGAGAGCCCCCAGTGAGGGGTCCTGGCGACTTGCCGCAACTGTTAGAGGCCGAGTCAGTCCCAGGGCAACCTGCGCCCGAGCGAGCCACTGCGGCAATCCCCCAGAGCGACGAGCTCGACAAGAAAGTCGAGAAGCTGGAGCGCCAGATTGAAGCGCTCCATAGCAGAAGGGCGGGACGCGAGGGTGACTTTGACTTTACCACAATGATAGTCAATTTTAAAGACCACGCAATAGCACGTATCTAGTAGGATAGTGATTACGGGTATCGATCCACAGGGATTGGGGTATAGTTATTTTTCTTAAAAATATTTAAAATGATGAATTTGTGAAGACTATTAAACTAAGCAATTGAATAAAAAAATGCAATTAAAGGGATATCAGTTTAGGAGAACCTAGGGCAAGGAATTCACCACTAACATCGGAACAAGGGTTATTTATATTTTATTTCGTTCTTGGGTTAACATGCAAATTGGCTACAAGCCTAATAAGCATTTAAATAAAAATTCACAAAAGTAATTTGGGCATAATCCATCTTCAGTTGGCATGAAATGTCTACCCTAATCTAAGGTGGTAGCACACTGCATCTTCCTTAAGCATGGACTATCTTATATTTACTCAGTGATCATGAAGAACAGTTGTACGGACATCATACTTAAAATTACAGAAATTAAATATGATTCAAAAGAAGATATCCATTAAAAACAATAAGTTCATACAACCCCAAGGATATAAAATAAAATATAAAACCCATGTCCCTGTGTTAGGGCTGCATCCAGCCCTAGAGAGGAGATCAGCCCTGCATGGAGAATTGAACAGCTGCACTGCAGGGGACCTCATAATGATTGGCTCCTTCCTCCCGTCGGCTCTCTCCTCTCTTCTCTGTCTCCCGTGAGAACTTAGCTGTGAACCCGAGCTCTTCTTCTTCCCGTCGTGAATTTGGCCTCTGAGGAGATGGGAGAAGCCTCCCCCCCCCCGGTGGGGGGAGAAGGAATGGGATCAGCCCCCTCCCCTGGTGGGGAAGAGGAGGAATGCCCCCCCCCCCGGTGGGGGAGGAATGAATGGAAGAGAAGAATGCCCTCTCTGTTTCCTGCCTTGGCCTTTTATAGGCTGTAGCTCCTCCTTGCTTCTCTCCTTTGTGGTTGATCCGAACGGTGAGAGGATAAGGATCGAGTGAAGCTGAAATTTGTTGCTGCAGGAGATCCGGACGCGGAAGAAGTTGGAGCTGAATTTCGGAGGTGACGTGGAGATTGGAGCTCTGTTTCGAAGTAGAGGAGATCGTGGAGGAAGCTCACGGTTGAGAAGATGGGATCCGTAGCAGGGGAGTTGGATGATGCTGGATACGGGATAACGATGGAACTAATCGAGTTGTTGGACAGCTGAGAGGTGATCTGGAAGTTAGGATGGCTGGGAGCGCACGGAAGAAAGTGATCCGTGGGAAGCTTTATCATGGCATTGAAAGGATTTTGATTCTTGTTCAGAAGCAGGGGAAAAGATTTTAGAGGACGTGGACGATGGAATGAGTCTCACGGCTATGTGGAGATGCCGGAAAAATCGGAAGAATGAATTGCGGATATGGGGAAGATGAGCTGGGGCGTGATCCACGGAACGGGGAGATGTGATCCGGAGGACGTTGGGCTGCTCCATGAGATCCGGAAGAAGAGGAAGCTGTTTGACTTCCTTCGGCTGGGCACAGGGGAATGGGATGTTGGGAATTAATCCGGAAGAAGGTTGCTGGGTTCATGCGGATGGAAGGGAACGGATGCAAGGTTGTTCCGCTAACGCAGGGGATGATGTGGAGTTCGGGAGGATGAAGCAGCTGGGAGGAAATCTTTGGATGATGATGGATCACAACGAAATGTAAGCTAGATTCATGGGATGCTGGGATTTGAATTCATCGTTGAAAAGATGAACTTGGAACAGGGGAACTGGGAGTGTTGCTGTTAGCTGGGAACAAGACCTTTAGACGCGGGGAAGAATACACGTGAAGCTTGAATGCATGTGGGGGTTGGAGCTTATCCAGGAACAAGAGGAAGGGTGGACGACTGGATTGGTTTGAGAGGATCTCGGAGGCTGGAGTTGGATCACAGAAGAAGGGAAGCTGAGATGAACTCACGGAAAAGGAGGTACGTGAAACAGGGGATGGGAAGTTGGGATCTCGGAAAGATGAAGCTGGACGTTGGGAGATTCGGCTGGGAGGAGATCTAGCGGGAGAAGCTGGGAGATGATAGCAGATGGGATGAAGCTGGGACGTGGAGCATTTCGTGGGAGATTAGGTAAATGACGAGAGGATCTCGGCTGGGAGTTATCCGTGGGTGGTTGTCATCGCGAACGGGAGGATAAGCGTGGGACCGAGATAGAAGGAGAGCTGAGATCCATGTTTGGGAGTTTGATGGCTAAATGCGGCTGGGATCTAGCAGAAGAATATGAGGCTGAATCGCTAAGAATGGGGAGGATTTGAATTGATCTTGAAGCAGGGGAGCAATGTGAACGTTGGGAGATTCTATGGGATCAAGCCGGAAGAAGTGGGTTTTGATTTTATCCCAGGGTCATGCTACTTTATTCCAGAACAGGGGAAGAAAAATGACGTGGAATGAGCTTGGGATTCGCTTGATTTGGAAGATGAAGATGAGATGATTTAGGAGCAGGGGATTTGAATGAATCAGTTGTTTCGTCCGAGCGGGATGAGAGCTGGTTGTTTGGTAGAGAAAAGTGGAGGAGTGGATGGAGCTTTGGGATTCGTGCAAATATGATGATATGCTTTGAGATCTGAGAGAAAATAATTGAAGGGATTTTATTAAAATAGGAGAATTGGATCATGTGGAAAAAGAGTTAAGTGACTGAATCAGAGGGTCTTGATTTGCGGGGTGCATGTGGTTTAGGTCCAGGAATAATCCCTAATAAACTTGACTCAACCTGCATACATTAGACTCAATTAATAAATAATTAAATCAAACTCAAATTAATTTATTAAAATGCAATGATGAGGGTAACACATCTTTTAGTTGAATTTACAAAATATGTGAATTAAAATAATGATAAGTGCTATGAATAAAAGGTTAATTTATGCATTATTTAGCACTTATCACACCCCCCCAACCTACATTTTGCTAGTCCTCGAGCAAAATAAAAGCTAACTCACTTTCGCAGGAATCGCGATTGCATTTACCGTATGCAATAAGGCTTTAAACCCCTAGGTGGCCCTAGTGGACGAGTTTTGTCTCGTGAGGGTTTCCGGCTCAGATACCCACAAACTGTGTCGAAAAAATTTATTTTATTGTTTTATAAAATCTAATTTCAAATGCATTAATGCCAAGAATTTTAAAAGCACACAAAGTTTTAATTACTAAGTCAGCCCAAATCCTAGGTCAAGATGCAATTCAAGTTGAGGTCATTAAGTTTCCGTTAGGGAGTTGTAAGACTTTTTATACTTGGGTGCTCAGTGAAATCTGGACCATACACAAGCTAAGACTTTAGATTCCCCAAAATACTGCTAAAGCTGGTAGTTTCCAAGAATTGGTCAGATAAAACCTAATCACTGATTCAAAATCATCCTATCTTGCAGGATTCAGAGAGTTGTGGATGTTTACTTTAATACCTCATGGGCTTTATCTGTAATATTCCAGTTTACCCGAATTTTTACAACGACGGCTTTCACACTATCATCTTTTTCAAGGTCAATATTATTTTCTTTTTCTTTCATATTTTTTTTTTTGATTTTGATATTTTTTTTTTTGATTTTTTATTTATAAATAAATTATGCACTTTTACTCTTGTAATGATTCCTCCATGTAGCGAGCATTCAGTCAACATTCCCACGCCAGATGGCATAAGGTGTTGGGCATCAAGACTCCCCTAGGGACCTATGCTCGGGTTCCTCATTACAAGCCCGCTGACCTTTGACGATAGGTAGCCCTTTTCGATGTACCTGACTAAATTCACTTTTTTTTTTAACAATAAATATGGGATAATAGTGAATTAGATAGGAATGATTCATCAGGACTCAAGGTTGCTACTAGACTTAGCAACATAATGTTGAACCTAATCCTTAGAAGTGCAGGCCATGTGTGTTGTGAAATTCCAAAGTAAAAATTATCTTACAACTTGCTAAAAGAATATTTAATAAAAAGAACTCAAATTGACTTACTCCTGACTAGTTATTGGGCTTTTTAGATTTTATATACTTTATGTGTTTATCATGTCAGTACTAAGGCATAAAAATTAGGTTTTTTTTTTTTTTTTTTGAAATTCACTTTTTTTTTTTGAAATTCACTTAAAAATGTGAAAATGCGAAAAATTTCTTCAAAAATTCGAATCCTATACCCCCCAACTTAGATCAGACATTGTCCTCAATGGTTTTTTTTTTTGATGAATTTTTTTTTTGAATATTATATTATTATTTGTATTGTTTTATATATATTTTTTTTTTGGACGAAAATATGATGCATATGGAGGATAGAAGCATTTTACCGTAGTTGCATCAGTAATATGAGGGATCCTGTTAAGAAAATAAAAAAAAATGCGACAAGAAAATATGCAAAAATAACCTATGAAAATTGGGTTGCCTCCCAACAAGCGCTAAGTTTAACGTCTTCAGCCAGACGCATCAGGTGCAGTTAAGCATGCATTAAAAGAAAAACACATCAATTCCTCATGTTTGCCCTAAAATCACTAGACAGCTCCTAACTGGTTTGAAGAGGGCACCTAAGCCTCCAATCCGGTCTAATGATCTGAGTTGACCAGGTAAGCTCCCAGGTAAGTGGGGGGGTCACGATGCTTTGCAAAGGTCCCACTTAAAAACCACTTGCCTCGAACAGATGAACTGTCTCCCTTAAAGGGACAAAGCTTGCCTAGACATCAACTGAGCCACAGAGCGAAATTGGTGCAACTTTCGGTGATCTTCGTCCTATTGAGCTCGAATGTCCCTAGGGGCCAACGTCTAATTGATTTTATTTAACGTGATAGCTATGTGAGAATTGATTCACCTAATTTGGGCAAGAATCTAGTGATGAAATCCAGTTCTTATCTTGTTGGGGTAATTGCCCTTACTATGTGCGGATTAATTGTGTATGTGTATCAGGCATGCATTCACACTTTTGCTGAATTTAAAATCAAACAATCACCACAAATTTTTTTTTTTTTTTTTTTTACTAATTGGGAATCAATCTAAATAAGAAAGGTTTAGAGGTTACCAAAGAGACTTTTTCCAGCAATTTTTTTTTAAAAGAAAACCTCTACAGCATTCCTTTTCCAGCAATTCCCTGTTTGATCGTCCCAGACTTTCTCTTTGGTTCCTGATCAAATAAAAATCAAAAATTAGTAAAGGAGAGAAAAGAGATAAGAGAAATAACAAAAATAGAAAATATTTTTATTTAATTTTAAATATATATTTTTTTGGAAAGTTTTTTTTTTAAAAAAAAAAACAACTATGCTAACAATCCCGGGCAACGGCGCCAAAAATTGATAGTCAATTTTAAAGACCACGCAATAGCACGTATCTAGTAGGATAGTGATTACGGGTATCGATCCACAGGGATTGGGGTATAGTTATTTTTCTTAAAAATATTTAAAATGATGAATTTGTGAAGACTATTAAACTAAGCAATTGAATAAAAAAATGCAATTAAAGGGATATCAGTTTAGGAGAACCTAGGGCAAGGAATTCACCACTAACATCGGAACAAGGGTTATTTATATTTTATTTCGTTCTTGGGTTAACATGCAAATTGGCTACAAGCCTAATAAGCATTTAAATAAAAATTCACAAAAGTAATTTGGGCATAATCCATCTTCAGTTGGCATGAAATGTCTACCCTAATCTAAGGTGGTAGCACACTGCATCTTCCTTAAGCATGGACTATCTTATATTTACTCAGTGATCATGAAGAACAGTTGTACGAACATCATACTTAAAATCACAGAAATTAAATATGATTCAAAAGAAGATATCCATTAAAAACAATAAGTTCATACAACCCCAAGGATATAAAATAAAATATAAAACCCATGTCCCTGTGTTAGGGCTGCATCCAGCCCTAGAGAGGAGATCAGCCCTGCATGGAGAATTGAATAGCTGCACTGCAGGGGACCTCATAATGATTGGCTCCTTCCTCCCGTCGGCTCTCTCCTCTCTTCTCTGTCTCCCGTGAGAACTTAGCTGTGAACCCGAGCTCTTCTTCTTCCCGTCGTGAATTTGGCCTCTGAGGAGATGGGAGAAGCCTCCCCCCCCGGTGGGGGGAGAAGGAATGGGATCAGCCCCCTCCCCTGGTGGGGAAGAGGAGGAATGCCCCCCCCCCCCGGTGGGGGAGGAATGAATGGAAGAGAAGAATGCCCTCTCTGTTTCCTGCCTTGGCCTTTTATAGGCTGTAGCTCCTCCTTGCTTCTCTCCTTTGTGGTTGATCCGAACGGTGAGAGGATAAGGATCGAGTGAAGCTGAAATTTGTTGCTGCGGGAGATCCGGACGCGGAAGAAGTTGGAGCTGAATTTTGGAGGTGACGTGGAGATTGGAGCTCTGTTTCGAAGTAGAGGAGATCGTGGAGGAAGCTCACGGTTGAGAAGATGGGATCCGTAGCAGGGGAGTTGGATGATGCTGGATACGGGATAACGATGGAACTAATCGAGTTGTTGGACAGCTGAGAGGTGATCTGGAAGTTAGGATGGCTGGGAGCGCACGGAAGAAAGTGATCCGTGGGAAGCTTTATCATGGCATTGAAAGGATTTTGATTCTTGTTCAGAAGCAGGGGAAAAGATTTTAGAGGACGTGGACGATGGAATGAGTCTCACGGCTATGTGGAGATGCCAGAAAAATCGGAAGAATGAATCGCGGATATGGGGAAGATGAGCTGGGGCGTGATCCACGGAACGGGGAGATGTGATCCGGAGGACGTTGGGCTGCTCCATGAGATCCGGAAGAAGAGGAAGCTGTTTGACTTCCTTCGGCTGGGCACAGGGGAATGGGATGTTGGGAATTAATCCGGAAGAAGGTTGCTGGGTTCATGCGGATGGAAGGGAACGGATGCAAGGTTGTTCCGCTAACGCAGGGGATGATGTGGAGTTCGGGAAGATGAAGCAGCTGGGAGGAAATCTTTGGATGATGATGGATCACAACGAAATGTAAGCTAGATTCATGGGATGCTGGGATTTGAATTCATCGTTGAAAAGATGAACTTGGAACAAGGGAACTGGGAGTGTTGCTGTTAGCTGGGAACAAGACCTTTAGACGCGGGGAAGAATACACGTGAAGCTTGAATGCATGTGGGGGTTGGAGCTTATCCAGGAACAAGAGGAAGGGTGGACGACTGGATTGGTTTGAGAGGATCTCGGAGGCTGGAGTTGGATCACAGAAGAAGGGAAACTGAGATGAACTCACGGAAAAGGAGGTACGTGAAACAAGGGATGGGAAGTTGGGATCTCGGAAAGATGAAGCTGGACGTTGGGAGATTCGGCTGGGAGGAGATCTAGCGAGAGAAGCTGGGAGATGATAGCGGATGGGATGAAGCTGGGACGTGGAGCATTTCGTGGGAGATTAGGTAAATGACGAGAGGATCTCGGCTGGGAGTTATCCGTGGGTGGTTGTCATCGCGAACGAGAGGATAAGCGTGGGACCGAGATAGAAGGAGAGCTGAGATCCATGTTTGGGAGTTTGATGGCTAAATGCGGCTGGGATCTAGCAGAAGAATATGAGGCTGAATCGCTAAGAATGAGGAGGATTTGAATTGATCTTGAAGCAGGGGAGCAATGTGAACGTTGGGAGATTCTATGGGATCAAGCCGGAAGAAGTGGGTTTTGATTTTATCCCAGGGTCATGCTACTTTATTCCAGAACAGGGGAAGAAAAATGACGTGGAATGAGCTTGGGATTCGCTTGATTTGGAAGATGAAGATGAGATGATTTAGGAGCAGGGGATTTGAATGAATCAGTTGTTTCGTCCGAAAGGGATGAGAGCGGGTTGTTTGGTAGAGAAAAGTGGAGGAGTGGATGGAGCTTTGGGATTCGTGCAAATATGATGATATACTTTGAGATATAAGAAACAAATACTTAAAGAGATTTTATTAAAATCGGATAATTGGATCATGTGGAAAAAGAGTTAAGTGACTGAATCAGAGGGTCTTGATTTGCGGGGTGCATGTGGTTTAGGTCCAGGAATAATCCCTAATAAACTTGACTCAACCTGCATACATTAGACTCAATTAATAAATAATTAAATCAAACTCAAATTAATTTATTAAAATGCAATGATGAGGGTAACACAACTTTTAGTTGAATTTACAAAATATGTGAATTAAAATAATGATAAGTGCTATGAATAAAAGGTTAATTTATGCATTATTTAGCACTTATCACACAAGGTCCCCCTTCTACCAACAAATCGAGGACGAGCCGGTCCCGCCGAGGCTCAAAATGCCCCAGCTGGAGCCTTACAACGGCATGATCGACCCCCTCGACCATCTGAAAAGTTACCGGGCCCTGATGGCACTGCAGGGATCCTCGGAGGCCATGCTCTGTAAGGCCTTTCCGGTAACGCTTCGGGGAGCAGCTCGGCTTTGGTTCGCCGGGCTGAAACCCAGCACGATCTCTTCTTTCGAGCAGCTCGGCAGGCAGTTTGCCACCAACTTTGCTGCCAGCCGACCCCAGCGGCGGACTTCAGACTCCCTCCTCGACATAAAGCAAAGGGAGAGGGAGTCGCTCAGGGAATATTTGGACCGTTTCACTGCCGCAACCTGGGAGGTCCGCGAGCTGGACTAGTCAATAGCCATGTCGGCACTCAAGACTGGAGCTCGATTTTACAGGTTCCTCTTCTCCATCGAGAAAAACTTCCCAGCTGACCTCACCGAGATGTTAGTCCGGGCGCGGAAGTACGCGAAAGCCGAGGAAGCCGTTGCCTCTAGACGGAGCAGGGCTGAGCAGACCTCCAAGAAGCAGAAAAGGCGTCGCGAGGAGCGTGGCCATCCTAGAAGCCCGTCTCTGCACCGAGCCAAGAACCCACCTCGTCTGAAGAGTCCACCCCGGCTGCGGGGACCACCTCGGCAAAGGTCCCCGCCTCATCTGAGGTCTCCACAACGGTCTCGCATACCCAACGGGAGGTACAAAAATTACACTCCCCTCACCGCGCCTCGGACTGAGATTCTCATGGAGATTGAGGGCCAAGATTATTTTCGGCCTCCGCCCCCAAGGCGGGATCCCGGAGCCTGGCGCAATCTCCGGAAGTACTGTTGTTTCCACCGGGACCACGGCCATGATACGGAGGACTGCTTCCAGCTCCAGGACGAGATCGAGGCACTCATCCGTCGAGGAGTGCTCGACCGGTTCGTACGAAACCGACGCGAAGAGAAAAGGCTAGTGGAGGATACCGGCAGCCCGAAGATCCAAATGCCAACAGGCCCATCGCCGACACCATCAATACCATCCAAGGTGGGGCCTCGGTCAGAGGAGCTGTGGAGGAAGGAACCGCTCCGAAGCGCCTGCGCGCCTCGGAGGCCATCTCATTCTCGGATGAGGACTTGGAGGGAGTCGAAACTCCCCATGACGATGCTGTGGTCGTCTCTATGGTTGTGAACAGATTTGATGTAAAACACGTCCTAATTAATAATGGAAGCTCGGCGAACGTTTTGTACTTTGATGCCTATTCCAGAATGGGGATGATAGAAAGGCAACTGCGGAGGATGAACGCCCCGCTGGTCGGACTTACTGAAGACTCAGTCCCAGTGGAGGGCGAGGTCGATCTCCTGGTCACGGTCGGGCTCACCCCCCGAGAAAGAACCGTGAGGATGGATTTTCTCGTAGTGCGTCTGCCCTCGGCTTATAATGCCATCCTCGGACGACCAGTGCTCAATGCTCTGGTCTCAACCCGCCACCTACTTATGCGATTCCCCACCAACCAAGGGGTCGGCGAAGTCTGTGGGGACCAGGCGGTAGCAAGATGATATTACATGGCGACCCACGAGGCAAAGCAACCGGCCAAGGTGTCGGTTCCGACAACAGATGATAAGCTCTCGGCTAAAACTTTAGAGGCACGGGTCGGCTCTCAGAAGAACTGGGTAGAGCCTGGCGAGCTACTCATTCGAATTCCCTTACGAGAAAATTTTTCCGAGCTAACCGTGCAGGTCGGCTCCGGCCTTGATGCTCGCAAAAGAGATCGCCTCGTCAGCTTCCTGCAGAACAACATGGACGTCTTCGCCTGGTCGCCCGCAGATATGCCGGGAATAGATCCGGAGGTCACAGTCCACCGACTCCAAGTGAAGCCCTGTAAGCCTATGCGGCAAAAGAAGCGAAATGCCGCCCCAGAGCGACAACGAGCAGCAGCCGAGGAAGTCGATAAACTCCTCAAGGCCGGCTTCATCCGGAAGATATCCTATCTAGAGTGGCTCGCCAATGTGGTCCTCGTCAAAAAGGCTAGCAGAAAATGGCGTATGTGCGTGGACTACACCGACCTGAACAAGGCCTGCCCAAAGGACAGCTTTCCACTTCCTAGCATCGACCAGCTCATGGACTCCACCTCGGGACACGAGCTGTTGACATTTATGGACGCCTTCTCCGGATACAACCAGATCCGGATGGTGCCAGAAGATGAAGAAAAGACGGCCTTCATCACCTACGGGGGTACCTATTGCTACAAGGTGATGCTCTTCGGCTTAAAGAATGCTGAAGCAACTTATCAAAGGCTGGTCAGCCGAATCTTCAAAAACCAAATAGGCCGAAATATGGAGGTCTACGTCGACGATGAAAGAGTAGATGCCCTACAAGCCAATCGCAATATGTATTGCGAAGGGTTTTTCTTTTGATTTGTCCAAATCATGTACATGACATTTAAATATGAATAAAGGCGTTATGTTTTATCATATGCTGTTGATTATATTTATGATATACTCCTTAGATTAGGGCAATGGTTTTAAGACTATGATGAGATCATACTAGTGAGACTTAAAATCCTAAAATCCTAATCTTAAATATTTTCAGTCATTGGTACATTGAGTCGGGGATCAATGATTACCGGAAAGACTGGCATGTCTTATGTATGCTCGATGCAGAGGATGATTGATCTCACAATCATTTGTGTGAGGCACTAATACAAAGATATGGGTGCTCATTAGAAGAATGAGTTCACTGAATTGACCTACAAAGAGAAATCTTATGAAGTCTTACTTACATGTCAAAAGATGATTCTCTTAGTGGGAGTTGTGCAACTGATCCTTTGACCTGAGATCACCATGGTATCTTGTGCACATGAACCTATGTTTTGGTTTACACTCATTCATGACAATAAGTTATGTACGAGGTCTTCTGGATATGGTGGATTGTGTACGAAGATTATGAGTAGGTCAACAAGGAATTAATCACTTCTAGTAAGAGAAGATAGCATCCTATTTATTCTAATCATATGATAATTCAGAAAGCCTTTGATCAAAGCAGAATGAAAATTAGAAAGAGTTTCTAATGTTTCATTATTTGAATTATCATTAAAAGATTAAGAAAAATATGAATATGAAATTGAGTTTGACATATATTCATACTCATATACATATTTGGGATGCAGTTTGATTAAAGGATTGAATTGCATGGTAACTTGCCACTGAAGGATATTTTTGGTATTTCCACCAAATTCCATATTTTTCGGGTAGACATGACACGTTGCTAGACGTCAATCTTGTCTTATAGGTTTGATCGAATTAAAGAGTTTAATTCGATCACCAATTAGAAAGGATTCTAATTATTAAGTTCGGGTTCGCGCAGTTTGGACTTAAATCGATTAGAAGAGTTCTAATCAAGTTGGGTCAACTCGCACTCACACCTATTGCTGGCTAAGTTTGGAACCCAATGGGTCACACACAAAAAAACTTATCAAGGGTCTAATTGGATTAGATCATGTTTGCAAGATAAACATCCTAGCAGGTGTTGCAAACCTTAGCTCCTGATTCGAACTGGATTCGAATCTGATTCGAATTGGATTCGAATCTGATTCTTAATTGATCTAATTTGATTAGATCATATTCTAATATGGGTTAGCCAAGAGTTGGCACCTAATTGCCTTGATTTGAGTCTAATTGGATTAGATTTGATAAAACATTTAATTTTGACCGTTGGATCAACATTTGGATGAAGAGAAGGATCAAATGGATGGCGCCATGGATTAGAGCCATTGGATCTTCATCATGGAATGATGGGAGATCATGATCTCGTGATGGACTTGTGATATTGACTTAGTCAACATCAGATGGCATGAGAAAGAAGGGAATACGGTGAATGTAGAATGGCGCCTCATGAAGAAGCGCCACTTGGATTGGATAAAGATGACACGTCATCTTATCCTAACTACTTTCCCTTCAACCGCATCATTCTCTCTCTCCTTCTTTCTTATGGCGCCACCAATAAGGGCCTTTGGATCATCATCTAGCCTTGATCAATGGTTGAGAATGCTCCCTATTTTTCATGCGTGAGAAGAAATGAAGAGAGGCATGAGTACGGTGGATTTCATGAAGAGATGCTTAGGGAATGGATAAGGATGAAGCGCCATATCATAAGTAGTTAGGATAAGAATCATAAGCACTTCATCTTATCCTAACTACTGCTGATACGCCCTCTCATCAAATGACACACCCCTTGATCTCATGCCCCTCTTCATGCATGAATGGATGGCTACAATGCATCCATACGCCATCTATAAATAGGAAATGCTCCCGGTGTTTTTCAATCATCGGAAATCAATCCAACTCTCTCTCTCTCATATCCCTTCTTTCTTACATTAGTTTCTTTCTTTCTAACATTGCTTCTAGCGTGTCCTAAGCCAAGACAAGGTGGTCTTCCTTAGGACAAAAGGATTAGAAGTGATTTTAGAAGGCTAAAGAAAAATAGAAAGGAAGGAAAGCAAGCCATTAGAGTTCTTTAGAAGAATTCTGCATTAAGGATCAAAAGTCTTTGGAGCTAAAGTCTTGATCAAGTTTTCGTGTGGATCACCATTGGAGGGCGGACACTTGGACGCCTCGTGGAGATTGTACACTTTGGATTAGCGTTTGAGGTATTCTACTAATTCTGCATTTATTTTATATTATTTGATTGTAATCATTAAGGTGATCTAGACTTAAAAGGGTTTCATGCATAAGGACTTTATTAAGAAAATTTTTAAAATCCCTAGCTTCCACTACCCATTATGACATGCTAGAACCCTATAGTGGTATCAGAGCTATCCTTAATTGGTTCAATCAAATTATAATGCATGATGTATGATTATTAATTTACTATGAGATAGTAATGTCATATGCTTAATGAAATGCTGAAATATATGATTCATATATGATATGATATGTAATAAAATGTCATGACATGAAATTTTCCATATGAAGATATGTTGAAGCATGTTAATTAGTTGCTTATGATTTATACATGCTATGAGATAGCTATGATGCATAATAACTTATTTTAGATATGTTAAATATATGTTACAATTAAAGAATGTGCTAGAGACTAGTAAGCCCTCAATAAAAATTATATTAAGTCATAGTGTTGAAAAACTTTGAGCTAACCCATTCTAGAACAATTAATCTAATTGGTGTGTAAGAAAAGCACTAAAGGTGATTACTTAATTAGGACCTTACTTTTTGAGTAAGGAGAGCCTCCCACCTGCTTACCTGGCCAATTGTTTGATTGTCTATTATGGATAAGCTTAATATTGATATAACACTATTGATAGCCTTCCTTCATACCTCGATATTATTATGTCAAGATCCATGCTAGTTTGTTGTGCTAACACAAAACTTGCAATGGGGACTGATGTTATACTGTCTTGGTGCATTAAGATGCTTATGGCATATTTTAATATATTGCCTTGTTGTGCAACCACAAGGGCAATATTATTTGAATATGAGTATATGGAAATGAAGGGTTTGACTTAACTAAAATATTATTGTTTGTTGTGCTAACACAAGGCAATAAGTATTTTAAGAGGACAAGAGAAAGTTGAGAATTGCATGAGATGCAATTGGAAAGAGTTTCCTACCTTTGAACTCATAAGAGTTTGTTGTGTAAACACAAGGCTTTTTATGATGAATTAGGATCTCAACTCTACTAAAAAAAATTATATTTTCACGTTTATCATAGGAGAGGGCTATGATATTCGATAAAAATAGTAGGAGACAAATTAGATTAAAGTCCTTATCTAGTTGCAAACATGTCATCATGATTGGTCTGCTTATATTAGTTATGTTCTTGCATATGTAGAATTATTAAATGGCTTCTTCACTTTCACTAAGAGGCATCTTAGATGCCAACAAGTTGACCGGACCAAACTATGTGGACTGGTTGAGGAATTTAAAGATAGTACTCACTCAGGAGAAAATTTTCTATATACTTGAAATCCCTGATCTTGGAGATCTAGGGGATGATGCTACAGAAGAAGAGGTTGCCACACATAAGATGTGGAAAAATGACAGTTTGACTGTCAAATGTATCATACTTGCCTCTATGAGCAATGAATCACAGAGGCAACATGAAGGCATGGACACTCAATCCATACTTCTCAATTTAAAAGAGTTGTATGGAGAACAAAGCAGGACTGCAAGGTATGAGATATCTAAGCAGTTGTTCCGTACTAGAATGAATGAAGGAACTCCAGTGCAAAACCATGTTCTTATGGTTATAGACTTAATCACTAGATTAAGTCAATTAGGTTTTGCTATGGATAGTGAGCTCATTCAGGATTTGATCCTGCAATCACTGCCTGATTCATTCTCTCAGTTTGTTGTGAACTTTCACATGAACAAGCTGAACACCTCCCTGCCCGAGCTGTTAAATATGCTCAAAACAGCTGAAGGCCATATTAAGAAGGATAAAGGTCCACTCCTTCTTATAAATAGCACTTCTAAAAGGAAATCGGGAAATAAGGGTTCTAAGAAACGATTGAACCCCAAGAGTAGCATCAAAAAGAAAAAAGGAAAGAAAAACTCCGGATCAAGTACCTGTTTTCATTGCGGCAAAGCTGGCCACTGGAAAAGGAATTGCAAGAGTTTTCTTGCAAGTATAAAGACCGATGCAAGAGTTGCATCAAAAGGTATGTTTATTTACATGCCAACTTATCATTAAGTTCTTCAAATTCAAATTCATGGGTATTGGATACCGGCTGTGGTTTTCACATTTGCAAATCTTTGCATGGACTACAGAAAATTAAAATTTTGAAGAAAGGTGACTTCGAGCTGTATGGCGCTGGAGGAGAGTCCATCCAGGCTGAAGTTGTCGGAACCTACAACTTGGAGTTACTTTCGGGAGAGCTCCTACAATTAGAAGATTGTTATTATCTGCCCAAAATTATTAGAAATGTAATTTCCATTCCTTTGTTGTTAAAGAAAGGATTTGAAATTAATGGAAAGGGCAATGGTTGCTCTATTTATTTTTCTAATAAGCATCTTTGCAATGGCATTATGGAAAATGGTCTTCTTGTTTTATTACTTAATGACAATGTCTTTCATATTAATAAAAGCAATAAAAGAAAGAGAGAGGAAGTAAATAACACCCTTCTTTGGCATTGCCGACTTGGTCACATAAGTGAATCAAGAATCAACAAGTTATACAAAGAAGAGTTCTTTGATCCTTATGATTATGAATCATTAGGAACTTGTGAATCTTGTCTTATGGATAAAATGACTAAGTCTCCATTCACTGGACATGGAGAAAGGGCAAGTGAGTTATTAGGACTTATACACACAGATGTATGTGGTCCTATGACAACTCCAGCTAGAGGTGGATACTCTTACTTCATCACATTCACTGATGATTTATCAAGGTTCGGATATGTGTATCTTATGAAACATAAATCCGAAGCTTTTGATAAGTTTAAAGAGTATCAAAGTATGGTTGAAAAACAAACTGGAAAGTGTATTAAAATCGTTCGATCTGATCGAGAAGGTGAATACCTTTCTAGTGAGTTTTTAAATCATCTTAAAGAAAAGGGCATTCTCTCTGAATGGACACCTCCGTATACACCACAATTAAATGGTGTAGCTGAACGGAGGAATGTACTCTATTAGATATGGTAAGGTCCATGATGTGCTTTACTGATCTTCCTATTTCCTTCTGGGGTTTTGCCCTAGAGACTGCTGCACTAATATTAAACAGGGTACCTTCTAAGTCTGTACCTAGCACTCCATATGAGATATGGAGAGGAAAGAAGCCTAATCTTAAGTATCTTAAGATATGGGGTTGTCAAGCTTATGTCAAAAGAAATTTTGGATACAAGCTAAGTGCTAGATCAGATAAATGTATTTTTGTAGGTTATCCTAAAGATAGTATAGGATACATCTTCTATCATCCTACCAAACAAAAAGTTTTTGTAGGTAGGCATGCCATTTTCTTAGAAAAAGAGTTTATCTTAGAAAAGGGCAAGGATAGGAAAATTGAACTTGAAGAAGTTCAAGACCCACAAATAGAAACACAAGAAATTCTTCAACCAGATGTACCCATTGATGAGGTACAACCACAACACACATCTCCTCTCCGAAGGTCAGATAGAGTGCGAAGAGCACCTGAGAGGTATGGGTTCATCATTGAGAATGATGAAGCCCACATTGTTCAGAATAATGATCCTCTGACCTATTCGGAAGCTGTCATGAGTAATGACTCTGACAAATGGCTAGAAGCCATGAAATCTGAAATAGATTCTATGTATACCAACCAAGTATGGACTTTGGTTGATGCACCAGAGGGTGTAAACCCTATAGGTTGCAAATGGGTCTATAAGAAAAAGATTGGAGCAGATGGCCAAGTAGAAACCTACAAGGCTAGATTGGTGGCAAAAGGTTTCAGGCAAAAGTAAGGAATTGACTATGATGAAACTTTTTCGCCAGTAGCTATGCTCAAATCTATTCAGATTTTGCTTGCAATAGCTGCATACTATGATTATAAAATCTGACAGATGGATGTCAAAACCGCCTTCCTTAATGGTTATCTTGAGGAAGAGGTTTACATGACACAGCCAGAAGGATTTGTCTCAAGTAAGAGAGCAAATCAAGTATGCAAGCTTAAGAGATCCATTTATGGATTAAAGCAAGCATCGAGGAGTTGGAACATCCGTTTTGATACAACAGTCAAAGAGTTTGGTTTTATCAAAAATGTGGATGAACCATGTGTGTACAAGAAGACTAGTGGGAGTGCCATTGTCTTCTTAATATTGTATGTAGATGACATACTGATCATTGGAAATGATATTCCAATGTTACAATCGGTCAAGACTTGGCTGTCAAAAAGCTTTTCCATGAAAGACTTGGGAGAAGCATCCTATATACTTGGTATAAAGATCTATAGGGATAGATCTAAAAGGATGCTAGGCTTGTCCCAGTCTAGGTATATAGATAATGTGCTGAAAAGATTCAGCATGGAAGAAAGTAAAAGAGGTTATTTGCCTATGAGTCATGGCATACGTCTCTCTAAGAAGATGTCTCCTAAGACATCTGAAGAGAGGAATAGAATGAATTCTATTCCCTATGCTTCGGCAGTAGGATCGATTATGTATGCTATGCTATGTACTAGGCCTGATGTTGCTTATGCCTTAGGCATAACAAGTAGATTCCAGGCTGATCCAGGAGAGGATCATTGGATAGCTGTAAAAAATATTCTTAAGTACTTGAGAAGGACTAAAGATATTTTTCTAGTTTATGGAGGATCTGAGTTGAAACTAGAAGGATTTTCTGATTCTAGTTTTCAATCAGACCCAGATGATAGCAAGTCCACTTCAGGGTATGTCTTATCCTAAATGGTGGTGCAGTGAGCTGGAAGAGTTCCAAACAGCAAACTGTAGCTGACTCAACTACTGAGGCAGAATACATTGCTGTAAGTGAAGCCGCTAAGGAAGCTGTCTGGATGAAGAAGTTCATCTCTGAGTTAGGAGTAGTTCCCGAGATTGCTGGACCAGTCCCAGTTTATTGTGATAACACTGGAGCTGTTGCTCAAGCGAAGGAACCAAGGTCTCATCACAAATCCAAGCACATTCTAAGACGCTTCCATCTTGTTCGAGAGATTGTCGAGAGACAAGACATAGTCATTGAACGAGTAGACACCAAGAACAACCTAGCAGACCCGTTCACTAAAACTCTACCACAACAGTAGTTCGATCGTCACCTCGATTGTATGGGGATAAAATATAAGAGCGATTGGCTTTAGTGCAAGTGGGAGATTGAAAGAGTAGATGCCCTACAAGCCAATCGCAATATGTATTGCGAAGGGTTTTTCTTTTGATTTGTCCAAATCATGTACATGACATTTAAATATGAATAAAGGCGTTATGTTTTATCATATGCTGTTGATTATATTTATGATAAACTCCTTAGATTAGGGCAATGGTTTTAAGACTATGATGAGATCATACTAGTGAGACTTAAAATCCTAAAATCCTAATCTTAAATATTTCCAGTCATTGGTACATTGAGTTGGGGATCAATGATTACCGGAAAGACTGGCATGTCTTATGTATGCTCGATGCAGAGAATGATTGATCTCACAATCATTTGTGTGGAGACACTAATACAAAGATATGGGTGCTCATTAGAAGAATGAGTTCACTGAATTGACCAACAAAGAGAAATTTTATGAAGTCTTACTTACATGTCAAAAGATGATTCTCTTAGTAGGAGTTGTGCAACTGATCCTTTGACCTAAGATCACCATGGTATCTTGTGCACATGAACCTATGTTTTGGTTTACACTCATTCATGACAATAAGTTATGTACGAGGTCTTCTGGATATGGTGGATTGTGTACGAAGATTATGAGTAGGTCAACAAGGAATTAATCACTTCTAGTAAGAGAAGATAGCATCCTATTTATTCTAATCATATGATAATTCAGGAAGCCTTTGATCAAAGCAGAATGAAAATTAGAAAGAGTTTCTAATATTTCATTATTTGAATTATCATTAAAAGATTAAGAAAAATATGAATATGAAATTGAGTTTGACATATATTCATACTCATATACATATTTGAGATGCAGTTTGATTAAAGGATTGAATTGCATGGTAACTTGCCACTGAAGGGCATTTTTGGTATTTCCACCAAACATATTTTTCGGGTAGACATGACACGTTGCTAGACGTCAGTCTTGTCTTATAGGTTTGATCGAATTAAAGAGTTTAATTCGATCACCAATTAGAAAGGATTCTAATTGTTAAGTTCGGGTTCGCGCAGTTTGGACTTAAATTGATTAGAAGAGTTCTAATCAAGTTGGGTCAACTCGCACTCACACCTATTGATGGCTAAGTTTGGAACCCAATGGGTCACACACAAGAAAACTTATCAAGGGTCTAATTGGATTAGATCATGATTGCAAGATAAACATCCTAGCAGGTGTTGCAAACCTTAGCTCCTGATTCGAACTGGATTCGAATCTGATTCGAATTGGATTCGAATCTGATTCTTAATTGATCTAATTTGATTAGATCATATTCTAATATGGGTTAGCCAAGAGTTGGAACCTAATTGGCTTGATTTGAGTCTAATTGGATTAGATTTGATAAAATATTTAATTTTGACCGTTGGATCAATATTTGGATGAAGAGAAGGATCAAATGGATGGCGCCATGGATTAGAGCCATTGGATCTTCATCATGGAATGATGGGAGATCATGATCTCGTGATGGACTTGTGATATTGACTTAGTCAACATCTGATGGCGTGAGAAAGAAGGGAATACGGTGAATGTAGAATGGCACCTCATGAAGAAGCGCCACTTGGATTGGATAAAGATGACACGTCATCTTATCCTAACTACTTTCCCTTCAACCGCATCATTCTCTCTCTCCTTCTTTCTTATGGCGCCACCAATAAGGGCCTTTGGATCATCATCTAGCCTTGATCAATGGTTGAGAATGCTCCCTATTTTTCATGCGTGAGAAGAAATGAAGAGAGGCATGAGTACGGTGGATTTCATGAAGAGATGCTTAGGGAATGGATAAGGATGAAGCGCCATATCATAAGCACTTTATCTTATCCTAACTACTTCTGATATGCCCTCTCATCAAATGACACACCCCTTGATCTCACGCCCCTCTTCATGCATGAATGGATGGCTACAATGCATCCGTATGCCATCTATAAATAGGGAATGCTCCCGGTGTTTTTCAATCATCGGAAATCAATCCAACTCTCTCTCTCTCATATCCCTTCTTTCTTACATTAGTTTCTTTCTTTCTAACATTGCTTCTAGTGTGTCCTAAGCCAAGACAAGGTGGTCTTCCTTAGGACAAAAAGATTAGAAGTGATTTTAGAAGGCTAAAGAAAAATAGAAAGGAATGAAAGCAAGCCATTAGAGTTCTTTAGAAGAATTCTGCATTAAGGATCAAAAGTCTTTGGAGCTAAAGTCTTGATCAAGTTTTCGTGTGGATCACCATTGGAGGGCGGACACTTGGACGCCTCGTGGAGATTGTACACTTTGGATTAGCGTTTGAGGTATTCTACTAATTCTGCATTTATTTTATATTATTTGATTGTAATCATTAAGGTGATCTAGGCTTAAAAGGGTTTCATGCATAGGGACTTTATTAAGAAAATTTTTAAAATCCCTAGCTTCCGCTGCCCATTATGACATGCTAGAACCCTACAGACGACATGTTGGTGAAGAGTCGAATGGCGAAGGACCATGTGGCTGACCTCGACGAAGCATTCGCCACGCTTCGGAGATACCAGATGAAGCTTAATCCCGCCAAATGTGCATTCGAAGTGACCTCAGGCAAGTTCCTTGGTTTCGTAATAACCCAACAGGGAATTGAAGCCAATCCCGAGAAGATCCGAGTGCTCCAAGAGATGGTGCCCCCGAGGACAGTTAAAGAAGTACAGCGGCTGACCGGGCGGGTCGCAGCTCTCGGGAGATTTGTTTCCCGGTCAGCCGAGCGCTGCCTCCCGTTCTTTGCGGCTCTCAAGCGGCCGAAGAACTTCTTATGGTCAGCGGAGTGCCAGCAAGCCTTTGAATAGCTCAAGTGTCTCCTCGCTTCTCCTCCTTTGCTCACGAAGCCTCAGCAGGGCGTGCTCCTTTATCTGTATTTGGCTGTTTCTCCGGTTGCAGTGAGCTCGGTCCTGGTTCGAGAGGAGAGCAAGCTTCAAAGATCAGTATACTACACTAGCCGGGTCTTGAGGGATGCCGAGACCCGATACTCCAAGCTGAAAAAGGCCGTCTTTGCCCTGGTCATCTCAGCTCGGAGGCTCCGGCCCTATTTTTAAGCTCACACGGTGGCCGTGCTGACCGACCAACCGGTAAAGCAAATCCTGCAGCGATCAGATCGTGCTGGTCGAATTACAAAGTGGACTGTCAAGCTCAGAGAGTTCGACCTCGAGTACCGACCTAGGCCGGCGATCAAGGCGCAGGCACTCGCCGAATTTATAGTCGAGTGCACTGTGCCGGACGAGCCCGAGCCCGAGCTAGCGCCAATGGAGCAGACCCCGAGCTCGACATGGACTCTGCACGTCGATGGTTCTTCGAACTCGGGGGGTAGCGGAGCGGGTCTCATCCTCACCAGTCCAGATGGGGTGGTTGCCGAGCAGGCTCTACGCTTCGAGTTCCCCGCCTCTAACAATGCGGCGGAGTACGAAGCACTCATCGCCGGGCTCAAGTTGGCCAGGGAGCTAGGAGTGAAGGACCTAAGGGTCTTCAGCGATTTCCAGCTGGTCGTGAACCAAATCTCGGGTAATTTTGAGGCCAGAGAGCCCACGATGCAGGAGTATCTTCGGAAAGTGCGGGATCTCACCTCGACTCTGAGCTCCTTCCACATCCAACACATTGCCAGGATGGAGAACCTTAGAGCAGATCAGCTATCAAAGTTGGCGTCCTCTCGCATGAGCGAGCTTTCCAAAGCAGCAGCACTGGAGTACCTCCAAAAACCTAGCACGGAGCCCGAGCTGGCCCTTTGCATTGAAGTCGAGCCGAGCTAGATGGACGAGCTCATTAGCTACTTGCGGGATGAGGTCCTCCCCAGTGATGAGCGCGAGGCTCGCCGAGTCAAGCGTTTAGCCTCTCGGTACATGTTATACGAAGGCAAGCTTTATCGAAGATCTTTTACCTCTCCCCTCCTCAGGTGCCTCCGCCCGACAGAGGCGGATTATGCAATGCATGAAGTACATGAGGGGATTTGTGGAAATCATCTGGGGGGACGAGCACTGGCGCACATGATTTTGCGCCAAGGATACTACTGGTCGACACTCCAGAAGGATACTCTGGACTTCGTCCGAAGATGCGACCGATGCCAGAGAAACGCCAATGTCCAACGCCGACCCTCGGCCCCATTGACCTCGATCAGCTCCACTTGGCCATTCGCCCAATGGAGAATTGACATCCTGGGACCATTCCCTCTGGCAACCGGGCAAAGAAAATTCCTAGTCGTCTCCATCGACTATTTCACTAAATGGGTGGAAGCCGAGCCAGTCGCCCGGATCACCGAGCAGAAGATGCGAAACTTCATCTGAAAGTCAATAATTTGTAGATTCGGACTCCCCCGCATCCTCATATCAAACAACGGTCGCCAGTTCGACAATGCTTGTTTCAGAGAGTTCTGCTCCGAGCTTGGCATCGACTACCGCTTCACCTCGGTCGCGCATCCTCAGACGAACGGAGAAACCAAGGTAACGAATCGTACTATTTTGCAGGGGCTCAAAGCTAAGCTCAACCAGTCCAAGGGACAGTGGGTCGAAGATCTGTACAACGTCCTGCAGGCTTATGGACCATGTTCCGTGTACCCACCGGCGAACCTCCTTTCAATTTGACATATGGGACGGAAGCCGTCATCCCACTGGAGATCGGACTCCCTTCTCCAAGGGTGGAGCATTATGACGCCAGCTCCAGCTCCTCGCAGCTCAGAAATAACCTGGACCTAATCGAGGAGACGAGGAAAGCCGCCCGAATTTGCATGGCGAGGTACCAGCAAAAGACAGCGCGATACTACAACGCCAAAGTCAAAGTCAAATCCTTCAAAGCGGAGGACCTCGTCCTCAAAAGGGCTGAGGCCTCCCAGCCGACCGAGCAAGGGAAGCTGGCTCCGAGCTGGGAGGGACCCTACCAGGTCGCACGCGTCCAGCGACCCGGGGCGTACAAGCTGGAATCTCTTGACGGGACCTCCATTCCACGAAGCTGGAGTTTCGAAAATCTCCGGATGTACTACCAATAGAACCCCGAGGGGTTCTCCGTTTCAATCATAAATCTCACCTTTCTGCAATGACTTATTTGCAATTGTTTAATTGTGCTGAATTTCTCCTGATGTCTAAATGTTTCGTGACTTCCAGACGACCCGGCCCAGCTCGTATATACGACCCTGCTCGGATACAACCAGAACCGAGCGAAGCCGGGCGCCTTAGGAAAAAGTTCGGAGCGCCGATGTCGAGCTCAGTCTCGATCTCCATCAAATACCTCGGCTAAGGCCGGGATGCCCCGTGGTCGGTAGCACGTTCCCAGACCCCCCCGGACCTCGGGAAGCGTTGCGGGTTGACAGTGCGTTCCCAGATCCCTCGACCCGCGTACGATCCCCTGACAGCTCGGGATGCCCCGAGTGCCGACGGTACGTTCCCAGACCCCTCGGCATTTCGAAAAGATGGGGTAATACCTTTGCGGCCCCCCGTGGCACCTCCTCGACTGCGGTCGGGATGCCTCGATAAGTCGACAGTGAGCTCGAGCTCCATCGACCTCGGGATGACAGGGTAGTACCTTCGCGGCCCCCGGATACATGTTCGTGGTCGACGAAAATGTTCGTGGTCAACGAAAATATTCGTGGTCGACATGTTCGTGGTCGACGAAGATGTTCGTGATCGACAAATGTTCGTGGTCGACAATACATGTTCGTAATCGACAAAAAATGAAGCGAAACTCGAGCAAAAGAGCGTCCTCAAAAGTTGGCCGAAGAGCAAAGCTGCCGAGCTCGGCGCGAGACGCTCGACTGTGCAAAAGGTACATATTGATCAGCATTTGCGCTGTTCCATTTGTTCTGTACCGATCGAATGCTTGAATAAAATTCCGAGCAGCGTCGGTGTGAACGCCCGGGTCAATCACCGCCTGGCCTCATCCGCCCTGAGCGCACTGCTCGACAGTGCGCCCCGGCTCGGTTTATACCCGCAGCTCCGCCCGCTTAGGTCGGGGGGTCCGACGATCCGCCTGGGCCGCTAGTGACCTCCGGTTATGGGGCTCGGCAGAATTCAATGCCGAGCTCGAGAAGCCTCGACAAGTCTAAATACCATATCATTGGTCGAAGGTCCGAGCAACGGAACTTGGAATCCGAGTCTGGGGACCTGGCAAATATGCCAAACCTAAGTCTACGTAATGAGTGTGGTTGATATCGCAGAGCCCGAATTCATAAATGAACCCAAAGAAACTTGGATTTCTAACTCAATTATACAAAGTTTAGAAAAGAGGATTCCCCGACAGCCCGAAGGCTGAGTACAAAATCGAGGCTCGGTCGTGCAACGAGCAAAGACCGCCATCCTCTACAAAGAGGAGGAAAAAGGTAGTCTAGGGGGCGGGGGCGGCGCCAACAGCCGAGGCCCCCCGGGCTCCGCTGTCCTCGGTAGCTCCGGGGGCTACCTCAGAGATTCCTGCGAGACCTTCGGCGGTGGCTGGTTCCTTCGCGGCGGTCTCATCCCGGCCTCCCTCCGCCACCCCTGGAGCAGCCTCGGGTGCTCCTGCCAGGCCTTCCTCGGCGGCGGCCTCGCCCTCCTCGAACCCCTCGACCCCCGCTCCTGGTTGAAGTCAGGGTAGAGCCGCTTCACTTGATTGCGGAAGTCGTTGAAGCCCTGGATGAGCCCGTTCACGCCCTCCTCTTCGAGCAGGCCGCGAAACTCTTCTGATTCATGGAAGCGTTGGACGGCGCTCTAGACCTACTCCTGAGCCTCCCTCTCCGGGGCTCCAAGTTGAGCTTGGAGCTCCTCGGCCTTGAGCTCTGCATTTTTTATCCCCTACTCGCGGACGATGAGCAAGGACTGTGCCTCAGACAAGCGAGCCTCGGCGGCCCGCAGCTCTGACCTAGTCAGAGCATGAGCGGCCTTTTCTTCCTCAAGCTCCACAGCCGCGATCTGGATCTCATCCTCAGTGGCCCCTAGCCTGAGTAAGAGCTCCTTCTTTTGGAGCTCAAGCTCCGCTACCTTTTTCTCGGTCTCCTCCTGCGCCCGTAAACACCGACGAGCTCGTTCCTTGTAATCCGCACCGATCGAGATCAAAGTCTCGATCTCATGGAGGTGCTGTAAGCGAGACAAATTAGGCCGAGAATAAAATTAGAGCATCAAAGCTAAAAGCGTAGGGAATAAGTGACAGTAGACGAAAGACTTACCCGAACGGTGGAGAGGCGAGTCGACTCCAAAAATTGGTTCAGGCTCATAGCCTGAATCTTCGCCCTGTCAGCTGGAAGGAGCGCGACGCGGAAAAGTTGCCGCGCCGTCTTGATATTCTCGAGGGCTGAGTCGCCCTCGGACACTGTCCACTCCACAACATAGGACCGCTTTTCTTGTTGGCCCTCGTTTTCCGGTGGGTCGGGAAGGCCAGACCTTGTCACCTCCTGCGAAGGCAGCCTCGGAGCCCCTTGGCTGCTGCCCGGCTCGGATGCCGGGCCCTCGGGTCGGACGGGAAGCCGACCAGGAATCTGCGAGATCGGCACTGGGCACACGAGCGCCGTAGCGGCCCCCCCCCCCCCCGAGCTTCCGGGCTCGGAGCTCGAACCTCCCCTTCTAGCAGCTTCAGAGGGGTCGACTCGAGGAGCGCTCTTATCGGCGGCCCCATCAGCCGAGACCTTTGCCTTCTTTTTTGGTTCGAGCCTTTCTCCTCCGAGCTCGGCAGCTCTCTTTCGAAACCGAGCATGCAAAGTTTCGCTCTTGGTCACCATCTTCGCAATATCTACAAGGACGAGCAAAATAAGTTCGCGAAATATTACGCAAAAAAAAAAAGAAAAATCTTTTTATTACTACCCTTACCCTGAGGACGCACCGAGTGATAAGTGCTTAATAATATATAATTTAGTTATCTTTCCATAGCACTTATCAATGCTTTTAAACTGATAAATACATATTTTACCATAAAATTAAATAAACATTGAAATGAATTTAAAATATGGTAAGAGGTAAATAATTCTTTTCTCAAAATAGATTCTAAACTTGTCTCTCTCCTGGTTGTAATCTTTCATGAAAACATATAAGGAGGAGATTGTGTTGACCCGATTTGGTAACCTGATGGAGTTGTAATCAAGCTAAGGTTATAATTAAATGGGTTTTGGTCCTGATTCGATCGAAAGTTATAATTAATTATGTATGGGGCAAAGGTTTGATTAACCCTTTTTATTAGGTCACGATCCGGTTTTTAGTCTTGTCTGGTCGAGTTTGATCTGAAGCAGCTCAGCAAGAATTAAATTTAAATGACAATGGGCGCAAGGACAAGTCAACCATCATGACCCACCTCAAACCCAAAGTCAATTCCCAACCAATTCCTTACCAGCTTTCATATAAAATTTATAAATTGAAAACAAAAAAAAAGAAGATAATTAATATAATAAAATAAATAAAAATAATTTCGGGGAGAATCACTGGATTCACTGTTCATATGAACAGTGTCCCGTAAAAACACTGTTCATATGAACAGTGGGAAATAATATAATAAAAAAATATAAATAAATAAATAAAATTGTTTCACTGTTTATCTCCTTCCTCCCTCTATCTATTCATCCCATGATCTCCCCTCACAGAGCGCCCCCTGCCCATTCCAGCCACGAGTCCCACGCGGTGCAGCCAGATCCAAATCCTCCGCCTCCTCTTCCGCCCGTGACGCCTCCGGCGTCTCTCCGTCGATCCCGCGGCCAGCCCTCTTCCCAGCAGCCGAGATCCAGCTCTTCCGCATCAGCCCGTTCCAGCCGCATCCAACGAGCACACCAGCGAGCAGCTCCTCCGTCTTCTCCGAGATCCGGCCGTTCGCGTTCCTCCCATCGATTCCCAGCTCCAATCCCTGTGATTCAGCCTTCACTGCGATCCCAGCCGACTGCATTCAACGACCCGGTAACCCAGCTCCTTCCGGATTGGCACCCGCTTCGAGCTCCATCTTCGTCCGAGATCATTCCCAGCATCACGCCCTCCTCCTCTCTCGGGATCCATCGCTGGTCTTCGGCGAACTATAAGAGGAAGACGAAGAAGAGAAAGGGGGGAGCGGGCTTCGACAGAAACAGGGGACCCCCTGTTTCGGTGAATAAAAGGAAGGAGAAAGCTGTGCGTGGAAGAAGAGAGAAGAGAAATAAAAAAAAAGAGAAAGAGGGGGGGAGGAAAGAGAATGTTTTGTGATATTTTGGGAATAATGGGAGGTGGTCAATTTCATTTGGAGATGGGAGGTTGTCCGGAAGCCATGCTCGGCTAAACGTCTAGTCTAGGGCTGGATGAAGCCCTAGCGATGTATCAGGGCATTGTAGTTCTTACTCTTTTAATGTTTTTGGAGCTTGTTTAAATTCTAATTTTCAATGAAATATTTCTTTATGATATTTAAACTTTGAGCATGCTAGTTACTATTCATGTTTGCTAAAGTAGTCTAAGATGATCCATGCCTAGGAAGATGAGGTGTGCTGCACCCTAGATTAGCATACTTAGGTAGACACTTCATGCTACACCGAAGATGGATCTTCCTAACACTCTTTATGCTTTTATTTTAAAAGGCTTGTAGCCAATTTGCATGCCTCTCCAAAAGATAAAAATTAAGAACACAGTCCCTAATGCAATGCTACGCGGTGGATTCCAAACCCTAGATCTATCTACTTTGATAAATTTCAATTCATACTCATAGATTAATTTAGTTAAATCAAGTTAGCAAATCCTTCTTCTTGATTTATTTTTAAAAGAAAAATAACTTATTCTTCAATCCCTGTGGACCGACACCCGTAATCACTATCCTACAGGATACGTGCTATTGCGTGGTTTATTTTCAAAATTAAAAGAACCGATCAATTTTTGGCACCGTTGCCGGGGATTGCTAGCATAGTTATTTTTTCTATCATTAAAAAAAATTTAATTAATTAAATTTTTTTTCAAATATATATATATATCTAAAATAAAATAAAAAAATTATTTTCTATTATTGTTACTTTTTTATCTCCTTTTTCTCTTCTACTATTTTTTTTTAATTTTTCTTTTGGTCTTATTTGATCAGGAATCGAAGAGGAGATCTGGGCTATCAAAAAGGAATGCTTTAGAGGTTTGCTTAAAAAAATTTTAAATTGCTAGAAAAATTTTCTTTGATAACCTCTAAATCTTTCTTATTTAAATTAATTATTAGCTTGAAATTTTGTGGTGATTGTTTGATTTTAATTTTAGCAAAAGTGTGAATGCATGCTTGATACACATCACCAATTAATCTGCACTTAGTAAGGGCAATCACCCCAATAAGATAAGAGCTGGATTTCATCACCGGATTCTTGCCCAACTTAGGTGAACTCAATCTCACATAGTGTCACTTTAATTAAAATCAATTAGACGTTGGCTCCTAGGGACATCCGAGCTCAATAGGACGAAGATCACCGAAAGTTGCACCAATTTCGCTCTGTGGCTTAGTTGATGTCTAGGCAAGCTTTGTCCCTATAAGGGAGACAGTTCATCTGTTCGAGGCAAGTGGATTTTAAGTGGGACCTTTGCGAATGCATCGTGACCCCTCCACTTACCTTGGAGCTTACCTGGTCAACTCGGTTCATTTGACCGGATTAAAGGCTTAGGTACCCTCTTCAAACCAGTTAGGAGCTGTCTAGTGATTTTAGGACAAATACAAGGATTGATGTGTTTATCTTTTATTGCATGCTTGACTGATCAAGTACTAGTGTATGCAAGGGAGTCGTTCTAGAGTACGTGACCTATTACCTTTTGACCCTGAAATAGAACGGACCCTTAGGAATATTCGAGCTGAGATCAGAACATTAGAATCATCCCCACCTCCTAAGATGGCTGAAGAACAACCCAAACTCCTGAGGGAGTACTTTACTCCCACCATTTACACTTCCCTATCTTGCATTCGATTACCTGAGGTAGCAGCGGTACAATATGAAATAAAGTCTAGTGTGATCCAAATGCTCCCATCTTTTTATGGGCTCACCAATGAAGACCCATATAAATACCTAGATGAATTCCTTGAGATTTGCACCACTGTCAAGATTCAGAACTTCACTGATGATGCTCTGAAACTTAGATTATTCTCCTTCTTCCTTAAAGATAGAGCCAAACAATGGCTGAATTCTTTAGAAGCCAACTCGATTCGTTCTTGGGATCAAATGCAACAAGAATTCCTAAAAAAATACTTTCCCATAGGAAGAACGAACCAGTTTAGACGTGCCATTACAAGCTTCTCCCAAACAGAGGGAGAAGAATTTCATGAAACTTGGAAGAGATTTCAGGACCTAATCCGTCAATGCCCTCATCATCAAATACCTAAGTGGCAGCTAGTGCAATGTTTCTATGACGGATTGACTGAACGAAACCGTCAGATGATCGATGCTGCATGCGGGGGGGCATTCATGCTTCAAAATGAGCATGAAGCATGGCAATTATTTGAAAATCTAAATGAAAACTCCCTCCACCATGCTTTCTGTTCTCGTCAAGCATCCCTGAGTTCTCAAAGAAAAGGGACCATTTGTGAAATAAGTCATTCTATGGATGTCACGACCCCCGCCCCGTTTCTGGCGGGCCGCCGCGACGGTCCTA
The DNA here is from genome assembly GCF_051530095.1 of Phoenix dactylifera. Classification (NCBI taxonomy): domain Eukaryota; kingdom Viridiplantae; phylum Streptophyta; class Magnoliopsida; order Arecales; family Arecaceae; genus Phoenix; species Phoenix dactylifera. Next base: position 16,960,105 of record NC_143195.1, read on the forward strand.
GGGTGCGGGTAGGCATAAGGCCACCAGCCACCGCGTAGAACCCTACTATCTATCAATCATCAACAAATCTTGAAAAATTTGGCATGATGCATGCACAAAATGATCACTTTTTCTATAGTGACCTGTCAGGATTATCTCAATACATACAACACACTACCTGTCAGAGCAGCAATCACATAATCCGTCACATAATGAACCTGGACAATATATATCAATACATTATCTCAGGCATATAACTCATCTGTATAAAAATCTGGTTCCCATTCCATCCATGGTCAAACCCATATCCACAACAGGAACTATGACTGTAACTATACACTATATACAACAGAAGATTTATAATACACCAAAAGGGTATAAACCTCTATCTACATTATACTATACTATGGAGCGACACAACTAGCAGGCAATCTCTAACCCTGCTCTTCTCTATACAATACCTGCCCTGCGATCAAAAACACCAAACTGGGGAGTGAGTATATGAATACTCAGTGAGTGGAGTAGAGAGTCCTATGCACATGAGACAGAATATAATCATGGCTCGAGATGAAATCTCAAGATCAATAACAACATGAACATGAACTCAACATAGAGAATATAGAGTAAATCATCAATATCACCACAATCAATATCAACTCATCTGAAGCATATATGGAATAATCAAGTAAACATATATGCTACTCATGAATATGCTCAACAGATCATAATGCTCGAACATACAAATCAGGTGTCAATATGCTGAAATCATCACTAGACAGCTGTCGGAAGGTGGGTTTTACGCCCCAGGCGAACCAGCAACAACTCCTTACTGTCACATGCATATGCAGGATAATACACCATATCGATAATGTAAATGCTAGACAGCTGTCGGAAGGTGGGTTTTACGCCCCAGGCGAACTAGCAACAACTTCCTACTGTCACATGCATATGCAGGATAAGACACCACACTAATCATGTAAATGCCGGCCAGTATCCAGAACAGAAATCCATCTCACATCTACATACTAAACGGCACCTCGCGGGAATTCTACATCCGCGGAAAGCCATACTGCACCTCGCGGGGTCTTACTATGCCCGGCGGCAAGCAGAATATAAGTCGTAGGACCGGCCGATCCTACGCCTAGGGCCGTGTCCCCCCTAGGAAGGGACTGGGCTCCGCCCACCCAGAAGGCTACTATGTGCACAAAGGCCGATGTTCAACCCCATCGACTATAGGTGTCCTGCAGATACTGCCAAGCCATGCATAAATGCCATAATGCACCCTCCCAATACTCTACTAAAAAGGAGTATAATCAAGATTACCACTCACTCGATCATGACCCAATCATAAACTAACATCAGGGTTAAGAGTGAGGGTCAAGGAAGTGCAATACAACTCAATATACCACTAAAAAGGCTCTACAAATCTTTGAAATGGAGGAAATGAAATCAATTTACAAAAGAAGTTATTTCACAATTTGGAACCAATTTAATTACTCATAATAGAGTATAATCAAGCTACGACTCACAAGTCTTTAAAATAGAGGAAATGAAATCAATTTACAAAAGAAATCATTTCACAATTCGGAATCAATTTGATTACTCATCAACCCCTCGTAATTTCTCTCAATGTTTCCTCAAATGCATGTACAGAATAATCAAGCATGGAGAATCAAGATTATAGAGGAATCTACTACAATATCAATCAATATGCTCAAGTGGAATCAATTCACACTTGGCGACATTCATGAAAATGAATTAAGGATGCTCATGGTGCAAAGTACATGACTCCCACTCACCTGTCAATCTGGCACAGCCCTGATACGCCTCCAAAAATCTACAGCAGGCAGTGGGGAACTTCTTCCTCTTGTTCCCTAGCTTCTTGCCCAACTGTGACATGCATTTACAATACATTTAGTCTTGTATCAAGAGCCATAATCTACGTGCCAATTATAATATAAGGAACTTTAATTAATTCAACTCCCCCGTTTCCTAAATCTTTTTTTTCTTTCTCTTTTTCTTTTTCTATTAATTAACTCACCATTTATGTGTATTAGGGACTCCCTTGCATGAGTACAAGGTCTCCCTTAGCCTAATCTAGGCTTAATACCCTATTTTGGCATAAAATTTCTTATTTTCCCACCCGGATGAACAGTAACCCGGACCGATAGCCGGTTACTTCATCCCGGGTTTGATCCACTTTCCGAACTCCAGATTTGATGAAATTTTTACCTAACATTCTACACTCATAGGAGATTCTAAAGAGTAACATGCATTACTATCGGAGGTCGTTTGACCCCCTAAATAATTCGCCGAAGTTGGGACTTCGACATAGTTTTTCCGTAGTGTCGGAAAAATTTGTCAAAATCCGATTCTTCCTCTTTTAACCACCTCTACAACCCTTATCCGACCCCTCTAGACTATATCCACCCTTTGTATAGCATAATGTCATCAAAAGACTAGATAGGGATGGATATTTACCTTTTTCTTTTTGGAAATCGAGGTCCTTGCGTAGAGGGGAAGGAGATCTACGTTTTTCCCTTCAGCTGGAAGTGCAACCGGGATCCCTTTCCCTCTCGAATCCCCTTCCTCTTCTTCTTTCTTCTTCTTCTTCTTCTCTTTTTCTTTCTTTCTTTCCTCTCTGTTTCACGCCTGAGACTCCCTTTCTCTCGGTTTCATTCCTCCGACAGCACAACCCTCCCGATTAAGTCACATCAAAATACTATTCACCATTTTTTTAATATTATTAATTTCCCATTTTGCCCCAAATACTTCAACATATCTACTGTTATGCCATTAACTTTTGATTCCTTTCCAATTTTACCCTTACCACTTCAACGCATCTACAACTATGCCATTATCTTTTGATTCCTTCCCATTTTACCCCTTATATCAATTTTAAAGGACTATTCTATCCCTTTTATATAAAAAAAAAAATTTGGGGTTATTACATCCTCCCCTCCTTATATAAAATTCGTCCTCGAATTTAAAAGAGTAAATTACCTGTCACAGCTGCATTTGATGCCCGTGCCTCCTGTGGATTTACCGTGAACACCCTTCCTTGCCCTCTGCCTACTGGAGCTGATGGCTGAGATGGTCCAGCACTCTGCTGTGACGCTGGTGTCTGACCTCTATCTCTGCCTACAGGCTCCCTACTACTAGGCCTGTCCATCTGCACAGAAGGATAGGATGCCAAAGGCACAAACTGCTGGGTGGCACCCTGCGGGCATTCTCTGACGAAATGACCCGGCTGTCCACATCTATAGCACACTCCCTGACCCATTATGCATCTGCCAGGGTGCTGCTTCCCACATATGCCACATACTGGCCATGATTGGAACCTAGATTCAGTTCTAGCCATAGTGACTGGAGGACGAGGTACTGATGGTAGAAAAGTATCTTGTGATTGACCTCTTTCCCTCCATTTCCTCTTACGTGGGGCAGGTGGAGCTGAGCGTACAGACTGCTCCGTCGGACCCTCCGAGAGATCTACTCCCTCAGATCTATCTCTACTGCTTTGCCCTTTCCCCATACTCATTTTTCTCTGTTCTCTTTCAGCCCTTTCCTCTTTGTTTCTGATCTCCCACTGTTTTGCTTTATCAATCAGCCTAGACAAGGTGGGGACCTCTACTGCCAGTACTGCATTATAAAGCGGGGAAATCAGACCCCGCCTGAATCTTTCTATCCTGGCAGCTTCAGTGGGGATGATGTAAGGAGCATACTTCCCCAATTTAGTGAATTCACGAGCGTACTCAGATACGCTCATTCCGGGCATCTGCTTCAGCCTCTCAAACTGAAGAGCCCGATTCTGCCTCTCAGCCGGAGACAAAAACTCATCAATCACTGCTTGCCTGAACTCTTCCCAGGTTGGAGGATTCCTACTGTACAATCTGTCCTCCACGTGCCTCTGGTACCAGCCCCAGGCATCTTCTTTCATTGTGAGCCCTACAAGTTCTATTGCCCTTGCATCAGAACAGGGCAGTCTCCGTATCATCTTTTCAGTCTCCTCCAGAAATCTCTGAGGATCTTCACCTTCTTCTCCCTTAAACTCCGGGGTTCTGAGCCTAAGAAATTCCTGTACAGTAATCCCCTCATCATCTAGAGCCCGCCTGGCCAAACTTCTTGGCACATGTACAGGAGGTGGGATGGATACTACTGATGGGGTAGGAGGTTTTCCCCGAGCAATCTGCTCCCTCAGAGCCTGATTCTCCGCCAGTAACTGTTCCATTAATGCATCTCTACTTCCTACCTCTCCTTTATCATCAACCCTCCATCTATCAGCAGGAGGAGATTTTTCTCTTTGGGGCTCGACATGTGCGGAATCCACATCCAATGCTATATCTGGCTCCATCCTCTTTCCAGGACGAGCAGGTTCTCTCCTTTGAGGTATTCTTTATATGTCTCTAAAAGAGTTAAAAAGAGAGGGCAGTCGTTACACACTGAGTCATAATATATTTTACTGAATTGTAAATGACTCATAAATTAACATATAGAAAAATCCTATGTTCCATAGTATAATCCTATACTTAATCCTGACTCACCCTATTGCTCTGACAGGACTCTTCTTAACCTTTGCTCTGATACCAAGCTTTGTCATGACCCCCGCCCCGTTCCTGGCGGGCCGCCGCGACGGTCCTAGGGTGCGGGTAGGCATAAGGCCACTAGCCACCGCGTAGAACCCTACCACCTATCAATCATCAATAAATCTTGAAAAATTTGGCATGATGCATGCACAAAATGATCACTTTTCCTATAGTGACCTGTCAGGATTATCTCAATACATACAACACACTACCTGTCAGAGCAGCAATCACATAATCCGTCACATAATGAACCTGGACAATATATATCAATACATTATCTGAGGCATATAACTCATCTGTATAAAAATCTGGTTTCCATTCCATCCATGGTCAAACCCATATCCACAACAGGATCTATGACTGTAACTATACACTATATACAACAGAAGGTTTATAATACACCAAAAGGGTATAAACCTCTATCTACATTATACTATACTATGGAGCGGCACAGCTAGCAGGCAATCTCTAACCCTGCTCTTCTCTATACAATACCTGCCCTGCGATCAATAACACCAAACTGGGGAGTGAGTATATGAATACTCAGTGAGTGGAGTAGAAAGTACTATGCACATGAGACAGAATATAATCATGGCTCGAGATGAAATCTCAAGATCAATAACAACATGAACATGAACTCAACATAGAGAATATAGAGTAAATCATCAATATCACCACAATCAATATCAACTCATCTGAAGCATATATGGAATAATCAAGTAAACATATATGCTACTCATGAATATGCTCAACAGATCATAATGCTGGAACATACAAATCAGGTGTCAATATGCTGAAATCATCACTAGACAGCTGTCGGGAGGTGGGTTTTACGCCCCAGGCGAACCAGCAACAACTCCTTACTGTCACATGCATATGCAGGATAATACACCATATCGATAATGTAAATGCTAGACAGCTGTCGGAAGGTGGGTTTTACGCCCCAGGCGAACCAGCAACAACTTCCTACTGTCACATGCATATGCAGGATAAGACACCACACTAATCATGTAAATGCCGGCCAGTATCCAGAACAGAAATCCATCTCACATCTACATACTAAACGGCACCTCGCGGGAATTCTACATCCGCGGAAAGCCATACTGCACCTCGCGGGGTCTTACTATGCCCGGCGGCAAGCAGAATATAAGTCGTAGGACCGGCCGATCCTACGCCTAGGGCCGTGTCCCCCCTAGGAAGGGACTGGGCTCCGCCCACCCAGAAGGCTACTATGTGCACAAAGGCCGATGTTCAACCCCATCGACTATAGGTGTCCTGCAGATACTGCCAAGCCATGCATAAATGCCATAATGCACCCTCCCAATACTCTACTAAAAAGGAGTATAATCAAGATTACCACTCACTCGATCATGACCCAATCATAAACTAACATCAGGGTTAGGAGTGAGGGTCAAGGAAGCGCAATACAACTCAATATACCACTAAAAAGGCTCTACAAATCTTTGAAATGGAGGAAATGAAATCAATTTACAAAAGAAGTTATTTCACAATTTGGAACCAATTTAATTACTCATAAAAGAGTATAATCAAGCTACGACTCACAAGTCTTTAAAATAGAGGAAATGAAATCAATTTACAAAAGAAATCATTTCACAATTCGGAATCAATTTGATTATTCATCAACCCCTCGTAATTCCTCTCAATGTTCCCTCAAATGCATGTACAGAATAATCAAGCATGGAGAATCAAGATTATAGAGGAATCTACTACAATATCAATCAATATGCTCAAGTGGAATCAATTCACACTTGGCGACATTCATGAAAATGAATTAAGGATGCTCATGGTGCAAAGTACATGACTCCCACTCACCTGTCAATCTGGCACAGCCCTGATACGCCTCCAAAAATCTACAGCAGACAGTGGGGAATGAAGGATTCTAGCATGTCATAATGGGCAGCGGAAGCTAGGGATTTTAAAATTTTCTTAATAAAGTCCCTATGCATGAAACCCTTTTAAGCCTAGATCACCTTAATGATTACAATCAAATAATATAAAATAAATACAGAATTAGTAGAATACCTCAAATGCTAATCCAAAGTGTACAATCTCTACGAGGCGTCCAAGTGTCCGCCCTCCAATGGTGATCCACACGAAAACTTGATCAAGACTTTAGCTCCAAAGACTTTTGATCCTTAATGCAGAATTCTTCTAAAGAACTCTAACGGCTTGCTTTCCTTCCTTTCTATTTTTCTTTAGCCTTCTAAAATCACTTCTAATCCTTTTGTCCTAATGAAGACCACCTTGTCTTGGCTTAGGACACACTAGAAGCAATGTTAGAAAGAAAGAAACTAATGTAAGAAAGAAGGGATATGAGAGAGAGAGAGTTGGATTGATTTCCGATGACTTGAAAACACCGGGAGCATTCCCTATTTATAGATGGCGTACGGATGCATTGTAGCCATCCATTCATGCATGAAGAGGGGCGTGAGATCAAGTGATGTGTCATTTGATGAGAGGGCATATCAGAAGTAGTTAGGATAAGATGAAGTGCTTATGATATGGCGCTTCATCCTTATCCATTCCCTAAGCATCTCTTCATGAAATCCACCGTACTCATGCCTCTCTTCATTTCTTCTCACGCATGAAAAATAGGGAGCATTCTCAACCATTGATCAAGGCTAGATGATGATCCAAAGGCCCTTATTGGTGGCGCCATAAGAAAGAAGGAGAGAGAGAATGATGCGGTTGAAGGGAAAGTAGTTAGGATATGATGACGTGTCATCTTTATCCAATCCAAGTGGCACTTCTTCATGAGGCGCCATTCTAAATTCACCGTATTCCCTTCTTTCTCACGCCATCTGATGTTGACTAAGTCAATATCACAAGTCCATCACGAGATCATGATCTCCCATCATCCCATGATGAAGATCCAATGGCTCTAATCCATGGCGCCATCCATTTGATCCTTCTCTTCATCCAAATGTTGATCCAACGATCAAAATTAAATGTTTTATCAAATCTAATCCAATTAGACTCAAATCAAGCCAATTTAGGTGCCAACTCTTGGCTAACCAATATTAGAATATGATCTAATCAAATTAGATCAATTAAGAATCAGATTCGAATCCAATTCGAATCAGATTCGAATCCAGTTTGAATCAGGAGCTAAGGTTTGCAACACCTGCTAGGATGTTTATCTTGCAAACATGATCTAATCCAATTAGACCCTTGATAAGTTTTCTTGTGTGTGACCCATTGGGTTCCATACTTAGCCAGCAATAGGTGTGAGTGCGAGTTGACCCAACTTGATTAGAACTCTTCTAATCGATTTAAGTCCAAACTGCGCGAACCCGAACTTAACAATTAGAATCCTTTCTAATTGATGATCGAATTAAACTCTTTAGTTCGATCAAACCTATAAGACAAGATTGACGTCTAGCAACGTGTCATGTCTACCCGAAAAATATGGAATTTGGTGGAAATACCAAAAATACCCTTCAGTGGCAAGTTACCATGCAATTCAATCCTTTAATCAAACTGCATCCCAAATATGTATATGAGTATGAATATATGTCAAACTCAATTTCATATTCATATTTTTCTCAATCTTTTAATGATAATTCAAATAATGAAACATTAGAAACTCTTTCTAATTTTCATTCTGCTTTGATCAAAGGCTTCCTAAATTATCATATGATTAGAATAAATAGGATGCTATCTTCTCTTACTAGAAGTGATTAATTCCTTGTTGACCTACTCATAATCTTCGTACACAATCCACCATATCCAGAAGACCTCGTACATAACTTATTGTCATGAATGAGTGTAAATCAAAACATAGGTTCATGTGCACAAGATACCATGGTGATCTCAGGTCAAAGATCAGTTGCACAACTTCCACTAAGAGAATCATCTTTTGACATGTAAGTAAAACTTCATAAGATTTCTCTTTGTAGGTCAATTCAGTGAACTCATTCTTCTAATGAGCACCCATATCTTTGTATTAGTGTCTCCACACAAATGATTGTGAGATCAATCATCCTCTGCATCGAGCATACATAAGACATGCTAGTCTTTCCGGTAATCATTGATCCCCGACTCAATGTACCAATGACTGGAAATATTTAAGATTAGGATTTTAGGATTTTAAGTCTCACTAGTATGATCTCATCATAGTCTTAAAACCATTGCCCTAATCTAAGAAGTTTATCATAAATATAATCAACAGCATATGATAAAATATAATGCCTTTATTCATATTTAAATGTCATGTACATGATTTGGACAAATCAAAAGAAAAACCCTTCGCAATACATATTGCGATTGGCTTGTAGGGCATCTACTCTTTCAATCTCCCACTTGCACTAAAGCCAATCGCTCTTATATTTTATCCCCATACAATCGAGGTGGCGATCGTACTGCTGTTGTGGTAGAGCTTTAGTGAACGGGTCAGCTAGGTTGTTCTTGGTGTTTACTCGTTCAATGACTATGTCTTGTCTCTCGACAATCTCTCGAACAAGATGGAAGCGTCTTAGAATGTGCTTGGATTTGTGATGAGACCTTGGTTCCTTCGCTTGAGCAACAGCTCCAGTGTTATCACAATAAACTGGGACTGGTCCAGCAATCTCGGGAACTACTCCTAACTCAGAGATGAACTTCTTCATCCAGACAGCTTCCTTAGCGGCTTCACTTACAGCAATGTATTCTGCCTCAGTAGTTGAGTCAGCTACAGTTTGCTGTTTGGAACTCTTCCAGCTCACTGCACCACCATTTAGGGTAAAGACATACCCTGAAGTGGACTTGCTATCATCTGGATCTGATTGAAAACTAGAATCAGAAAATCCTTCTAGTTTCAACTCAGATCCTCCATAAACTAGAAAAATATCTTTAGTCCTTCTCAAGTACTTAAGAATATTTTTTACAGCTATCCAATGATCCTCTCCTGGATCAGCCTGAAATCTACTTGTTATGCCTAAGGCATAAGCAACATCAGGCCTAGTACATAGCATAGCATACATAATCGATCCTATTGCCGAAGCATAGGGAATAGAATTCATTCTATTCCTCTCTTCAGATGTCTTAGGAGACATCTTCTTAGAGAGACGTATGCCATGACTCATAGACAAATAACCTCTTTTACTTTCTTCCATGCTGAATCTTTTCAGCACATTATCTATGTACCTAGACTGGGACAAGCCTAGCATCCTTTTAGATCTATCCCTATAGATCTTTATACCAAGTATATAGGATGCTTCTCCCAAGTCTTTCATGGAAAAGCTTTTTGACAGCCAAGTCTTGACCGATTGTAACATTGGAATATCATTTCCAATGATCAGTATGTCATCTACATACAATATTAAGAAGACAATGGCACTCCCACTAGTCTTCTTGTACACACATGGTTCATCCACATTTTTGATAAGACCAAACTCTTTGACTGTTGTATCAAAATGGATGTTCCAACTCCTCGATGCTTGCTTTAATCCATAAATGGATCTCTTAAGCTTGCATACTTGATTTGCTCTCTTACTTGAGACAAATCCTTCTGGCTGTGTCATGTAAACTTCTTCCTCAAGATAACCATTAAGGAAGGCGGTTTTGACATCCATCTGCCAGATTTCATAATCATAGTATGCAGCTATTGCAAGCAAAATCCGAATAGATTTGAGCATAGCTACTGGCGAAAAAGTTTCATCATAGTCAATTCCTTGCTTTTGCCTGAAACCTTTTGCCACCAATCTAGCCTTGTAGGTTTCTACTTGGCCATCTGCTCCAATCTTTTTCTTATAGACCCATTTGCAACCTATAGGGTTTACACCCTCTGGTGCATCAACCAAAGTCCATACTTGGTTGGTATACATAGAATCTATTTCGGATTTCATGGCTTCTAGCCATTTGTCAGAGTCATTACTCATGACAGCTTCCGAATAGGTCAGAGGATCATTATTCTGAACAATGTGAGCTTCATCATTTTCAATGATGAACCCATATCTCTCAGGTGCTCTTCGCACTCTATCTGACCTTCGGAGAGGAGATGTGTGTTGTGGTTGTACCTCATCAATGGGTACATCTGGTTGAAGATTTTCTTGTGTTTCTATTTGTAGGTCTTGAACTTCTTCAAGTTCTATTTTTCTATCCTTGCCCTTTTCTAAGATAAACTCTTTTTCTAAGAAAATGGCATGCCTACCTACAAAAACTTTTTGTTCGGTAGGATGATAGAAGATGTATCCTATACTATCTTTAGGATAACCTACAAAAATATATTTATCTGATCTAGCACTTAGCTTGTGTCCAAAATTTCTTTTGACATAAGCTTGACAACCCCATATCTTAAGATACTTAAGATTAGGCTTCTTTCCTCTCCATATCTCATATGGAGTGCTAGGTACAGACTTAGAAGGTATCCTGTTTAATATTAGTGCAGCAGTCTCTAGGGCAAAACCCCAGAAGGAAATAGGAAGATCAGTAAAGCACATCATGGACCGTACCATATCTAATAAAGTACGATTCCTCCGTTCAGCTACACCATTTAATTGTGGCGTATACGGAGGTGTCCATTCAGAGAGAATGCCCTTTTCTTTAAGATGATTTAAAAACTCACTAGAAAGGTATTCACCTCCTCGATCAGATCGAAGGATTTTAATACACTTTCCGGTTTGTTTTTCAACCATACTTTGATACTCTTTAAACTTATCAAAAGCTTCGGATTTATGTTTCATAAGATACACATATCCGAATCTTGATAAATCATCAGTGAATGTGATGAAGTAAGAGTATCCACCTCTAGCTGGAGTTGTCATAGGACCACATACATCTGTGTGTATAAGTCCTAATAACTCACTTGCCCTTTCTCCATGTCCAGTGAATGGAGACTTAGTCATTTTACCCATAAGACAAAATTCACAAGTTCCTAATGATTCATAATCATAAGGATCAAAGAACTCTTCTTTGTATAACTTGTTGATTCTTGATTCACTTATGTGACCAAGTCGGCAATGCCAAAGAAGGGTGTTATTTACTTCCTCTCTCTTTCTTTTATTGCTTTTATTAATATGAAAGACATTGTCATTAAGTAATAAAACAAGAAGACCATTTTCCATAATGCCATTGCAAAGATGCTTATTAGAAAAATAAATAGAGCAACCATTGCCCTTTCCATTAATTTCAAATCCTTTCTTTAACAACAAAGGAATGGAAATTACATTTCTAGTAATTTTGGGCATATAATAACAATCTTCTAATTGTAGGAGCTCTCCCGAAGGTAACTCCAAGTTGTAGGTTCCAACAGCTTCAGCCTGGATGGACTCTCCTCCAGCGCCATACAGCTCGAAGTCACCTTTCTTCAAAATTTTAATTTTCTGTAGTCCATGCAAAGATTTGCAAATGTGAAAACCACAGCCGGTATCCAATACCCATGAATTTGAATTTGAAGAACTTAATGACAAGTTGGCATGTAACATAAACATACCTTTTGATGCAACTCTTGCATCGGTCTTCATACTTGCAAGAAAACTCTTGCAATTCCTTTTCCAGTGGCCAGCTTTGCCACAATGAAAACAGGTACTTGATCCGGAGTTTTTCTTTCCTTTTTTCTTTTTGATGCTACTCTTGGGGTTCAATCGTTTCTTAGAACCCTTATTTCCCGATTTCCTTTTAGAAGTGCCATCTATAAGAAGGAGTGGACCTTTATCCTTCTTAATATGGCCTTCAGCTGTTTTGAGCATATTTAACAGCTCGGGCAGGGAGGTGTGAGAATGATAGTGTTATTTTGATGATTAACAAACAATTATCCAAAGCATGCTATAAGTTAAATTGATACTTCATTTATAAGTTCATTACTCTCAGTACATATGCTTAATTGAAAATATATATATGGTCTTGTTCATTTGGATGGATCTAATCTTGAGAATGCAGCAAAGTGTGAATTGAGTCGACCCATAGGTTGATTGGGTCGACCCCGGGACTTAAAGGAATCATCTGGCACACTCCTGCAAAAACAGCACAAATGAACAGTGAGTTGGGTCGACCCAAGGTAGGCATGAGTCGACCCAACCTCCAAAGAACCTCAAAATGCAAAGGAAAAATGCTCTCTGGATTTACTGAGAGGGTCGACCCACACAGTGGTTGAGTCGACCCAAGCTTGAGTCGACCCAAACCCTGAGAGGGTCGACCCAAAGGCAAGACAGAAAGACAGACAGAAAATGGTTCTCTGGAATTACTGAGAGGGTCGACCCAAGAAGAAGTTGAGTCGACCCAAGTGAACTTTGAGTCGACCCAAACCCTGAGAGGGTCGACCCAAATGGAAGACAGAAAGACAGACAGAAAATGGCTCTCTGGAATTACTGAGAGGGTCGACCCAAGAAGAAGTTGAGTCGACCCAAGTGAACTTTGAGTCGACCCAAAGAATGGTTGGGTCGACCCAAGTGAAGGAAGGTTGAAATTCATGTTTCTGTGTTCTCTGAGAGGGTCGACCCAAGGAATGTTTGAGTCGACCCAAGGCCAAGTTGGGTCGACCCAAGGACAGGTTGAGCCGACCCAAACACGGGCTGAACAGTAACGGATAGTTCTGCAGATGTACTTTTTGTCCTTCCCAAGGTCAGTAACGGCTAGTTTTTGAATTCTAACCATTGGGGCTTGACCAAAGAAGGTGGGAGGCTATTTAAAGGGGCACTATTCATCAGAGAAAAATATCTTTTGAGAGGTCTATCAAAGAATACACAAGAATACAAAAGTGCCCTAATCTTCTTCATCAAGAGCTTCATTCAAAAATCAAAGAAAGGGATTGAGCAGATTCAAAGAGGCATCAAGAGCTCCTTCCCCCATTGAAGAGTGAAGCTTCCTTGACAAAGAAGAGCCAAGCGACTTCAAAGCGATAATTTCTTTCTAACTCTTCTTCATTGCTCATATTGTTCTATATGCTCATTTAGGAGTTTAAATCTTTTCTTTTCATTTGTTTGAATACTTTGTAAAGGTTCGTTGGTGAGCCCGCAAAACCAACAAAGGTTTTTGGTAAACCCGGAAAACCAAAGTTGTAAAGGTTCGTTGGTGAGCCCGCAAAACCAACAAGGTTTTTGGTGAACCCGGAAAACCAAAGTTGTATAGGTTCGTTGGTGATCCCGTAAAACCAACAAGGTTTTTGGATTGTGAGCCCGGAAAACAATCCAACTGTAATCCGCGAGATTATAGTGAATTCCCAAGGGTACGCTTGGGGAGTGGACGTAGGTGCTAAGGAGAGCACCGAACCACTATATATTGTTGTGTTTGGATTGTGTTTATTCTCTCTTGCTTTACTTTCTATTCTTGCATTAGTTTAACTCACTCTAATAACCTAAGTAAGCATCCATCGCATTTAACTAAGAAAGTTTTAAAAGCACTAAAGTTAAGAAGAAACCAATTCACCCCCCCCTCTTGGCTTGTCACCTTGGGCAACAAGTGGTATCAGAGCAAGGTGCTCTAATAGTACTCATTGATCTAACAATCAAGAGTTAAAGATCATGACAACCCAAGTGGGATGTGCAATGAGTGAGGGACAATCCACAAATAGACCTCCTCTATTTAATGGCACAAACTACACATATTGGAAAGCCAGAATGAGGATATTCATTCAAGCCTCAGATTATGAACTATGGCAAATCATCACTAGAGGACCTCACACACCCACACTTAACATAGAGGGCACTATCATACCCAAACCAGAAATGGATTGGAATGAAAATGATAGAAGATTAGCACAGTTAAATGCAAAAGCTGTAAATATACTTTACTGCTCTTTAGATGTAAATGAATTTAATAGAATATCCACTTGCACCACCGCCAAAGAAATTTGGGATAGACTTGAGGTCACACATGAAGGGACCAATCAAGTTAAGGAGTCTAAGATAAACATATTAGTACACAAGTATGAACTGTTTAAAATGGAATCTACTGAGTCCATAACTGATATGTTTACTCGTTTTACTGATATTATAAATGGGCTTAAGAGTTTAGGAAAGTCTTATTCTAACTCTGATTTGGTGCGTAAAATTCTCAGGTCTCTACCAAGGAATTGGGAGGCCAAGGTAACCGCTATTCAAGAAGCAAAGGACCTCAACACACTGCAGTTAGAGGAGCTTCTAGGATCACTCATGACCTATGAGTTGACAATGAGGCAAAATTCAGAAGATGAGGTCAAGAGGAGAAAGCCTATTGCCCTAAAGACTACCACCCCTAGACAACAAACTGAATCGGAAGATTCAAATGATGATGAAGATATTGATGAAGAAGGGATGGCAGTGCTTGGGAGAAAATTCAGAAAATTCATGAGAGGTAAGAATAGATTCCATAAAAAGAAGCCCTTCATTAAAGGTAACTCAAGCAAAGAAAAGGGTAAGGACAAAGAAAAGGAGAAAGAAACTCCCATTTGCTATGAGTATAACAAACCCGGGCATTATAAGATAGATTGCCCAGATTTGAAGTGGATGGCAAGAAAATTGAAAAAGAAGAATTTTATGGCCGATTGGAGTGAGAGTGAGGAATCAAGTTCGGAGGACGAAGATCATCAAGACACGGCCCAAATATGTCATATGGCCAATGACGATGAGGTAGATTCTGAACTTGACTGTGATTTTACTGTTGATGAATTACATGATGCATTTTTAGAACTCATGGAAGAACATAAGAAAGTAATTAATAAAAACAAAGCTCTAAAAGAAGAAAATCAATCTCTCATTAAAGATAAGATAAAACTGTCTCATAACTACGAAACATTAAGTAGGAAACTTGAAAATGAAACCAAGAACTTAATTGCTGAAAATATTAAGTTAAAAGAAGATGCTGAAAAATATAAAACTTTGGTAGATAAATTTACTCTTAGTTCTACCAAATTAAATTTGATTCTTGATAGCCAAAAAGCTGTATATGATAAAGCCGGTTTAGGATATAAAACAAATAGAAAACAAAAATTATTAAAGAATATTTTTGTAAAAGCTAAAAATGAAAATATTACTTGTTATTATTGCAATAAGTTAGGACATAGAGCATATGAATGTAACTTTAGAAAGTCTAGTCAAAACAAATCAAGTAATGATCAAAAGATAAAATTCAAAAAAGTTTGGGTTCCAAAAGGAACATGGAGTACTAACCCTAAAGGACCCAACTTAGTTTGGGTACCTAAAGTTTCTTCTTGATTTTGATTGCAGGTGTGTCTTGCAGCTGACAAAGTTGAAAAACGTTGGTATCTAGATAGCGGCTGTTCAAGACACATGACTGGTGACGAAGATCAATTTGTCACCTTGGAACCAAAGAATGGTGGAGTAGTAACCTATGGAGACAATGGTAAAGGGTATATCATTGGAAAGGGTAAAATTTTCATTGCTCCATCTGTTTTTATAGAAAATGTCTTATTAGTTAAAGGTTTGAAACATAATCTTCTTAGCATAAGTCAGTTTTGTGATAAAGGATTTAAAGTTACATTTGAAGCATCTGTATGTATAATCACAAATCCTAAAGATAATAGTATTGTACTTGTAGGACAAAGGCAAAGGAATATTTATTTAGTAGATCTTCAAGAATTAGGCAAGAAAAATGGTTTATGCTTAATTACTAATGAAGAAAAGAAAAATGAAACTAGTTGGCTTTGGCATCGAAGACTAGGACATGCTAGTATGGAATTAATATCAAAACTAGTTAAGAAGGAGTTAATAAAAGATGTGCCAAAATTGACTTTTGAAAAAGACAAAATATGTGGACCATGTTCATTGGAAAAACAAACTAAGTCATCCTTCAAATCGAAAAATGTAGTCTCAACAACTAGACCATTTGAACTCATACATATGGATTTATTTGGACCTACTAGAACTACAAGTCTAGGAGGGAAGAAGTATGGACTAGTTATTGTAGATGATTTTTCAAGGTACACATGGGTTTTATTTTTGGCACATAAGAATGAAGCATTTTCAGAATTTTTGAAACTATACAATAAAATCATAAATGAAAAGAAACTCACATTGGTAGCAATTCGAAGTGATCATGGCACGGAATTTGAAAATCAACACTTCGAGGAATTCTGCACTAAAAATGGAATATCACATCAATTTTCAGCACCTAGAACGCCTCAACAAAATGGGGTTGTTGAAAGGAAAAATAGGACATTGGCAGAAATGGCACGCACAATGTTGTGCGAGTCAAATCTTCCAAAGTACTTTTGGGCTGAAGCTATAAACACTTCTTGCCATATTCTAAATCGAGTCTTAATACGACCTATAACTAAGAAAACTCCTTATGAACTTTGGAACAATAGGAAACCAACTGCAAAATATTTTAAAGTATTTGGATGTAGATGTTTTATCTTAAATAATGGCAAGGAGGACTTAAGTAAATTTGATGCCAAGTCAGATGAAGGTATCTTCTTAGGATACTCCACATCCAGCAAGGCATACAGAGTATTCAACAAAAGAACCTTAGTAGTGGAAGAGTCGGTCAATATTATATTTGATGAGTCTGATAGTGAGTCTGCTAGGAAAGAAAGTATTGTTGATGATGATACAGGAATTATAGACTTTGAAAAGTTGAATATAGATGACGTGCCAAATCAAGATAAGGGAGAAGATTGCGTGCCACCACAACCCCAAGACGTGCCAAAAGAATGGAGGTATGCACATGGACATCCCAAAGATTTAATTATTGGTGATCCATCTCAAGGGGTAAGAACTCGATCTTCTCTTAGGAATTTAAATGATTATCTTGCTTTTGTTTCACAATTAGAACCTAAAACTTATGAAGAAGCTGAAAAAGATACTAACTGGATAAATGCCATGCAAGAGGAATTAAATCAATTTAAAAGAAGTAATGTATGGACATTAACTGAAAGACCAAAGCATAATTCAGTAATTGGAACAAAATGGGTATTTAGAAATAAATTAGATGAAAATGGAGTAGTTATAAGAAATAAGGCTAGACTTGTAGCTAAAGGATACAATCAGGAAGAAGGAATAGATTATGATGAGACATTTGCTCCTGTAGCTAGATTAGAAGCTATAAGATTACTTCTAGCATTTGCATGCTTTATGGACTTTAAATTATATCAAATGGATGTGAAGAGTGCATTTTTAAATGGTATTATTGAAGAGGAAGTATATGTAGAACAACCTCCAGGATTTGAAAATCATGAATTACCAAATCATGTGTTTAAATTGCATAAGGCATTATATGGATTAAAGCAAGCACCTAGGGCTTGGTATGATAGACTAAGTAAGTTTCTCATTGATAATGACTTTTGTAGAGGAAATGTAGATAAAACTCTATTTCTCAAAAGAAAGGACAAAAATCTACTAGTGGTACAAATATATGTAGATGACATAATCTTTGGTGCCACTAACGATACTCTATGCAAAGAATTTGCTGATTTAATGCATGGAGAATTTGAGATGAGTTTGATGGGAGAATTAAGCTTCTTTTTAGGATTACAAATCAAACAAACCAAAGAAGGTATTTTCATTCATCAAACTAAGTATACAAGGAAAATACTGAAGAAGTTTGGTAATGAAAATCATAAGGGAATTGGCACTCCAATGAATCCCACTAATAAGCTAGACAAGGATGAAAAAGGAAAAAGTGTAGATATTAAGCTCTATAGAGGACTAATTGGATCCTTGCTCTATCTTACGGCTAGTAGACCCGACATTGTATTTAGTGTAGGGATATGTGCTAGATATCAATCGGATCCTAAGGAGTCACATTTAAGTGCAGTTAAGAGGATCCTTAGATATTTAAGAGGAACCACCACCATTGGATTATGGTACTCGAGAGACTCATGTCTAGATTTGCTTGCATACTCAGATGCAGATTTTGCCGAATGCAAATTAGATAGAAAGAGCACAAGTGGCACATGCCAATTCTTAGGAAACAATTTAGTATCATGGTTTAGTAAAAAGCAGAATTCAGTAGCACTATCCACAGCCGAAGCTGAATACATAGCTGCTGGTAGTTGTTGTGCTCAAGTATTATGGCTCAAGCAACAACTAGAGGACTATGGTGTTAAACTAGAAAATATTCCTATTAAGTGTGACAATACGAGTGCTATCAATCTCACTAAAAATCCAGTTCAGCACTCTAAGGCCAAACACATAGAAATAAGGTACCATTTCATTAAGGATCATGTGCAACATGGAAATGTATGCATTGAGCATATATGCACGGAAAAACAATTGGCCGATATATTAACAAAACCACTGAGTGAAGATAGATTCTGTATGCTCCGAAGGGAATTAGGTATATGTGATCCTTTTATTGAATGAATATGAAAGAAAGTTAGTAGTCTCATTATACATTCTTCTAACTTCAAAAATCCCATGAAACATGAGTCAAATTTGTTGTCTATAAATTTCTTACTCATGTATCAATGTCCCATAAGGAGCTTATAAGGATTAAAAGCGAGGAAAACTTTTTAGAAGCAAAAAGGGAGAGAAAACCAAGTTCTGCACTTGGGTCGACCCAACCCAGAACAAGGGTCGACCCAACGTTGAGTCGACCCAAGAAAATTCTTGAGTCGACCCAACGTCGGGACCCCACTGTTAAAAAGGGGCCCGAGAGCTCATCTAGGGCACTGTTTGCCCTTTGTCTTCTTCCGAAAATCCTTGTCCCCACTCTCCAATCTCCACTAGACTCCTCCAAACAGTAGATTTCTTTAAGATCTTGGAGAAATGGGTCCCAAACGAGCCGTAGCCAAAAGATCCGGAAGAGTGAGCCGAGTCCAACAAGAGGAAAGGCGCCCTACCGAGCCTTCTCCCGTGTCTCCACCACGTGAGGCACGTGCGGAGGTCCCTCCTCCTCCTTCCCCCTCAGTGCTCCTTGCAAGATTTGCGGGGAGGCCGGTTACTACCGGAAGAAGGATCCATTCGGAGTTTTTCAACCAAGAAGGATTTCGAATTTGGGAATGGATCCAAAGACAAGGATGGGAGTATCTTTGCTCCCTTGATGTGGTGATATACCCCGGGTTAGTCCAAGAGTTCTACGCCTTCCTCAAGACTGGTATGGGAGGGCTTGTTTCAGATGTTAGAGGGGTTCGGATCCGTGTATCCGAGGAGAGCTTGAGTGAGCTTCTACACCTACCTTGCACGGGAGCTATTCCGGAAAGATCAGATAACAAAATGAGAGCTCTTCAGCTGATCATGGAAAATGAGAACTTCGATTTCTCTCAGAAGGTAATAGCTAGTTCTCTTTCTGCCGAGATGAGGTTGTTGCTTAATATGATAAATAGAATTTTATTTCCGAAGACCGGGAGATTCGATCTCATCTCAGAACGAGATCTTGCAGTTATGGAGTGCATGATTAGGGGGATTTCCCTAAATCTTCCGGCCATGATATTGAGGCAAATGAGAAAGGTAATAAGCAGCAACAGGGTATCATTGCCCTATGGCATGATACTTACATTGATCTTCCGTCAGCATGGGTTACCTCTCGAGGAGGAAGCATTCAAGAATCTGCAACCCACAGACACGTACACTGCACGGTCACTCATACGCATGGGTTATGAGAAAGTGAACGGGCAGTGGATACATACTGGTGCAGGCATTCAGGGTGAAGCACCAGAGGGAGAGGCACCAGAGGGTGAGGATGAGGAGCCTATGGATCATCCTACTGCACCCTCAGAGGCTGGACCATCGTCATCTGCTCCTCCGACAGATACGGATGACTTCTGGAGCAGGATGACAGAGCTCATGTCAGCTCAGGCGAGGACTATTACTGACGGGCTCACGAGCCGATTGGACGCCCGCTTGGATGTCATGTCTGCTGATATCAGTGATCTGAGGCAGCAGATTGGAGCACTCAGGAGAGAGAGAGAGACACATGGACCTTCTGTGCCACAGGCTGCTGAGTCAGAGATATCGGCACAGAGTCATCCAGCTCGACGTGCTCCACGCCAGACCCAGTCTCACCAGGCTCGACCTCCCCTCGCCACTTATGCTAGGCGGATGAGGACTAGATCCCAGCCATTAGATTCTCCCTAGGCTGATTTTAGCATTTATGTTTAGAGCCTAGGCTAGAAATCTAGTTCTCGTATGTATCTTGCCTTTTCTTATATGTATCTTGCTTTTTTCCTTATGTATCTTGTCTTTCCCTTATACCTTTAAATCTTGATTGTGGAACATTGTACTTTTCATCGTTTTGAGCATTAATATATGAAAATGTTCCTATTTTGATCAATGAAGTTTGAAGTTTGTTCGTTATTGCATCTTTTCCCATATCTATGTTTTTGATGATGACAAAAAGGGGGAGAAGAGAAGAGGAAAGAGTATATAAAAGAAGTTATGAAGGAAAGGGTATATAAAGGGACAAGAGGAAAGAGTATATAAAGGAGAAGAGAAGGAAAGAGTATATAAAAGGGGGAGACGAAAAGATAAAGTATTCACTCTAAGAAAAGAAAGAGTATTTCATTTGAGAAGAAAGAGTATTACTTTTGTGAGAAAGAGTGAGTAAAGAAGTTATGAAAAGAAAAGAGAAATAAATGGGCAAACAAATTGAAAATCATATAAGAAAGCTTATATATCTAAGGGGGAGCAATTTGCAACAATGAAAATCACAAAATCAAAAATTTCTATCAAGTTTCAGAATTTGGCACATATAAATTCAGAATTTGGCACGCTCCTCTCGCACCCCGATACATAAGCTGAAACTCATAAAATTTTTGAAGTTTCATTGCTAATGAATTATAAATGAAAGGGGGAGCCATTCAAAAAGTCAAATTGGCAACTTTTGGATGATAAAGGGGGAGATTTCACAAGTATATATGAAAAGCTGAAATTCAGAAATTTAATCCCTCTTATAAACTGATTTTAAAGACAAGTATCAATAGGCTTATACTCTTTATTTTGTAATCATCAAAAAGGGGGAGATTGAGAATGATAGTGTTATTTTGATGATTAACAAACAATTATCCAAAGCATGCTATAAGTTAAATTGATACTTCATTTATAAGTTCATTACTCTCAGTACATATGCTTAATTGAAAATATATATATGGTCTTGTTCATTTGGATGGATCTAATCTTGAGAATGCAGCAAAGTGTGAATTGAGTCGACCCATAGGTTGATTGGGTCGACCCCGGGACTTAAAGGAATCATCTGGCACACTCCTGCAAAAACAGCACAAATGAACAGTGAGTTGGGTCGACCCAAGGTAGGCATGAGTCGACCCAACCTTCAAAGAACCTCAAAATGCAAAGAAAAAATGCTCTCTGGATTTACTGAGAGGGTCGACCCACACAGTGGTTGAGTCGACCCAAGCTTGAGTCGACCCAAACCCTGAGAGGGTCGACCCAAAGGCAAGACAGAAAGACAGACAGAAAATGGTTCTCTGGAATTACTGAGAGGGTCGACCCAAGAAGAAGTTGAGTCGACCCAAGTGAACTTTGAGTCGACCCAAACCCTGAGAGGGTCGACCCAAATGGAAGACAGAAAGACAGACAGAAAATGGCTCTCTGGAATTACTGAGAGGGTCGACCCAAGAAGAAGTTGAGTCGACCCAAGTGAACTTTGAGTCGACCCAAAGAATGGTTGGGTCGACCCAAGTGAAGGAAGGTTGAAATTCATGTTTCTGTGTTCTCTGAGAGGGTCGACCCAAGGAATGTTTGAGTCGACCCAAGGCCAAGTTGGGTCGACCCAAGGACAGGTTGAGCCGACCCAAACACGGGCTGAACAGTAACGGATAGTTCTGCAGATGTACTTTTTGTCCTTCCCAAGGTCAGTAACGGCTAGTTTTTGAATTCTAACCATTGGGGCTTGACCAAAGAAGGTGGGAGGCTATTTAAAGGGGCACTATTCATCAGAGAAAAATATCTTTTGAGAGGTCTATCAAAGAATACACAAGAATACAAAAGTGCCCTAATCTTCTTCATCAAGAGCTTCATTCAAAAATCAAAGAAAGGGATTGAGCAGATTCAAAGAGGCATCAAGAGCTCCTTCCCCCATTGAAGAGTGAAGCTTCCTTGACAAAGAAGAGCCAAGCGACTTCAAAGCGATAATTTCTTTCTAACTCTTCTTCATTGCTCATATTGTTCTATATGCTCATTTAGGAGTTTAAATCTTTTCTTTTCATTTGTTTGAATACTTTGTAAAGGTTCGTTGGTGAGCCCGCAAAACCAACAAAGGTTTTTGGTAAACCCGGAAAACCAAAGTTGTAAAGGTTCGTTGGTGAGCCCGCAAAACCAACAAGGTTTTTGGTGAACCCGGAAAACCAAAGTTGTATAGGTTCGTTGGTGATCCCGTAAAACCAACAAGGTTTTTGGATTGTGAGCCCGGAAAACAATCCAACTGTAATCCGCGAGATTATAGTGAATTCCCAAGGGTACGCTTGGGGAGTGGACGTAGGTGCTAAGGAGAGCACCGAACCACTATATATTGTTGTGTTTGGATTGTGTTTATTCTCTCTTGCTTTACTTTCTATTCTTGCATTAGTTTAACTCACTCTAATAACCTAAGTAAGCATCCATCGCATTTAACTAAGAAAGTTTTAAAAGCACTAAAGTTAAGAAGAAACCAATTCAACCCCCCCCCCCCTCTTGGCTTGTCACCTTGGGCAACAAGGTGTTCAGCTTGTTCATGTGAAAGTTCACAACAAACTGAGAGAATGAATCAGGCAGTGATTGCAGGATCAAATCCTGACTGAGCTCACTATCCATAGCAAAACCTAATTGACTTAATCTAGTGATTAAGTCTGTAACCATAAGAACATGGTTTTGCACTGGAGTTCCTTCATTCATTCTAGCACGGAACAACTGCTTAGATATCTCATACCTAGCAGTCCTGCTTTGTTCTCCATACAACTCTTTTAAATTGAGAAGTATGGATTGAGTGTCCATGCCTTCATGTTGCCTCTGTAATTCATTGCTCATAGAGGCAAGTATGATACATTTGACAGTCAAACTGTCATTTTTCCACATCTTATGTGTGGCAACCTCCTCTTCTGTAGCATCATCCCCTAGATCTCCAAGATCAGGGGTTTCAAGTATATAGGAAATTTTCTCCTGAGTGAGTACTATCTTTAAATTCCTCAACCAGTCCACATAGTTTGGTCCGGTCAACTTGTTGGCATCTAAGATGCCTCTTAGTGAAAGTGAAGAAGCCATTTAATAATTCTACATATGCAAGAACATAACTAATATAAGCAGACCAATCATGATGACATGTTTGCAACTAGATAAGGACTTTAATCTAATTTGTCTCCTACTATTTTTATCGAATATCATAGCCCTCTCCTATGATAAACGTGAAAATATAATTTTTCTTAGTAGGGTTGAGATCCTAATTCATCATAAAAAGCCTTGTGGTTACACAACAAACCTTTATGAGTTCAAAGGTAGGAAACTCTTTCCGATTGCATCTCATGCAATTCTCAACTTTATCTTGTCCTCTTAAAATACTTATTGCCTTGTGTTAGCACAACAAACAATAATATTTTAGTTAAGTCAAACCCTTCATTTCCATATAGTCATATTCGAATAATATTGCCCTTGTGGTTGCACAACAAGGCAATATATTAAAATATGCCATAAGCATCTTAATGCACCAAGACAGTATAACATCAGTCCCCATTGCAAGTTTTGTGTTAGCACAACAAACTAGCATGGATCTTGACATAATAATATCGAGGCATGAAGGAAGGCTATCAATAGTATTATATCAATATTAAGCTTATCCATAATAGACAATCAAACAATTGGCCAGGTAAGCAGGTGGGAGGCTCCCCTTACTCAAAGAGTAAGGTCCTAATTAAGTAACCACCTTTAGTGCTTTTCTTAGACACCAATTAGATTAATTGTTCTAGAATGGGTTAGCTCAAAATTTTTTAACACTATGACTTAATATAATTTTTATTGAGGGCTTACTAGTCTCTAGCACATTCTTTAATTGTAACATATATTTAACATATCTAAAATAAGCTATTATGCATCATAGCTATCTCATAGCATGTATAAATTATAAGCAACTAATTAACATGCTTCAACATATTTTCATATGGAAAATTTCATATCATGACATTTTATTACATATCATATCATATATGAATCATATATTTCAGCATTTCATTAAGCATATGACATTACTATCTCATAGTAAATTAATAATCATACATCATGCATTATTATTTGATTGAACCAATTAAGGATAGCTCTGATACCACTGAAGTGTTCTAGCATGTCATAATGGGCAGCGGAAGCTAGGGATTTTAAAATTTTCTTAATAAAGTCCCTATGCATGAAACCCTTTTAAGCCTAGATCACCTTAATGATTACAATCAAATAATATAAAATAAATGCAGAATTAGTAGAATACCTCAAATGCTAATCCAAAGTGTACAATCTCTATGAGGCGTCCAAGTGTCCGCCCTCCAATAGTGATCCACACGAAAACTTGATCAAGACTTTAGCTCCAAAGACTTTTGATCCTTAATGCAGAATTCTTCTAAAGAACTCTAACGGCTTGCTTTCCTTCCTTTCTATTTTTCTTTAGCCTTCTAAAATCACTTCTAATCCTTTTGTCCTAATGAAGACCACCTTGTCTTGGCTTAGGACACACTAGAAGCAATGTTAGAAAGAAAGAAACTAATGTAAGAAAGAAGGGATATGAGAGAGAGAGTTGGATTGATTTCCGATGACTTGAAAACACCGGGAGCATTCCCTATTTATAGATGGCGTACGGATGCATTGTAGCCATCCATTCATGCATGAAGAGGGGCGTGAGATCAAGTGATGTGTCATTTGATGAGAGGGCATATCAGAAGTAGTTAGGATAAGATGAAGTGCTTATGATATGGCGCTTCATCCTTATCCATTCCCTAAGCATCTCTTCATGAAATCCACCGTACTCATGCCTCTCTTCATTTCTTCTCACGCATGAAAAATAGGGAGCATTCTCAACCATTGATCAAGGCTAGATGATGATCCAAAGGCCCTTATTGGTGGCGCCATAAGAAAGAAGGAGAGAGAGAATGATGCGGTTGAAGGGAAAGTAGTTAGGATATGATGACGTGTCATCTTTATCCAATCCAAGTGGCACTTCTTCATGAGGCGCCATTCTAAATTCACCGTATTCCCTTCTTTCTCACGCCATCTGATGTTGACTAAGTCAATATCACAAGTCCATCACGAGATCATGATCTCCCATCATCCCATGATGAAGATCCAATGGCTCTAATCCATGGCGCCATCCATTTGATCCTTCTCTTCATCCAAATGTTGATCCAACGATCAAAATTAAATGTTTTATCAAATCTAATCCAATTAGACTCAAATCAAGCCAATTTAGGTGCCAACTCTTGGCTAACCAATATTAGAATATGATCTAATCAAATTAGATCAATTAAGAATCAGATTCGAATCCAATTCGAATCAGATTCGAATCCAGTTTGAATCAGGAGCTAAGGTTTGCAACACCTGCTAGGATGTTTATCTTGCAAACATGATCTAATCCAATTAGACCCTTGATAAGCTTTCTTGTGTGTGACCCATTGGGTTCCATACTTAGCCAGCAATAGGTGTGAGTGCGAGTTGACCCAACTTGATTAGAACTCTTCTAATCGATTTAAGTCCAAACTGCGCGAACCCGAACTTAACAATTAGAATCCTTTCTAATTGATGATCGAATTAAACTCTTTAGTTCGATCAAACCTATAAGACAAGATTGACGTCTAGCAACGTGTCATGTCTACCCGGAAAATATGGAATTTGGTAGAAATACCAAAAATACCCTTCAGTGGCAAGTTACCATGCAATTCAATCCTTTAATCAAACTGCATCCCAAATATGTATATGAGTATGAATATATGTCAAACTCAATTTCATATTCATATTTTTCTCAATCTTTTAATGATAATTCAAATAATGAAACATTAGAAACTCTTTCTAATTTTCATTC
Organism: Phoenix dactylifera; assembly: GCF_051530095.1. Lineage (NCBI taxonomy): Eukaryota > Viridiplantae > Streptophyta > Magnoliopsida > Arecales > Arecaceae > Phoenix > Phoenix dactylifera. The sequence continues at coordinate 16,986,522 of NC_143195.1, forward strand.
TGCTTTGATCAAAGGCTTCCTGAATTATCATATGATTAGAATAAATAGGATGCTATCTTCTCTTACTAGAAGTGATTAATTCCTTGTTGACCTACTCATAATCTTCGTACACAATCCACCATATCCAGAAGACCTCGTACATAACTTATTGTCATGAATGAGTGTAAACCAAAACATAGGTTCATGTGCACAAGATACCATGGTGATCTCAGATCAAAGGATCAGTTGCACAACTCCCACTAAGAGAATCATCTTTTGACATGTAAGTAAGACTTCATAAGATTTTTCTTTGTAGGTCAATTCAGTGAACTCATTCTTCTAATGAGCACCCATATCTTGGTATTAGTGTCTCCACATAAATGATTGTGAGATCAATCATCCTCTGCATCGAGCATACATAAGACATGCCAGTCTTTCCGGTAATCATTGATCCCCGACTCAATGTACCAATGACTGGGAATATTTAAGATTAGGATTTTAGGATTTTAAGTCTCACTAGTATGATCTCATCATAGTCTTAAAACCATTGCCCTAATCTAAGGAGTTTATCATAAATATAATCAACAGCATATGATAAAATATAATGCCTTTATTCATATTTAAATGTCATGTACATGATTTGGACAAATCAAAAGAAAAACCCTTCGCAATACATATTGCGATTGGCTTGTAGGGCATCTACTCTTTCAGGGAACTTCTTCCTCTTGTTCCCTAGCTTCTTGCCCAACTGTGACATGCATTTACAGTACATTTAGTCTTGTATCAAGAGCCATAATCTACGTGCCAATTATAATATAGGAAACTTTAATTGATTCAACTTCCCCGTTTCCTAAATCTTTTCTTTTCTTTCTCTATTTCTTTTTCTTTTAATTAACTCACCATTTATGTGTATTAGGGACTCCCTTGCATGAGTACAAGGTCTCCCTTAGCCTAATCTAGGCTTAATACCCTATTTTGGCATAAAATTTCTTATTTTCCCACCCGGATGAACAGTAACCCAGACCGATAGCCGGTTACTTCATCCCGGGTTTGATCCACTTTCCAAACTCCAGATTTGATGAAATTTTTACCTAACATTCTACACACATAGAAGATTCTAAAGAGGTAACATGCATTGCTATCGGAGGTCGTTTGACCCCATAAATAATTCGCCGAAGTTGGGACTTCGACACAGTTTTTTTCGTAGTGTCGGAAAAATTTGTCAAAATTCGATTCTTCCTCTTTTAACCGCCTCTACAACCCTTATCCGACCCCTCTAGACTATATCCACCCTTTGTATAGCCTAATGTCATCAAAAGACTAGATAGGGATGGATATTTACCTTTTTCTTTTTGGAAATCGAGGTCCTTGCGTAGAGGGGAAGGAGATCTATGTTTTTCCCTTCAGCTGGAAGTCCAACCGGGATCCCTTTCCCTCTCGAATCCCCTTCCTCTTCTTCTTTCTTCTTCTTCTTCTTCTCTTTTTCTTTCTTTCTTTCCTCTCTGTTTCACGCCTGAGACTCCCTCTCTCTCGGTTTCATTCCTCCGACAGCACAACCCTCCCAATTAAGTCACATCAAAATACTATTTACCATTTTTTTAATATTATTAATTTCGCATTTTGCCCCAAATACTTCAACATATCTACTGTTATGCCATTAACTTTTGATTCCTTTCCAATTTTACCCTTACCACTTCAACGCATCTACAACTATGCCATTATCTTTTGATTCCTTCCCATTTTACCCCTTATATCAATTTTAAAGGACTATTCTATCCCTTTTATATAAAAAAAAATTTTGGGGTTATTACATCCTCCCCTCCTTATATAAAATTCATCCTCGAATTTAAAAGAGTAAATTACCTGTCACAGCTGCATTTGATGCCCGTGCCTCCTGTGGATTTACCGTGAACACCCTTCCTTGCCCTCTGCCTACTGGAGCTGATGGCTGAGATGGTCCAGCACTCTGCTGTGACGCTGGTGTCTGACCTCTATCTCTGCCTACAGGCTCCCTACTACTAAGCCTGTCCATCTGCACAGAAGGATAGGATGCCAAAGGCACAAACTGCTGGGTGGCACCCTACGGGCATTCTCTGACGAAATGACCCGGCTGTCCACATCTATAGCACACTCCCTGACCCATTATGCATCTGCCAGGGTGCTGCTTCCCACATATGCCACATACTGGCCATGATTGGAACCTAGATTCAGTTCTGGCCATAGTGACTGGAGGACGAGGTACTGATGGTAGAAAAGTATCTTGTGATTGACCTCTTTCTCTCCATTTCCTCTTACGTGGGGCAGGTGGAGCTGAGCGTACAGACTGCTCCGTCGGGCCCTCCGAGAGATCTACTCCCTCAGATCTATCTCTACTGCTTTGCCCTTTCCCCATACTCATTTTTCCCTGTTCTCTTTCAGCCCTTTCCTCTTTGTTTCTGATCTCCCACTGTTTTGCTTTATCAATCAGCCTAGACAAGGTGGGGACCTCTACTGCCAGTACTGCATTATAAAGCGGGAAAATCAGACCCCGCCTGAATCTTTCTATCCTGGCAGCTTCAGTGGGGATGATGTAAGGAGCATACTTCCCCAATTTAGTGAATTCACGAGCGTACTCAGATACGCTCATTCCGGGCATCTGCTTCAGCCTCTCAAACTGAAGAGCCCGATTCTGCCTCTCAGCCGGAGACAAAAACTCATCAATCACTGCTTGCCTGAACTCTTCCCAGGTTGGAGGATTCCTACTGTACAATCTGTCCTCCACGTGCCTCTGGTACCAGCCCCAGGCATCTTCTTTCATTGTGAGCCCTACAAGTTCTATTGCCCTTGCATCAGAACAGGGCAGTCTCCGTATCATCTTTTCAGTCTCCTCCAGAAATCTCTGAGGATCTTCACCTTCTTCTCCCTTAAACTCCGGAGTTCTGAGCCTAAGAAATTCCTGTACAGTAATCCCCTCATCATCTAGAGCCCGCCTGGCCAAACTTCTTGGCACATGTACAGGAGGTGGGATGGATACTACTGATGGGGTAGGAGGTTTTCCCCGAGCAATCTGCTCCCTCAGAGCCTGATTCTCCGCCAGTAACTGTTCCATTAATGCATCTCTACTTCCTACCTCTCCTTTATCATCAACCCTCCATCTATCAGCAGGAGGAGATTTTTCTCTTTGGGGCTCGACATGTGCGGAATCCACATCCAACGCTATATCTGGCTCCATCCTCTTTCCAGGACGAGCAGGTTCTCTCCTTTGAGGTATTCTTTATATGTCTCTAAAAGAGTTAAAAAGAGAGGGCAGTCGTTACACACTGAGTCATAATATATTTTACTGAATTGTAAATGACTCATAAATTAACATATAGAAAAATCCTATGCTCCATAGTATAATCCTATACTTAATCCTGACTCACCCTATTGCTCTGACAGGACTCTTCTTAACCTATGCTCTGATACCAAGCTTTGTCACGACCCCCGCCCCGTTCCCGGCGGGCCGCCGCGACGGTCCTAGGGTGCGGGTAGGCATAAGGCCACCAGCCACCGCGTAGAACCCTACTACCTATCAATCATCAATAAATCTTGAAAAATTTGGCATGATGCATGCACAAAATGATCACTTTTCCTATAGTGACCTGTCAGGATTATCTCAATACATACAACACACTACCTGTCAGAGCAGCAATCACATAATCCGTCACATAATGAACCTGGACAATATATATCAATACATTATCTCAGGCATATAACTCATCTGTATAAAAATCTGGTTCCCATTCCATCCATGGTCAAACCCATATCCACAACATGATCTATGACTGTAACTATACACTATATACAACAGAAGGTTTATAATACACCAAAAGGGTATAAACCTCTATCTACATTATACTATACTATGGAGCGGCACAGCTAGCAGGCAATCTCTAACCCTGCTCTTCTCTATACAATACCTGCCCTGCGATCAAAAACACCAAACTGGGGAGTGAGTATATGAATACTCAGTGAGTGAAGTAGAGAGTACTATGCACATGAGACAGAATATAAACATGGCTCGAGATGAAATCTCAAGATCAATAACAACATGAACATGAACTCAACATAGAGAATATAGAGTAAATCATCAATATCACCACAATCAATATCAACTCATCTGAAGCATATATGGAATAATCAAGTAAACATATATGCTACTCATGAATATGCTCAACAGATCATAATGCTGGAACATACAAATCAGGTGTCAATATGCTGAAATCATCACTAGACAGCTGTCGGGAGGTGGGTTTTACGCCCCAGGCGAACCAGCAACAACTCCTTACTGTCACATGCATATGCAGGATAATACACCATATCGATAATGTAAATGCTAGACAGCTGTCGGAAGGTGGGTTTTACGCCCCAGGCGAACCAGCAACAACTTCCTACTGTCACGTGCATATGCAGGATAAGACACCACATTAATCATTTAAATATCGGCCAGTATCCAGAACAGAAATCCATCTCACATCTACATACTAAACGGCACCTCGCGGAAATTCTACATCCGCGGAAAGCCATACTGCACCTCGCGGGGTCTTACTATGCCCGGCGGCAAGCAGAATATAAGTCGTAGGACCGGCCGATCCTACGCCTAGGGCCGTGTCCCCCCCTAGGAAGGGACTGGGCTCCGCCCACCCAGAAGGCTACTATGTGCACAAAGGCCGATGTTCAACCCCATCGACTATAGGTGTCCTGCAGATACTGCCAAGCCATGCATAAATGCCATAATGCACCCTCCCAATACTCTACTAAAAAGGAGTATAATCAAGATTACCACTCACTCGATCATGACCCAATCATAAACTAACATCAGGGTTAGGAGTGAGGGTCAAGGAAGTGCAATACAACTCAATATACCACTAAAAAGGCTCTACAAATCTTTGAAATGGAGAAAATGAAATCAATTTACAAAAGAAGTTATTTCACAATTTGGAACCAATTTAATTACTCATAAAAGAGTATAATCAAGCTACGACTCACAAGTCTTTAAAATAGAGGAAATGAAATCAATTTACAAAAGAAATCATTTCACAATTCGGAATCAATTTGATTACTCATCAACCCCTCGTAATTCCTCTCAATGTTCCCTCAAATGCATGTACAGAATAATCAAGCATGGAGAATCAAGATTATAGAGGAATCTACTACAATATCAATCAATATGCTCAAGTGGAATCAATTCACACTTGGCGACATTCATGAAAATGAATTAAGGATGCTCATGGTGCAAAGTACATGACTCCCACTCACCTGTCAATCTGGCACAGTCCTGATATGCCTCCAAAAATCTACAGCAGGCAGTGGAAAACTTCTTCCTCTTATTTTCTAGCTTCTTGCCCAACTGTGACATGCATTTACAATACATTTAGTCTTGTATCAAGAGCCATAATCTACGTGCCAATTATAATATAGGAAACTTTAATTGATTCAACTCCCCCGTTCCCTAAATCTTTTCTTTTCTTTCTCTTTTTCTTTTTCTATTAATTAACTCACCATTTATGTGTATTAGGGACTCCCTTGCATGAGTACAAGGTCTCCCTTAGCCTAATCTAGGCTTAATACCCTATTTTGGCATAAAATTTCTTATTTTCCCACCCGGATGAACAGTAACCCGGACCGATAGCCGGTTACTTCATTCCGGGTTTGATCCACTTTTCAAACTCCAGATTTGATGAAATTTTTACCTAACATTCTACACTCATAGGAGATTCTAAAGAGGTAAATGCATTGCTATCGGAGGTCGTTTGACCCCCTAAATAATTCGCCGAAGTTGGGACTTCGACGCAGTTTTTCCGTAGTGCGGAAAAATTTGTCAAAATCCGATTCTTCCTTTTTTAACCGCCTCTACAACCCTTATCCGACCCCTCTAGACTATATCCACCCTTTGTATAGCCTAATGTCATCAAAAGACTAGATAGGGATGGATATTTACCTTTTTCTTTTTGGAAATCGGGGTCCTTGCGTAGAGGGGAAGGAGATCTACGTTTTTCCCTTCAGCTGGAAGTGCAACCGGGATCCCTTTCCCTCTCGAATCCCCTTCCTCTTCTTCTTTCTTCTTCTTCTTCTTCTCTTTTTCTTTCTTTCTTTCCTCTCTGTTTCACGCCTGAGACTCCCTCTCTCTCGGTTTCATTCCTCCGACAGCACAACCCTCCCAATTAAGTCACATCAAAATACTATTCACCATTTTTTTAATATTATTAATTTCCCATTTTTCCTCAAATACTTCAATATATCTACTGTTATGCCATTAACTTTTGATTCCTTTCCAATTTTACCCTTACCACTTCAACGCATCTACAACTATGCCATTATCTTTTGATTCCTTCCCATTTTACCCCTTATATCAATTTTAAAGGACTATTCTATCCCTTTTATATAAAAAAAATTTTTGGGGTTATTACAATGGACCTGTCTAGCAAGGTAGATGCATTGTCCCATAAGATTGACCAATCGATGATAGGTGGGCATTACATGAACTCTTCCCAAGCACAAGTGTGTACTATCTGTTCTAGCCCATCCCACCCTTTTCATGAGTGCCCTTCAGTGCCCCAATTCTCCAAACTCGTGCAAGAACACATCAATGCTGCTCAAACACAGCCTAGACCGAGTACTGACCCATTTTCCAATACATATAACCCGGGATGGCGAAATCATCCAATTTTTTCTTGGAAGCAGCAAGCTTCGAACACAGCCCAACCCTATTCCCAAAATTTTCAAAATCCTCAGAATTTTCAAACCCCACAAAATATTCATCCCTACCATCCCTCGATTCAATTTCAACACACTCCTACTCCATCCCAAAGAAACACAGCCTTTGAGGAGAAAGTGTTGAACGCCCTTCAAGGTTTGGAAACCATTACATAATTGGTGCACTCTCACACGCAATCCATCGCCAAGCTAGAATCCCAAATGGGGCAACTAGCTAATGCACTGAACAAGCGAGAGGAAGGAAAACTTCCAAGCCAACCATTAAGTAATCCTAGGGGACAATACATGGCTCAAGAAATCAACTAAATGCAATTCATCATGAACAAGCCAATGCTTTGACTACCCTAAGGAGTAGATGTGTAGTAGACAATAAGATTGGGGAAGATAACAATAAGGAAGATGAAGAAGAGGATAGACATGTGTCAAATGGAACTCTAAAACCTTCTTCTTCTTCAGCTAATTCACCTTCTGCCAAAACTTACATCCCAAAGGCCCCATTTCCTGAAGCTCTTAATTCACCCTCTCCCTTTGGCAAAAAAGGAACTTCACTAGAGGAAATGATGGAGATTTTCAAACAAGTGAAAATCAACCTTCCGCTTCTTGATGCTATTAGACAAGTTCCCTCCTATGCCAAATTTCTCAAAGACCTTTGTACACAAAAGCGAAAATCTAGGACACATGTGCCTAAAAAGTTCTTCCTAACTGAGCAAGTGAGTTCTATTCTCCAACACAACATCCCTCCGAAATTCAAAGATCCTGGTGTTCCCACCATCTCCTGTGTCTTAGGAAATAATTTCATTGATCGAGCACTCTTAGATCTAGGGGCAAGTGTCAACCTTTTACCTTATTCAGTTTATGAGAAACTTGGGTTATGTGAGTTAAAACCAACCTCAGTATCCCTTCAATTGGCTGATCGATCTGTTAAAACACCAGTGGGATAATTGAAGATGTTCTTGTCAAGGTAGACAAATTCTATTTTCCAGTAGATTTCATCGTCCTTGATATGGAACATGAACCTAATCCTAAGAAACAAATCTCCGTAATCCTTGGGCGCCCCTTTTTAGCAACAGCCAATGCATGCATCAATTGTAGAACGGGGGTAATGAACATATCATTTGGGAACATGAAGGTAAAATTAAATGTGTTCAATGCGGACGACCAACCCGCGGAAAAAGTTGAGTGTTTTATGATAGACAAAATAGATGAACTCATAGAAGGAGATGCAAAAACTACCTCACTGTGTCTGGCTGAAGACAATAAACTTAGCACTTGTTGGGAGGCAACCCAATTCTTTTAGTTTTCTTTAACATTGAGGACAATGTTAGGTTTAGGTTTGGAGATATTTTTAAGTATTTTTAATCATTTTTTGTTTTGTTTGCATCTCTTGCATTCGTTTTCACTTCATAATGTCAGGTTTATCAAAAGAAATAAAAAAATAAAAAAATAAAAATATCTTTTTAAAAAAATGTGTTCATTTTTATTTTTTATAAAATAATAATAAAAAAAATTAAAAAAAAGTTTTTGTTTTTAAAAAACCTCATTTCTATACATTAATGCAAGAATGCTAAACACACAAGGTATATAAAATCTAAAAAGCCCAATGACTAGTCGGAAGTAATATAAATTTAAGTTCTTTTCATTAAGTCTCTCTTAGGGAGTTGTAAGCTAATTAATACTTCAGAATTTTACTACACACTGGCCGACACTTCTAAGGTCTAGGCTCGACATTATGTTGATAGTATAGTAGCAACCTTGGATCCTGATGAATCATACTTATCTAATCCAAAAAAAAAATCATCAATAATAATGGATTTAGTCAGGAACATCGAAAAGGGCTACCTATTGTCAAAGGTCAAGTGGGTTTGTGATGAGAACTCCGAGCATAAGTCCGTAGGGGAGTCTGCATGCCTGATACCTTGTGCCAACTGGTGTGAGAGTTGTCGACTGATTGCTCGTTACACGGAGAAATCACCACAAGAGTAAAAGTGCACAATTTATATGTCTTTATATATATATAAAAAGAAAATTCTGTATTGACCTTGAAAAAGACAATAGTATGAAAGCCGTCATTGTAAAAATTCGAGTAAACTGGAATATTACAGATAAAGTCCGTGAGGTACTAAAGTACATCCATAACTCTCGAAATTCTGCAGATAAGATGATTTTGAATCAGTGAGTAGGTCCTTTCGACCAATCCTTGGAAACTACTAGTATTAGCAATATTTTGGAGATCCGAACCTTAGCTTGTGTACGGTCCAAATTTCACTAAGCACTCCAGTATAAATAAGTCTTACAACTCCCTAACGGAAACTTAATGACCTCAACTTGAATTGCATTTTGACCTAGGATTTGGGCTGACTTAGTAAATAAAACCGTGTGTGTTTTGAAATTCTTATCATTTATGTATCTTAAATTAGATTTTAATTTCCTTACTAGTATGCATTTGAAATTTGATTTTCACTTCATAGAACAATTGATTTATTAAAAAAAAAAGAAATTAACAATAGCAATAATAATAAATGATTTATTGAAGTTTGTGGGTATCTTCACTGAAAATCCTCACGAGACTACAACTCGTCCACTAGGGTAACCTAGGAGTTTAAAGCCTTGTTACATATGGTAAATGTAACCGCGATGCCTGCGAAAGTGAGTTAAAATTCTTTTTTTCTAGTTTTATTTTGCTCAAGGACTAGCAAAACATAGGTTTGGGGGTGTGATAAGTGCTTAATAATCTATAATTTAGTTATCTTTCCATAGCACTTATCAATGCTTTTAAACTGATAAATACATATTTTACCATAAAACTAAATAAACATTGAAATGAATTTAAAATATGGTAAGAGGTAAATAATTCTTTTCTCAAAACAGACTCTAAACTTGTCTCTCTCCTGGTTATAATCTTTCATGAAAACATATAAGGAGGAGATTGTGTTGACCCGATTTGGTAACCTGATGGAGTTGTAATCAAGCTAAGGTTATAATTAAATGGATTTTGGTCCTGATTCGATCGAAAGTTATAATTAATTATATATGGGGCAAAGATTTGATTAACCCTTTTTATTAGGTCACGGTCCGATTTTCAGTCTTGTCTGGTCGAGTTCGATCTGAAGCAGCTTAGCAAGAATTAAATTTAAATGACAATGGGCTCAAGGACAAGTCAACCATCATGACCCACCTCAAACCCAAAGTTAATTCCCAACCAATTCCTTACCAGCCTTCATATAAAATTTATAAATTGAAAACAAAAAAAAAGAAGATAATTAATATAATAAAATAAATAAAAATAATTTCGGGGAGAATCACTGGATTCACTGTTCATATGAATAGTGTCCCGTAAAAACACTGTTCACATGAACAGTGGGAAATAATATAATAAAAATAAATAAATAAATAAATAAAATTGTTTCACTGTTTATCTCCTTCCTCCCTCTATCTATTCTTCCCATGATCTCGCCTCACAGAGCACCCCCCTGCCCGTTCCAGCCACGAGTCCCACGCGGTGCAGCCAGATCCAGATCCTCCGCCTCCTCTTCCGCCCGTGACGCCTCTGGCGTCTCCCCGTCGATCCTGCGGCCAGCCCTCTTCCCAGCAGCCGAGATCCAGCTCTTCTGCATCAGCCCGTTCCAGCTGCATCCAACGAGCACACTAGCGAGCAGCTCCTCCGTCTTCTCCGAGATCCGGCCGTCCGCGTTCCTCCCATCGATTCCCAGCTCCAATCCCTATGATTCAGCCTTCACCGCGATCCCAACCGACTGCATTCAACGAGCCGGTAACCCATCTCCTTCCGGATCGGCACCCGCTTCGAGCTCCATCTTCGCCCGAGATCATTCCCAGCATCACGCCCTCCTCCTCTCTCAGGATCCATCGCTGGTCTTCGGCGAGCTATAAGAGGAAGACGAAGAAGAGAAAGGGGGGAGCGGGCTTCGACAGAAACAGGGGACCCCTGTTTCGGTGAATAAAAGGAAGGAGAAAGCTGTGCGTGGAAGAAGAGAGAAGAGAAATAAAGAAAAAAGAGAAAGAGGGTGGGAGGAAAGAGAATGTTTTGTGATATTTTGGGAATAATGGGAGGTGGTCAATTTCATTTGAAGATGAGAGGTTGTCCGGAAGCCATGCTCGGCTAAACGTCTAGTCTACGGCTGGATGAAGCCCTAGCGATGTATCAGGGCATTGTAGTTCTTACTCTTTTAATGTTTTTGGAGCTTGTTTAAATTCTAATTTTTAATGAAATATTCCTTTATGATATTTAAACTTTGAGCATGCTAGTTACTATTCATGTTTGCTAAAGTAGTCTAAGATGATCCATGCCTAGGAAGATGAGGTGTGCTGCACCCTAGATTAGCATACTTAGGTAGACACTTCATGCTACACCGAAGATGGATCTTCCTAACACTCTTTATGCTTTTATTTTAAAAGGCTTGTAGCCAATTTGCATGCCTCTCCAAAAGATAAAAATTAAGAACACAGTCCCTAATGCAATGCTACGCGGTGGATTCCAAACCCTAGATCTATCTACTTTGATAAATTTCAATTCGTACTCATAGATTAATTTAGTTAAATCAAGTTAGCAAATCCTTCTTCTTGATTTATTTTTTTAAAAAAATAACTTATTCTTCAATCCCTGTGGACCGACACCCGTAATCACTATCCTACAGGATACGTGCTATTGCGTGGTTTATTTTCAAAATTGAAAGAACCGATCACCGAGCTCAGGCCGACGTTGACTAAAGCATCCTTGCTTATGAGGCCGCTCAGAAGAATACCATCCCCGAGGCCGCGAACGGCGTCAAGGATCCCCTGCTTGCGCGTGGAAAGCCTATGGAGTTTGTTGGCGGTCTTGAGTCGGCTCGGCCTCCACCTAGGGTCAAACCCCCACGTCCGCTCGGAACCCAAAAAGAAAATTTTTTTCTTCCAATCGTGAATGGACGATGGAGCGCCCTGGAAGAGTGGCCGGCCCGTCCGAAGGGCGTATAGAGCCACTCTCCGTCTTCCGGATTGGACTTCAACATGAAGAGCCGCCGGAAGACATTCACAGAAGACGGGATCCCATATGCCATACACAATGACAAGAACCCGATGATCGTCCTCCATGCATTCGGAGCAAGTTGCGTCGGGACAAGTTGGTACTCCCCAAGCAACTCGTTCACGAACCCATGGAAGGAAAACCATAGGCCGGCCTAGAGTGCCTCAAGTACACTCCGATCCGACCTACGGGGGGGTTCGTTACCTGATCCCCCAACCCAGCGGGTTCCAAACGGAACCCTCGCCGAGGAAAAAACCACTCCTCGACCATCTCAACCTCCAACTCACTCATTGTGGACCTGATTTCATTCGGACCGAGACCCATTAGGAAAAAAGAAAGAGAAAGAAGAGAAGGGAAGAGGGGTTCCGGGTGGATGAAAAGAAGGACACCTGTGGGGGTTTGCCGGAGATAATGGAGGATCGGCCGCTTCGGACTGAGAAGGAGATGGGAAGAGGATGAAGACAATGGGAGGAAAATCGGAGATGGCCAAGAAGGGATTTATATATAAACCCCTCTGACGGCCCAGATCTGCGAAGTGGAGCGCTGCTCCCCGCTCAGATCATGACACGCGTCAACCCTGAAAATTAATGCGCGGCGTTTAGTTCGGACCGACGCTTCAAATATAGAAGCATCTCGTCGGATCGTGTGGTCTCATCATGAGCCCACGATGCGAGGACGCTTCGAAAAATGAAAGGGTACTCCTCTGATGAAATATTTTCGGAAAAAGAGACGCCGCCCATTAAAGGCGCTTGAAACGCGCAATAATTCAAAATTCCCCCAATCCACATTAACGCAGCCAAAACTACTTTCCGCGCTCGAGCCTGCGAGCAGTTCGAGCTCGGAAGTCGGGGGGTAGTGTTGGGGGGAAGACGTCACCACGCCGACCGAGCAGGGGTCGGTCGAGCAGATCCCCTCCGAGCAGGGGCTGACCGAGCAGATCCCCTCCAAGCGGGGGCCAACCGAGCAGCCCCATCCGACCTGCGGGCGGTCGAGCAGACCCCCCTTCGACCTGGAAGCATCCGAATAGCTCTACCAACCCAGACGTCCGACCTACGCGCTGAGGCCACATCCTCCCGCAGCATGACCGAAAGACTACGTCTTGCCTTCATCAACAATTAATGTGTATGGGTCCTGCGGACATCCGGTTCACTCAACAATCAAAGCGCATGGCACCTGCAGGCCCTCAGCCTACTCAACAATTAAAGCGTATGGCTTCCGTTGCCTACGGACATCGAGCCTCTCACGGCAAACCCGCTTGGCTACGAATGATGGCATAACTCCACACGACTTAAGAGCTTTGGCCTAATCTCCTACAGTAATAGCATTGATTCACATGATTGAGCATTAATGCCCACTGCATGGCCAACTGTACGACAGACCATTTGCCCTGTCACATCGCAGGTAACCCGGCACACTCTATAAAAGGGGAACTCCTCCATTTTAGGAGGGGGATTGAAATCCTGTTTTCTGGCTTCCATCTCCGTTTATACACTCCCCCTCTGACTTAAGCATCGGAGTGCCGGAGCCGGAAACCCCGGCCACCGGCTTCTTGCAGGTCACCTGGAGGACGTCGCGCACCGCCGGACTGCCGCACCCCGATTCTCACCGGAGCTCCTCCTTCCTGGCCCATCGATCGCCCCCGGGTCCAAATTCCAGCAACACCTCCCATTAGCCTATTTTTGACATTAGTCCATAATTAAGAAGATTAAATCTTCCTTAAAAAAAATATCTCAAATAGCAAAGTGTCACGATTCTGCAAGCAACATATTTTCTTCGCTCTCACGAGATACATTGATTCAGGTTAAAAGGTTTTTAAACAACTAGTAGAAAATATAGGTCCTTTAATGGCTAACACCATGCCAAAGCAAAACTATTGCATGCATCAGCCACCTTTTCTATGAAAATTGTATCAGGGGACACCAAGAAACTATTTTTCTACTCCATCTTAGCAAGTATTATTAGTGTAAGACCCCGGAACTGGGCCCGGTCCAAATGACCGGCCCAGTCCCAAAACCCCGGCCTCACGTGCGACGCACATGAGGCGACGGGATGGACTGGTTCCATCCCGAAGAAGAAGGAAGCCCTGTTTTTAGGGCTTCCTCTCCTCCTTAAGACCACCGAGAAGAGCCGCCAGGGAGAAGGGGGAGAGATTTCCTTCGCATTGCCGGAGAGAGAGAGAGGAAGAGGGAGAGCCAAGTAGCATGGGTGACCCTTTTTCTTCATCGCCGCCGGAGAGGAAGGGAGGCGTCGGATCTTCGTCGGGGCTAAGGTAAGCTTTTTCCTTCTCCTTGCTTGGTGATTAGCCTGTTGGGAACCCGCCTATGCCGCTGATATTTCAAAAAAAATCAGATGGCAGCGGAAGAGGCATGTGCGGGATCGACGTTCATCGCATGAACGTTGTTTCATGAACCGTTCGTAGTTAGGCAAGGATTAAAAACTTTTAAAAACATTAGAAGATCAGATCTTCACCTTGTGCGGGTAGATGATCACCGCAAATCTGAGTTCGTGATTTTAGGAAGAGGGTTCGCTTGAAGCCGTTCAAGTGTCCGGCCTCTACGGGTATCCACACGAAGCAGAGATCCGATCAAAGCTCTGTAGTCTTCCCGGGGTGCTAGCTCCCTTGCAAAGACTTCTTTTGATGGCTGATCTCCTCTCTTTCTTTCAACTCTTGAATGTGCTTGAAAGGAGGAAGAAGAAGGAGGGATAGAGGAAGAGGAACGAAGCCCCTGCAGCCTTTCTTTTCTTCCCTGCGTTGGATGAAGGAAGGGAAGAGGAAGGAGGATCCGCCAACCACCTTTGGCTTCCTCCTTGCTTGCGGCTGAAGGCAAAAGGGAGGGAGAGGGCCACGGCACAAGAGAGGAGAGGCTTCTCCTTGTTCAATTAGGTCAGCCCCAAAAAGCCCTCTTTAAATAACAAGTGGAGCTCCTAACTTTTAGGAGCTCCCTTGAATTAATTCCAAGAGGGGCGCCGGCCCCTCTTGTTGCCGCACCCATGAACCCAAGGAGAAGGGGCTTGAGCCCCTCCTTCTTGTGTTGCCCTAATCCTCATCTAATGAGGATTGGGTGGCCTTAATTTGGTTTAGCCCTAATCCAATTAGGGTTTAACCAAGGGTGAACCAATTTGGATCCAATCTAGGTAAGTCCTAATCCAATTAGAACTTAAATCAATTTTGACTCAATTGAACTCTTCAATCCTAATCCAATTAGGAGTCTTATTGATTCATTAGATTAATAATTAATTGTGACTTAAGAAACCCTAATCCAAATTAGCACATATTTAATTTTAGTCCTAATCCAATTAGGACTCTTATTTGAATTCGAAGTCCTAATCCAATTAGGTATTCTAGAAATCCTATTCCAAGTAGGAATCCAATTTTAATTCAAAACTCCTAATCTAATTAGGATTGTAGGAATCCTATTTCAAGTAGGAATCCCAGTCCTACTCCAACTAGAATTTCCAGTCCTAATCCAATTAGGACTCTAGGAATCCTACTCGAAGTAGGACTCTTGTTTCAAGTCCAATTAATTAATTCCCTTTGTTCCTTCTTCAACCGAATATCAATTGAATTGATTACTTGTGATTCCTAATCACGATTCAACCATCGGATCGGTCAATACTTCTAGTGTGCGTGACCCCATAGGTTCTACTCTGACTGAGATATATTATGATCTCTATCACAATATCATTGAAAACTCCTTTCAATGGATTGGAACGATTCCAACTCTACTCATTAGGGTTTATCGATCATCGAGATAATTCCTGTGAGTCCCACTATCCACCAGTGACACCTAGCAGCATGTAGTGGCTACCCAGTAGAATAGAATGATGAACCTCTAGGTGCAGTTATCATATGATACAGTCCTACTATCGTGGATCCCTACAGGACGGAGGTCATGGATAACTCGTCAAACCCCTTCGTCTGTCATATGTCAAGATTTATTCGACTCGAGTTCGTTAGTGGAAAACTCTTTCTCCACTTTATATTACTGCCCTGGCCAAGGTCTTAGAACTCAGTTTAACAAATCACATAGGATCACTCCTCTTCTATCAAGGTCGATAGATTCCATGTAAGTGCATACCCTACTCCTACAGTGAACTTACTGCAGCCAATCTACACTACAAGGACCCATATGACTAGAGACCATGTATACGTGTAGTCAAACTACAATAACCTCATTGTGAGTAGCTGAAGCACCGCAGGTCAAAGGACCAGTCATACTACTGCAACATCAAGCAAGTCACTGACGAGTGGATAGACATCCAAGTGACTTCTTGTCTTGGTCACGCTTAGTACCCTTATTCTCTAACAAGCACCTGCACTATCACTTCAGTGTCCCTACACTGTGGACTCAAGTCTCGTCCATCCAGAAGAAAAGTGATCTGTGCACTGATCGGATCGATCACCGTCCTCGTGATGATCCATTGATCAGGAGCATTTAGAAATTAATCACCAATGATACATGGCTCAAATTCTCAACTCTTGAGAATATGCATCATCATCTTATTAATTTCTTGGACGATTCATAGACACATAGATAATATGAATGAAAAGATGCCTTTTATTTATTCAATAATAAATAGTCAAGTACAAAATTATGTCCCTAGAATTAACAATGTGTCAGCCAGATTGGCTTCTAGGGCATACTTCTAACAATCTCCCACTTGCACTAAAGCCAATCAGCCATAAACCTAAGCCCCATCTTCTCAAGATGCGCTTTAGTTTTTCTGCCGACTTAGCTGCTTAGTGAATGGGTCCGCCACATTTTCTGTGGAGTCTACTCTCTGATCCTCTACTTATTTTCTTTCGAGGTAGTCGCTTATTAGGTTAAACTGCCGCTCTATGTGCTTCGATTTCTGGTGAGACCTTTGGCTCCTTAGCTAGTGTTATGGTGCCTTTGTTATCGCAGTAGAGTGTTATGACATCTGATGACATTACACCTAACTCTGCAATGAACCTTTTAAACCAAAAGATTTCCACTGCACTCTTAGAGACGGCTTAACATTCAGCTACTAAGGTAGAATCTATAATGATCGGTTGTTTGGAACTCTTCCAATTTACTAAACCACCATTGCACATATTCTGATGTAGACTTTCTATCATCAATATGTGTGCATCCTTCTACCTTCAACTCTGATCTTCTTCCAAAGACCAAGAACATGTCCTTAGTTCTTCTCAAGTACTTAAGACTGTTCTTCACAGCTATCCAGTGCTTTTTGCCTGGATCTGATTGACATATGCTCGTGACATTCACAGCATGTACTATATCAAGTTATGTCCATAGCATGGCATATATGAGGCTCCCTATTGCTGATGCATAGGGGATCTTGCTCATGCGTTGAATCTCTTCAGATGTGTTGGGGCACATCTTCTTGGAAAGATTAATTCCATGCCTTAGGGGTAAGCGACCCCTTTTAGAGTTTTCCATGCTGAACCTCTTCAGCACCTCCTCTATGTACATCTTCTGTGAAAGGTCAAGCATCCTTTTAGATCTATCTCTATAAACCTTTATTCCCAAAATATAGGATGCTTCCCCAAGGTCTTTCATGGAGAATTCTTTTGACAACCAGACCTTGACCGAGGTTAGCATGGGAATATCATTCCCTATCAGGAGGATGTCGTCCATGTACAGTACGAGAAATACGACAGCGCTCCCACTAACCTTTTTGTAAACACACGGTTCCTCTTCGTTTTTGATGAAATCAAACATTTTGATTGCGTCATCGAAATGAGTGTTCCAACTCCGAGATGCTTGCTTTAGTCCATAGATGGACCTTTGCAGCTTGCAGACCTTGTGATCTCCATCACCGGAAGTGAAACCTAAAGGCTGTTCCACATAGATGTCTTCATCAAGATATCCATTCAGGAAAGCAGTTTTCACATCCATTTGCCAGATTTCATAATCATGAAATGCTGCAATGGCAAGCAATGTTCGGATGGATTTTAGCATGGCTACAGGTGAAAAGGTCTCTTGATAGTCAATGCCTTCACGCTGACTATACCCTTTAGCCACAAGTCTTGCCTTATAGGTCTCTACCTCTCCATCCGAACCTATCTTCCTTTTATAGATCCATTTGCATCCAATAGGTACAATACCTTCTGGTGGATCTACTAAGGTCCAGACTTGGTTGGAATGCATGGAGTCTAACTCTGATTTAATAGCTTCCAACCATCTCTCGGAATCGATATCATATATCGCCTCGTCGTAGGTTTTGGGATCCTGCGTGTGATCCCTATCTCCCACTAGGAACATTTCCTCGGTATCCTCTTCTAGTATACCTAAGTATCTATCGGGAGGATGGGAGACCCTACTAGATCTACAAGGTGGTCGAGGGACATCGTGTACTGGCTCTGTATGAATGGGTTCGATAGGATCCATGACTCGTTGCTTTTCAGAGACTTTCTCTTCAAGCTCAATTTTCCTCCCACTGCCTCTATCAAGGATAAACTATTTTCATGAAGATAGCATGGCGTCTCACAAACACTTTGTGATCCTTTGGGATGAAAAATTGTATCCTAATAACTCTTTCAGGATATTCAATAAAACGAGCATTAATTGTCCTATCCTCTAACTTGTCTGCCTGTTGTCGCTTGACGTGGGCCGGACATCCCCAAATCTTGAGATGACCAAGACTCGGCTTCTTACCATGTCATATCTCATATGGTATGGTAGGAACGGACTTTTAGAGGTAATTCTATTCAACAAGTAAATAGCTGAAAATAGGGCATCTATCTAAAGAAACAAGGGTAAATCAGTGAAGCTCATCATGGGCTGGACCATATCAATAGAGTCCAATTCCTCCTCTCTGACACTCCATTGAGCTGAGGTGTACCAGGAGGAGTCCATTATGCAACTATACCATTCTCCTTGAGATAATCACGGAACTTTCCATTAAGGTATTCACTTTCTCGATCTGATCGAAGAACCTTAATGAGTTTTTGTGCTTATTTTTCTTCTTCATATCTAAGCTTTTTGAACCTTTCAAAAATTTCATATTTGTGTCTCATACACATATCCATACCGTGAGTAATCATCGGTAAATGAAGTAAAAATTACAACCCCTAGCCTGCACATCGAATGGGCCACACACATCAGTGTGTACTAGGATAAGTATTTCAGTGGACCTCCCTGTGTCCTACAAAGGATAATTTGGCCATCTTTCCTTGAAGGCAGAATTCACAAATCAAATATGACTCAGAAGTCAATGAGCCCAAAAGCTCATGTTTCTCCAATTTGTTTATTCTGTCTTCTTCTATATGGCCAAGCCTGAGGTGCCACAAATACTTTAGATTTATCTCATTTTTGGATCTATTAGATCCTATGGTATTCACTGTTTGCTCGGGTATATTCACAAATACATCCATATGTATGTGATAGAGACTGTCAATCATAAAACCATGTTGAATCAATTTATTTTTTCAAATAAAAAATTTTTCTATGCTAAATAAAATACAGAAATCAAATTTCTGCTAGCAATAGGTAACAGTCCCTAAGTATCCTGAGCATATCTGACATACCTTCTGAAGGTCTGTCACCCTTCATGTTCTTTATGCTTCCCATGTATGTAGGACAGTTCCTCTTCCAATGGCCGTCCATGATGCAATGGAAACACTTTTCCTTGCAATTGGCCTTTTTCTTGGAACTTCCTTACTTGGTGTTTTCTTAGTCTTCTTCGCAGGCTTCTTCTTCTTCCAAATAGACTCTCTCTTAAAAGTAGAAACCAACTTGACAGCAAAAACGATGCCCCTTGAACTTCTTCAAGGTCCCTAAGTTAGTTACCAATTTATTTAACAATTCTATTTTAGTGCATACAACCTTGTTCATATGGTAGTTTACTATAAACTATTCATATGAAGCTGGAAGGGATTGCGGGATCAAATCCATTTGCAATTCCTTGTGCATGGTCATGCCAAGCTTCTCAAGCTTCTCTAAGTCCTTTATCATGGTCAAACCATGATCATGGACAGACTATCCATCGTGCATCTTGGCTTTGAAGAGCCTCTTGGACACTTCAAACCGAGCTGCGTGACTCTGATCACCATACAACTCTTGCAGGTGATTTAATATGTCCCTGGCAGTCTTCATGTTCTCATGCTGGCATTGTAATGCATTGGACATGGATGCCATTGTGCAGCACCTAACTTTATTGTCATTGTTCGTCCACTTAACAAGCGTCTTACGCTGATCAGTGATCGGACGGATTGGTAACATGGGGATTCCATGGTCTAGCATATACCCGAATTTCTCACAATTCAAAACTATTTTTGAAATTTGCTGAGCCAATCTTTATAATTGGGTTTGGTCAAACGGTTGTTCTATAGGATATGAGTTAAGAGTCTAGAAGCTGACTTTATAATCCTCAGAGAGTAAAGATTCTAGTTAGACTTTTGTACTTGATCCTAATCTGTTCTAAGGTCTTTTAGAACAAATATAACTCCCACTATTTTCTCGAATTCCTCACACTCCCCTGGTAGGAAAACGGAAATTCCACACGACTAGGGTTTCTAGTGGGTACTGCGGTCCCACCGATTTACATAACACCTCACCTAACAGTTATTGGTGACACATAGATTGATGAATGTACAACTCTTGTACAATGCTTCTTAAGCATGTTGCAGTGCAACTTGGTCTCTAAGCCATGAAAATCTCACCTAACAGTTATTGGTCCCATTTCTTAGTTAAGTCAGACCCACCGTATAACCGTAGGAATAAAGTCGTCATTGGGTCCTCACCTAACAGTTATTGGTGCCCAACCCCACCTTTACCCTACAACATCTTATGTCTATAGAGAGGTCCAGCCCCCCGATGCAACTTGACCACTGTATCCAGCCGAGACAAATCAACATCAGAAAGGCCTTAGCAGCTCTACTACAGTGGAAGACCTATTGACTTAATATTGGTTAATCAGGTCTTAGTGTTTGCAACTTGAGCTCTTCATAAGAGGTAATCGAACAATTGGCCAGGTAAGCAGGTGGGAGGCTCCCCTTACTCAGAGAGTAAGGTCCTAATTAAGTAACCACCTTTCATGCTTTTCTAGACACTAATTAGATCAATTAATCTAATATAACTCGCTAATGTTGGTTCACTCTCGACTTGATTGAGGAGGTTTTAATTTAGGTCTCAATTGGGTTTGCTACATCACATGTAAACCTCTCTACCCGACTCTCATTCACATCACATGCAAACGGCACATTGCAGGCAGTTATAATCGCAGCAATAATTAAAGCTAAACTTTAAATGGGTGATGATCATGGATTCTAATTAGGTCGTATTACAAGCACATGCACGTCAATCGATCAATTGGTCTTCAACTCTTGAATTGGTTTCAAGCCTCCTTGATTCGATCCTTGACCAACTCTTGATCCAATCGCCATCAACCGCTTAGACCCCTGTTCATCTCATGCCTTATCTTCAACTTGATCGTTGACGTACATCACATCACAGAAATACAACCAGATGTAAAATAAAAATAATAATAAATTACATCTTCTTTTAGGAGGCACGCAGGCCTCTCAAAACATCAAATAAGATGCATGCAAGCATCTGAAAAATTACATGACATTACAGATCACATCGCAGGTCATTACATTTGATACCAAAAAGGTTTGAATCCTATGATCATCACCATATGCAGCAATTATAATTTTCAGATCTGAAAACTAACTGATTATCTCATGACATAGGTTGCTGATCATGCTAATCATGATTCTAAACTTTGTAATCCCATTAACAGTGCAATTAGAATCATCTTTTTATCACATAAAAATCAGCATGTAAAAATCAGCACCCTAGAAAAAATCTGCATGCAGAAAATTTTCAGCATGCATGATCATTCAATTTTCAGATCTATTAAGCCTATTAATAATTAATCCTTACCTTAATCTACGATGCCTAGGCTCTGATACCACTGTTGGAAACCCGCCTATGCCGCTGATATTTTAAAAAAAATCAGATGGCAGCGGAAGAGGCATGTGCGGGATCGACGTTCATCGTATGAACGTTATTTCATGAATCGTTCGTAGTTAGGCAAGGATTAAAAACTTTTAAAAATATTAGAAGATCAGATCTTCACCTTGTGTGGGTAGATGATCACCGCAAATCTGAGTTCGTGGTTTTAGAAAGAGGGTTCGCTTGAAGCCGTTCAAGTGTCCGGCCTCTACGGGTATCCACACGTAGCAGAGATCCGATCAAAGCTCTCTAGTCTTCCCGGGGTGCTAGCTCCCTTGCAAAGACTTCTTTTGATGGCTGATCTCCTCTCTTTCTTTCAACTCTTGAATGTGCTTGAAAGGAGGAAGAAGAAGGAGGGATAGAGGAAGAGGAACGAAGCCCCTGCAGCCTTTCTTTTCTTCCCTGCGTTGGATGAAGGAAGGGAAGAGGAAGGAGGATCCGCCAACCACCTTTGGCTTCCTCCTTGCTTGCGGCTGAAGGCAAAAGGGAGGGAGAGGGCCACGGCACAAGAGAGGAGAGGCTTCTCCTTGTTCAATTAGGTCAGCCCCAAAAAGCCCTCTTTAAATAACAAGTGGAGCTCCTAACTTTTAGGAGCTCCCTTGAATTAATTCCAAGAGGGGCGCCGGCCCCTCTTGTTGCCGCACCCATGAACCCAAGGAGAAGGGGCTTGAGCCCCTCCTTCTTGTGTTGCCCTAATCCTCATCTAATGAGGATTGGGTGGCCTTAATTTGGTTTAGCCCTAATCCAATTAGGGTTTAACCAAGGGTGAACCAATTTGGATCCAATCTAGGTAAGTCCTAATTCAATTAGAACTTAAATCAATTTTGACTCAATTGAACTCTTCAATCCTAATCCAATTAGGAGTCTTATTGATTCATTAGATTAATAATTAATTGTGACTTAAGAAACCCTAATCCAAATTAGCACATATTTAATTTTAGTCCTAATCCAATTAGGACTCTTATTTGAATTCGAAGTCCTAATCCAATTAGGTCTTCTAGGAATCCTATTCCAAGTAGAAATCCAATTTTAATTCAAAACTCCTAATCTAATTAGGATTGTAGGAATCCTATTTCAAGTAGGAATCCCAGTCCTACTCCAACTAGGATTCCCAGTCCTAATCCAATTAGGACTCTAGGAATCCTACTCGAAGTAGGACTCTTGTTTCAAGTCCAATTAATTAATTCCCTTTGTTCCTTCTTCAACTGAATATCAATTGAATTGATTACTTGTGATTCCTAATCACGATTCAACCATCGGATCGGTCAATACTTCTAGTGTGTGTGAACCCATAGGTTCTACTCTGACTAGTAGTGAGATATATTATGATCTCTATCACAATATCATTGAAAACTCCTTTCAATGGATTGGAACGATTCCAACTCTACTCATTAGGGTTTATCGATCATCGAGATAATCCCTGTGAGTCCCACTATCCACCAGTGACACCTAGCAGCATGTAGTGGCTACCCAGTAGAATAGAATGATGAATCTCTAGGTGCAGTTATCATATGATACAGTCCTACTATCGTGGATCCCTACAGGACGGAGGTCATGGATAACTCGTCAAACCCCTTCATCTGTCATATGTCAAGATTTATTCGACTCGAGTTCGTTAGTGGAAAACTCTTTCTCCACTTTATATTACTGCCCTGGCCAAGGTCTTAGAACTCAGTTTAACAAATCACATAGGATCACTTCTCTTCTATCAAGATCGATAGATTCCATGTAAGTGCATACCCTACTCCTACAGTGAACTTACTGCAGCCAATCTACACTACAAGGACCCATATGACTAGAGACCATGTATACGTGTAGTCAAACTACAATAACCTCATTGTGAGTAGCTGAAGCACCGCAGGTCAAAGGACCAGTCATACTACTGCAACATCAAGCAAGTCACTGACGAGTGGATAGACATCCAAGTGACTTCTTGTCTTGGTCATGCTCAGTACCCTTGTTCTCTAACAAGCACCTGCATTATCACTTCAGTGTCCCTACACTGTGGACTCAAGTCTCGTCCATCCAGAAGGAAAGGGATCTGTGCACTGATCGGATCGATCACCGTCCTCGTGATGATCCATTGATCAGGAGCATTTAGAAATTAATCACCAATGATACATGGCTCAAATTCTCAACTCTTGAGAATATGCATCATCATCTTATTAATTTCTTGGACGATTCATAGACACATAGATAATATGAATGAAAAGATGCCTTTTATTTATTCAATAATAAATAGTCAAGTACAAAATTATGTCCCTAGAATTAACAATGTGTCAGCCAGATTGGCTTCTAGGGCATACTTCTAACATAGCCATGGTGGGTGGTGATTTTGAGCCGGCCGATCGCCGGATTTTGGCCCAAAAAGGGATGCTTCGCTTCGGCTAGAGGAATTAGCGCCGGCGTGCTCGCCGCCCCCAGCCGCAGGGGGTGGTCGGGCTTGCTTCGCCGCCTCCTGCCGCCGTCGGGGCCGGCCACGATGGCCGCCCCGGAGCCCGACCGAGAGGGAAGAAGAAGAAGAAGGGGGGGTCACGGGACCACCTATTTCACCGAAGGAGAAGAGGGGGAGTCGGGAGAGAAAAGAGAAGAAAAGAAGAAAAAAAAGGGAAGAAAAGAAAAGAAAAGATAATAATAATGATAATAGTAAAATAAAGGAAAGAGGGTGGTCTACGGGTATGAACCCAAACCCAAACCCGAACTCAGGGTGCTAGGCACTCCTGCAGGGTCGGCCATGAAAAAATATTAAATTTAAGTTTTTATATATATTGTGATTAATTTTAAAAGAAAATATAATTTTTGGATATTAGGTCCTGCGAGGAATTTGTGAGATTAATTGGATTTGTTGTGGATCGCGTTCAATTTAAGTAATGAACTGCCTTCGCTAGACTCTTCATTTATATAATATTATTTTTGTATCGAATAAATTGTTAATGAATTTATATGTGATTTATGAATTTTACGAGATGATGCTTTGAATGAAAAATAGATATGTGAATTGGAATAATATTTTTCGGACTATTATTATATTACTGTTCTTGCATTGTATATGCATATTTAGATCGGATTATGATATATCTATTATGTTACAAAAGAATTTTGATGTGCATCAGATTTAGAACTCTCAGCCTGGCTATGTTCTGGACCCTGCCAATAGGGGGTTATGCATTGGCAATTCTGGCCCCACCACAGGATATAAGTGCGGTATTTTGGCCCACTCTGCAGGGTATAAGTGCGGTATTCTAGCCCACTCCGCAGGGTATAAGTGCGGTTCTGTTTCTGGCCTAGCCACAGGGTATAAGTGTGGTCGTAGCTAAAGGCTGATGAGATGAATATGATATTGAGAATTGTATTCTAAATGTCAATCGTCAGCATATTGATGATTGAATTTTGTAAATAAATTGACAAATTAATAAAGTATTATTCGGCATTATTCATCATTTCATCTTCAAATGAACTCTTATATGATGAAGTCCTTAGGACTTATGTTATGATAAAGGAGGATTTATCTTTGAGTCCTTAAACTTGTTCGCGACCAAATGATATATTGTTACTAGGACGACAACATTATCGAGATTAGGTCGTTGTATGACATATACGTTGGTTGTTCTCTTAACCAAGGAGTGTGGAGACACTGGTATGCCATACAGGTGAAGTGTAGGAGTACATTTCACTGAACGTGACCAATTCCGGAACGCTCTACTGTCAAGAGATATTCCGAGTGGATATGGGTATAAGTTTGGCCCTCTGACCTGAGACTGCAACCTGTGACTAGCAAGCAACTCACTGTACTTTGGTACCGGCTACCTGAATTTTTAATTCAGTGACGGAAGGTCACTGGGTGCAGTCAAGTACTTGCGTAGTCAGTTGTGAGTCGAGATGGAAGTGACCCCTCCTGCAAACAGGAGATAATGTCTTGTGATTAATTTAGCAAAACCTTGGCCAGGATAATCTCAGTGAGGAGTCACGGGATATCTAAAGTTAATCACATAATGGATGTACTAATTATAGGGTTGACAGTGAGCTCTAAGTTATCCTGGCATTAGGAGTCAAAGGGATTGAATTATACAGTAACCATAGTCCAGGGTTCTAGAATATTTGCTTCGCATATATTCGGCCTATCCGGACGTCGGGTACCATTGCTAGATGGTCACATCGTTTAGTATAGGAAGACGTTCCTATACTACCGGCTTAGGTTCGAACCTATGAGGTCACACGCATAGAAGTTTCTAGGTTGATCAAATGGATGATTGATGATTAAGAATCATTCAGGGGTAATTTGGTCAATTCGATTGACAAATTATCCAAAGCAAAAATTATATTAAAATAATTATTAAATTATTGGAGGATTAATTAGCAATTAGATTGCTAATGAACTCAATTTGATTAAGTAATTGGGCTTAGGTTGAGCCAAATTGAATAGGATTCAATTTGGGCTACATCAGGATTTGACCTAATTGGATTGGGTTCAACCCAAGTAGATTGAGCTTGACCCAATTGGATTGGACTTGATCCAAATCAATTAGAAGACCTTATTTGATGAGGATTATGAGTCCAAATAATAAGAATTTGATAAGGGGAAGAATCACTAAATTTTAGGAACCCATCCTTATCTTCTTGGAGAAGAATGACACCTTAATTTATTCCCAATATTTTCTATGCCTATCCTCTTTATTTTTGGCCAAAAATTGGCGTGAGAAGAGAGGAGGCGTGGGGCTATAATTCCTATAAAAATGGCCTTAAATCTTTCTAGAAAGATTTAGATGAATTTCCTAATTTGTAGGGAATGCATGGTGCATGAAATAGGGTGGTCTGCGGCTGAACTTTGGACGCATGAATTCCTATCTTTTAGGGATCCAAAATGCACGAAATTTGGATATGTTTATCTCCTCTTAGCTGCCAAACCACCAGAATTTTTTGGGAATTTTATCAGCCAAATTAGTTAGCTAAAATAGGTGTGAGGCGTGGGGTGGTCTTTTGGCTATAAAAGACCCCCATGCCTTGGGTTCAAGATATACCATATTTAGAGGTTTCAAAAAAATTCTGAAAAAATTCTCTGAGGGCCTCCATCCCTTCTTCTCCTTTTTCTCACGTCCATCCTCCATCTCCTTGAAGAACAATCAAAGGTTGAGTGTTTAGAAGGAGAAAGCTTCAGCCATTGCTGCGTTCCTGCGCGAGCTAGCACTCCCGCGGAAGACGATCTACCTAGGGCTTTGCGTGTACTTTTCATAGAGGCCATTCGTGTGCGTGGCTGCAAAGTCAAGGATCAGATCCATAAGTTTCTTCCATCATAAAAGGTATTAATCCCACATCAATATTTTATTTTGGAGTTAGGGTCTAGGTCTGATTCTCCGAGGTTTTACCCTTCTTTGGGGCTCCTCACGGAGTTATCTCCAGAATCCATTTGATGGATATTCGGAGATTAATCGGAATAGAGTTCTTAAGTTTCAGATCTGATAGTTAATCATGTATGAAAGTTTTAGCATAATTGTTTAAACGATTCCGGCATAATCCTATGTGTTCTTAAGGTGCTGATTTCTAGATTTGATCTTGTAAGCATGCATGAATTAAATTGTTTGATTCGGTTTTTCTGCTGCGTTTTAAAACTTAAAAAGAACTACGTATGGCTTGATCCCCCTTATGAAGGGGTACGTAGGCAACTCAATCAGGTTCAGCCATGGTTTTAAAAAAAAAAAATTCAGCATGCTTAATACCGAAGAACCTAGGATTCACTTTCAATGGTATCAGAGCAAAGGTCCAAGAGTTGTGACTGATCTTCGGAAACTCTCATGCGTGATCGTGTGACGAAGCGTGGCTCTCCGCCCGGGGGCGTATAGAGATGCGTGCTCTGATAGGTATACATGGGTGTCACCCTATTTTTAATAGGACCGAACCCATGTAGGAGTGGAGACTCCTCCACTTTCAGTGGTATCAGAGCCAGGTTTATGTTTAAACTTTTATGTTTTAATTCTTGTAATTAAATCTGAAATTATTAACATATTTAGATTAGATCTAAAGTATTTTTTATGATTGATTTAATTGCTGATTATGCATGATTAAGTAGATCTGAAATTTTGGATGCATATAATGCATGTTTGTGTTAGGATTAGTAACATGAATAAATCTGAAATTATAATATTATTTAGATTAGATCTAAATAAAGTTTATGATTTATATGATCTCTAATTTTAATGAACAAATCAGATCTTAAAATAAAAGTGAAAAAATAAATACATAAGATGTATGTTGTTTGAATTAATTCATGTTGTTGTGTATATGTGATGCATGAACATAAAACATAATGACTTAAACATGAATTAAATCTGATTACATGTGATTAATTACAAAAACTCAGATCTGAAAATATGTTTTAAGAACTGAAAGATTGTAATTAATATGTAATTAAAAAGAAATATGCAATGATCAAAACTTTCATAAGTCTAAACTTAATTGAGAATTAAATGTTATGAAATAGAATTGTAACTCAATTAATTGACATTGCATGACTATTTGGGCATATGGGTTAGCTTGAATTAAGTTCCTAGGATTGGGTTAGACCTAAGGTTAGAATCATACATGGACAAATAGAATTAATTGATCAAATCTAATTAAGTAGTAACTAGATTAGGTCAAGAAAATTCTAGGTCAATTTACAATAGTTGTAGATGGATCAAGTTCATGTCTTTGATTAGACCAAGATGTAACTTGATTTAGGCTCAGAGGTGTAGCCCGAGTCATTTGAGTAATCAAATCGAAATTGATTAACCAGTCGGTGTCTAAGGTAAGTTTGGCAGTTTTGACCAGTGATTTTTAATTGGGAGCTACTCGCACTGATTCGTCTTTGTCGAGTTAATGGCATATCCCTTCCACCGATCTCACTTACCTGGCCGACTTGGTCAATCATATTTTGATTGGATCACTTAATGATTCGAGTTAGCCCATGCCTATAAGAAAAATCAGTTTGACTGATTTAGGTGCCTCCTTAACCGATTTGAGTCTAATCTGATTTGGTGAAGTCAGTGGGAGAAATTAGACTAACCGAATCTTCTCATCTATCCTAATTATGAAATCCTCTAAAATTAGGTCCTTAAAATGAAATGGTTATGGGGATAACTAGGTCATAGCCTCCCATTAAGTTGGGTGATAATGGGTCCAATGTTTTGATAATTATTGGAGGCGCGACACGCCTGGTACTTATCAAGCATTGAAATTGTCATTCAATATATGATGAGTTAAGTGTACCTTCAATAGGCGGTCAGGTGAGCCGAGCCACACTCGGGCTTGGTCGTCTATTAGTTGATTAGACTTAACCCTATCATTTAATGGTTGGACCTGACTAGGGTATTCAGTGGAGGCGCCACACGCCTGCCGAAGAACCTAGGGCAAAATTATCACTAGAAGTTGCTTGGTGAAGCAACTGGTTTAGAACCTACCAATAGGTGCATATGGGTTAGCCGAGCCACACTCGGGCCTATATGCGATCTATTGGGTTCTAGTGCCCACTAAAGAATTAGGAGTAATTTTTCGAATTGGAGGTAGAGGCTACCAATTTGTATAAAATAGTGGGAGTATCTTTAGACTAAAGTCCAAGTCTAATGTGTTTAGTCAATTCATATACTAATAGCCAAATTTTCTTTTATACAGAAATGGCCACTAATTTGTCACTTCGCTCATTATTGGATAATGATAAGTTGACAGGTCCCAACTTCAATAATTGGTATAGAAAACTGAAAATTGTGCTAGAGCATGAATGGATCCTTTATGTGATAACAGATCCGGCACCTGAGCAGCCCGCTGCTAATGCACGGGGTACAGTCAGAGACACTTATCAGAAGTGGCTCAGTGATCATATCACTGTCCGTTGCATTATGCTCGCTGCAATGAATGATGAGTTTAGTAGGTATTTTGAGAATGCGCAGCCGGAAGACATCATTCAAGTGTTGAATGAATCTTTCGGTATTCCTGATGATGTTGAAAGGCACAAGACTAGTTGTGCTATTTTCAGCGCACGTATGAAGGATGGGGCTTCGGTGACCGATCATGTATTGTATATGATTGAGTTAATCGAGCGCCTAGGCACTTTTGGATCTCCCCTACATAATCAATTGGGGAAGGATGCTATACTGAATTCTTTTTCTGGTTCGTACTGCCCATTTCTCACCAACTTTCGTATGACGAAACTGGTAGTAAATTATCACCAATTGTTGGGTTTACTACAAACTTTTGAGAAGGATCACCAACTCCTAAAAGGGTCGGTGAATTTAGTGGGAGGTTCGTTCAGAGGTTGTGGTACCTTTAAGAAAGGAAAGAAGAAAAATAAGAATCAAAAGAAAAAGGTGCAACGTGCTAAGCCAAGTCAGACAAAAAAGATTAAGGCTAACCACAATTTGGCAGAATGCTTCTATTGTAAGAAGCAGGAGCATTGGAAGAGGAATTGTCCTCAGTACCTTACCTCACTTGATCCGAACAGACTAAGCAAGAGAAAAGGGCAATCAGTTGCTGATCAAGGTATTTATATGATAACACCTTGTAATTTCTCTATATGTGATAATTCGACCTGGGTATTAGATACTGGAAGTCCGTTTAATATATGCAATTCGTTGCAAGGACTTCAGGTCAATGAGAGATTTGAAAACAACGAGAGATTCCTGAATGTTGGAGATGGAAGATCTGTTCCAGTTCTAGCTTTAGGAAATCTCAAACTTATTTTCAATTCTCATGTAGTTGTCTTGAGTGATTGTCACTATTTTCCTACGTTCTTATTGAATATAATTTTCGTAGACCTTTTGGCCATGAACGGTTATGAAATTTCAATAAAGAAATGTTCTTGTGATATCATTATGAATGGTGTTACTGTAATGAATGGACAATTGAGCAATGGCATCTACTTGTTATCACAACCTATTAATGTAATGTACACGTCAAGTAAGCGTCCTAGAATAGATAATGTCATGGATGTCTACCTTTGGCATCATAGGCTAGGTCATATTAATAAGAACAAGATGAACAGGTTAAGTAAAGAGAAAATTCTCAATGTTAATGATTGTGAATCACTGACAACCTGTGAGTCATGTCTTCTTGGTAAGATGACCAAATCACCTTTTACCGAAAAAGGTGAACGAGCCAGTGATTTATTGATCCTTGTACATTCTGATGTATGTGGACCAATGAGTACAGATGCTAGAGGTGGGTATTCATATTTCATTACGTTTACAGACGACCTTTCTAGGTATGGTTATGTCTATTTAATGAGACATAAATCTGAAGCATTTGAAATGTTCAAATTATATCGTAATGAAGTAGGAAAACAAACTGGAAAGAGTATTAAAACTCTTCGATCAGATCGAGGAGGTGAATACCTCACCAGTGAGTTTTTGCAATATCTAGGAGAAAATGGAATTCTCTCTCAATGGACTCCTCCTGGTACACCACAGTATAACAGTGTATTAGAAAGGAGAAATCGAACTCTGTTAGACATGGTTCGATCCATGATGGGGTTTGCTAATCTGCCCATATCCTTTTGGGGATATGCTCTTGAGTCAGCCTGCTACATTCTAAATAAAGTTCCAAGTAAGTCTGTAAATAAAACACCACATGAGATGTGGACTGGACGTAAGCCGATGCTCTCTCACCTTAGGGTTTGGGGGTGTCCAGCGTACGTCAAACGTTTAAAGACAGACAAACCCAAGTCTGACAAATGTTTCTTTGTTGGTTATCCTAAAGAAACTAAAGGATATTACTTTTACTTTGCTAAAGAACAAAAGTTGTTCGTAAGTAATAGAGTTGTTTTCTTAGAGAAAGAATTCCTTAGTGAAGGAACTAAAAGCTCTAATGTTGAGCTTAGGGAAGTTCAATATGTAGAAGATTCGACACCATCTACTGAACTAGTTGAGTCGGATTTGATTAGATCAGATCCAGAACCCATATTAGATGCACCATTAAGGCGATCGGGTAGAGTACCACATCAGCCGGACAGATACTACGGTTTCTTGGTCCGGGATGGGGATCCTATCGAACTTGATGAAAACGATGAGGATCCGATCACATATATGGATACAATGCAGAGGTATGACTCTGATAAATGGCTTGGAGCCATGCAATCCGAAATGAAATCCATGAAGGTCAATGATGTTTGGACATTAGTTGACCCACCCGAAGGAATTAAACCCATAGGGTGTAAGTGGATATTCAAAAGGAAACGGGGCATAGACGGAAAGGTGGAGACCTATAAAGCCCGTCTGGTTGCCAAGGATTATCGTCAAGTTATAGTATTGACTATGACGAGACATTTTCTCTTGTGGCAATGCTCAAGTCCATTCGGATTGTGCTTGCGATAGCAACACATTTAGACTATGAAATCTGACAAATGGATGTAAAGACCGCATTTCTAAATGGAGATTTAGAAGAGAAAGTGTATATGATACAACCTAAAGATTTTACATCTGCAGATGAGTCTAAAGTGTGCAAGCTTCAAAAATCCATTTATGGATTAAAGCAAGCTTCACGGAGTTGGAATATACGTTTTGATAAGGTAATCAAAACATATGGCTTCATTAAGAATGAAGAGGAATCTTGCATTTATAAATGGGCAAATGGTTCAATTATCATATTTCTTGTTTTGTATGTGGATGACATTCTTTTAATCGGGAATGACATTCCTGCATTACAAGGAATAAAGGTTTGGCTATCATCTCAATTTGCCATGAAGAATTTGGGAGAAGCATCTTACATCCTAGGGATGAAGATCTATAGAGATAGATCTAGAAGATTACTTGGATCATCCCAATCCACATACATTGATACTATACTGAAGAGGTTCAGTATGATTAATTCTAAGAAAGGCTATCTTCCGATGGGCCATGGAATTAATCTCTCTAAAAGGGATTGTCCGACAACCCCTCAAGAGAGAGAGAGTATGGATAAAATTTCATATGCTTCGACAGTGGGATCTATAATGTATGCCATGATATGTACTAGACCAGACGTGGTATACTCACTAGGAGTAGTGAGTAGATACCAGTCTGATCCAGGTAGCAACTACTGGAAGGTTGTAAAAATCAACCTTAAGTATTTGAGAAATACTAAAAATCAGTGGCTTGTCTACGGTGATTCTGACTTAAAACTTGAGGGATATACCGATTCAAGTTTTCAGTCAGATCAAGATGATAGCAAGAGCGTGTCGGGATATATCTTCACTCTTAAGGGTGGTGCTATCTGCTGGAAGAGTTCCAAGCAGCACACAGTGGCGGATTCTACAGAAAATTGAAACAAAAGAAAATATGGCTGACCTATTTACCAAAGTCCTCGGCATCAAAGAGTTCAACGAATACAAGTCGAAGATGGGTATTAGATACTGTGCCGATTGGCTTTAGGCTAAGTGGGAGTTGTTGGGAATTGTATCCTAAATGTCAATCGTCAGCATATTAATGATTGAATTTTGTAAATAAATTGACAAATTAATAAAGTATTATTTGGCATTATTCATCATTTCATCTTCAAATGAACTCTTATATGATGAAGTCCTTAGGACTTATGTTATGATAAAGGAGGATTTATCTTTGAGTCCTTAAACTTGCTCGCAACCAAATGATATGTTGTTACTAGGACGACAACATTATCGAGATTATGTCATTGTGTGACATATACGTTGGTTGTCCTCTTAACCAAGGAGTGTGGAAACACTGGTATGCCATACAGGTGAAGTGTAGGAGTACATTTCACTGAACGTGACCAATTCCGGAACGCTCTACTGTCAAAAGATGTTCCGAGTGGATATGGGTATAAGTTTGGCCCTCTGACCTGAGATCGCAACCTGTGACTAGCAAGCAACTCACTGTACTTTGGTACCGGACTACCTGAATTTTTAATTCAGTGACGGAAGGTCACTGGGTGCAGTCAAGTACTTGCGTAGTTAGTTGTGAGTCGAGATGGAATTGACCCCTCCTGCAAACAGGAGATAATGTCTTGTGATTAATTTAGCAAAACCTTGGCCAGGGTAATCCTAGTGAGGAGTCACAGGATATCTAAAGTTAATCACATAATAGATGTACTAATTATAGGGTTGACAGTGAGCTCTAAGTCATCCTGGCATTAGAAGTCAAAGGGATTGAATTATACAGTAACCATAGTCCAGGGTTCCAGAATATTTGCTTTGTATATATTCGGCCTATCCGGACATCGGGTACCATTGCTAGATGGTCACATCGATTAGTATAGGAAGACGTTCCTATACTACCGGCTTAGGTTCGAACCTATGAGGTCACACGCATAGAAGTTTCTAGGTTGATCAAATGGCTGATTGATGATTAAGAATCATTCAGGGGTAATTTGGTCAATTCAATTGACAAATTATCCAAAGCAAAAATTGTATTAAAATAATTATTGAATTATTGAAGGATTAATTAGCAATTAGATTGCTAATGAACTCAATTTGATTGAGTAATTGGGCTTAGGTTGAGCCAAATTGAATAGGATTCAATTTGGGCTGCATCAGGGTTTGACCTAATTGGATTCGGTTCAACCCAAGTAGATTGAGCTTGACCCAATTGATGGGACTTGACCTAATTGGATTGGGCTTGATCCAAATCAATTAGAAGACCTTATTTGATGAGGATTATGAGTCCAAATAATCAGAATTGGATAAGGAGAAGAATCCCTAAATTTTAGGAACCCATCCTTATCTTCTTGGAGAAGAATGACACCTTAATTGATTCCCAATATTTTCTATGCCTATCCTCTTTATTTTTGGCCAAAAATTGGCGTGAGAAGAGAGGAGGCATGGGGCTATAATTCCTATAAAAATGGCACCTTAAATCTTTATAGAAAGATTTAGATGAATTTCCTAATTTGTAGGGATTGCATGGTGCATGAAATAGGGTGGTCTGCAGCTGAACTTTGGATGCATGAATTCCTATCTTTTAGGGATCCAAAATGCACGAAATTTGGATATGTTTATCTCCTCTTAGCTGCCAAACCACCAGAATTTTTTGCGAATTTTATCAGCCAAATTAGTTGGCTAAAATAGGTGTGAGGCGTGGGGTGGTCTTTTGGCTATAAAAAACCCCCATGCCTTGGGTTCAAGATATACCATATTTAGAGGTTTCAAAAAATTCTGAAAAAATTCTCTAAGGTCCTCCATCCCTTCTTCTCCTTCTTCCTCACGTCCATCCTCCATCTCCTTGAAGAACAATCAAAGGTTGAGTGTTTAGAAGGAGAAAGCTTCAGCCATTGCTGCGTTCCTGCGCGAGCTAGCACTCCCGCGGAAGACGATCTACCTAGGGCTTTGCGTGTACTTTTCATAGAGGCCATTCATGTGCGTGGCTGCGAAGTCAAGGATCAGATCCATAAGTTTCTTCCATCATAAAAGGTATTAATCCCACATCAATATTTTATTTTGGAGTCAGGGTCTAGGTCTAATTCCCCGAGATTTTACCCTCCTTTGGGGCTCCTCACGGAGTTATCTCCAGAATCCATTCGATGGATATTCGGAGATTAATCGGAATAGAGTTCTAAAGTTTCAGATCTGATAGTTAATCATGCATGAAAGTTTTAGCATAATTGTTTAAACGATTCCGGCATAATCCTATGTGTTCTTAAGGTGCTGATTTCTAGATTTGATCTTGTAAGCATGCATGAATTAAATTGTTTGATTCAGTTTTTCGGCTGCATTTTAAAACTTAAAAAGAACTACGTATGGCTTGATCCCCCTTATGAAGGGGTACGTAGGCAACTCAATCAGGTTCAGCCATGGTTTTAAAAAAAAAAAAATTCAGCATGCTTAATACCGAAGAACCTAGGATTCAATTTCATATGATTTGTTTCGAATCAGATTTTTAATTATGTATATAGATATTTAAAAAAATACGAATTTTAATGAATTTGTGCTTGAAAAGGAATTGATTATGTTATTATGTTGATTCATCGTAATTTGTATTTATATTTTATGTTATTTTATGAATTGACTAGTTAAGGTGTTTATTACTTACTGGGCTGTCTAGCTCATTATACAATTTCTTGTTGTTTTACAGATTCTGAGAACTAACCTATCGGGAATTTAAAATGGAAGAGCGACTAGAAGAACTGAAGCACAAGTTATCCTAGATTAGGCTTTATTTAAATTGATATTTTATCTTCCGCTGCGTATTTAGAACTGTGAGACTATATAATTTAGATTAGTCAATGGAGTAAGATTGCATTTATTTCAGTTGAATTATTTTAGATATGTATATATAATTGAGATGTTTGGTTAAGATGCCTTGCATGCTCGTGGAGAGAGTTTCCTACGGATATGCGGCGGTTGGCGCGGACCCCCAGCTCGCGATCTCGAGCCGGGGGCATGACAACTTTTATGGTATCAGAGCATGAATGGATAAATTCTAAGATAAGAAAATCTGACATGACATGAGTGTAGATAGGTAGACACTAGGGACATTGGGACGTTAGTTTATGATGATTGTAACAACCATTCTATGTACTTGTAATGAACTGGTAAGCTTATTATTGGCATGCTGCTATCTGATAGACATAGGTCAGGATGCCTCCACGTCGGACGAGAAAGACTACTCGCAGAGCTATTAATAAGGCACCCAACCCGCAAAATGACAGCATACCCCAACAAGTTGGTAAACCCCTCAGCAGGAGAGAGTCGTCAATCCTGCTAGTAATACTCAGACAGGACAACAAAAACTGGACCTAGGCCAGGTTATGCAGACCATAGTGGGCCTTATGCAGATGCAACAGCAGGTGCAACAGCAATTGCTCCAACAACAAGCGCAGTTGCCCCAGACACAACCACAGCAAGGACGAGGGGAACAGTGTGAACAGTGTAGTAGTATAGCTGAATTTAAGAGGCTGGCTCCTCCAGCTTTCAAGGGGACTACAGAACCGTTGGAAGCAGATAATTGGCTTACAGAGATGGAAAAAGCATTTGCTGTCTTGAGATGCCAGGATGATGAAAAAATTTTGTTTGCATCATACATGATGCAAGGTGAGGCATTCAACTGGTGGCTGATGTTGGAACATAAATATGAGCAGGATAGGGAGCCACTCAATTGGGCAATATTTCGAGGAGCATTTTATGATAAGTATTTTCCTCGGAGTGTAAGGACGCAAAAAGAGTAGGAGTTTATTCATCTAAAGCAAAGGAATATGACTGTTGCAAAATACGAAGCTAAATTTACCGAGCTAGCTAAATTTGTTCCAAAGTTAGTCGAAGATGAACTAGATCGAACGCATAAATTTGAGATGGGACTAAAGACTGAAATTAGAAAACAAGTGGTACCTTATGAATTGACTACCTATGCAGCTGTGGTAAATAAAGCTTTAATAATTGAAAGGGAAGTTAATGATGAACGGTTGGAAAGGGAAAGAAATCAAAAGAAGAGGAACAGATCGAATGAATTTCAGGGGCAGAGCAATGAAAACGCCGAAAGTTCAAACAAGAAATCAACGAGTGACAACCCTAAGCAGGTGAATATCAATAAATGTTCTAGATATGGTAAGGCTCATGCTGACAAGGATTGCCATTGGAACACCGATGCCTGTTTTAGATGTGGTAAGATAGGTCATAAAATTGCAGACTGCCCACAAAGAAACGAGAATAGATGTACTCAGACAATGGAAGGAAGCCAGGGGACAAAGACTCAAGGAAGAGTATTTGCACTTACACAGCAAGATGCACAGGCTTCTGATGTGTTGACGACAGGTATTAATCTAGTCCCAATATTTATTTCTATTTATTATTTTGCCATGCCCATTGCTCTTTGTTAGACAACTCATTATGCTGCTAGAAAAGATTAAATAGTTACATAATATTTTTTTTGATTGATTGTCAAAAGAAGAATATAAACTTTTAACTTTCGAAAGTGTTCACACGGAATAAGACATAATAATGAATGTACCAACAAGCAAGTAATTCTAGAAAAAAAAAATCTAGACCTGACACGGGTATGTTGAGGTTTAAATCAGAGTGTGCAGAGAAAGTATGGTGAATAGAATTATTTGGCATTGGTCAGACAAGACGACTTGGATTTGAAGAGTGTTATGACTTGATTTGGAAGAAGTATTCTCAACTTTTTAAAACTGCAGGTACGCAAATTTCGGGGACGAAATTTTTTTTTAGGAGGGTGGGATGTAAGACCCCGGAACTGGGCCCGGTCCAAATGACCGGCCCAGTCCCAAAACCCCGGCCTCACATGCGATGCACGTGAGGCGACGGGATGGACTGGTTCCATCCCGAAGAAGAAGGAAGCCCTGTTTTTAGGGCTTCCTCTCCTCCTTAAGACCACCGAGAAGAGCCGCCAGGGAGAAGGGGGAGAGATTTTCTTCGCATTGCCGGAGAGAGAGAGAGAGGAAGAGGGAGAGCCAAGTAGCACGGGTGACCCTTTTCCTTCATCGCCGCCGGAGAGGAAGGGAGGCGCCGGATCTTCGTCGGGGCTAAGGTAAGCCTTTTCCTTCTCCTTGCTTGGTGATTAGCCATGGTGGGTGGTGATTTTGAGCCGGCCAATCGCCGGATTTTGGCCCAAAAAGGGATGCTTCGCTTCGGCTAGAGGCGTTAGTGTCACGACCCCCGCCCCGTTCCCGGCGGGCCGCCGCGACGGTCCTAGGGTGCGGGTAGGCATAAGGCCACCAGCCACCGCGTAGAACCCTACTACCTATCAATCATCAATAAATCTTAAAAAATTTGGCATGATGCATGCACAAAATGATCACTTTTCCTATGGTGACCTGTCAGGATTATCTCATTACATACAACAACGCTACCTGTCAGAGCAGCAATCACATAACCTGTCACATAACGAACCTGGACAATATATATCAATACATCATCACAGGCATATAACTCAACTGTATAAAAATCTGGTTCCCATTCCATCCATGGTCAAACCCATATCCACAACAGGATCTATGACTGTAACTATACACTATATACAACAGAAGGTTTATAATACACCAAAAGGGTATAAACCTCTATCTACATTATACTATACTATACTATGGAGCGGCACAGCTAGCAGGCAACCACTAATCCTGCTCCTCTCTATACAATACCTTTCCTGCAATCAAAAACATCAAACTGGGGAGTGAGTATATAAATACTCAGTGAGTGGAGTAGAGAGTACTATGCACATGAGACAGAATATAATCATGGCTCGAGATGAAATCTCAAGATCAATAACAACATGAACATGAACTCAACATAGAGAATATAGAGTAAATCATCAATATCACCACAATCAATATCAACTCATCTGAAGCATATATGGAATAATCAAGTAAACATATATGCTACTCATGAATATGCTCAACAGATCATAATACTGGAACATACAAATCAGGTGTCAATATGCTGAAATCATCACTAGACAGCTATCGGGAGGTGGGTTTTACGCCCCAGGCGAACCAGCAACAACTCCCTACTGCCATATGCATATATCGAATATGACACCACACCAATATGTAAATCATCACTAGACAGCTGTCGGGAGGTGGGTTTTACGCCCCAGGCGAACCAGCAACAACTCCCCACTGTCACATGCATATGCAGGATAAGACACCATATCGATAATGTAAATGCTAGACAGCTATCGGGAGGTGGGTTTTACGCCCCAGGCGAACCAGCAACAACTCCCCACTGTCACATGCATATGCAGGATAAGACACCATATCGATAATGTAAATGCTAGACAGCTATCGGGAGGTGGGTTTTACGCCCCAGACGAACCAGCAACAACTCCCCACTGTCACATGCATATGCAGGATAAAATACCACACGGATCATGTAAATGCTGGCCAGTATCCAGAACAGAAATCCCTCTCACATCTATATACTAAACGGCACCTCGCGGGAATTCTACATCCGCGGAAAGCCATACTGCACCTCGCGGGGTCTTACTATGCCCGGCGGCAAGCAGAATATAAGTCGTAGGACCGGCCGATCCTACGCCTAGGGCCGTGTCCCCCCCTAGGAAGGGACTGGGCTCCGCCCACCCAGAAGGCTACTATGTGCACAAAGGCCGATGTTCAACCCCATCGACTATAGGTGTCCTGCAGATACTGCCAAGCCATGCATAAATGCCATAATGCACCCTCCCAATACTCTACTAAAAAGGAGCATAATCAAGACTACCACTCACTTAATCATGACCCAATCATAAACTAACATCAGGGTTAGAAGTGAGGGTCAAGAAAGTGCAATACACCTCAATATACCACTAAAAAGGCTCTACAAATCTTTGAAATAGAGGAAATGAAATCAATTTACAAAAGAAATCATTTCACAATTCGGAATCAATTTGATTACTCATCAACCTCTCGTAATTCCTCTCAATGTTCCCTCAAATGCATGTACAGAATAATCAAGCATGGAGAATCAAGATTATAGAGGAATCTACTACAATATCAGTCAATATGCACAAGTGGAATCAATTCACACTTGGCGATATTCATGAAAATGAATTAAGAATGCTCATGGTGCAAAGTACATGGCTCCCACTCACCTGTCAATCTGGCACAGCCCTGATACGCCTCCAAAAATCTACAGCAGGCAGTGGGGAACTTCTTCCTCTTGTTCCCTAGCTTCTTGCCCAACTGTGACATGCATTTACCATACATTTAGTCTTGTATCAAGGTCATAATCTACGTACCAATTATAATATAGGGAACTTTAATTGATTCAACTCCCCCGTTTCCTAAATCTTTTCTTTTCTTTCTTCTTTTTCTTTTTAATTAATTAACTTACCATTTATATGTATTAGGGACTCCCTTGCATGAGTACAAGGTCCCTTTTAGCTTGATCTAGGCTTAATACTCTATTATAGCATGAAATCCCCTATTTTCCACTCGGTTGAACAGTAACCCGAACTGACAGTGGGTTACTTCATCCCGGTTTTGATCCACTTTCAGGACTCCAAATTTGATGAAATTTTTACCTAACATTCTACACTCATAGAGGATTCCAAAGAGATAACATGCATCATCATCGGAGGCCGTTTGACCCCCTAAATAATTTGCCGAAGTTGGAACTTCGACACAGTTTTTCCGTAGTGCCGGAAAAATTTGTCAAAATCTGATTCTTCTTCTTTTAACCACCTCTACAACCCTTATCCGACCCCTCTAGACTATATCCACCCTTTGTATAGCCTAATGTCATCAAAAGACTAGATAGAGATGGATATTTACCTTTTTCTTTTTGGAAATCGAGGTCCTTGCGTAGAGGGGAAGGAGATCTACGTTTTTCCCTTCAGCTGGAAGTGCAACCGGGATCTCTTTCCTCCTCGAATCCTCTTCCTCTTCTTCTTTCTTCTTCTTCTTCTTCTCTTTTTCTTTCTTTCTTTCTTTCTTTCCTCTGTTTCACGCCTGAGAACCCCCTCCCTCTTTCTCTCGGTTTCACCAGCTCAAACCCTCCAATTAAATCACATCAAAACACTATTCACCCTTTGTTTAATATTATTAAATTCCCATTTTGCCCCTAACACTTCAACATATCTACCGTTATGCCATTAACTTTTGATTCCTTCCAATTTTACCCTTACCACTTCAATGCATCTACAACTATGCCATTATCTTTTGATTCCTTCCAATTTTACCCCTTATATCAATTTTAAAGGACTATTCTATCCCTTTTTATATATAAAAAAAAAAATTTGGGGTTATTACATCCTCCCCCCCTTATATAAAATTCGTCCTCGAATTTAAAAGAGTAAATTACCTGTCATAGCTGCATTCGATGTCTGTGCCTCCTGTGGATTTACCGTGAACACCCTTCCTTGCCCTCTGCCTACTGGAGCTGACAGTTGAGATGGTCCAGCACTCTGCTGTGATGTTTGTGCTTGACCTCTACCTCTGCCTACAGGCTCCCTACTACTAGGCCTGTCCATCTGCACAGAAGGATAGGATGCCAAAGGCACAAACTGCTGGGTGGCACCCTGCGGGCATTCTCTGACAAAATGACCCGGCTGTCCACATCTGTAGCACACTCCCTGACCCATTCTGCATCTGCCAGGGTGCTGCTTCCCACATATGCCACATACTGGCCATGATTGGAACCTAGATTCAGTTCTGGCCATAGTGACTGAAGGACGAGGTACTGATGGTAGAAAAGTATCTTGTGATTGACATCTTTTCCTCCATTTCCTCTTACGTGGGACAGGTGGAGCTAAGCGTACAGACTGCTCCATCGGGCCCTCCGAGAGATCTACTCCCTCAGATCTATCTCTACTGCTTTGCCCTTTTCCCATACTCATTTTCCTCTGTTCTCTTTCAGCTCTTTCCTCTTTGTTTCTGGTCTCCCACTGTTTTGCTTTATCAATCAGCCTAGATAAGGTGGGGACCTCTACTGCCAGTACTGCATTATAAAGCGGGGAAATCAGACCTCGCCTGAATCTTTCTATCCTGGCAGCTTCAGTGGGGATGATGTAAGGAGCATACTTCTCCAATCTAGTGAACTCACGAGCGTACTCAGATACGCTCATTCCGGGCATCTGCTTCAGCCTCTCAAACTGAAGAGCCCGATTTTGCCTCTCAGCCGGAGACAAAAACTCATCCATCACTGCTTGCCTGAACTCTTCCCAGGTTGGAGGATTCCTACTGTACAATCTGTCCTCCATATGCCTCTGGTACCAGTCCCAGGCATCTTCCTTCATTGTAAGCCCTACAAGTTCTATAGCTCTTGCATCAGAACAGGGCAGTCTCCGTATCATCTTTTCAGTCTCCTCCAGGAATCTCTGA
The DNA here is from genome assembly GCF_051530095.1 of Phoenix dactylifera. NCBI lineage: Eukaryota > Viridiplantae > Streptophyta > Magnoliopsida > Arecales > Arecaceae > Phoenix > Phoenix dactylifera. The sequence continues at coordinate 17,028,930 of NC_143195.1, forward strand.
GGATCTTCACCTTCTTCCCCCTTAAACTCTGGGGTTCTGAGCCTCAGAAATTCCTGTACAGTAATCCCCTCATCATCTAGAGCCCGCCTGGCCAAACTTCTTGGCACAGGTACAGGAGGTGGGATGGATACTACTGACGGGGCAGGAGATTTCCCCCGAGCAATCTGCTCCCTCAGAGCCTGATTCTCCGCCAGTAACTGTTCCATCAATGCATCTCTATTTCCTACCTCCCCTTGATCATCAACTCTCCGCCTGTCTGCAGGAGGAGATTTTTCTCTTTGGGGCTCGATATGTGTGGAACCCGCATCCAATGCTATATCTGGCTCCATCCTCCTTCCAGGACGAGCAGATCCTCTCCTTGGAGGTATTCTTTATATCTTTCTAAAAAAGTCAAAAAGAGAGGATGGTCGTTACACACTGAGTCATGATATATTTTACTGAGTTGTAAATGACTCATAAAATAACATACAGAAAAATCCTATGCTCCATAGTATAATCCTATACTTAATCCTGACTCATCCTATTGCTCTGACAGGACTCTTCTTAACCTTTGCTCTGATACCAAGCTTTGTCACGACCCCCGCCCCGTTCCCGGCGGGCCGCCGCGACGGTCCTAGGGTGCGGGTAGGCATAAGGCCACCAGCCACCGCGTAGAACCCTACTACCTATCAATCATCAATAAATCTTAAAAAATTTGGCATGATGCATGCACAAAATGATCACTTTTCCTATGGTGACCTGTCAGGATTATCTCATTACATACAACAACGCTACCTGTCAGAGCAGCAATCACATAACCTGTCACATAACGAACCTGGACAATATATATCAATACATCATCACAGGCATATAACTCAACTGTATAAAAATCTGGTTCCCATTCCATCCATGGTCAAACCCATATCCACAACAGGATCTATGACTGTAACTATACACTATATACAACAGAAGGTTTATAATACACCAAAAGGGTATAAACCTCTATCTACATTATACTATACTATACTATGGAGCGGCACAGCTAGCAGGCAACCACTAATCCTGCTCCTCTCTATACAATACCTTTCCTGCAATCAAAAACATCAAACTGGGGAGTGAGTATATAAATACTCAGTGAGTGGAGTAGAGAGTACTATGCACATGAGACAGAATATAATCATGGCTCGAGATGAAATCTCAAGATCAATAACAACATGAACATGAACTCAACATAGAGAATATAGAGTAAATCATCAATATCACCACAATCAATATCAACTCATCTGAAGCATATATGGAATAATCAAGTAAACATATATGCTACTCATGAATATGCTCAACAGATCATAATACTGGAACATACAAATCAGGTGTCAATATGCTGAAATCATCACTAGACAGCTATCGGGAGGTGGGTTTTACGCCCCAGGCGAACCAGCAACAACTCCCTACTGCCATATGCATATATCGAATATGACACCACACCAATATGTAAATCATCACTAGACAGCTGTCGGGAGGTGGGTTTTACGCCCCAGGCGAACCAGCAACAACTCCCCACTGTCACATGCATATGCAGGATAAGACACCATATCGATAATGTAAATGCTAGACAGCTATCGGGAGGTGGGTTTTACGCCCCAGGCGAACCAGCAACAACTCCCCACTGTCACATGCATATGCAGGATAAGACACCATATCGATAATGTAAATGCTAGACAGCTATCGGGAGGTGGGTTTTACGCCCCAGACGAACCAGCAACAACTCCCCACTGTCACATGCATATGCAGGATAAAATACCACACGGGTCATGTAAATGCTGGCCAGTATCCAGAACAGAAATCCCTCTCACATCTATATACTAAACGGCACCTCGCGGGAATTCTACATCCGCGGAAAGCCATACTGCACCTCGCGGGGTCTTACTATGCCCGGCGGCAAGCAGAATATAAGTCGTAGGACCGGCCGATCCTACGCCTAGGGCCGTGTCCCCCCCTAGGAAGGGACTGGGCTCCGCCCACCCAGAAGGCTACTATGTGCACAAAGGCCGATGTTCAACCCCATCGACTATAGGTGTCCTGCAGATACTGCCAAGCCATGCATAAATGCCATAATGCACCCTCCCAATACTCTACTAAAAAGGAGCATAATCAAGACTACCACTCACTTAATCATGACCCAATCATAAACTAACATCAGGGTTAGAAGTGAGGGTCAAGAAAGTGCAATACACCTCAATATACCACTAAAAAGGCTCTACAAATCTTTGAAATAGAGGAAATGAAATCAATTTACAAAAGAAATCATTTCACAATTCGGAATCAATTTGATTACTCATCAACCTCTCGTAATTCCTCTCAATGTTCCCTCAAATGCATGTACAGAATAATCAAGCATGGAGAATCAAGATTATAGAGGAATCTACTACAATATCAGTCAATATGCACAAGTGGAATCAATTCACACTTGGCGATATTCATGAAAATGAATTAAGAATGCTCATGGTGCAAAGTACATGGCTCCCACTCACCTGTCAATCTGGCACAGCCCTGATACGCCTCCAAAAATCTACAGCAGGCAGTGGGGAACTTCTTCCTCTTGTTCCCTAGCTTCTTGCCCAACTGTGACATGCATTTACCATACATTTAGTCTTGTATCAAGGTCATAATCTACGTACCAATTATAATATAGGGAACTTTAATTGATTCAACTCCCCCGTTTCCTAAATCTTTTCTTTTCTTTCTTCTTTTTCTTTTAATTAATTAACTTACCATTTATATGTATTAGGGACTCCCTTGCATGAGTACAAGGTCCCTTTTAGCTTGATCTAGGCTTAATACTCTATTATAGCATGAAATCCCCTATTTTCCACTCGGTTGAACAGTAACCCGAACTGACAGTGGGTTACTTCATCCCGGTTTTGATCCACTTTCAGGACTCCAAATTTGATGAAATTTTTACCTAACATTCTACACTCATAGAGGATTCCAAAGAGATAACATGCATCATCATCGGAGGCCGTTTGACCCCCTAAATAATTTGCCGAAGTTGGAACTTCGACACAGTTTTTCCGTAGTGCCGGAAAAATTTGTCAAAATCTGATTCTTCTTCTTTTAACCACCTCTACAACCCTTATCCGACCCCTCTAGACTATATCCACCCTTTGTATAGCCTAATGTCATCAAAAGACTAGATAGAGATGGATATTTACCTTTTTCTTTTTGGAAATCGAGGTCCTTGCGTAGAGGGGAAGGAGATCTACGTTTTTCCCTTCAGCTGGAAGTGCAACCGGGATCTCTTTCCTCCTCGAATCCTCTTCCTCTTCTTCTTTCTTCTTCTTCTTCTTCTCTTTTTCTTTCTTTCTTTCTTTCTTTCCTCTGTTTCACGCCTGAGAACCCCCTCCCTCTTTCTCTCGGTTTCACCAGCTCAAACCCTCCAATTAAATCACATCAAAACACTATTCACCCTTTGTTTAATATTATTAAATTCCCATTTTGCCCCTAACACTTCAACATATCTACCGTTATGCCATTAACTTTTGATTCCTTCCAATTTTACCCTTACCACTTCAATGCATCTACAACTATGCCATTATCTTTTGATTCCTTCCAATTTTACCCCTTATATCAATTTTAAAGGACTATTCTATCCCTTTTTATATATAAAAAAAAAAATTTGGGGTTATTACAGTTAGCGCCGGCATGCTCGCCGCCGCCAGCCGCAGGAGGTGGTCGGGCTTGCTCCGCCGCCTTCTGCCGCCGTCGGGACCGGCCTGAAGGAAAAATATCCCGCAAAATCCGATAAAAACGGATGCCAGGTCAGAAAATCAGTTTTAAAATTTTATCTATTTATTTATAACAGGTATAAATAAATAACATAACTATATTATGTTTACCATACCTCGATCCCGCAGCGGAAGATGGTCGAGGTACTCTGGAACAGAATCTGGTACAGGGCCAAGTGCTGGATCAGATACTGGATCGGATGCTAGATCTGGTACTGGATCGGGAACTGGATCTGGAACTGGATCTGGTGCCGGATCTGGTACTGGTGGATCTGGTGCTATGCGAGGCCCGGATATACGGACCCTCTACTTCACACGCATGCCAAGAAATGCAGGAAGGTAGGATGATGTCTGTATAGTGCAAAAAACCTTTTTGCAAATAAATTCCTGGAAGAAAAGAATTTCAAAAATTCTTTCTTCCCTTTTTTTTTCTTTTTCTTTCTTTTCCTCTTTCTTTCCGTTTTCTTTTCTCTCTTTTACAGGCTACTCAAAAGATCATGAATCTCCCCTCTCCCCAAATAAAATCTCGAGCTATCAAATGAAGAGAACCCCAGCCTATTTATAGGCAAAGAAAAGGCTGAACCAGGGAAGAGAAAACGCCAAACGATTCATGATTTAATTAAATTTTTGAACCGTTTGATTTCATTTAACTCAGCACTACATTAAAGAGTTTTGAAAACCGAAGAGACACGTCTCTTCGGATCTTCAAATGGTTGCAGGATGAGGAAGATCAAGCGGTCAATTTATGTGTTCGGAAGAAGGGAAAAAACGTGGTTCACGGGAGAACGTTTCAGCAGAAAAAGTGGTTCACAGGCTTATGTGGACCGAAGAAGAAATACAGGAAACGAGTCAATTAATTCAGGAGGGCATCTAAGTAAATTCCCAATTCAAATTGACTTTTCTTAAATGGGTTAATTCAAATGGGCTGAATTAAAATGGGCTTGGGTCCATTATTGGTTCTAAACCAAATTGAAGACCAATTTGAAAGATTTTGGATCCGAAAAAATTCCACATGAATCTGATTCATGTGAACTCCAATTAGTTCAATTTTCAGATCAATCCGAGTCACACTTGGACTAGAATAAATATGGAATAAATCATCATAAAGCCCAATTACATTTATTTGAATCCAATTTAAAACCATACTCAACAAATGAGCCCAAATCAATTTCAATTACATTAATTGAAACTTGATTAAGCCAGAATACAGACATAATCAAATACACATCCATGAAATTCAGTATGTACCTCATGTTCAGTGCTAGCTGAACATAGACAAAACCAAATCTCACATGACCCACAATTTAATTCTCAATTAAATTGGATCAAGTCCTTCTTACTTAACTTGACTTATGTGCGTGACTCCGATAGGTTCGAACACTAAGTCGGTAGTACATGAACCACTTCATGCACTAATCGAGGTGACCATCTAGCAATGATACCTGACGTCCGGATAGGTCGAATATGCAAAGCAACATTCAAGAACCCATTCATATGGTTACCGCATAATTCATCCTTTTGACCAACGATGCTCAAGATGACCTAAAGTGAACTGTCACACTTTGGTCCGGTCATCCATATTGTATTTCAATTAATTAAATTCAAGTGACCAATCACTTGGTTTACCCTGGCTAAGATTTTACTAAATTGAAACACAGCGAAACATCAACTCCTATAATCTGGAGCGGTCAATCCCTTCTTGACTCATACACAGACTTCGCGAGTACTTAACTGCACCCAGCAACTTTTCAATATCTGAATTAGAAATTCAGATCGTTTAGTGCCAAAGTACAGTGAGTTGCTTGCAAGTCACCGTGATAGTCTCAGGTCTAAGGGATACTTATGCCCATATGCTTTGTGAGCTAACTCCTGACAGTGGAGTGCTCAACAGGTGAGTCACTGTTCAGCGACGATGTACTCCTACATCTCACCTATATGCCATACCAGTGTCTCCACACTCCTTAGTTAAGAGGACAACCAACTAAATGGCATACAACGACCTATACTTGACATAGCTATTGTCCAATTAATAGCTTGTCAATCGGTCGCGAACCAATTTAAGGACTAAATGATAAAACCTCCTTTATCCACTAAATTAGTCCTAAGGACTTCATCACAATACACAGGAGTTCCTATTTGAAGATGCAACACTTGTGATGAAAAGAATGCCAGAATAGATTTTATTATTCATTAAATAAAACATATACATTATTCTTACAATAAAAATTGGCTTTGGGACACAATTGTTAGATGTATGCCCTAGAAGCCAATCTGGCGGACACATTATTAATTCTAGGACATAAATTTGTACTTGACTTTATTATTATCGAATAATAAATGGGCATCTTTTCATTCATATTGTTTATGTGTCTATGAATCGTCCAAGAAATTAATAAGATAATGGTACATATTCTCAAGAGTTGAGAATTTGAGCCATGTATCATTGGTGATTAATTTCTAAATGCTCATGATCAATGGATCATCACGAGGACGGTGATCGATCCGATCAGTGCACAGATCGCTTTTCTTATGGATGGACGAGACTCGAGTCCACAGTGTAGGGACACTGAAGTGATAGTGCAGGTGCTTGTTAGAGAACAAGGGTACTGAGCGTGACCAAGACAAGAAGTCACTTGGATGTCTATCCACTCGTCAGTGACTTGCTTGATGTTGCAGTAGTATGACTGGTCCTTTGACCTGCGGTGCTTCGGCTATTCACAGTGAGGTTATTGTAGTTTGACTACACGTATACATGGTCTCTAGCCATATGGGTCCTTGTAGTGTAGATTGGCTGCAGTAAGTTCACTGTAGGAGTAGGGTATGCACTTACATGGAATCTATCGACCTTGATAGAAGAGGAGTGATCCTATGTGATTTATTAGACTGAGTTCTAAGACCTTGGCCAGGGCAGTAATATAAAGTGGAGAAAGAGTTTTTTACTATCGAACTCAAGTCAAATAAATCTAGACATATGACAGACGACGGGGTTTGACGAGTTATCCATGACCTCCGGTCTGTAGGAATCCACGATAGAAGGACTATATCATACGATTGCTGCACCTAGAGGTTCATCATTCTATTCTGCTGGGTGGCCACTACATACTGCTAGGTGTCACTGGTGGATGGTGAGACTCACAGGGATCATCTCGATGGTCGATAATCCCAGGTGAGTTGAGTTGGAATTGTTTCAACCCATTGAAAGGAGTTTTCAATGATATTGTGATAGAGATCATAATATATCTCACTACCAGTCAGAATGGAACCTATGGGGTCACACACATTAGAGGTATTGACCGATCCAATGGTTGAATGTGATTAGGAATCACAAATAATCAATTAGATTGATAAATGAAAACCCGCTAAGAGTTAGTGGCTAGAAGAAGGAATAATTGTAATCGGATTGTAATTTAATTTAATTAATTGGATTTAATTAATTGGACTAGATCATGAGTCCTACTTGGAGTAGGATCTTTGCAGTCCTAATTGGATTAGAATTTCAAATTAAATTAGAATCCTATTTGGAATAGGATTTCTAAAGTCCAAATTGTCTTAGGGCTGAAAATTGAACAAGTCCTGATTAGATTAGGATTTTCTTAAGTCCTAATTAATTTTAAATTTAATCTAATTAATTTCATGACTCCTAATTGGATTAGGATTGAAGAGTTCAATAGAGTCATGGCTCAATTAAATTCTAATTTGATTAGAAATTGGAGGAAATTGAAATGGGTTCATAAAAATCCTATTTTGACTAGGATTGGACTCATGCAATGGACCCAAATTAAAACCCCCTTTAATTTATTTAAATAGCAGATTTAAATGAACTTGAGGGAGGGGCCCACGCCCCTCCCCTTGGGGTGTGCGTGGGAGAAAGAGGAGGGGTGCACGCCCCTCCTTGTTAGCCAAAAGAAGAGATAAAGATGAGTTCCTAAAAAATAGGAACTCATCCTTATCTCTTAACTAATTAAAAGGGAGCATGGAATTTCGAAAAAAAAAGTAGGTTTTTTCTCCTCATTCCAGCCGTGAGCACCCTCCTCCATCTTCCTCCTTTGAGCCACAATCAAGAGAAGAAAAAGAAAAGCTTGGGACGCCCTCTTCCTTCTTCATCTTGGTTCCAAAAGGAAGAAAAAGAGAAAGGCTGCGGGTCTTGTTTTCTTCTTCCTAAATCCATCCTTCTTCTTCTTCCTCTCAAGCCAATCAAAGGTTGATTCAAAGGAGAGGACTTCAGCCATCCATAGTCATCTCTGCAAGGGAGCTAGCACCCCGGTGAGATCCAAAGGCTTCGATCGAGTCAGTACTTCGTGTGGATACCTGTAGAGGCCGGACGCGTGTGCGGCTTCCACTGAGCCTTGATCAAATACCACGTAAATCAGATTTGCGGAGACCATCTACCCGCACAAGGTGAAGATCTGATCTTCTTAATGATTTTAAAATGGTTTAAAATAATTTAATTCTAATCTATCTACAAATGAAAGGTTTTAAAACACGTTCATGCGATGAACGGATCCCGCATATGTTTTTCCGCTGCAATCTGAAAATTATTTCGAATTTTCATGGCATATGTCGGACCCTAACAGTGGTATCAGAGTCATGGTTATGTAGATTAAGATTAGAATTAAATTTTTCAAGGCATTTTAGATCTGAAATTTAAGGGATTATGCTTGCTGAAAATTAAGTATGCAGAATTTTCAGCTTGCTGTTTTTTCTGCATACTAATTAATGGATGCTTAGATTAATGATTCTAATGCATTAATAATGTGATTACAAATGTTTAGAATCAAATCATGCATGATCAGCAAGTCATGAGATGATATAATCAGTTAAATTATAGATCTGAAAATAATTTTTTATGCATGTGATGCGTATGGTGATGATCATGGGTGGACCCTTTGAATGTGCTGAAATGTTCTGCGATGTTCTGTGATGTTCTGTGATGCATGTAATTTTAATTTTCAGATGCCTGCGTGCATCTTAAATTCATGTATTAGAGCCCTGCGTGTCTCAATGAAAAGGGTTGTAATTTTATTTTTATTTTTATTTAATTTTTAAAGCAATCTGAGATGTAAACTGTGATGTGTGTTGCACGTCGATGGTTGATCGATATGTACATCAACAAGCTCAACATGCGCGGATCAAGATCAAGGGTTGATTAAAGATAGATCAAGGAGTTGATCACAATTGGACCTAGAGGATCAAGATCGATTCAAGAGTTGAAGACGATCAAACCAATTGACGTGCATGTGCTTGTAAAATGACCCCATCTTGGATCCATGATCATCACCATTTAATTTTATTTTTGATAAATGCCTGGATGTTTAATGCTTATGTCTATGCGGGTAGACTTATATTTGCATGAGATGTGAATACGCGATCGAGTGAGACCTAAATCGAAACCTCCCTAATCAGTCGAGGGTGAACCAACATGAGTTAGTCATATTAGATTAATTGATCTAATTGGTGTCTAGACAAGCCTATAAGGTGGTTACTTAATTAGGACCTTACTCTCTGAGTAAGGGGAGCCTCCCACCTGCTTACCTGGCCAATTGTTCGATTACCTCTTATGAAGAACTCAAGTTGCAAACACTAAGACTTGATTATGCAATATTAAGTCCATAGGTCTTCCACCGTAGTAGAGTTGCTAAGGTCTTTCCGGCGTTGATTTGTCTCGGCTGGACACAGTGGGCAAGTTGCATCGGGGGACTGGACCTCTCTATTAGACATGAGATGTTGTGGGGTAAAGGTGGGGTTGGGCACCAATAACTGTTAGGTGAGGACCCAATGACGACTTTATTTCCACGGTTATACGGTGGGTCTGACTTAACTAAGTAATGGGACCAATAACTGTTAGGTGAGGTCTTCATCACTTAGAGACCAAGTACCACTGCAATATGCTTGAGAAGTATTGTACAAGAGTTGTACACTCATCCATTTATATATCACCAATAACTGTTAGGTGAGGCGGCATGTAAATCGGTGAGACCGCAGTACCCACTAGAAATCCTAGTCGCGTAGGGTTTTCGTTTCTCCATCAGGGGAGTATAAGAAATTCGAAAAAATAGTGGGAGCATATTTGTTTTAAAAGTCCCTAGAATAAATTAAGTTCAAGTACAAAGTCTAACTAGAATCTTTACTCTCTACAGATCACAATGTCAGCTTCAAACCCTTTGACCCGAATCCTTGAGACCAACAGACTGACCGGAACCAACTATAAAGACTGGCTTAGGAACCTGAAAATTGTTCTAAATTGTGAGAAAATAGGGTATGTGCTCGAGAATGATATCCCTAGGTTACCAGCACGTCCTACTGATGATCAGCGTGAGACGCATCAGAAGTGGACTGATGACGACATTAGGGTCAAGTGCTACATCATGGCATCCATGACTAACGAACTTCAATGCCAGCATGAGAACATAAAGACTGCTAGGAAAATACTGGCTCATCTGCAAGAGTTGTATGGTGAGCAGAGCCGCACTGCACGCTTTGAAGTGTCCAAGAGGCTCTTCAAGGCAAAGATGCGTGAGGGGCAGTCTGTCCACGATCACTGTTTGACTATGATCAAGGACCTCGAGGAACTTGAGAAGCTCGGTATGTCCATGCATAAGGAACTGCAGATAGATCTGATCCTGCAATCCCTTCCTGATTCATTTGGTCAGTTTATAGTAAACTACCATATGAATAAAATTGAATGCACAAAGACCGAATTGTTGAATATGTTGGTAACTGTTGAAGGGGCCTTGAAAGGTTCAAGGGGCTCTGTTCTGGCTGCTGAGCTGACTTCTGGTTCCAAGAGAAAGTCTACTTGGAAGAAAAAGAAGCCTGCAAAGAAGCACAAGAAAGACATAAAGCCTAAGAAGGAAGTTCATAAGAAAAGGGCTGATGACAAAGGAAAATATTTCCACTGCAACGTCAACGGCCACTGGAAAAGGAACTGCCCTTCATACCTCGAGAGCCTGAAGAACAAAAAGGACACACCTTCTGAAGGTATGCTAGACTTGCTCGTGATTGAAACTAACCTTACGGTTTCTTCTACTTCTAGTTGGGTTATAGATTCTGGTTCTAGTGCTCATTTGTGCACTACTATGCAGGGTCTAAAGGAAAGTAGGAGGCTGGCGGAAGGTGCAGTGACCCTTCGGGTTGGCAACGGGGCAAGAGTTGATGCTGTAGCTGTGGGCACCTACTCTCTGCGATTACCATCTGGATTTAGTTTATTGCTTAGAGACTGTTATTATGTCCCTGCTGCTAGCAGGAATTTGATTTCTGTTTCGTGTTTAGCACAGGATGGTCATGTTTTGACCTTTGACAAAGACTGCTGTTCTATTTATTTCAGAAATAAATTAGTTGCACGTGGTTTCATGATTGATAGTCTCTATCACTTGCATATTGATGTGTCTGTGAATGTGTCTGAGCAAGTAGTGAGTGCCATAGGATCTAAAAGATCCAGAGATGAGATAAACCAGAAGTATTTGTGGCACCTCAGGCTTGGCCATATTGGAGAGGACAGAATGAACAAAATGGAGAAAGATGAGCTTCTTGGCCCATTGACTTCTGAGTCATATCCAGTTTGTGAGTCCTGTCTTCAAGGAAAAATGGCTAGATTACCCTTTGTAGGTCATGGGGAGAGGACCACTGAAATACTTACCCTGGTACACACTGATGTGTGTGGCCCATTCGATGTGCTAGCCAGGGGTCGTTATTCATACTTCATTACCTTTACCGATGACTATTCACGATATGGGTATGTGTATCTTATGAGATACAAATCTGAGTCTTTTGAAAAGTTCAAAGAGTTCAGAAATGAAGTAGAAAAACAGACTGGAAAAACCCTTAAGGTTCTTCGATCAGATCGAGGAGGAGAATACCTTAGTGGGGAATTCCGGGATTATCTCAAGAAAAATGGCATAGTCTCACAATGGACACCTCCGGGTACACCTCAACTCAACGGGGTGTCAGAAAGGAGGAATCGGACTCTATTGGATATGGTCCGATCCATGATGAGCTTCACTGATCTACCTATGTTTCTTTGGGGAGATGCCTTATTATCCGCAATTTATTTATTGAATAGAGTTCCCTCTAAATCCGTTCCTACCACACCGTATGAGATATGGCATGGTAAGAAGCCGAGTCTTGGTCATCTCAAGATTTGGGGATGTCCGGCCCACGTCAAGCGACTACAGGCGGACAAGTTACAGCCTAGGACCATAAGTGCTCGTTTCATTGGATATCCTAAAGAGTCATTAGGATACAATTTTTACATCTCAGAGGATCACAATGTGTTTGTGAGCCGACATGCCGTCTTTCTGGAAAAACAGTTTATCCTTGATAGAGGCAGTGGGAGAAAAATTGAGCTTGAAGAGAGAGTCTCTGAAAAGCAACGAGTCATGGATCCTATAGAACCTATTCATACAGAGCCAGTACACGTAGTACCTCCTCCACCTCGTAGATCTAGTAGGGTCTCCCATCCTCCCGATAGATACTTAGGTATACTAGTAGAGGACACCGAGGAAATGTTCCTCATGGGAGATAGGGAACATGTACAGGATCCCAATACCTACGACGAGGCGATATCTGATATCGATTCCGAGAAATGGCTGGAAGCCATGAAGTCGGAGATAGACTCCATGTATTCCAACCAAGTCTGGACCTTAGTAGATCCACCAGAAGGTATAGTACCTATTGGATGTAAATGGATCTATAAAAGGAAGATAGGTTCGGATGGAAAGGTAGAGACCTATAAGGCAAGGCTAGTAGCGAAAGGGTATAGTCAGCGCGAAGGCATTGACTATCAGGAGACCTTTTCACCTGTAGCCATGCTGAAATCCATTCGAACATTGCTTGCTATTGCAGCATTTCATGATTATGAAATATGGCAGATGGATGTGAAAACTGCTTTCCTGAATGGATATCTTGATGAAGATATCTATATGGAGCAGCCTTTGGGTTTCACTTCCAGTGATAGTGATCACAAGGTCTGCAAGCTGCAAAGATCCATCTATGGACTAAAGCAAGCATCTCGGAGTTGGAACACTCGTTTTAATGATGCGATCAAATCGTTTGAGTTCATCAAGAATGAAGAGGAACCGTGTGTTTACAAGAAGGTTAGTGGGAGTGCTGTCGTGTTCCTCGTACTGTACGTGGATGACATCCTCCTGATAGGAAATGATATTCCTATGCTAACCTCGGTCAAGGTCTGGTTATCAAAAGAGTTCTCCATGAAAGACCTTGGGGAAGCATCCTACATTTTGGGGATAAAGGCCTATAGGGATAGATCTAAAAGGATGCTTGGCCTATCACAAAAGATGTACATAGAGGAGGTACTGAAGAGGTTCAGTATGGAAAACTCCAAGAGGGGTCTATTACCCCTTAGGCATGGGATTCATCTCTCCAAAAAGATGTGCCCCAACACATCTGAAGAGATTCAACGCATGAGCAGGATTCCTTATGCTTCTACAATAGGAAGCCTCATGTATGCCATGCTGTGTACACGACCTGATATAGCCCTTGCTGTGAGTGTCACTAGCAGATATCAGTCGAATCCAGGTGAAGAGCACTGGACAGCTGTGAAGAACATTCTTAAGTACTTAAGAAGAACTAAAGATTTGTTCTTGGTCTTTGGAGGAGCATTGGAGTTAAAGGTAGAAGGATACACAGATTCAGACTTTATGACTGATATTGATGATAGAAAGTCTACATTTGGATATGTGTTCTTGTGCAATGGTGGTACGGTAAATTGGAAGAGTTCCAAACAACCGATCATTGCTGATTCTACCATGGAAGCTGAGTATATCGCCGCCTCTGAAGCTGCAAAGGAAGCCTTCTGGTTCAACAAATTCATTGCAGAGCTAGATGTAATGCCATCGGATGCCATCACACTCTACTGCGATAATAATGGCGCCATAGCTCTTGCTAAGGAGCCAAGGTCTCATCAGAAGTCCAAGCACATAGAGCGGCGCTTTCACCTCATACGCGAATACCTCGAGAAGAAATATGTCGAGGTACAGAGAGTAGACTCCGCAGACAACGTGGCAGACCCGCTCACTAAGCAGTTAAATCAGCAGAAGACAGAAGCCCACCTTGAGAAGATGGGACTTAGATATATGTCTGATTGGCTTTAGTGCAAGTGGGAGATTGTTAGATGTATGCCCTAGAAGCCAATCTGGCGGACACATTATTAATTCTAGGACATAAATTTGTACTTGACTTTATTATTATCGAATAATAAATGGGCATCTTTTCATTTATATTGTTTATGTGTCTATGAATCGTCCAAGAAATTAAAAAGATGATGGTACATATTCTCAAGAGTTGAGAATTTGAGCCATGTATCATTGGTGATTAATTTCTAAATGCTCATGATCAATGGATCATCACGAGGACGGTGATCGATCCGATCAGTGCACAGATCGCTTTCCTTATGGATGGACGAGACTCGAGTCCACAGTGTAGGGACACTGAAGTGATAGTGCAGGTGCTTGTTAGAGAACAAGGGTACTGAGCGTGACCAAGACAAGAAGTCACTTGGATGTCTATCCACTCGTCAGTGACTTGCTTGATATTGCAGTAGTATGACTGGTCCTTTGACCTGCGGTGCTTCGGCTACTCACAGTGAGGTTATTGTAGTTTGACTACACGTATACATGGTCTCTAGCCATATGGGTCCTTGTAGTGTAGATTGGCTGCAGTAAGTTCACTGTAGGAGTAGGGTATGCACTTACATGGAATCTATCGACCTTGATAGAAGAGGAGTGATCCTATGTGATTTATTAGACTGAGTTCTAAGACCTTGGCCAAGGCAGTAATATAAAGTGGAGAAAGAGTTTTTCACTATCGAACTCAAGTCAAATAAATCTAAACATATGACAGACGACGGGGTTTGACGAGTTATCCATGACCTCCGGTCTGTAGGGATCCACGATAGAAGGACTGTATCATACGATTGCTGCACCTAGAGGTTCATCATTCTATTCTGCTGGGTGGCCACTACATACTGCTAGGTGTCACTGGTGGATGGTAAGACTCACAGGGATCATCTCGATGGTCGATAATCCCAGGTGAGTTGAGTTGGAATTGTTTCAACCCATTGAAAGGAGTTTTCAATGATATTGTGATAGAGATCATAATATATCTCACTACCAGTCAGAATGGAACCTATGGGGTCACACACATTAGAGGTATTGACCGATCCAATGGTTGAATGTGATTAGGAATCACAAATAATCAATTAGATTGATAAATGAAAACCCGCTAAGAGTTAGTGGCTAGAAGAAGGAATAATTGTAATCGGATTGTAATTTAATTTAATTAATTGGATTTAATTAATTGGACTAGATCATGAGTCCTACTTGGAGTAGGATCTTTGGAGTCCTAATTGGATTAGAATTTCAAATTAAATTAGAATCCTATTTGGAATAGGATTTCTAAAGTCCAAATTGTCTTAGGGCTGAAAATTGAACAAGTCCTGATTAGATTAGGATTTTCTTAAGTCCTAATTAATTTTAAATTTAATCTAATTAATTTCATGACTCCTAATTGGATTAGGATTGAAGAGTTCAATAGAGTCATGGCTCAATTAAATTCTAATTGGATTAGAAATTGGAGGAAATTGAAATGGGTTCATAAAAATCCTATTTTGACTAGGATTGGACTCATGCAATGGACCCAAATTAAAATCCCCTTTAATTTATTTAAATAGCAGATTTAAATGAACTTGAGGGAGGGGCCCACGCCCCTCCCCTTGGGGTGTGCGTGGGAGAAAGAGGAGGGGTGCACGACCCTCCTTGTTAGCCAAAAGAAGAGATAAAGATGAGTTCCTAAAAAATAGGAACTCATCCTTATCTCTTAACTAATTAAAAGGGAGCATGGAATTTCGAAAAAAAAAGTAGGTTTTTTCTCCTCATTCCAGCCGTGAGCACCCTCCTCCATCTTCCTCCTTTGAGCCACAATCAAGAGAAGAAAAAGAAAAGCTTGGGACGCCCTCTTCCTTCTTCATCTTGGTTCCAAAAGGAAGAAAAAGAGAAAGGCTGCGGGTCTTGTTTTCTTCTTCCTAAATCCATCCTTCTTCTTCTTCCTCTCAAGCCAATCAAAGGTTGATTCAAAGGAGAGGACTTCAGCCATCCATAGTCATCTCTGCAAGGGAGCTAGCACCCCGGTGAGATCCAAAGGCTTCGATCGAGTCAGTACTTCGTGTGGATACCTGTAGAGGCCGAACGCGTGTGCGGCTTCCACTGAGCCTTGATCAAATACCACGTAAATCAGATTTGCGGAGACCATCTACCCGCACAAGGTGAAGATCTGATCTTCTTAATGATTTTAAAATGGTTTAAAATAATTTAATTCTAATCTATCTACAAATGAAAGGTTTTAAAACATGTTCATGCGATGAACGGATCCCGCATATGTTTTTCCGCTGCAATCTGAAAATTATTTCGAATTTTCATGGCATATGTGGGACCCTAACAACAATTCCCAACAACTCCCACTTGAACTAAAGCCAATTTGTACAGTATCTAATACCCATCTTCGATTTGTGGTAATCGAACTCCTTTACAGAAAGGGCTTTAGTGAATGGGTCAGCTAGGTTCTCCTTTCCATCGATCTTTTGAAGATTGACGTCACCTCGTTCCACAATCTCTCGTACAAGGTGGTAGCGACGCAGAATGTGCTTGGTTCTATGGTGGGACTTTGGCTCCTTTGCTTGTGCAATGGCTCCAGTATTGTCACAATACAAAAGAACTGGACCGTTGATTGAGGGAGCAACACCAAGTTGATTTACAAACTTCTTGATCCAAACAGCTTCCTTTGCCGCAACTGATGCAGCAACATACTCTGCTTCGCATACAGAATCGGCTACTGAATGCTGCTTGGAACTTTTCCAGCAGACTGCTCCTCCATTCAGGGTAAACACAAATCCTGACATACTCTTACTGTCATCATGGTCTGACTGAAAACTAGAGTCTGTAAACCCCACAAGTTTTAAGTCAGATTCTCCATAGATTAACCATTGGTCCTTAGTATTTCTTAAATACTTAAGGATGGTTTTCACCACCTTCCAATGGTTCTCACCCGAATCAGACTGATACCTACTCACTACTGCTAGTGAGTAAGCAACATCCGGTCTTGTACATGTCATGGCGTACATAATAGAACCTACTGCAGAAGCATATGGGATTCTACTCATACGCTCTCTTTCTTCGAAAGTTGTCGGACAATCTTTCTTAGAGAGAGAAATTCCTTGGCCTATCGGAAGATAGCCCTTCTTGGAATTCTCCATGTTGAACCGCTTCAACATAGTGTCGATGTACGTGGATTGGGACAATCCAAGCAACCTCTTAGATCTATCTCTATAGATTTTCATCCCTAGGATGTAGGATTCTTCTCCCAGATCCTTCATGGAGAACTGTGATGACAGCCAGAGTTTCACATTTTGTAATGCAGGAATGTCATTCCCAATTAAGAGAATGTCATCCACATACAACACAAGAAATGTGATCACTGAACCGTTAACCCACTTGTAGACACAAGGTTCTTCTTCGTTCTTTAACGAAGCCATATGTTTTGATAGTTTTATCGAAACGTATGTTCCAACTTCGAGAAGCTTGCTTAAGTCCATAAATGGACTTTTGTAGCTTACATACTTTGGACTCGTCTATGGATGTGAAACCCTCAGGTTGTATCATATACACCTCTTCTTCCAGCTCTCCATTTAGAAAAGCTGTTTTCACATCCATTTGCCAGATTTCATAATCCATATATGCTGCTATAGCTAGCATGATCCGAATAGATTTTAGCATTGCCACAGGAAAAAAAGTTTCGTCATAATCGATACCATAACGTTGACGATATCCCTTGGCAACCAGACGGGCTTTATAGGTCTCCACCTTTCCGTCCGCGCTTCTCTTTCTTTTGAAGATCCATTTGCACCCTATGGGTTTTATCCCTTCGGGTGGATCAACTAGTGTCCATACACTATTGATTTTCATGGACTCCATTTCGGATTTCATGGCATTAAGCCACAACTCAGAGTCGGACCTCTGCATAGCATCCATATAGGTGATCGGATCCTCATTGTTCTCATCGAACTCAATAGGATCCGCGTCATGGACCAAGAAACCGTAGTATCTATCCACTTGACGCGGCACTCTACCGGATCGCCTTAATGGTGCTTCTACATTGGGCTCCGGGTTTGATCTAATCAAAACCGATTCTGTGGGTTCAGTAGATTGTGTTAAATCTTCCACCTGCTGAACTTCACTAAGTTCAACCTTAGAGGCAACAATTCCTTCACCAAGAAATTCCTTTTCCAAAAATGTTGCCTTAAGTCCTACGAACACCTTTTGTTCATTAGGAAGGTAAAAGTAATAACCCCTAGTTTGCTTGGGGTACCCTACAAAATAACACTTATCGGACCTAGGACCCAGTTTGTCAGTTTGAGAACGTTTAACATAAGCCGGACATCCCCAAACCCTAAGGTATGAAAGTGTCGGCTTACGCCCAGTCCATATCTCATATGGAGTCTTCTCAACAGACTTACTTGGAACCTTATTTAGTATTATACACGCAGACTCTAAAGGTATAACCATTCTTGGCCAAAAAGCCTACAGAGATGACATTCATCAAGAATGCTGGACAAAAGTGACAATCATCTAACATAACTACTCCAGACTCAAAAAACAACTCAATGACTCCTAAAGCTAGGACTGGAACAGATCTTCCATCACCAACATTTAGAAATCGATCGCCGTTCTTGAATCTTCTACTTACTTGAAGTCCCTGCAAAGAATTGCAAATATTAATTAGACTTCCGGTATCCGATACCCAGGTAGTAGAATCATAAACAGAAAAATTACAAGGTGTTATCATATAATTACCTTGTGCAGCAACTGTTTGCTGCATTTTCTTCCATTATCAACCAGGATGCGTTTTACATCGAATTTATTTATGATCATGGAGATGACCACGGCATCATCATGGGGAGTTTCGACTCCCTCTAGATCATCATCTGAGAAGGAGACGGCTTCAGAGGTGCGCGGGCGCTTTGAGGAGGCTTCTTCCCCTGAGGCCTCCCCAGCTGAGGTCCCGCCTCGGATAGTGTTGATGACGCCGGCGATGGGCCTGTTGGCATTTGAACCTTCAGGCTGTGCTGCTCCTTCGGCGGGCTTCTTCCCTTCACGCTGGCCTTGCACAAATCGATCGAGCATCCCTCGGCGGATGAGTGCTTCGATCTCATTTCGGAGCTGGTAACACTCCTCGGTATCATGGCCGTGATCCCGGTGGAAACGGCAATACTTCCGGAGATCACGCCGGATTCTGGTGTCTGGCTTCGGAGGCGGGAGCCGGATGCAATCCCGACTCTCAATCTCCATGAGGATTTCAGCCCGAGGAGCGTTAAGGGATGTGTATTTTTCATACCTCTCCTCGGGTGCACGGGCCCGTAGTGGGAACCTTGGGCGGAGTGGTGACCTCTGCTGTGGCGGTCCCCTCAATCGAGGTGGACTCTTCGGGCGGGGCGGATTCTTAGCTTGTCGTGGAGACGGGCTTCTTCGCTCCTCGCGGCGTCTCTTCTTGGGGTTCTGCTCGGTCCCGCCCCGCCTAACTGCCACGGCCTCTTCCGCCTTGGCGTACTTTCGCGCCCGAGCGAACATTTCGGTGAGGTCCGCGGGGAAACTCTTCTCGATTGAGAAGAGGAACCTGTAAGACCGGGATCCGGTCTTTAGTGCTGACATGGCGATTGACTGGTCAAGCTCCCTGACCTCCCATGTTGCGGCGGTAAACCGGTCCAAATACTCCTTGAAGGACTCTCCCTCCTTTTGCTTAATATCTAGGAGGGAGTCGGACGTCCGTCGCTGGGGCTGGCTGGCAGCAAAGTTGCCGGCAAACTGTCTGCCGAGCTGCTCAAAGGAGGAGACAGTACTCGGCTTCAGCCCGGTAAACCACAGCCGGGCTGGCCCTCGGAGTGTCGCCGGAAAAGCCTTGCACATCATGGCCTCCGAGGCTCTTTGTAGGGCCATCAAGACCCGGTAGCTTTCCAGGTGGTCAAGGGGATCAGCCTTGCCGTTGTAGGGCTCCACCTGGGGCATCTTGAACCGTAGCGGAACCGGTTCATCTTCGATCTCCGGGGAGAAGGTTGACTTCGTAGTGAACTCGAAGTCGCCGTCACGTCCTGATTTTCTCCCGTGGAGTGCTTGGATTTGGCGCTCCAGCTTCTCGACCTTCTTGTCGAGTTCGTCATTCTGGAAGATCGCTGCAGCGGTTCGTTCGAGCGCAGGTTGCCCTGGAACCGACTCAGCTTCTGAAGGCTGTGGCCAGCCTCCGTAGCCCCTGGTTGGGTGCTCTCTCCAGAGGGAGGCCTGGACTTGGGAGTCCTGACCTCGAAGGGGAAGTCCGCTTGTAGGGGGCTCCGGTTGAACTGGAGCCGGAGGAGGCAGTGCCGTTGGGATGCCCCTGGGCTGCAGGCTTTGGACAGCGGTAGCCAGGGCCTGCACCTGTTGCACCAGGGCATCAAACTGCTCCGGCCGAACTTGATGAACTGGCTCAGCCGGAGGTGGTGAGTTTCGGACGGAACGCTCAGGGCTGGGTGGAGGACGTCGAGAGGCGTTGGAAGCCCCTTTGCTTCTTAGCTTCATGGCAGCGAACTCGGTCCCTTCCTCTAGCGCCAACTGTTGCTGGAAATTGGACCCGGGGGCCGCCGCGAAGCCGGGGAAGGAGGAGCTCCGCCGCGGGGAGGGCGGACGGCGGTGCGCCGGCCGGCTGCGTCCTCCTGTGCCCTCCTGGGGGGTGTGAGAGAGCGGAGAGGAGAGTGCGTCCTGTCCTGTCCCGTCCTGCAAAGAAGCCGGTGGCCGGGCTCCCCGGCGCCGGCCCTCCGATGCTTAAGTCAGAGGGGGCAAATATGTGGAGAGAGCAAACCAGAGAGTGAAGAAGATGGAGAATATTGTGCTCAATTGCGTCTGTGCTGTTTTTTTTTGTCCTTCGATCCTAGTCCCCCTCAGGTCCCTTTTATAGAGGGATTTTATGTTGCCCTGGAGGTGACAGAGAGTTTGTTCTCTTTTGTAATAATTGGGCACGATTTGGCCCATTAATGGCATAGTGGAAGATAAGGCCGAATCAGACCGGAACCAGGAAGTTGTCACGGTCGATCGGACCTGTTGGAGTGGTTGAACCGCCGGCCGTGGTAGGCCCGGGGTCCATGGATGGTAAGCGCATTTATTACCGAATGAACCGGCGGTCAGGGAGAGCCATACGCTTTGATGGTTCAGTGATCCGGAGATCGTCTTGAGCCGTGTTCATTAAATGACTGAGCGCATCGGAGACTTGAGGGGGTCTCATGCATTAATGGCAGGTCGTGCCAAATACCTGCGGAGATCTTATGCCTTGACGGCTTGGAGATAGCGGCAGGTTGTAGCGGAGTTGTCAAGTCCCTCAGGGGGTTAGGTAGGGGTTGAACATTTGGTCAGGGCAATCGGCTCGGCAGGGGTGCCGAGCCGAGCTGGTCGCCCAATGGGGCGCCCTGTGGCGGGGTCGCTTCTAATGCCTCTGGTCGGCGCCCTTTGATCGAGCGCCTCCTAGCCGGACGCCTTTATTTCGCGCTCTTTCTTCTCTGGTCAGCGCCCTCCAATCGAGCGCTTTTCTGGTCGGCGTCCTCTGGTCGGCTCTTTCTAGCCGAGCATCCCTACTTGGTCGTTGGTTGGTCCGAGCGCCTCTTGGCGCTCCAGTCGGCACTCTTGGGCTGAGCATCTTTTCGGATCGGCGCTCTCTAGCCGAGCACCCCTCTGGACTGTGCTCTCTGGTCGGCACTCTTTGGCCGAGCACCTTTCCGGTCGGCGCTTTTTGGCCGAGCGCCTCCATGGTGGTATGACTTGGGATTTTTCCCCAACAATAGATGTCCCGTTACTAACGGCCAACTACGAACTAAACGTTAAGCTAGCTATTTGGTCCTTTCATGCTCTTGGTACAATGGCGGCAATAAAATTCATTGATGATTCTCTAAATATCAGCACCAAAACGGAAACAAAAATGGATCCACATAATAAACGCCTATCACCGTTTACCATTGAGCAACAATTAACAATTGTAGCACCTCCAATATAAACAAATCATTATCATTTAACCAATTGTTCCTACCATTCTTTCAAAAACTGATCCATGTCTTGAAAATGGACAAGATTATTTATATTACTATTTTATTGACTATGCTATACTAATATAATAAGATATTTTTGTTTAATGATATAGCACATGATGTTACGCTTGAACGTGATGCTTCCGGGTACTTGAATGGCGAGACACTGGAGCTGCTCTTTTTTACTCATAGTTGAACCTGAAATCTCACTTTAAATAATATTGGCATACAAAATCTTTTTCATTGTAGCGATGCCAAAAATAATACGCATATATACTTTAGTATGATATTTTCTAAATTACTCTCTCTCTCTTTCTTCAGTTCTCATATGTTTGAAAAATAGTTCGTATGTGAGTTGGCATCTTTTTTTACTTCTATCCATTAATGATCGCTGGTAATGATAATTAATCATCTATATTTTGGCACCATGGGCAGATCAGCAATATCAACCCATCCGTTCAGAGCCCTCGCCCTGTTCCCCTCTTCAGCTTCCCAAAAGACCAATCTGGTGGGAAACCGTGCATCCACTACTTCTCCTTTTCAAGACTTCACGTGAATCCCAAACTGTCCCTTCCTTTCCCAACCCAAACCCTGCCGAAAACGAAAACCAAAGCCAAAATGAGGAATCGGTCGTCACATGTGAGTGCCCCGCCACTTCCCTCTCCCTCTCGGGTAATAAAGCCTAAGCCCTAACCACTTCGCAAGAACAAACCCGTCTTTTCATATTATTAAAATATTAAAAATTACTCTTTTTACAATCTTAGCACAATTTTCTGCCGAAAAACTTTTTTAAGAAAGAAATCACTCAGTATCATTTTTTTTTTTTTTTTTTGGGTATACCACGGTAGCTTCACTTGAACTCTTTCTTGTAACTTTTTTGTTAATCCTTAAATTCTACTCATTTTATACAGCAATCCTAACATACAATTACAATCAACATCATTTCAGCTTCTAAATTTCTAATCCCACCACCACTCTAAATTCCAAACAACAAACCTGGGGGAATAACTACAATTCTTTTTGATAAAGAAAGTAATGAGAGGAAGGCGGAACTCAGGGAAGGAACCTGTTGGCGTCACCGTCCTCCCTAGCCTTGCCGCCGCCCTCCTCCTCCGCCGCCGCGGACGAGGAGGCAGCGGTGTCTGAGCTCGCCCCGCAGCGGCGGCACCACGAAGGGGCGCCAGCGGCGACGACGAGAATCCGGCGGCAGGAGGGGCAGGAGGAGTGGGAACCCAGCCACGTGTCGACGCACGCAACGTGGAAACCGTGGCCACACGGCGGGAGGATGCGGATCTCGTCGCCCTCCACGAACTCGGCGAGACAGATCGGGCAGTCGGCGAGCCTCCCGCCGGGGACGGCGATTGCGCCGTCGTAGGAGAGCTTCGGGAGGGAGCGGAGTGCCTTCTTCTTCAGCCCCTTGTCCGGAGGTGGACGCGATGGTGCTCCGCTGCCGCCCAAGTCGGATGGGTCGCCGGATGGCCGCCGCAGCCAGGCGCAGCGCGCCACCAGGGCTAGACCTAGCACGCAGACCAGGGCACAGAGAAGCGCCGCCAGGACCACCACCACGTCAGAGTCCACTGCCAGGGGATCCGGCGGCTCCGCCACCGGGAGGTATCCGGAGTTCGTCTGAAGAAATCTAGCCGCCGGAGGCATAACGAGAGAGAGAGAAAGAGCGAGGGGATAACAGGGGAAGGTCGGAACTTGAGATGGGGACTCGTTTACATAGGAACGCAAGAACGGAATTAACTTAAAATAAAAAACTAATGCAGTCAATGAAAAAGCCCCTGCCTTTGGGCGTAAATAACGAGAAGCCCACGGCCGACTCTTTGGATGACGAAAATGCCCTCCTGAAAGGATATCAATGACGATGATGACGTGGAGGGCTGGCCTGTTGGAAGTGGGGATTGGGTCCACACCGGAAGCTTGCACGTGGTGGTACCTGAACGAAAGGTGCGGGTACACGTTTGATCACACTAGTGGGCCCGGTGATCTGATGGAGACGTGGATGGTGTATGATGCTATGGCCCGTACAAGTAATACTTTGCAAGCTACTATTAATTGTACCTTTTTGTTTTTTTGGTGACTAATTGGACAGTTTTATAGCTTTAATTGGCGACAGAGTAGAAGTTAGTTCCATACACTGATCCAACTTTGAACAGAACATGACTTTATAGTTTGTGAATCAGCACTAAACATTTTTTTTGAGTAATATTTGGGATTTGATTTCATGACCTTCTCCAGGAGCATTCTCTCAGGTGCGGGGTACTGGTAGTGAATCAGCATAATGCAGCATAGCTATCTAGTTAGTATTCAATAGTATATCATCTCAAATATGCACAAAATTAGATTAATTCACTAGCTTCTATCCTTAACTAGGTTAGTAACAATTAGCTGTAGACGCATTACACTACTAGACCTAGTTAAATGTTAGACACAACCTATAAAGGTTGAATGCATCTTCGAGAAATTGGAAGCCAATTGCTACTTCACTCTTAGATGAAAAGGATGCATGTGCTTGTGACTGTTGCCACTGAGAACCGGTCTGATCCAAATGCTGAGTTGATAGGATTATTGGAGATCTCGGCTCGCTTGCCATTCGGATTGGAGAGATTGGATGGGCTCATGCCTCTGTGACAGTGGTCCGTTAGCCACTGCACTCAACCAACGATGTTTCCAACATCGAGTACTTTTGAGTTTGCATTGGACAGTGGAGGAACGGCTTCGATCGATACTTCGACACTGGCTTTGACCTGAAATAACAAAAACAATGAAGTACATCAACCGAAGCATGTCTGGAAGGGATCCTCCAATGCCTAAATAAAATACGGCTCTAAGGGAATAGGAGGAGACTAGTGAGAGGCAAAGAGATAACATAAAAGAGTTAAAAAATAACTTATTTGAAGGGCCCTCGGGAATGCAATATATAAACAAGAGCCGAAGCCCACTGCTGAGTAATCTGGAGCTATGTGGTAGTTGATAAGGTAATAAACCATGTATATCACCAGTGAATTATGCCCATGCTTCTCAATTGCAGAGATTTGTTTAGATGTCTTAGTTGTAAAAAAACATTTAGCGATCATGGCTGAGTTGTTGACTACTAAGGGGAGATTTTGAAATGCAAAGGACTCTCCGCATGCTTGGGTCAGCCATGTGGCAACCTTTGAATGGTTAGTCCACTCCAAGGTGGTGAGCTTTCATTGGTTAGTTAGCCTCATCAGCAGAGGACGATTTCAACGTGTATCATTTGCCCCCATTTTCAAAGCTGAGGTGACTTGATCGGCTTAGATGATGGAAGTAGTTTTCTGTTTTCCAGCTATGCAGCCCAAGAGCGGGATGAATTGGATTGTTCGAAAACTTAAATATAATACAATATAAAAAAAACTTGATAAGTGAATATTAATTTCAACATATGAAGTAAATATGCAAGAAATTAATGCAAACAAATCAATGAATATAAACAAACAAAATTTTTAGTGGTTCGGTGCTAATCTTACACCTACGTCCACTTTTCAAGACATTCTTCTTGAAAATCTTCACTATAATCTTTCAAGGATTACAGTCCAATGGTTTTACATGGGCTCACAATCAACCTAGTTAATTTTCACAGATCATCAACCAAAACCAACACCGAGCCTATTTCCAGGATTGCTGTTATTTTTGTTGCGCACTATTTTTCTTCTGCGATCATTGTCGAGTCGGCTCTCTCAGTTTAGGGGTCGACTTGTTTGATGATAAGGGTTGACTCGATATTTTCAGGGGTCAACTCTTAAACGGACTGAGTTTTACTATTTTTTATCTTTCCACTATGGCTATTCTGGGGTCGACTTACTTGTTTCTGAGGTCGACTCTTTTTTGGGTAGAATTAGCTCATATTTCTCATGGATCGTGTTGCCTAGTAGGCAGCCCAATAGGGGGGGTGAATTGGGGCTTAATTAAAAATGCGGAATTTCAATTTGTGCTTAATCTAAAGTGTTAGTCTTAATTGTTAATGATATGAAGATAATGAGACAATAGAAAAGCAAAGCACAAAGACACAAGATTTATAGTGGTTCGGAGCTACCTTTGCTCCTACGTCCACTCTCCAAGTTCCACTTGAGATTTTTACTATCATCCTAGAATTACAGCACGGTTGTTTTACAAGCTCAGAACCAAACTTGTTGTTTTACCGGCTCACAACGAACCACCTCGTTTGTTTTACTCAGGCTCACAAACAACTCGGTTGGTTTTCACAAAGGATTACCAACTACAACCTCAACCCTCCTGATTCAATCTCTTGATTAAATCAAGCAACCAAGTATGAGAATGAATGTATGAATACAAGCTTCTAAGAAAGCAGATAAAACAGTTTTAATAAAAACAGGAAAAAAAAGCTTCTCAGATGATTTAGCCAATCAAGACGCTACTTCTTTTCTTCTGGATCCTTTCCCAAGTCAAACAGCAATGAAGGATCCTTCTATTTCGGCTTGGTGCGGAGAAAGGATGGATTCTCGATGAAGAGTAGCTTTCTTCCGATTTTTCTTTTGAATGTCCTTTGAGCTCTTATTTCAAAATGATTTGCTTTGCTACTTTGTTTGGATTTCTCGTTGTAGTTTTTTGTTTCACTCAGAAGGGATCTTCTTATAGCTTCATTTTGAAAAACTAGCCGTTACACACCAAAAAGTAGCCGTTCTATCGCGCCTGGCACTTCTGACAAAAGATCCGTTGAAGCTGGAGACGTCTCGCCCGTCTAGGAGTTGGCTCGACTAAAGTGGGAGACATCTCGCATGATTCAGGAGTCGGCTCTGGCTCGAATCCTTCTGACAGGTTATCGGTTAATTCTCGTTAGAGTCGGCTCGCGCGGTTCGGGAGTCATCTCGCATCTTGTTCTGCCGAAAAAGAGTTCTCTGCTTTTGTCTGAGAGAGACGTCTCGTACCAGTGAGGAGACGACTCGCGTTCTGTTTGAAACATAGGAGACGACTCGCGCTTGATTCGAGTCGACTCGCGCTTTGCAACTCGAAATACACTTTCTGTCTGCTTGAGAAAGTCGTCTTGTAACAGCAGGGAGTCGTCTCGTGCTTTGTCCGAAGGATGGGAGACGGCTTGCGCTTGACTCGAGTCGACTTGCGCTTTAAGACCGAAAATATCTTTTTCTGTCTATCTGAGAGAGTCGACTCGCACTTTGTGGAGGCGGCTCGAAGGTGTGTCGGTATCCTATGCTTGTGCTCGAGCTCTAGAAAATGTTAGAGTGGCTCTAAAACTTGAGTCTAAGATCCATGAACCATTTCTAAGATATTCTTTTGAAATTGTAGCATTGTTACCCTAAAGATACTTGTTTTAAAACTATTAGTGCAACAAGGAATGCACTCAAAATGTTTTGGAACGTCTAAACCAAATAAGGGATTAATCAATTACTCAGCAGATCGACTCGCCAATGTGATAAAATTTCTAGCTCTTTCTTTTGCCTGTGGCCATTTAGGGGTTGATTCGCTTATCCCTTGGGTCGTCTCGTGTCAGATTGGAGTCAGCTTGTGTCCTTCATAGGTCGACTTGCCAATACGATGAATTCTACAGCTTTCTATACGTCTTCTGAGACTATTTTGGGGTCGACTTACAATTTGTTGAAGTTGGCTCGTAAAAATATATCAGTCAATGATAGTGTATCAGGATCGACTCTTTTTAAATTGAGGGTCGATTCTTAAGATAGCCCAGAACAAAATTCTCTGTATTTACATCTAAGTAATTAAAAGAAATGACTACAATATTATCATGAGGAGTCTGTACTCCTTCTAGGTCGGCATTAGAGAAGAAAATGAGGTCCCCCGTGCGCTGTCTCTTCGGGGTAGCTTCAACCTCTTAAGCAGCTCGGTTGCCTGAAGTGCTTGGAACTTTGGTGGGACTGCCAACAATGGTGTTGATGACTGATAGTCAACTTTAAAGACCACGCAATAGCATGTATCTTGTAGGATAGTAATTACAGGTATCGATCCATAGGGATTGGGGTACAATTATTTTCTTAAAAAAATAAAATTTGAAACAGAGAGTTTGTGAGGACTATTGAACGAAATAAAATTAAAATGATATCAGTTGAGAGAACCTAGGGCAAGAAATTCACCACTAACAAAGTAACAAGGATTAATTGTATTTTAATTTATTCTTGGATTAACATGCAAATTGGCTGCAAGCCTAATAAGCATTCAAATAAAGTTTTACAAAAATAATTTAGGAACATCCATCTTCGGTTGGCATGAAATATATATCCTAGACTAATGTGGCAGGACACTGCTGTTGGGAATTGTATCCTAAATGTCAATCGTCAGCATATTGATGATTGAATATTGTAAATAAATTGACAAATTAATAAAGTATTATTTGGCATTATTCATCATTTCATCTTCAAATGAACTCTTATATGATGAAGTCCTTAGGACTTATGTTATGATAAAGGAGGATTTATCTTTGAGTCCTTAAACTTGTTCGCGACCAAATGATATGTTGTTACTAGGACGACAACATTATCGAGATTAGGTCGTTGTGTGACATATACGTTGGTTGTCCTCTTAACCAAGGAGTGTGGAGACACTGGTATGCCACACAGGTGAAGTGTAGGAGTACATTTCACTGAACGTGACCAATTCCGGAACGCTCTACTGTCGAGAGATGTTCCGAGTGGATATGGGTATAAGTTTGGCCCTCTGACCTGAGACCGCAACCTGTGACTAGCAAGCAACTCACTGTACTTTGGTACCAGACTACCTGAATTTCTAATTCAGTGACGGAAGGTCACTGGGTGCAGTCAAGTACTTGCGTAGTCAGTTGTGAGTCAAGATGGAATTGACCCCTCCTGCAAACAGGAGATAATGTCTTGTGACTAATTTAGCAAAACCTTGGCCAGGGTAATCTCAGTGAGGAGTCATGGGATATCTAAAGTTAATCACATAATGGATGTACTAATTATAGGGTTGACAGTGAGCTCTAAGTCATCCTGGCATTAAGAGTCAAAGGGATTGAATTATACAGTAACCATAGTTCAGGGTTCCAGAATATTTGCTTCGCATATATTCGGCCTATTCGGACGTCGGGTACCATTGCTAGATGGTCACATCGATTAGTGTAGGAAGTCGTTTCTATACTACCGGCTTAGGTTCGAACCTATGAGGTCACATGCATAGAAGATTCCTGATTGATCAAGAAGGCTGATGAATGATTAAGAATCATTCAGGGATAATTTGGTCAATTCGATTGGCAAATTATCTTATAAAATAATTAAAGTAATTATCGGAGGATTAATTAGTAATTAGATTGCTAATGAACTCAATTGGATTGAGTAATTAGACTAAGGATGAGCCAAATTGAATTAGATTCAATTCTGGGCTCAATCAGGGTTTTTGACCTGATTGGATTAGGTCTGAATCAAGAGGACTTAGGTTGACCAAATTAAATTAGATTAAATTTGTGCTTAATTAGGGATTGACTTAATTGGATTAGGTTCAACCCATGGTAATTGAATCATTCTAATTGTTAGGATTTAATTAAATTAAATGGGTTTGATCTGAAACTATTCGGATCTTGAAATCCACTTGTCACATATCCATGCATGGCGCCATAAATTGATTTTTAATATGATTAAAAATTAATTTAATTTATTTAATGGTGCCATGGGACACTTGGCAACATCAGGGACCTCTTTCATCATTAGATGGGTCGAAATGGAGAGATAAATTCATGAAAAGAATTGGATAAGATCAAATTCTCTCTCTTCATGACATATGCCATCCTTATCTTTATCTCACTTCTAATTAAGGTTGAATTTCGAATTTAATCACCACAAAATCACCACGTGACCCTCTAATCTGATTAGGGGCATGGGAATTTCGAAATTGAAAGAGGGAAGTGGCAACATGATGAATGGTTTAGATTAGATCAAGCTTCATCATGTAATGGCACATGAACTTGAATTTTGAATTCAAAATTCAAAACCCCACAAAATCCTCCACAAATATGGGATGGTTGGCATGAAGTTAGGTAGGAGAGCAACATTAAAAGGACCTCCATCATCTGGTGGTCGAATTCAAGGAAAAAAGAGAGAAAAAGAAGAAGAAAAAAGGGAAAAGAAAAGAGAGGAACCCTAGTTCATGCATGGAAAAATTCTGCATTCAATCTAGCTGACTTCTTCCTCCTCTAAGTCCATCGCGCCATTAGTGTTAGGGGTCCCTGATAAGAGTCTTTAGATCAGATCTAAGTCCTCTTCAATCCCTTTAAACCTTTCCTCCAAGTTCTTCCAAGAAGGCGGATCAAAAGTTGATAGTGTTTGGAAGATCAAATTTCAGCCTCAAGAAATTCTGCGCAAGCTAGCACTTCCACAGGATTGGATCTCTTCAGGAACTTCGCGTGGACTTCTCGTAGAGGCCATTCGTGTGCGTGGCTGCGAAGTCGAGGATCAGATCCACAAGTTTCATCCATCATAAAAGGTATTAATCCTACATTAATCTTTTATTATGGTGTCAAGATCTAGGTCTGATTCCTCGAGGTTTTACCCTCTTTTGGGGCTCCTCACGGAGATATCTCCAGAATCCATTCAATGGATATTCGGAGATTAATCAGAATAGAGTTCTTAAGTTTCAGATCTGATAGTTAATCATGCATGAAAGTTTTAGCATAATTGTTTAAACGATTCCGGCATAATCCTATGTGTTCTTAAGGTGCTGATTTCTAGATTTGATCTTGTAAGCATGCATGAATTAAATTGTTTGATTCGATTTTTCTGCTGCGTTTTAAAACTTAAAAAGAACTACGTATGGCTTGATCCCCCTTATGAAGGGGTACGTAGGCAACCCGATCAGGTTCAGCCATGGTTTTAAAAAAAAAAAAAAATCCGCATGCTTAACACCGAAGAACCTAGGATTCCCTTTCAGTGGTATCAGAGCCAGGTTCATGTTTAAACTTTTATGTTTTAATTCTTGTAATTAAATCTGAAATCATGAGCATGCTTAGATTAGATCTAAAGTATTTTTTATGATTGATTTAATTGCTGATTATGCATGATTAACTAGATCTGAAATTTTGAATGCATATGATGCATGTTTGTGTTAAGATTTGTAACATAAATAAATCTGAAATCATAATATTGTTTAGATTAGATCTAAATAAAATTTATGATTCATATGATCTCTGATTTTAATGAACAAATCAGATCTGAAAATAAAAGTGAAAAAACAAATACATAAGATGTATGTTGTTTGTATTAATTCATGTTGTTATGTATATGTGATGCATGAACATTAAATATAATGACTTAAACATGAATTTAATCTGATTACATGTGATTAATTACAAAAACTCAGATCTGAAAATATATTTTAAGAACTGAAAGATTGTAATTAATATGTAATTAAAAAGAAATATGCAATGATCAAAACTTTCATAAGTCTAAACTTAATTGAGAATTAAGTGTTATGAAATAGAATTGTAACTCAATTAATTGACATTGCATAATTCTTTGGGCATATGGGTCAGCTTGAATCAAGTTCCTAGGATTGGGTTAGACCTAAGGTTAGAATCATACATGGACAAATAGAATTAATTGATCAAATCTAATTAAGTAGTAACTAGATTAGGTCAAGAAAATTCTAGATCAATTTACAATAGTTGTAGATGGATCAAGTCCATGTCTTTGATTAGACCAAGATGGAACTTGATTTAGGCTCAGAGGTGTAGCCCGAGTCATTTGAGTAATCAAATCGAAATTGATTAACCAGTCGGTGTCTAAGGTAAGTTTGGCAGTTTTGACCGGTGGTTTTTAATTGGGAGCTACTCGCACTGATTCGTCTTTGCCGAGTTAATGGCATATCCCTTCCACCGATCTCACTTACCTGGCCGACATGGTCAATCACATTTTGATTGGATCACTTAATGATTCGAGTTAGCCCATGCCTATAAGAAAAATCAGTTTGACTGATTTAGGTGTCTCCTTAACCGGTTTGAGTCTAATCTGATTTGGTGAAGTCAGTGGGAGAAATTAGACTAACCGGATCTTCTCGTCTATCCTAATTATGAAATCCTCTAAAATTATTAGGTCCTTAAAATGAAATGGTTATGGGGATAACTAGGTCATAGCCTCCCATTAAGTTGGGTGATAATGGGTCCAATGTTTTGATAATTATTGGAGGCGCGACACGCCTGGTACTTATCAAGCATTGGAATTGTCATTCAATATATGATGAGTTAAGTGTACCTTCAATAGGCGGTCAGGTGAGCCGAGCCACACTCGGGCTTGGTCGTCTATTAGTTGATTAGACTTAACCCTATCATTTAATGGTTGGACCTGACTAGGGTATTCGGTGGAGGCGCCACACGCCTGCTGAAGAACCTAGGGCAAAATTATCACTAGAAGTTGCTTGGTGAAGCAACTGGTTTAGAACCTACCAATAGGTGCATATGGGTTAGCCGAGCCACACTCGGGCCTATATGCGATCTATTGGGTTCTAGTGCCCACTAAAGAATTAGGAGTAATTTTTCGAATTGGAGGTAGAGGCTACCAATTTGCATAAAATAGTGGGAGTATCTTTAGACTAAAGTCCAAGTCTACTGTGTTTAGTCAATTTATATACTAATAGCCAAATTTTCTTTTATGTAGAAATGGCCACAAGTTTGTCACTTCGCTCATTATTGGATAATGACAAGTTGACTAGTCCCAACTTCAATAATTGGTATAGAAAGCTGAAAACTCAGCATAGTCAGACCAAAAGGATTAAGGATGACCAAAGTCAGGCAGAATGCTTCTATTGTAAGAAGCAGGGGCATTGGAAGAGGAATTGTCCTCAGTACCTTACCTCACTTGACCCGAACAGGCTAAGCAAGAGAAAAGGGCAATCAGTTGCTGATCAAGGTATTTATATGATAACACCTTGTAATTTCTCTATATGTGATAATTCAACCTGGGTATTAGATACTGGAAGTCCGTTTAATATATGCAATTCATTGTAAGGACTTCAGGTCAATGAGAGATTTGAAAATAGCGAGAGATTCCTGAATGTTGGAGATGGAAGATCTGTTCCAGTTCTAGCTTTAGGAAATCTCAAACTTGTTTTCAATTCTCATGTAGTTGTCTTGAGTGATTGTCACTATTGTCCTGCATTCTTATTGAATGTAATTTCCGTAGGCCTTTTGGCCATGAACGGTTATGAAATTTCAATAAAGAAATATTCTTGTGATATCATTATGAATGGTGTTACTGTAATGAATGGACAATTGAGCAATGGCATCTACTTGTTATCACAACCTGTTAATGTAATGTACACGTCAAGTAAGCGTCCTAGAATAGATAATGTCACGGATGTCTACCTTTGGCATCATAGGCTAGGTCATATTAACAAGAACAGGATGAACAGGTTAAGTAAAGAGGGAATCCTCAATGTTAATGATTGTGAATCATTGACAACCTGTGAGTCATGTCTTCTTGGTAAGATGACCAAATCACCTTTTACCGGAAAAGGTGAACGAGCCAGTGATTTATTGACCCTTGTACATTCTGATGTATGTGGGCCAATAAGCACAGATGCTAGAGGTGGGTATTCATATTTCATTACGTTTACAGACGATCTTTCTAGGTATGGTTATGTCTATTTAATGAGACATAAATCTGAAGCATTTGAAATGTTCAAATTGTATCGTAATGAAGTAGAAAAACAAACTGGAAAGAGTATTAAAACTCTTCGATCAGATCGAGGAGGCGAATACCTTTCCAATGAGTTTTTGACATATTTAGGAGAGAATGGGATTTTCTCCCAATGGACTCCTCCTGGTACACCACAGTATAACGGTGTATCAGAAAGAAGAAATCGAACTCTGTTAGACATGGTTCGATCTATGATGGGGTTTGCAAGTCTGCCCATATCCTTTTGGGGATATGCACTTGAGTCAGCCTGCTACATTCTAAATAAGGTTCCAAGTAAGTCTGTAAATAAAACACCACATGAGATGTGGACTGGACGTAAGCCAATGCTGTCTCACCTTAGGGTTTGGGGGTGTCCAGCATATGTCAAACGTTTGAAGACAGACAAACTTGAACCCAAGTCTGACAAATGTTTCTTTGTTGGTTATCCTAAAGAAACTAAAGGATATTACTTCTACTTTGCTGAAGAACAAAAGTTATTCGTAAGCAATAGAGCTGTTTTCTTAGAGAAAGAATTCCTTAGTGAAGAAACTAAAAGCTCTAATGTTGAGCTTAGGGAAGTTCAACATGTAGAAGATCCGACACCATCTACTGAACTAGTTGAGTCAGATTTGATTAGATCAGATCCAGAACCCATCTTAGATGCACCATTAAGGCGATCAGGTAGAGTACCACGTCAGCCGGACAGATACTACGGTTTCTTGGTCCAGGATGGGGATCCTGTCGAACTTGATGAAAACAATGAGGATCCGATCACCTATATGGATGCTATGCAGAGGCATGACTCTGATGCATGGCTTGGAGCCATGCAATCCGAAATGGAATCCATGAAGGTCAATGATGTATGGACATTAGTTGACCCACCCGAAGGGATTAAACCCATAGGGTGTAAGTGGATTTTCAAAAGAAAACGGGGCGCAGACGGAAAAGTAGAGACCTATAAAGCCCGTCTGGTTGCCAAGGGATATCGTCAACGTTATGGTATTGACTATGACGAGACGTTTTCTCCTGTGGCAATGCTCAAATCCATTCGGATTATGCTTGCGATAGCAGCACACTTAGATTATGAAATCTGGCAGATGGATGTTAAAACCGCTTTTCTAAATGGAGATTTAGAAGAAGAGGTGTATATGATGCAACCTGAAGGTTTTATATCTGCAGATGAGTCTAAGGTGTGCAAGCTTCAAAAATCCATTTATGGATTAAAGCAAGCCTCACGGAGTTGGAACATACGATTTGATAAGGTGATCAAATCATATGGCTTCATTAAGAATGAAGAGGAACCTTGCATTTATAAATGGGCAAATGGTTCAGTTATTATATTTCTTGTTTTGTATGTGGATGACATTCTTTTAATCGGGAATGACATTCCTGCATTACAAGGAATAAAGGTTTGGCTATCATCTCAATTTGCCATGAAGGATTTGGGAGAAGCATCTTACATCCTAGGGATGAAGATCTATAGAGATAGATCTAGAAGATTGCTTGAATTATCCCAATCCACATACATTGATACTATACTGAAAAGGTTCAGTATGATTAATTCCAAGAAAGGCTATCTTCCAATGGGCCATGGAATTAACCTCTCTAAAAGGGATTGTCCGACAACCTCTCAAGAAAGAGAGACTATGGATAGAATTCCATATGCTTCGGCAGTGGGATCTATAATGTATGCCATGACATGTACTAGACCAGACGTGGCATACTCACTAGGAGTAGTGAGTAGATACCAGTCTGATCCAGGTAGCAACCATTGGAAGGTTGTCAAAACCATCCTTAAGTATTTGAGAAATACTAAAGATCAGTGGCTTGTCTACGGTGATTCTGACTTAAAACTTGAGGGATATACCGATTCAAGTTTTCAGTCAGATCAAGATGATAGCAAGAGCGTGTCGGGATATATCTTCACTCTTAAGGGTGGGGCCATCTGCTGGAAGAGTTCCAAGCAGCATACAGTGGCAGATTCTACATGTGAAGCAGAATACATTGCAGCATCTGATGCAGCCAAGGAAGCCGTATGGTTGCGCAAGTTCATCACCGAGCTGGGAGTGGCACCTTCCATTGATGGTCCAGTTCCTATATTTTGTGATAACACTGGAGCCATAGCTCAGGCAAAGGAACCTAAAGCACATCAGCGGACCAAGCATATTCTGCGACGTTATCACCTGGTTCGAGAGATTATAGAACGAGGTGATATTGATCTTCAGAAGATTGACACAAAAAAAAATCTGGCTGACCCATTTACCAAAGTCCTCGGCATCAAAGAGTTCAACGAACACAAGTCGAAGATGGGTATTAGATACTGTGCCGATTGGCTTTAGGCTAAGTGGGAGTTGTTGGGAATTGTATCCTAAATGTCAATCGTCAGCATATTGATGATTGAATATTGTAAATAAATTGACAAATTAATAAAGTATTATTTGGCATTATTCATCATTTCATCTTCAAATGAACTCTTATATGATGAAGTCCTTAGGACTTATGTTATGATAAAGGAGGATTTATCTTTGAGTCCTTAAACTTGTTCGCGACCAAATGATATGTTGTTACTAGGACGACAACATTATCGAGATTAGGTCGTTGTGTGACATATACGTTGGTTGTCCTCTTAACCAAGGAGTGTGGAGACACTGGTATGCCATACAGGTGAAGTGTAGGAGTACATTTCACTGAACATGACCAATTCCGGAACGCTCTACTGTCGAGAGATGTTCCGAGTGGATATGGGTATAAGTTTGGCCCTCTGACCTGAGACCGCAACCTGTGACTAGCAAGCAACTCACTGTACTTTGGTACCGGACTACCTGAATTTCTAATTCAGTGACGGAAGGTCACTGGGTGCAGTCAAGTACTTGCGTAGTCAGTTGTGAGTCAAGATGGAATTGACCCCTCCTGCAAACAGGAGATAATGTCTTGTGACTAATTTAGCAAAACCTTGGCCAGGGTAATCTCAGTGAGGAGTCACGGGATATCTAAAGTTAATCACATAATGGATGTACTAATTATAGGGTTGACAGTGAGCTCTAAGTCATCCTGGCATTAAGAGTCAAAGGGATTGAATTATACAGTAACCATAGTTCAGGGTTCCAGAATATTTGCTTCGCATATATTCGGCCTATTCGGACGTCGGGTACCATTGCTAGATGGTCACATCGATTAGTGTAGGAAGTCGTTCCTATACTACTGGCTTAGGTTCGAACCTATGAGGTCACACGCATAGAAGATTCCTGATTGATCAAGAAGGCTGATGAATGATTAAGAATCATTCAGGGATAATTTGGTCAATTCGATTGGCAAATTATCTTATAAAATAATTAAAGTAATTATCGGAGGATTAATTAGTAATTAGATTGCTAATGAACTCAATTGGATTGAGTAATTAGACTAAGGATGAGCCAAATTGAATTAGATTCAATTCTGGGCTCAATCAGGGTTTTTGACCTGATTGGATTAGGTCTGAATCAAGAGGACTTAGGTTGACCAAATTAAATTAGATTAAATTTGTGCTTAATTAGGGATTGACCTAATTGGATTAGGTTCAACCCATGGTAATTGAATCATTCTAATTGTTAGGATTTAATTAAATTAAATGGGTTTGATCTGAAACTATTCGGATCTTGAAATCCACTTGTCACATATCCATGCATGGCGCCATAAATTAATTTTTAATATGATTAAAAATTAATTTAATTTATTTAATGGTGCCATGGGACACTTGGCAACATCAGGGACCTCTTTCATCATTAGATGGGTCGAAATGGAGAGATAAATTCATGAAAAGAATTGGATAAGATCAAATTCTCTCTCTTCATGACATATGCCATCCTTATCTTTATCTCACTTCTAATTAAGGTTGAATTTCGAATTTAATCACCACAAAATCACCACGTGACCCTCTAATCTGATTAGGGGCATGGGAATTTCGAAATTGAAAGAGGGAAGTGGCAACATGATGAATGGTTTAGATTAGATCAAGCTTCATCATGTAATGGCACATGAACTTGAATTTTGAATTCAAAATTCAAAACCCCACAAAATCCTCCACAAATATGGGATGGTTGGCATGAAGTTAGGTAGGAGAGCAACATTAAAAGGACCTCCATCATCTGGTGGTCGAATTCAAGGAAAAAAAGAGAGAAAAAGAAGAAGAAAAAAGGGAAAAAAAAAGAGAGGAACCCTAGTTCATGCATGGAAAAATTCTGCATTCAATCTAGCTGACTTCTTCCTCCTCTAAGTCCATCGCGCCATTAGTGTTAGGGGTCCCTGATAAGAGTCTTTAGATCAGATCTAAGTCCTCTTCAATCCCTTTAAACCTTTCCTCCAAGTTCTTCCAAGAAGGCGGATCAAAAGTTGATAGTGTTTGGAAGATCAAATTTCAGCCTCAAGAAATTCTGCGCAAGCTAGCACTTCCACAGGATTGGATCTCTTCAGGAACTTCGCGTGGACTTCTCGTAGAGGCCATTCGTGTGCGTGGCTGCGAAGTCGAGGATCAGATCCACAAGTTTCATCCATCATAAAAGGTATTAATCCTACATTAATCTTTTATTATGGTGTCAAGATCTAGGTCTGATTCCCCGAGGTTTTACCCTCTTTTGGGGCTCCTCACGGAGATATCTCCAGAATCCATTCAATGGATATTCGGAGATTAATCGGAATAGAGTTCTTAAGTTTCAGATCTGATAGTTAATCATGCATGAAAGTTTTAGCATAATTGTTTAAACGATTCCGGCATAATCCTATGTGTTCTTAAGGTGCTGATTTCTAGATTTGATCTTGTAAGCATGCATGAATTAAATTGTTTGATTCGATTTTTCCGCTGCGTTTTAAAACTTAAAAAGAACTACGTATGGCTTGATCCCCCTTATGAAGGGGTACGTAGGCAACCCGATCAGGTTCAGCCATGGTTTTAAAAAAAAAAAAAAATCCGCATGCTTAACACCGAAGAACCTAGGATTCACTTTCAACTGCATCTTTCCTAAGCATAATTAGGACTCCCGAAATCCTATTCCAAGTAGGATTCGTGTTTAAGTCCAATTAATTAATTTCCATTGTTCCTTCTTCAACTGATCATCAATCGAATTAATTACTTGTGATTCATAATCACGATTCAACCATCGGATCGGTCAATGCCTCTAATGTGTGTGACCCCAATGGGTTGGAACGATTCCAACTCAACTCATTAGGATTTATCGACCATCGAGATATTTTCTGTGGTCTCACCATCCACCAGTGACACCTAGCAGCATGTAGTGACTACCCATAGAATGGAACAATGAATCTCTAGGTGCAGTTATTGTGTGATACAGTTCTACTATCGTGGATCCCTACAGGACGGAGATCATGGACAACTCG
The DNA here is from genome assembly GCF_051530095.1 of Phoenix dactylifera. Taxonomy (NCBI): domain Eukaryota; kingdom Viridiplantae; phylum Streptophyta; class Magnoliopsida; order Arecales; family Arecaceae; genus Phoenix; species Phoenix dactylifera. The sequence continues at coordinate 17,067,806 of NC_143195.1, forward strand.
TCAAACCCCATCGTCTGTCATATGTCAAGATTTATTCGACTTAAGTTCGAGAGTGGAAAACACTTTCTCCACTGTTTTTACTGCCCCGACCGAGGTCTTACGAACTCAGTCTTATAAATCACATAGGATCTCTCCTTATCTACCAAGGTCGATAGATTCCATATAGGTGCATACCTTACTCCTATAGTGAACCTATTGCAGCCAATCTATACTGCATGGACCCGTATGTCTAGAGATCATGTATACGTGCAGTCAAACTACAATAACCTCACTGTGAGTAGCCGAAGTACCACAGGTCAAAGGACCAGTCACACTACAGCAACATCAAGCAAGTCACTGACGAGTGGATAGACATCCAAGTGACTTCTTGTCTTGGTCACGCTCAGTACCCTTGTTCTTTAACAAGCACCTGCACTACTACTTCAGTGTCCCCACACCGTGGACTCGAGTCTCGTCCATCCTCAAGGAAAGTAGTGTGTGCACTGATCTCATTAGATCGATCACCGTCCTCGCGATGATCCATCGATCATGAGCATTTAGAAATTAATCACCAATGATACATGGCTCAAATTTCTTACTCTTAAGAATATGCATCATCATCTTATTAATTCTTGGACGATTCATAGACACATAAACAATATGAATGAAAAAGATGCCTTTTATTTATTCAATAATAAATAGTCAAGTACAAAATTATATCCTAGAATTAACAATGTGTCAGCCAGATTGGCTTCTAGGGCATACATCTAACAATCTCTCACTTGCACTAAAGCCAATTAGTCATATATCTAAGTTCCATCTTCTTAAGGTAGGTTTCAGTCTTTTGCTGACTCAGCTGCTTAGTGAACAGGTCCGCAATGTTGTCCGCGGAGTCTACTCTCTGCACCTCGATATGCTTCTTCTCAACATAGTCGCGTATGAGGTGGAAGCGCCGCTCCATATGCTTGGACTTCTGATGAGACCTTGGCTCCTTAGCAAGAGCTATGGCGCCATTATTATTGCAATAGAGTGTTATGGCATCCGATGATATTACATCCAATTCCGCAATGAATTTCTTGAACCAGAAGCCTTCCTTAGTAGCTTCAGAGGCGGCGATATATTCAGCTTCCATAGTAGAATCAGCAATGATCGGTTGTTTAGAACTTTTCCAATTTACCGTACCACCATTGCACAAGAACACATATCCAAATGTTGACTTTCTATCATCGATATCAGTCATGAAGTCTGAATCTGTGTACCCTTCTACCTTTAACTCTGATGTTCCTCTATAGACCAAGAATAAATCTTTAGTTTTTCTTAAGTACTTAAAAATATTCTTCACAGCTGTCCAGTGCTCTTCACCTGGATTCAACTGATATCTGCTAGTGACACTCACAGTAAGGGCTATATCAGGTCGTGTACACAGCATTTCATACATGAGGCTTCCTATTGCCGATGTATAAGGGATCTTGCTCATGCATTGAATTTCTTCAGATGTGTTGGGGCACATCTTCTTGGAGAGATGGATTCCATGCCTTAGGGGTAAGAGACCCCTCTTGGAGTTTTCCATGCTGACCCTCTTCAGCACCTCTTCTATGTACATCTTCTGTGATAGGCCAAGCATCCTTTTAGATCTATCTCTATAGACCTTAATCCCCAAAATATAGGATGCTTCCCCAAGGTCTTTCATGAAGAACTCTTTTGACAACCAGACCTTGACCGAGGTTAGCATAGGAATATCATTCCCAATCAGGAGAATGTCATCTACGTACAATACGAGAAACACGACAGCACTCCCACTAACCTTCTTGTAAACACACGGTTCCTCTTCATTTTTGATGAAATCAAACATTTTAATTGCATCATTGAAACAAGTGTTCCAACTCTGAGATGCTTGCTTTAGTCCATAAATGGACCTTTACAGCTTGCAGACCTTGTGATCTCCATCACTGGAAGTGAAACCCAAAAGCTGCTCCATATAGATATCTTCATCAAGATATCCATTTAGGAAAGCAGTTTTCACATCCATCTACTAAATTTTATAATCATGAAATGCTGCAATGGCAAGCAATGTTCGGATGGATTTCAATATGGCTACAGGTGAAAAGGTCTCCTGATAGTCAATGCCTCGCGTTGACTATACCCTTTCGCTACTAGCCTTGCCTTATAGGTCTCTATCTTTCCATCCAAACCTATCTTTTTTTTGTAGATCCATTTGTATCCAATAGGTACAATACCTTCTGGTAGATCCACTAAAGTCCAGACTTGGTTGGAATGCATGGAGTCTAACTCTGACTTCATAACTTCCAACCATTTCTGGAAATCGATATCTGATATCGCCTCGTCGTAGGTTTTGGGATTCTGTATGTGTTCCCTATCTCCGATGAGGAATATTTCCTTAGTATCCTCTTCAAGCATACCTAAGTATCTATCAGTAGGATGGGAGACCCTACCAGATCTGTGAGGTGGAGGAACAACATGTACTGGCTCTATATGAATGGGTTATATAGGATCCATGACTCGTTGCTTTTCAGAGACTTTCTCTTCAAGCTCAATTTTCCTCCCACTGCCTTTATCAAGGATAAACTGTTTTTCCAAGAAGATGGCATGTCGGCTCACAAACATATTGTGATCCTCTGAGACGTAAAAATTATATCCTAATGACTCTTTAGTGTAGATATCATGAACGCGAGGTGCAGGATACCAGGCCGAGAAACCCGGGCAAGCACTCCCCTAATGTGCCGATCGCTAGCGCATCCAGGGCCCCGGCGCCCAGCTCCGCTGGAGAGGCCGTCACTGATCTGAGAAGTGCGATCTGGGGTTTCATAACATCAAATTGAGACTTTTCATACCTATAAAACGAGCACTTATGGTCCTAGCCTCTAGCTTGTCCGCTTGTAATCGCTTGACGTGGGCCGAACATCCCCAAATCTTGAGATGACCAAGACTTGGTTTCTTACCATGCCATATCTCATACGTTGTGGTGGAAATGGATTTAAAGAAAACTCTATTCAGTAGATAAATTGCGGTAAGTAAGGCATCTCCCCAAAGAAACATAAGTAAATTAGTGAAGCTCATCATGGACCGGACCATATCCAATAGAGTCCAATTTTTCCTCTCTGACACTCCGTTGAGTTGAGGTGTACCCGAAGGAGTCTATTGTGAGACTATGCCATTCTCCTTGAGATAGTTCCAGAATTCCCCACTAAGGTATTCTCCTCCTCGATCTGATCGAAGAGCCTTAAGGGGTTTTCCAGTTTGTTTTTTTACTTCATTTCTGAACTCTTTGAACTTTTCAAAAGATTCAGATTTGTGTCTCATAAGATACACATACCCATATCGTGAATAATCATCGGTAAACGTAATGAAGTACGAATAACGACCTCTAGCTAGCACATCGAATGGGCCACAAACATCTGTATGTACTAGGGTAAGTATTTCAGTGGTCCTCTTCCCATGTCCTACAAAGGGCAATCTGTTGGGAACCCCGCCCATGCCGCTGATAATTCAAAAAAAATCAGATGGCAGCGGAAGAGGCATGTGCGGGATCGACGTTCATCTCATGAACGTTGTTTCATGAACCGTTCGTAGATAGATAAGGATTAAAAACTTTTTAAACTAATTTGGAGATCAGATCTTCACCTTGTGTGGGTAGATGATCACCACAAATCTGAGTTCGTGGTTTTAGGAAGAGGGTTCGCTTGAAGCCGTTCAAGTGTCCGGCCTCTACGGGTGTCCACAGGAAGCAGAGATCCGATCAAAGCTCTTTAGTCTTCCCAGGGTGCTAGCTCCCTTGCAAAGACTTCTTTTGATGGCTGATTTCCTCCCTTTCAATCAACCCTTGATTGTGCTTGGGAGGAGGAAGAAGAAGGATGAAACTTGAAGATGAATCAAAGCCCTTGCAGCCTACTTCCTTTTTCCTGCGTTGGAAGGAGGAAGAGAGGAGGAGGAGGCCGCCAATGGCTTCTTCTTTTCTTCCCTTTGCTTGCGGCTGAACCAAGGAAGGGAGAGGGGTGGCCACGGCACGAAGGAAGAGGGCTTCAATCCTTCTAGGGCGCCGGCCCCTTGTTCCTCTTTTAAACCTATCTAGGGCTCCTACAATTTAGGAGCCCTAGAGTTATTTCCTAAGAGGGGGCGCCGGCCCCCTCTCTTCATGCCGCACCAAGGAAGCAAGCCCCTCCCTCTTGGTAAATCCTAATCCACATTTAGTAGGGTTTGGAATGCCCTAATGTGGTCAAGCCCTAATCCAATTAGGCTTAGCCCAAGGGTGAACCAATTTGGATCCAATCTAGGTAAGTCCTAATCTAATTAGAACTTAAATCAATTTTGACTCAATTGAACTCTTCAATCCTAATCCAATTAGGAGTCTTATTGATTCATTAGATTAATAATTAATTGTGACTTAAGAAACCCTAATCCAAATTAGGACATTTTTAATTTTAGTCCTAATCCAATTAGGACTCTAATTGAATCCGAAGTCCTAATCCAATTAGGATTTCTAGGAATCCTATTCTAAGTAGGAATCCAAAGATGAATTCAAAATCCTAATCTAATTAGGATTGTAGGAATCCTACTCCATGTAGGAATCCCAGTCCTACTCTAAATAGGATTCCCAGTCCTAATCCAATTAGGACTCTAGGAACCCTACTATCCAAGTAGGATTTGTGTTTTAAGTCCAATTAATCAATTCCCATTCCTTCTTCAACTTCTTATCAATCGAATTGATTACTCGTGATTCATAATCACTTTTTCAACCATCGGATCGGCCAATACTTCTAGTGTGTGTGACCCCATAGGTTCTATTCTGACTGGTAGTGAGATATATTGTGATCTCTATCACAATATCATTGAAAACTCCTTTCAATGGATTGGAACGATTCCAACTCTACTCATTAGGGTTTATCGATCATCGAGATAATCCCTGTGAGTCCCACCATCCACCAGTGACACCTAGCAGCATGTAGTGGCTACCCAGTAGAATAGAATGATGAACCTCTAGGTGCAGTTATCATGTGATACAGTCCTACTATCGTGGATCCCTACAGGACGGAGGTCATGAATAACTCGTTGTTGACCCCCTAATGGATTTTGATGAATACAAAACACTAGAGTATAATTCCATTTATCTTAACAATTTAATTGAGGATTTCATGTATTTTATTAAGAATATTGTTAAGAAATGTCTAGGCAAGTTCCCATGATTTTTTAAGGACTTATTGAAGAATTTTTGAGATGAAAGAAAAAGTTCAGGGACAGCCGAGACGTCTCCGGGTTGTCTCAGAGACGTCTCTGGCACAAACAGGAAGAACTGGCACGTCTGGAGACGTCCCCGGCACCTGCCGAGTCGTCCCCGCGATAGCGGAGTCGACTCTCTCAGTAGCGGAGTCGACTCTCTCAGTGGCGGCAGAAAGGCAATTTTCAAGAGATATGCGCGAGACGTCCCCACCGTACGCGGAGTCGTCCCCGCAAGTAAAAAGTAGACTTCCCGAGTCGTCCCCGAGGTAGCGGAGTCGGCTCTCTCAGGGTTTTCCAGAGGATGTCATTTTCGGTGATAAGGCAGCGGAGACGTCCCCTGAAAGAGCGGAGTCGACTCTCTCAGAGAATTCCAGAAGACATGTTTTTCGGAGTTATAACAGCGGAGTCGTCCCCAAGGCAGCGGAGTCGTCCCCATGCAAAAAGTGCAAACAAGCCGAGACGTCCCCGTAAAGTACAGAGACGACCCTCTCAGAAAAACAGAAAAACAAGGATTCAAACGGTACAATTCCAGAGTCGTCCCCGTAAAGTGCCGAGTCGACCCCAAACAAAGTGAAAAGTAAATTTATACAGCCGAGACGTCTCGCGTTGAAGCGGAGACGTCTCCGGAGCGCCTGGGACGCGACTGACAACTTTTGCAGGTTTGGTTTGAATTTCAAATCTCTTTTACTTTATCTCTAACGGCTATATTTGCTTTTTGGGCTATAAAAGGGACCTCTTAAGTGCTTCTCAACAACTCTTCACCAACCCAAAGCTAGATCATTTAAGAGAGAAGCAAGAGAGAGAAGTTCAAGGGAGTGAGTGCATTCAAGTGAAGAAATCAAGTGCTTTCAAGCTTCCCAAGTGATTTCAAGCTCAACCACTCTCTTCCGCTCGGGATTCAAAGCTCATACTCAAGCCTACGCGATCCACATCGGAAGAATCATCATTTCCCACGCTTCCAACGGCAAAAGGATTCTTCCGGGTTCTATTGTTTATCATTATCATACTTGCTTATTTAGAGCTTTTCAATCCTTTGTAAAACCTTTCATTGTGGTGCTTGTTCCAGTCAAGGGACTTGGAGCAAGGAAAAGGCGTCCCAAGCCTAAGTGAAATGGGGGGTTATAGGGTTTGTTGTTAGCCCGGTGTAAAACAACGAGTTGGGTAGTGAACTCGCAAAACTACCGTACTGTAATCGTGGATTATAGTGAAAATTCCCAAAGGTGCTTTGGGGAGTGGATGTAGGAGCAGTGGAGGCTCCGAACCACTATAAAAGCTTGTGTTTGCGATTGTTTGTCTTCATAGCTTTATTTTAGCTTTAGCTCATACATTTGTGTGTTTTATTTTTTAATTAGACAAAAGTTTTAAAACACCCAATTCACCCCCCCTCTTGGGTGACCATCTCTGGGCAACAAGTGGTATCAGAGCAGGTGCTCTGTGTATTTCTTGAAAGACCTAACCGTCTTAGCCAAAGATCTAGATGGCAACACCCTTTAACAATGTTCCTGCTGAGGGGCAAGCAACCAATAGACCTCCACTCTTCAATGGGACAAATTATACCTATTGGAAGACTAGAATGAGAATCTTCATTCAAGCACAAGACTATGCCTTGTGGAGGGTTATAGTCAAGGGACCACAAGAACCATCACACATGGTTAATGGCATTCAAGTTCCCAAACCTGAGGAGGATTGGGATGAGAATGTTGATAGGATGGCTCAACTCAATTCAAGAGCCATGAACTCATTATTTTGTGCTCTAGATGTAAATGAGTTTAATAGAGTCTCCACATGTAGTTCCGCTAAGGAAATATGGGATAGGCTTGAAGTTACCCACGAGGGTACAAATCAAGTCAAAGAGTCCAAAGTGAACATTCTAGATCACAAATATGAGTTGTTTAAGATGGAACCCAATGAAACCATCACATGCATGTTTACACGCTTTACTGATATAATTAATGGTCTAAAGAGTTTGGGTATATCTTATACTAATCCGGAACTTGTAAGTAAAATTCTCAGGTCTTTGCCGAAAGCATGGGAAGCAAAGGTCACGGCGATCGTAAAAGCCAAAGACCTCAACACCTTGGGGCTAGAACAACTTTTGGGCTCATTGATGACGCATGAGCTCACGACGAAGCAACATGAAGATGATTTGCCAAAGAAGAAGACAATTGCACTCAAGACTACTTCGAGTATGTGTGAAGAAGAAAGTAGTGAGAGTGAGGAAGAAAGTGAGGACGAGGACTTGGGTTTGATAGTTAGGAAGTTTAAAAAATTCATGAGGAAAAAGAAACCCTTTCCAAGGAAAAAGTTTGGAGGGAGAAATGATTGGGAAAAAGAAAAAGAAAAAGAAAGAGACCCAATCATATGCTACGATTGCAAGAGACCGGGACACATTCGTTCCGAATGCCCTCAACAAAAGAAGTTTTTTGGAAAGAAGAAGAAGAAGGCATTGAAGGTGTTGCCCAGATAGACAACCCAAGAGGGGGGGTGAATTGGGTTTTAAATTAATTTGGATAATTAAAACGTTATGGATGATTAATTAAAAACTATTGCAAGTTATTTAATTAATGCTAAGTGCTGTGAGTGATGTGAGAGGAAGAAGAGAAGAGACAATCCAATGCAAACACAGAGTTTTATAGTAGTTCGGAGCTACCCCTTGCTCCTACGTCCACTCCCCAAGTCTCTCTTGAGAATTCACTATAACCCCCTTGGATTACAGCCGGTTGTTTTGCAAGCTCACAACCAAACTTGTTGTTTTACGAGCTCACAACGAACTCGGTCGGTTTTCCCAGGCTCACCGACTAGAACCAACCCCGATTGTTTTCCCGGGCTCACAATCAAACCCTTACACACGTTGGTTTTAACTTGGCTCACCAACCAACCTTAATTCCCTTGATTCAATCCCCCGATTGAACCAAGTAAATACAGTGTGTAAAAGAAAACAGAAAACAGCTTCTCAAAAAGCAGATAAAAACAATATGAACAATAAATGAAGTTAAGAAGCCTCAAACGCTTTTAGATCGGAGATGAGGAATGGCTTCTTGAACTTCTGGTCTCCTCTTGAAAGAGTGGTCGACTTGAATGCAGGAGGAGGAAGCTTTTAATGTTGAGAAGATGTAGTTGGATGCAGTTATTGCAGATCTTCCCTCTTTTTCGTTGAAGAACAAGTTGCAGAGTTGAAAGCTTGAATGCTTGGAGTGGAATGGTTGTTCTCTGCCTTGCTACAGTCTTCTGTGGCTATTTAAGCCAACCCCCACAGAAACTAGCCGTTACACTGCTTTTTCTGTCCGTTCTGCACACTCTGCGCAGCCTGACAATATGACCGTTGGTGGGTTGGAGTCGACTCGCGCGATCAGGAGTCGACTCGGCTGTAGCGGGAGTCGACTCAAGCTTTTCCGGAGTCGACTCGGCAACTGTTCCAAATTTGAATTAAAGTTGCCGTCACGACTGGGAGTCGACTCGTCTTGACCCGGAGTCGACTCGCCAACTTCTGGAGCTGACCTGGCAATTTTGGAGTCGGCTCATCCACTGAAGTCCGTGGATCCAATTTTGAATTTTGTCCACTCGAGTCGACTCGACTGTCCTTGGAGTCGACTCGAATCTCAGAGCCCGAACTCCCGATTCTCTGTCTTTTGGCTCATCCAGTCTTGGAGTCGACTCGAACTTCCTTGGAGTCGACTCGGCTCTCAGTTTCCGAAAGTTGGTCTTCTGCCTTTTGACGTGAAGCTTGTCTTGGAGTCGACTCGAGCTGTCTGGGAGTCGACTCGAATCTCAGAGGCAGTAACATGGTTTTCTGTCTGTCGATGGTCGCACAGTCTCGGAGTCGACTCGCGTATTGCGGGAGTCGACTCGAATCTCAGAGTCCATAAAATGCTCTCTGACCTTTTCTTTGTGTACCGCTGAGAGTCGACTCTTGCTTTCTCTGGAGTCGACTTGCCAACCATCGGAGTCGACTCGCGTTCCACTGGAGTCGACTCGAATCTCAGACTCGAAAACTGCTCTCTGACTTTTCTTTGTGTACCTCTTGGAGTCGACTCTTACTACCCTGGAGTCGACTCGTTGAACATTGGAGTCGACTCGCGCACTTCAGGAGTCGACTCGTTGACAGGTTCTAAGATGAGGCTTTCTGTTCTTCTTTCTGTTCTCAGTCGGAGTCGACTCGTACTAGTCTGGAGTCGACTCGAGCTCGTGCCAGTGAACTTGATACGCTTGGAGTCGACTCGTGATACTCGGGAGTCGACTCGAGTCTCAGACTTTGGTTCAGCAGACTTCTTAACTTATCCAAAATACTATGAACCAAATTTAGAGACACTTGGATAGGATTTTCACTGAAACACTCAATTGAATTCATTAGTAATCACAAGATATACTCAAATGCTTTGAGCTCATCAAAATCAAATGGGGTTTTAATCAATCACTCCACAATCTCCCCCTTTTTGATGATGACAAAACTTTGAGTATATGTAAAATGACTTGCTCAATAAATAATGAAATAAAATCCATAAATGAATTCAAATGTCTGATAATTTAATTTATCCAAGTTTGAAAGGAGTGAAACAACAAATTTTGGAGTTAAAGCTCCCCCTTTCATTTGGAATTATATAAGCCTTCATATTATGCAATCAATTGTTTGGCTTATATGTCATTAATGATTTAGCTTGATTAAAATTCAGATTCTCCTCCTTAACATATGCATTCAACTATGTTTTGATTCTCTGAATTTCCTTTTAATGCTTTGAAGTTTTTGAACTAAATTTTTTGTTTTTAGAGGAAAAATCTGTCAATTTGTTCTTGAGTAGGATTCAGCTAATCTCCGAATATCCCTTGAATAGATTCTGGAGATTACTCCATTAGGAGCCCCAAAAGAGAGATAATGAGCCTCGAGGTACCGAATCCACTTAGAACAAATTTGTGTGTGTTTTTAAGAGTTTATCTTTTTATTTATTTCCATTGATTTCTTTTACATATTTTTTTCATATTTCTCCCCTTTTACACATTTTATACATATTTCTCCCCCTTTTTGTCATCATACCAAAAAGGAGGTAATCAACCACAATCAATGGCACAACCAATCATCAAATGGCACATAATTGAAGATAAGATGTCTACTCATTGTATTGATATGAATTGAAGTAGATTTGAGCATACAATAAGTAAAGTAAAACAATACAAAACAAAACTCAAACACATCTATGTCCTCCTCGAGGATGAAGCTCCCCCTCTCGAGGATGCATCTCCTCCTCTGGAGGATGTGGCTCCTCCTCTCGAGGATGTGGCTCCTCCTCTCGAGGATGGTGCTCCTCCTCTCAATCGGCTCTGCTCCATGAGGAGGGTGACTGCATCTGTGACATGGCCAAGCTGTGTGATGATAGACGTGGTGGCTCTGCTATGTGTAGTGGAGAGCTCTGTCACCGACGCCTGAAGCCCAGTCATCGATGTCTGAAGTGCGTCCAGCTTGTCGATGAGTACATTCGACAAGCGCTCGGCCCCCTCGGTGGTGGTGTGCATGTCACGACCTATCTCCTCTCGCATCTGTCGAGTGGAGCTCGTGACCTCACTCATGCTGTGGAACTGGGCCTGGACCAAACTCCGGACATTGTAGATCTCTTCCCGTACATGAGCCGTCATGTCAGTCACGGCTGTCAAGGAAGGGACCAACTGAGAAGATACGGGTGCAGGAGTGGGAGCAGGCACCGCACCTCGGAGCTCCCGAAGCAGCTCATCCCTCACCTCTCTGACTATCTCCTGTCGCAGCTCCCGGAGCTGCTCAGGATCAATCCGGACCGCCATAGAGGGTGGTGCCGAGGAGGAAGGTCCGGTGAAGGTGGTAGGAGCAGGAGGAGTGGATGGGAGGTCTGGATGGTCTGGGTAGTCTGAATCGGGCTCAGGACTAGGTGAAGGTCTGGTGGTCTGAGCGGTGAGGGACGACTTCCTAACCCAGATCCCTTCTCTCTTTCGAAACCCCATCCTGTGCATGGTCCCCGTACACAAGCGATCTGTCCATCGCAATGCACGAGAGGGTTCCCTCTCAGGAATGGGAATCTCGTACTCCCTAAAGAGAAGAGTAAAAATCATGCCGTATGGGAGGGTGAGCCTAGGTCTATCTAGGGGCTCACACATATACCTATAGATGAGTTTGGGGAAATTGACCGGGGTGTCCTGAAGAATGTAAGACATAATAGCTAGGTCCCTCTCATTTACAAAATCAAATCTTCCTGTCTTAGGGAAGATGGACCTGGACAGAATACTCAAAAGGATTCTCACTTCAATAGGAAGTGAGCTAGCAGATACCTCGTCTAGGGGGGACTGAGGTGGATGCCCTAAGACGACCGTAAGGGCCTCAACTCTATCCTCAGGGTGTGCGGGAGCCACCCCTACTAATGGAAGGTGGAGGATGTGGGCAATGAGATCCTCCGTGACACGCACAGGGACACCTACTACTGTGCCCTCGATACCTCCATCTCCCCGATGGACGGTACTATAAAACTCTTGAACAAGGCCAGGGTAAGTGGGAAGGTCCAAAGTGAGGAAGTACTCTAGGCCCTGGGCTCTAAGCCTATCACCTATGGTGAACCCTTCTCGGGAGAGATAGTCAAAGTCGACATACCTCCCGGTGGTGACGGCCTTCCCGGCCAACGGCCTTGCGGGAACCGCCCTAGGCGGGGAACGAGCCGGAGGTGGTTGCCTCGCGGGATCGTGCCGCGCCTTGGAGCGCCGCTCGGGACCGGCCTCGGGACGGGACCTCTTCCTAACCACGGTCTTACGAGGCATCTTGACCTAAACGGGAAGAAACACCTAAAGGACGGAGAAAGGTCGACGGAGGAGACTCGGGACGGACCGGAGACGACCTAGGAACGGACGAAAACCCTAAGAACCGGTGAAAAATCGATCGAACAGAGGTTGGAGACGATCGGGGACGACCTAGGAGTCGGCTCTAGGGCTTTTTGAACAGTGGCGGCTTGAAAGAAAAGTGTTTGCGAAACGACAAACCTAGGGTTAAAAAGTCGGATCCCGACTGCGAGTCGACTCCCCTGAGTCACGAGTCGACTCGACCTCGAGTCGACTCCAGAATATGCGCGAGTCGACTCTCCTTATGCGCCTGTAGACTTCGAGTCGACTCCCGACAATGTGCGAGTCGACTCCCCCTCAGCTGCCATCTTTGCGAGTCGACTCCCGCAAATGCGCGAGTCGACTCCCCCTTAGGAGCCGGCTCTGAAACTTACTCGAGTCGTCTCTAACCTTGGCACGCACCTAAAAGTCATGCTATAACCGTGCCAAATGAGGGAAAATCACCTAATTGGGATCTGATTTGATGATCATTGAATAGAAACTCTATTTTAACCGCATTCTAATCATCAAAATCAATTAATCTAGTGGAAACTCCCACTAGGATGGATCAATCACTCCTAATCCCCTCCTAAGCACGCTAAACCTCTCTTCACTTAGGGTTTTGTAAAAATATCTGCTAATTGATTATCAGTACAAACAAATTGGAGTGACACATCACCATTCAATACATGATCTCTTATGAAGTGATGTCTTATCTCAATGTGTTTAGTTCTTGAATGTTGAATTGGATTTTTAGTTAGATTTATGGCACTTGTATTATCACAATTAATGGGGATTTTATCTTGTTTAATCCCATAATCTTCTAATTGTTGTTTAATCCACAAGATTTGAGCACAACAACTCCCGGCTGCCACATATTCAGCTTCTGCAGTGGATAATGCAACCGAGATTTGTTTCTTGCTAAACCATGAGATTAGGTTTTCTCCTAGAAACTGACACGACCCGCTGGTACTTTTTCTATCAAGCTTACATCCAGCGAAGTCTGAATCTGTGTACCCTATTAAGTTTAGGCTAGATTCTTTAGAGTACCATAGCCCTATGTTCTTAGTTCCTATTAAGTATTTAAAAATTCTCTTAACTGCAGCTAGGTGTGATTCTTTAGGATTAGCCTGATATCTAGCACACATGCAAACACTAAACATAATATCAGGTCTACTTGCAGTAAGATACAGTAAAGATCCTATCATACCTCTATCAAGTTTTTGATCTACAGATTTACCTGATTCATCTTGATCTAATTTGCATGATGAGCTCATGGGGGTGCTGATTGACTTGTTTCCCTCCATATCAAACTTCTTGAGCATCTCCTTGATATATTTTGCTTGATTGATGAAGATTCCTCCTTCAGATTGTTTGATTTGAAGCCCTAGGAAGTAGTTCAGCTCTCCCATCATGCTCATCTCAAACTCACTCTGCATCAAATCAGCAAACTCTTCGCAGAGGCGATTGTTAGTAGCACCGAAAATGATATCATCAACATAAATCTGTACTAATAACATATCTTTGTTTTGCTTTTTCAGAAATAATGTTGTGTCTACATTTTCCCTAGAGAATTCATGTTCTAATAGGAATTTACTAAGTCTCTCATACCATGCTCTAGGTGCTTGTTTTAATCCATAAAGTGCTTTGTTCAGTTTATACACATGATTAGGATATTGATGATTTTCAAAACCAGGAGGTTGTTCTACATACACTTCCTCATTAATATACCCATTTAAAAATGCACTTTTTACATCCATTTGAAATAGTTTGAAATCCTTAGAGCATGCATATGCTAATAATAGTCTAATAGCCTCAAGTCTAGCTACGGGAGCAAAGGTTTCATCAAAATCTATGCCTTCTTCTTGATTATAACCCTTTGCCACTAGTCTAGCCTTATTCCTTATAACAATTCCATTTTCATCTAGCTTATTTTTATATATCCATTTTGTACCTATAATTGGATATTCAGAAGGCCTCTCTACTAGATCCCACACTTTGTTTCTAGTAAATTGGTTTAGTTCTTCTTGCATTGCATTTATCCAATTTACATCATTTTCGGCTTCTTCTATATGTTTGGGCTCAAAGTGTGAAACAAAAGCTAGATGGTTATTCAAATTTCTAAGTGAAGCTCTAGTCCTAACCGGTTGAGATGGATCATCTAGAATGAGTTCCTTAGGATGCCCGTGAGCATACCTCCAAGCTTTTGTTAGCCCATGATCCACAATAGGCTCTTGGCTTGATGATGCTTCTTCAATCAATTTTTGATTATCATCTTGTAATCCCATCTCATCTATCTTTTCTTCAAGTATTTCAACATCATCATCAAAATTAACCTTCTTACTAGATGAGATGTCACTAGAGTCATCAAAAACAACATGTATAGATTCTTCTATAACTAGGGTTCTTTTATTAAAGACTCTATAGGCTTTACTAGTTGTAGAATAACCTAAGAATATTCCTTCATCAGATTTAGGATCAAATTTTTCTAGATTATCTTTTCCATTATTATGTACAAAACACCTACATCCAAAGACATGAAAGTAATTAACTTTTGGTTTTCTGTTTTTCCAAAGTTCATAAGGTGTTTTCTTTATAATGGGTCTTAATAAAACTCTATTTAATATGTGACAAGAGGTATTAATGGCTTCTCCCCAAAAGTACTTAGGGAGGTTACTTTCACATAACATAGTCCTAGCCATTTCCTCTAGTGTTCTATTCTTCCTTTCCACAACTCTATTTTGTTGTGGTGTCCTAGGTGCAGAAAAATTATGGGTTATCCCCTTTTTACTACAAAATTCGTCAAATAATTGATTTTCGAATTCGGTACCATGGTCACTTCTAATGGCTATGACTGAAGACTCTCTAGCATTTGTTACTTCCTTATGGAACTTCTTAAACATAGAAAATGCTTGATCCTTATGCGCTAGAAACATGACCCATGTGTACCTAGAGTAATCATCTACTATAACTAGACCATATTTATTTCCACCTAGGCTTGTTGTTCTAGTTGGACCAAATAGGTCCATGTGTAGTAATTCTAGAGGCCTAGAAGTAGAGACACATTTTATGGATTTAAAAGAGTTCCTAGATTGTTTGCCAAATTGACATGCTTCACATATTTTGTTCTTTTCAAATTTTAATTTTGGCAAACCTATCACGGAGTCTCTTTTAACTAGTTTAGTTATTGTGTCCATGCTTGCATGACCTAACTTACGGTGCCATAACCAACTAGCATCATTATCTTTAGTTTCATTTACAACTAGACATTGGTTATGTTTTGCAAGATCTTCTAGGTCTACAACATATACATTTCCACGTCTAATTCCTTTAAAAACTAAACTATTATCACTAGGATTTGTTATAATGCATAGTGATGGTTTAAACATAACATCATATCCTTTATCACATAATTGACTAATGCTTAACAAGTTATGCTTAAGACCATCAACATATCTAACATTATCTACAAAAGTAGAAGGGGTGATTTGAACTTTACCAATACCAATGATGTGACCTTGGTTGTTGTCTCCAAACGTCACAGCACCTCCCTTCTTAGCTTCAAGGGTGAAAAATTGATCTTTATCACCCGTCATGTGCCTTGAGCAGCCACTATCCAAATACCAGCAGTTTTTGTTGACTTTGGCTGCAAGACACTCCTACACAAGCAAATCATGTTATCTTAGGTACCCAAGTTTTCTTGGGTCCTTCATGGTTAGTCAAGTTGGTTCCTTTTGGAACCCATACCTTTTTAATTTTTCTTTTAGTTTTACTTTTTCTAAAATTACACACATTTGCTTTATGACCTACTGTACCACAACAAAAGCAAGTTATTTTCTTAATTTTAGTTTTCCCAGCTTTAACAAAGAAGTTACTAAGAAGTTTTTGTTTATTTCTTGGTTTATATCCTAAACCCGCTTTATTAAATACGGCTCGTTGATTATTAAGTATCATATTTAACTTTTCAGAACTATACGTAAACTTTTCAACTAAAGGTTTGTATTTTCCAAGTTCTTTAGTTAATGTTTGATTTTCTGCTTTTAAATCATTTAGTTCTTTTGTGAGATCCTTGTTTAAGATTTGTTTATGGTTTTTAAGTTCTGAAAGTTCCTTAGTTAGTTTTTCATTATCTTTCGTTAAGTTGTTAGTCTTCTTAATTAAGAGTTGGTTGCTTGTCTTAAGTTCTAGATTTTCTTTGGTAAGATTATCTTTATCCTTAATTAATGAATCATGCTTATGAATGTAAGTTTGGTTAGTTACTTTTAGTTCTCTGTTTTTAACATTTATATTCTTATATTCAATCATTAATTCATTAAACGCATCATAAAGTTCATCAAATGTAAAATCAAAATGCGTATCGGAAGTTACCTCGTTTTCGTTGGCCATGAAGCAGAAATTGGCCTTCTCTTCTTGTTCTTCATCCGATGATGAAGATGATGCGTCGGAGTCCGATAGGGTGGTGACAAGGGCTTTCTTCTTCTTCTTGTACTTGCTGCTCTTCTTTAGTAAGGGACACTCAGCTCTGATGTGTCCCGGCTTTTTGCACTCATAGCACCCAATCCCCTCATTTTCTCTTTCCTTACCTTTGTCCTTGCGTTAGGAATTTGAGGGGCCTCTCCTTTGATGATAGGACTTCTTGTGGTTGATGAATTTCTTGAACTTGCGCACAAGAAGTGCCTCACCACCATCTTCCTCATCTTCTTCTTCCTCACTACTGCTACTGCAAGATAAGTCTTTGTTAGATGAAGTAGATTTTAAAGCTATTACCTTTTTCTTATGGGAGGACTCTTTCTTGTTGTGTTGTTTCATGGTGAGCTCGTGCGTCATAAGGGATCCAAGAAGCTCCTCAAGTGGTAGCTTGTTCAAGTCCTTGGCTTCTTGGATTGCCGTCACTTTAGCTTCCCACGACCTTGGTAGATACCGAAGGATTTTCCTGACAAGTTCACTGTTAGTATAGTTCTTGCCAAGGCTTTTTAGGCCATTGACAATATCAGTAAACCTAGTGAACATGCATGTGATTGTTTCATTTGAATCCATTTTAAATAGTTCATATTTATGAACCAAGATGTTTATTTTGGATTCCTTGACTTGATTCGTGCCCTCATGGGTCACTTCAAGTCTGTCCCAAATTTCTTTTGCAGAATTACAAGTTGAAACCCTATTGAATTCATTACGGTCTAAGGCACAATAAAACACATTCATAGCTTTAGAGTTTAATTGTGCCTTCCTCATGTCATGTTCATCCCAATCCTTTTCTAATTTGGGTACCTTAACACCCTCTACATATGTGGATGGGATGTATGGGCCATTCACTACAATGGTCCACATCTCATAGTCTTGGGCTTGGATGAATATTCTCATCCTAGCCTTCCAGTATGAGTAGTCGGATCCATTGAAGAAAGGGGGTCTTTGGGTGGACTGACCCTCAATGTGAGAAGATCCAAATGGGGTTGTCATTTTGATCTTTTAACTCTTGAGTGGAAGAGTTTTTGGCTCTGATACCACTTGTTGCCCAGATAGACAACCCAAGAGGGGGGGGGGGTGAATTGGGTTTTAAATTAATTTGGATAATTAAAACGTTATGGATGATTAATTAAAAACTATTGCAAGTTATTTAATTAATGCTAAGTGCTGTGAGTGATGTGAGAGGAAGAAGAGAAGAGACAATCCAATGCAAACACAGAGTTTTATAGTGGTTCGGAGCTACCCCTTGCTCCTACGTCCACTCCCCAAGTCTCTCTTGGGAATTCACTATAACCCCCTTGGATTACAGCCGGTTGTTTTGCAAGCTCACAACCAAACTTGTTGTTTTACGAGCTCACAACGAACTCGGTCGGTTTTCCCAGGCTCACCGACTAGAACCAACCCCGATTGTTTTTTCGGGCTCACAATCAAACCCTTACACACGTTGGTTTTAACTTGGCTCACCAACCAACCTTAATCCCCTTGATTTAATCCCCCGATTGAACCAAGTAAATACAGTGTGTAAAAGAAAACAGAAAACAGCTTCTCAAAAAGCAGATAAAAACAATATGAACAATAAATGAAGTTAAGAAGCCTCAAATGCTTTTAGATCGGAGATGAGGAATGGCTTCTTGAACTTCTGGTCTCCTCTTGAAAGAGTGGTCGACTTGAATGCAGGAGGAGGAAGCTTTTAATGTTGAGAAGATGTAGTTGGATGCAGTTATTGCAGATCTTCCTTCTTTTTCGTTGAAGAACAAGTTGCAGAGTTGAAAGCTTGAATGCTTGGAGTGGAATGGTTGTTCTCTGCCTTGCTACAGTCTTCTGTGGCTATTTAAGCCAACCCCCACGGAAACTAGCCGTTACACTGCTTTTTCTGTCCGTTCTGCACACTCTGCGCAGCCTGACAATATGACCGTTGGTGGGTTGGAGTCGACTCGCGCGATCAGGAGTCGACTCGGCTGTAGCGGGAGTCGACTCAAGCTTTTCCGGAGTCGACTCGGCAACTGTTCCAAATTTGAATTAAAGTTGCCGTCACGACTGGGAGTCGACTCGTCTTGACCCGGAGTCGACTCGCCAACTTCTGGAGCTGACCTGGCAATTTTGGAGTCGGCTCATCCACTGAAGTCCGTGGATCCAATTTTGAATTTTGTCCACTCGAGTCGACTCGACTGTCCTTGGAGTCGACTCGAATCTCAGAGCCCGAACTCCCGATTCTCTGTCTTTTGGCTCATCCAGTCTTGGAGTCGACTCGAACTTCCTTGGAGTCGACTCGGCTCTCAGTTTCCGAAAGTTGGTCTTCTGCCTTTTGACGTGAAGCTTGTCTTGGAGTCGACTCGAGCTGTCTGGGAGTCGACTCGAATCTCAGAGGCAGTAACATGGTTTTCTGTCTGTCGATGGTCGCACAGTCTCGGAGTCGACTCGCGTATTGCGGGAGTCGACTCGAATCTCAGAGTCCATAAAATGCTCTCTGACCTTTTCTTTGTGTACCGCTGAGAGTCGACTCTTGCTTTCTCTGGAGTCGACTTGCCAACCATCGGAGTCGACTCGCGTTCCACTGGAGTCGACTCGAATCTCAGACTCGAAAACTGCTCTCTGACTTTTCTTTGTGTACCTCTTGGAGTCGACTCTTACTACCCTGGAGTCGACTCGTTGAACATTGGAGTCGACTCGCGCACTTCAGGAGTCGACTCGTTGACAGGTTCTGAGATGAGGCTTTCTGTTCTTCTTTCTGTTCTCAGTCGGAGTCGACTCGTACTAGTCTGGAGTCGACTCGAGCTCGTGCTAGTGAACTTGATACGCTTGGAGTCGACTCGTGATACTCGGGAGTCGACTCGAGTCTCAGACTTTGGTTCAGCAGACTTCTTAACTTATCCAAAATACTATGAACCAAATCTAGAGACACTTGGACAGGATTTTCACTGAAACACTCAATTGAATTCATTAGTAATCACAAGATATACTCAAATGCTTTGAGCTCATCAAAATCAAATGGGGTTTTAATCAATCACTCCACAGAAGGCAACATGGGATGATAGTGACACATCATCCTCCGAGGAAGAGAAGGAAGAGACCGCCAATTTGTGCTTCATGGCATTCGAAGACGACGAGGTATGTCAAAACTCAACTATAAATTTTACTTTAGAAGAATTGTATGAAGCTTTTCAAGAACTTATGGGTGATTGTAGTATGTTAGGAGCAAAGAATAAAGAGTTAAAAGCCTCCAATCAAAAACTGAAAGGAGATATTGAAAACCTATTGATTGAGAAGGAGAGGTTAAAAATATTAACACCATTGACCTAGAAAATAGAAACTTAAAACTTAGCATTGAAAATAAAACGGGAAAAACACTAATTAAGGAATTAAATCTAAAAGTAAAATCTCTACTCGATAATAATACCTCACTTGCACAAAATGTTGAATCCCTTAAAAAGGATAAGGAAGAACTAGTTAAAGAAAATTTAAATCTTAAGAATGAGGTACATAAATACAAACCAATTGTTGAAAAATTCACACAAAGCTCTGAAAAATTAAATCTTATTCTTTCAAATCAAAGAGCTGTTTTTAATAAAGCCGGATTAGGATATAAAACTAACAAACAACAAAAGTATCTAAAGAATTTCTTTGTAAAAGCAAAAGATGTAAAAACTGAAAAACCTACATGCTTTCAATGCGGAAAGAATGGACATAAAGCCTACTCTTGTATTCAAAGAAAGATCCAAACTAACAAGAGTACATTTGTGAAAGCTAAAAACATAACTAAAGTATGGGTGCCTAAGGGAACCAACTACACTAACCACGAAGGACCCAAGAAAACTTGGGTACCTAAGAGCTTCACATGATCATTTTGCAGGTATGCCTTGCAGCCGGGAATAAAAGGAGAATGTGGTATCTTGATAGTGGTTGCTCAAGGCATATGACCGGTGACAAGAGTCTCTTCGTCACTTTCAAATCAAAAGAAGGAGGAGTAGTCACATTTGGAGACAATGCTAAAGGTCAAATCATTGGTGTTGGTAAAATCTCCATTTCACCCTCCTCTTTTATTGACAATGTATTGTTAGTTAATGGACTAAAACATAATCTATTAAGTATAAGTCAATTTTGTGACAAGGGATTTAAAGTGTCATTTGAATCATCACTATGCATAATTAGTAGTCCAATTGACAATGAGATCATACTCACAGGACATAGGCATGGAAATGTTTACATGGTTGATCTTGATGATCTCACCATGAAGGATGGCCAATGTCTTGTAGCCATGAGTCCCAAAGTCAATGAGACTAGTTGGTTATGGCATCGTAGGTTAGGACATGCTAGCATGGATTTAATTTCTAAATTGATTACAAAAGATCTAGTCAAAGGACTACCAAAGATAGATTTTGAAAAGAACAAAATTTGTGCTGCATGTCAATTAGGGAAACAAACGAGAAGCTCTTTCAAGTCTAAAAACATAGTCTCAACAACAAAACCCTTAGAACTAATCCACATGGATTTGTTTGGACCCACTAGAACTGCTAATCTAGGGGGTAAGAAATTTGGTCTTGTAATTGTTGATGATTTTTCACGTTTTACATGGGTTTCATTTCTTGCACATAAAGATGAGTCCTTTCCCGCTTTTATCAAGTTTCATAATAGAGTTTCGAATGAACTCAATCTTAAACTAAAAGCAATTAGGAGTGATCATGGTACCGAGTTTGAAAATCAGCACTTTGAAAAGTTTTGTGACGAAAATGGTATCAATCACAATTTCTCGGCACCTAGGACACCCCAACAAAATGGGGTGGTAGAAAGGAAGAATCGCACACTAGCAGATATGGCTCGTACCATATTGTGCGAATCGGATCTACCAAAATATTTTTGGGCTGAAGCAATAAATACTGCATGTCACATTTTAAACCGTGCATTAGTTAGATCCATCTTGAAGAAAACACCTCATGAGTTAATAAAAGGTAAGAAACCAAATATAAGCTATTTTCATGTTTTCGGTTGTCGATGCTTTATTTTAAATAATGGAAAGGACAATCTAAGCAAATTTAGTGCTAAATCAGATGAGGAGATCTTCTTAGGTTATTCCTCATCTAGTAGAGCATACAGGGTCTTCAACAAGAGAACTCTTGTTGTTGAAGAATCCATTCATGTTGTTTTTGATGAAGCTAACGGAGATTCTTCTAGAAAAGAAGAAGATGGTGATGCAGGTATACTTGAAGACCGAATGAAGGAATTCTCCATACAAGACAAACAACATGAGGATGAGATCAAAGAAGATACAATTCAGCAAGATGAAGAAGATCAACCTCCATCAAGAAATCAAGATCTTCTTAAGGAATGGAGGTATGCACATGGTCATTCAAGGGATCTAATCCTTGGTGATCCTTCGCAAGGGGTAAGGACAAGATCCTCTCTAAGAAATACCAGTAATTATCTTGCTTTCGTTTCACAAATAGAACCTAAATCACTAGAAGAAGCCGAAAAAGATGATAATTGGATGAATGCTATGCAAGAAGAATTAAACCAATTTGAAAGAAATGAAGTTTGGACTCTAATGAAAAGACCCCCTAATGTTACAATTATAGGCACCAAGTGGGTGTATAGAAATAAACTAGATGAAAATGGAATAGTCATAAGAAACAAAGCTAGACTAGTTGCCAAAGGTTATAATCAGGAGGAAGGAATAGACTTTGATGAATCTTTTGCTCCTGTTGCTAGATTAGAAGCTATTAGACTACTTTTGGCATATGCATGCTTCATGGATTTTAAACTCTATCAAATGGATGTAAAAAGTGCATTTTTAAATAGTTATATAATGGAGGAAGTTTATGTAGGACAACCTCTAGGCTTTGAAAACCACTTACATCCAGATTACGTTTATAAATTGCATAAAGCATTGTATGGACTTAAGCAAGCTCCTAGGGCATGGTATGAAAGATTAAGTAATTTCCTAATTGAAAATAAATTTAAGAGAGGAAATGTAGACAAAACCCTCTTCATTAAAAGAAAAGGAAATGACTTATTGCTTGTGCAAATTTATGTGGATGATATAATTTTTGGTGCTACTAACGATAGTCTTTGTCAAGAGTTTGCCAAGCTTATGCAGGGAGAATTTGAAATGAGCATGATGGGTGAGCTCAACTTCTTCCTTGGGCTACAAATAAAACAATCAGAGGAAGGCATCTTCATCAGTCAGTCCAAATACATCAAGGAAATGTTGGAAAAATTCAAGATGAAGGATGCAAAGGAAATCAGCACACCCATGGGCTCAAGTTGCAAGCTTGACAAAGATGAAAAAGGTAAAAATATAGACTGCAAATTGTACAGAGGTATGATAGGCTCATTACTTTACCTTACTGCTAGTAGACCAGATATATTATTCAGTGTTTGTATGTGTGCTAGATACCAAGCATGTCCTAAGGAATCACACTTGCAAGCTGTTAAAAGAATTTTTAGATATCTGGTAGGGACATCTAATGTAGGCTTATGGTATTCTAAACAATCTGACATAAATTTAATTGCTTATTCCGATGCTGATTTTGCCGGGTGCAAACTCGACAGAAAAAGCACAAGTGGCACATGTCAATTCTTAGGTGCTAATTTGGTTTCCTGGTTTAGCAAGAAACAAAATTCAGTTGCCTTGTCCACAGCTGAGGCTGAGTACATTGCAGCTGGAAGCTGTTGTGCCCAAGTTCTTTGGATTAAGCAACAACTTGAAGACTTCGGTATCAAAATGGATGATATACCAATTAAATGTGATAATACAAGTGCAATTAATTTAACAAAAAATCCTGTCCAACACTCTAAGTCAAAGCATATAGAGATTAGGCATCATTTTATTAGGGATCATGTGCTGAAAAATGATGTGATGATTGAATATGTATGTACTGAAAATCAATTGGCCGATATCTTTACAAAGCCCCTTTGTAAAGATAGATTCAACTTCTTAAGGAATGCTTTGAGCTTGTATGATCCTAGCAAATAAATTGAACTTGTATTGCATTGCTTTGCTACTCAAACTAGTAATCCACCTCAAGGTAAACATAAGTGAAAGCATGAATTCATCTAAGCTAAATGACGAACTGTTTGACTTTCCGGAGGATGGTTACCCTCCCTTGGACTCTTCATGGAGATATTTTCAGAGCCTATTTCATAGGTATTCGAAATTTGGTCAAACATTCCTCATTTCAATATTAATAATTTAAAAATCATTATCAAATTATTATAGGATGTATTATTAAGGGGGAGGATCATAAACAAATTCACTCTGTGTTTATCAAAAGAAATCATGTTGATTAGGGTGATTAAATAAAAAATTGGAAAAAGATAGAATTCAGTCTGAAATTTTTCAGTGCCGGAGACGTCTCTGGCAAATCGCAGAGACGTCCCCCTAGGCGAGACGTCTCGCCTTAGTCGCGGAGACGTCTCGGGGACCGAACGAGGGTTTTTAAAATAGGTCGAAACAGCTCGAGCCGACCCGAGCTTTCCCTTTCATCCCCGACAAAAACAAAAACCCTAGCCTCCATTTTTCTCCAACACAAACCCTAGCCTCTTTCTCCTCATTTCCCTAGGATTTCCATTCAATGGCACCCAAAAGAGCTAGGAGGACTGGTGGGAGGCGTCCTAGGGCAGCGGCCGACGGTGGGGAACGGAGGGAAGAACCTTCCGCATCGTCTCCTCCGGTTGCTCCGCCGACCACAACCATTTCCTGTGCAAATCGCACAGTGACAACCGGGAGGTACATAGATTTTCATTTTCTAGATAATGAGGGGTTCTCTATTGGAGAGAGACTCCGAGCCCAAGGGTGGGAGCACCTTTGTACCCTCAATACCTCGACCTACCCCGGCCTTGTTAGAGAAATGTTTAGTAATATGGCTTTAGGGGACTTAGAGTACACTGCATATGTCCGGGGGACATTAGTAGAAATTAATGAGGACATCTTATCCACTGTTTTGCAAATCCCTAAGGACGGTGAGGCTCCAACCTCACATCCCCAAAGGGAAATAGCCCTAAACTTACTTTTAGGACGAGAGGACTGCGGCCCTCTTGATGTAGTGAACTCACAAGACCTAAATGCCGAGATGAGATTACTTTTAAGTATTGTCAACCGGGTCTTGTTTCCTAAAACCGGTCGCTTCGATTTTGTTTCGGAGCGAGATTTAGTTATCATGCACCATATCCTACTAGGGATTCCTCTAAACCTCCCTAGACTCATGTTAAACTACATTGCTCTATGTCATAGGTATTCTAGGTTTAGTATACCCTATGGCATGATATTTATCCTAGTATTTAAACACTTTAAGGTTCACATTCCCGAAAATGAACCTGCAAAATCCTTGAGAAACACCGACTACTATAATGAGGGCACAATGCGAAGAATGGAGTTTCAAAAGGTAGATGGGTCTTGGGTCAAGGTACCAAAAAGAAAAGCTCAAACCTTAGAGCCTGAGATCCCACATCAGGAGTCTGACCACCACTCTCCTCCACCCAGCCACATGGATTTCCCTGATATACCCTCCAGCTCAGCTGGACCTTCCACATCCATGCCACCACCTCCTCCAGTCAGTGGGCCCTCCTTCCTATCAGAAGACCAGATGCGTACCTGAGCATCTGTCATTTGCCAGCAGATGAGGGAGGAAATGAGATCCATGATCTCTACTGAGTTGGCCCCCATCAGAGCTTCACATGAAGGGCTTCTACAAGAGCTGAAGGAAATTAGAGCTCAAATTGAAGCTACAACGCAAGAAATAGTTGGTGTGGGTGCCACCCAAACAATCAGATCAATTGAGCTAAAGGACA
This sequence comes from Phoenix dactylifera, assembly GCF_051530095.1. Lineage (NCBI taxonomy): Eukaryota > Viridiplantae > Streptophyta > Magnoliopsida > Arecales > Arecaceae > Phoenix > Phoenix dactylifera. The sequence goes on from NC_143195.1 coordinate 17,093,093, forward strand.
GCTTGAAGACCATTTCAAAGAGTCTTAAAGAGTTGACAAGCCCAGGAGGAAATGTGGGCACCTTGGTTGCCCAACTTAGAGGAAGAATTGAAATGGCAACCATAGAATTTGAAGCACTCGTGGCAGCCTTCCATAAGTCACAGGGAGATCAGTTCAAGACCCTAATGGATTCAATCAATGCATTTATAGATGCAACTTGTAGGGCTTATGAGCAACGTCGCCGATAAGGGACTTTTTGTAGACATCTAGGGATCTTCTTTTTGTATACCCTAGGCTATTTTGAAACACTTTTTGTAGTAGAAATCAATACTTGTAATGATTTCTTCTTTTAACTATGTACTGATTTCAAAGGTTTACAATGATACATGAATACAATTTCTTTTGAAACCTTGTGTATGTGCTACTGTGTATGTGATTCTGTGACTGTGTATGTGTTTCTTGTGATGTGCCATAAAAATCTCATAACATACCTTAAGTATTCAAATTCAACACAACTTATCCATGCATATGACACAGGGGGAGCACATCTTGTGATAACTATGTTAAATAAAAAGAGGAGTCTGAAATGAATTCCAAAACAAAAGGGGAGTGATATGAATGACTAAAATTCTTTAATAGAAATAACTTGGACAGGGGGAGCACAACTTGAATCTCCTTGAGTAGTTCATAGAAGGATAATTTGTCCCCTTCATTGTTGATGACAAAAAGGGGGAGTAGATATATAGAAGGGGGAGTAGAACCAAGAGTAGAACCAATATGGATATTGGATACATTGGAATGCAAAATACGAAATTCATACTCCAAAGTTGAATTAGAAAAGATAAAATTGAAAAATATTGGCTTTTAGATAATTGCCCTTCTGGAAAAGAAAGGGGGAGTCAAAAAGAACTTAGCTTTCAAATTTTAACTTAATTCAAATTCAGTTGATATGCTAAAATTGCTTAAGAGCTATAAAGATCAATCTTATGCATAATGATAGAACTGAAAATTGACTATTTTGAATTATGCACACTGTATCTAGCTCTAATCAAAACATTATGCTTGTACATCTGATCAAATACTGTGTATATGTTTAAAATTCGAATTTTGCATATACTCAGTGTTTTGTCATCATCAAAAAGGGGGAGATTGTTGACCCCCTAATGGATTTTGATGAATACAAAATACTAGAGTATAATTCCATTTATCTTAACAATTTAATTGAGGATTTCATGTATTTTATTAAGAATATTGTTAAGAAATGTCTAGGCAAGTTTCCATGATTTTTTAAGGACTTATTGAAAAATTTTTGAGATGAAAGAAAAAGTTCAGGAACAGCCGAGACGTCTCCGGGTTGTCTCAGAGACGTCTCTGGCACAAACAGGAAGAACTGGCACGTCTGGAGACGTCCCCGGCACCTGCCGAGTCGTCCCCGCGATAGCGGAGTCGACTCTCTCAGTAGCGGAGTCGACTCTCTCAGTGGCGGCAGAAAGGCAGTTTTCAAGAGATATGCGCGAGACGTCCCCACCGTACGCGGAGTCGTCCCCGCAAGTAAAAAGCAGACTTCCCGAGTCGTCCCCGAGGTAGCGGATCTCTCAGGGTTTTCCAGAGGATGTCATTTTCGGTGATAAGGCAGCGGAGACGTCCCCTGAAAGAGCAGAGTCGACTCTCTCAGAGAATTCCAGAAGACATGTTTTTCGGAGTTATAACAGCGGAGTCGTCCCCAAGGCAGCGGAGTCGTCCCCATGCAAAAAGTGCAAACAAGCCGAGACGTTCCCGTAAAGTACAGAGACGACCCTCTCAGAAAAATAGAAAAACAAGGATTCAAATGGTACAATTTCAGAGTCGTCCCCGTAAAGTGCCGAGTCGACCCCAAACAAAGTGAAATGTAAATTTATACAGCCGAGACGTCTCGCGTTGAAGCGGAGACGTCTCCGGAGCGCCTGGGACGCGACTGACAACTTTTGCAGGTTTGGTTTGAATTTCAAATCTCTTTTACTTTATCTCTAACGGCTATATTTGCTTTTTGGGCTATAAAAGGGACCTCTTAAGTGCTTCTCAACAACTCTTCACCAACCCAAAGCTAGATCATTTAAGAGAGAAGCAAGAGAGAGAAGTTCAAGGGAGTGAGTGCATTCAAGTGAAGAAATCAAGTGCTTTCAAGCTTCCCAAGTGATTTCAAGCTCAACCACTCTCTTCCGCTCGGGATTCAAAGCTCATACTCAAGCCTACGCGATCCACATCGGAAGAATCATCATTTCCCACGCTTCCAACGGCAGAATGATTCTTCCGGGTTCTATTGTTTATCATTGTCATATTTGCTTATTTAGAGCTTTTCAATCCTTTGTAAAACCTTTCATTGTGGTGCTTGTTCCAGTCAAGGGACTTGGAACAAGGGAAAGGCGTCCCAAGCCTAAGTGAAATTGGGGGTTATAGGGTTTGTTGTTAGCCCGGTGTAAAACAACGAGTTGGGTAGTGAACTCGCAAAACTACCGTACTGTAATCGTGGATTATAGTGGAAATTCCCAAAGGTGCTTTGGGGAGTGGATGTAGGAGCAGTGGAGGCTCCGAACCACTATAAAAGCTTGTGTTTGCGATTGTTTGTCTTCATAGCTTTATTTTAGCTTTAACTCATACATTTGTGTGTTTTATTTTTTAATTAGACAAAAGTTTTAAAACACCCAATTCACCCCCCCTCTTGGGTGACCATCTCTGGGCAACACTCGTCAAACCCCTTTCGTCTGTCATATGTCAAGATTTATTCGACTCGAGTTCGTTAGTAGAAAACTCTTTCTCCACTTTATATTACTGCCCTGGCCAAGGTCTTAGAACTCAGTCTAACAAATCACATAGGATCACTCCTCTTCTATCAGGGTCGATAGATTCCATGTAAGTGCATACCCTACTCCTACAGTGAACTTAATGCAGCCAATCTACACTATAAGGACCCATATGACTAGAGACCATGTATACGTGTAGTCAAACTACAATAACCTCACTGTGAGTAGCTGAAGCACCGCAGGTCAAAGGACCAGTCATACTACTGCAACATCAAGCAAGTCACTGACGAGTGGATAGACATCCAAGTGACTTCTTGTCTTGGTCACGCTCAGTACCCTTGTTCTCTAACAAGCACCTGCACTATCACTTCAGTGTCCCTACACTATGGACTCAAGTCTCGTCCATCCTATAAGAAAGTGATCTGTGCACTGATCGGATCGATCACCATTCTCGTGATGATGCATTGATCAGGAGCATTTAGAAATTAATCACCAATGATACATGGCTCAAATTCTCAACTCTTGAGAATATGCATCATCATCTTATTAATTTCTTGGACGATTCATTGACACATAAATAATATGAATAAAAAGATGCCTTTTATTCATTCAATAATAAATAGTCAAGTACAAAATTATGTCCCTAGAATTAACAATGTGTCAGCCAGATTGGCTTCTAGGGCATACATCTAATAATCTCCTACTTGCACTAAAGCCAATCGGTCATATATCAAAGCCCCATCTTCTTAAGGTGGGTTTCAGTCTTTTGCTGACTTAGTTGCTTAGTGAACGGGTCTGCCACGTTATCCGCGGAGTCTACTCTCTACACCTCTACATATTTCTTCTCAACATAGTCCCGTGTGAGGTGGAAGCGCCGCTCTATGTGCTTGGACTTCTGATGAGACCTTGGCTCCATAGCTAGTGCTATGGTGCCAATGTTATCACAGTAAAGTATTATGGCATCTAATGACATTACACCTAACTCTGCAATGAACTTTTAACCAGAAGGTTTCCACTGCATCCTTAGATACGGCTTAACATTCAGCTTCTGAGGTAGAATCTATAATGATCGGTTGTTTGGAACTCTTCCAATTTATCGAACCACCATTGCACATATTCTGATGTAGACTTTCTATCATCAATATGTGTGCATCCTTCTACCTTCAGCTCTGATCTTCTCCCAAAGACCAAGAACATGTCCTTAGTTCTTCTCAAGTACTTAAGACTGTTCTTCACAGCTATCCAGTGCTTTTTGCCGGGATCTGATTGACATATGCTCGTGACATTCACAGCATGTACTATATCAAGTTATGTACATAGCATGGCATACATGAGGCTCCCTATTGCTGAAGCATAGGGGATATTGCTCATGCGTTGAATCTCTTCAGATGTGTTGGGGCACATCTTCTTGTAGAGATTAATTCCATGCCTTAGGGGTAAGAGACCCCTTTTAGAGTTTTCCATGCTGAACCTTTTCAGCACTTCCTCTATGTACAACTTCTGTGATAGGCCAAGCATCCTTTTAGATCTATCTCTATAGACCTTAATTCCCAAAATATAGGATGCTTCCCCAAGGTCTTTCATGGAGAATTCTTTTGACAACCAGACCTTAACCGAGGTTAGCATGGAAATATCATTCCCTATTAGGAGGATGTCGTCCACGTACAGTACGAGAAATACGATAGCGCTCTCACTAACCTTTTGGTAAACACACGGTTCCTCTTCGTTTTTGATGAAATCAAACGTTTTGATTGCGTCATCGAAATGAGTGTTCCAACTTCGAGATGCTTGCTTTAGTCCATAAATGGACCTTTGCAGCTTGCAGACCTTGTGATCTCCATCACTGGAAGTGAAACCCAAAGGCTGTTCCATATAGATATCTTCTTCAAGATATCCATTTAGGAAAGCAGTTTTTACATCCATCTGCCAGATTTCATAATCATGAAATGCTGCAATGGCAAGCAATGTTCGGATGGATTTCAGCATGGCTACAGGTGAAAAAGTCTCCTGATAGTCAATGCCTTCGCGTTAACTATATCCTTTCGCCACCAGCCTTGCTTTATAGGTTTCTACTTTTCCATCCGAACCTATCTTCCTTTTGTAGATCCATTTACATCCAATAGGTACAATACCTTCTGGTGGATCTACTAAGGTCCAGACTTGGTTGGAATGCATGGAGTCTAATTCTGACTTTATAGCTTCCAACCATTTTTCGGAATCGATATCAGATATCGCCTCGTTGTAGGTTTTGGGATCCTGTACATGATCCCTATCTCCCACTAGGAACATTTCCTCAGTATCCTCTTCTAGTATACCTAAGTATCTATCGGGACGATGGGAGACCCTACTTGATCTGCGAGGTGGTTGAGGGACATCGTGTACTGGCTCTGTATTAATGGGTTCGATAGGATCCATGACTCGTTGCTTTTCAGAGACTTTCTCTTCAAGCTTAATTTTCCTCCCACTGCCTCTGTCAAGGATAAACTGATTTTCTAAGAAGATGGCATGACGGCTCACAAACACATTGTGATCCTCTGAGATGTAAAAATTGTATCCTAATGACTCTTTAGGATATCCTATAAAACGAGCACTTATGGTCCTAGCCTCTAGTTTGTCCGCCTGTAGTCTTTTGACGTGGGCCGGACATCCCCAAATCTTGAGATGACCAAGACTTGGTTTCTTACCATGCCATATCTCATACGGTGTGGTAGGAACGGATTTAGAGGAAACTCTATTCAGTAGATATACTGCGGTAAGTAAGGCATCTCCCCAAAGAAACATCGGTAGATCAGTGAAGCTCATCATGGACCGGACCATATCCAATAGAGTCCGATTTCTCCTCTCTGACACCCCGTTGAGTTGAGGTATACCCGGAGGAGTCCATTGTGAGACTATGCCATTGTCCTTGAGATAGTCCCGGAATTCTCCACTAAGGTATTCTCCTCCTCGATCTGATCGAAGAGCTTTAAGGGGTTTTCCAGTTTGTTTTTCTACTTCATTTCTGAACTCTTTGAACTTTTCGAAAGATTCATATTTGTGTCTCATAAGATACACATACCCATACCGTGAATAATCATCGGTAAAGGTAATGAAGTATGAATAACGTCCCCTAGCTAGCACATCGAATGGGCCACATACATCTGTATGTACCAGGGTAAGTATTTCAGTGGTCCTCTCCCCATGTCCTACAAAGGGCAATCTAGCCATTTTTTTTTGAAGACAGGACTCGCAAACCGGATATGACTCGGAAGTTAATGAGCCGAGAAGCCCATATTTATCCATTTTGTTCATTCTGTCCTCTCCAATATGGCCAAGTCTGAGGTGCCACAAATATTTTTGGTTTATCTCATCCCTGGATCTCTTGGATCCTTTGGCACTCACTTCTTGCTCAGACACATTTACAGATACATCCATATGCAAATGATAGAGACTGTCAATCATAAAATCACATGTGACTATTTTATTTCTGAAATAAATAGAACAATAGTCTTTGCCAAATGTAAAAACATGACCTTCCTGTGCTAGACATGAAACAGAAATCAAATTTCTGCTAGCAGCAGGTACATAATAACAGTCTCTAAGTAATAAACTAAAATCAGACGGTAGTCGCAGAGAGTAGGTGCCACAGCCACAGCAGCAACTTTTGCCCTGTTGCCAATCCGAAGGATTACCGCACCTTCCGCCAGCCTTCTACTTTCCTTTAGACCCTGCATAGTAGTGCACAATTGAGCACTAGAACCAGAATCTATAACCCAACTTGAAGTAGAGAATACTGTAAGGTTAGTTTCAATCACGAGCAAGTCTAACATACCTTTTGAAGGTGTGTCTGCCATTTTGTTCTTCAGGTTCTCGAGGTATGAAGGACAGTTTCTCTTCCAGTGGCCGTCGACATTGCAGTGGAAATATTTTCCTTTGTCATTAGCCCTTTTCTTTTGAACTTCCTTCTTTGGCTTCTTGTCTTTCTTCTGCTTCTTAGCAGGCTTCTTTTTCTTCCAAGCATACTTTCTCTTGGAACCAGAAGTCAACTCAGCAGCAAGGACATTGCCCCTTGAACCTTTCAAGGCTCCCTCAGCAGTTACCAACATATTTATCAGTTCAGTCTTAGTGCATTCAATCTTATTCATGTGGTAGTTTACTATAAACTGACCAAATGAATCAGAAAGGGATTGAAGGATCAAATCCACTTGCAATTCCTTGTGCATGTTCATTCCGAGCTTCTCAAGCTCCTCTAAGTCCTTGATCATAGTCAGACCATGATCATGGACAGACTGCCCTTCGCGCATCTTTGTCTTGAAGAGCCTCTTGGACACTTCAAAACGAGCTGTGCGACTCTGCTCACCATACAACTCTTGCAGATGTGCTAGTATGTCCCTAGCAGTCTTGAGATTCTCATGCTGGCATTGGAGTTCATTGGACATGGATGCCATCATATAGCACTTGACTCTAATGTCATCATCCATCCACTTTTGATGCATCTGTCGCTGAACATCAGTAGGACGTGTTGGTAGTGTGGGGATATCTGAATCGAGTATATAGCCTATTTTCTCACAGCTCAAAATAATTTTGAGGTTTCTAAGCCAGTCCTTGTAATTGGTTCCGGTTAATCGGTTGGTCTCAAGAATACGAGTCAAAGGGTTTGAGGCTGACATTGTATCTGCAGAGAGTAAAGATTCTAGTTAGACTTTTGTACTTGATCCTAATCTGTTCTAAGGACTTTTAGAACGAATGTACCTCCCACTATTTTCTCGAATTCCTCACACTTCCCTGGTAGGAAAACGGAAATCCTACATGACTAGGGTTTCTAGTGGGTACTGCGGTTCCACCGATTTACATGCCACCTCACCTAACAGTTATTGGTGAAACATAGATTGATGAATGTCCAACTCTTGTACAATGCTTCTCAAGCATGTTGCAGTGCAACTTGGTCTCTAAGCCATGAAAACCTCACCTAACAGTTATTGGTCCCATTTCTTAGTTAAGTCAGACCCACCGTATAACCGTAGGAATAAAGTCGTCATTGGGTCCTCACCTAACAGTTATTGGTGCCCAACCCCACCTTTACCCTACAACATCTCATGTCTATAGAGAGGTCCAGCCCCCCGATGCAACTTGCCCACTGTGTCCAGCCGAGACAAATCAACATCAGAAAGACCTTAGCAGCTCTACTACGGTGGAAGACCTATTGACTTAATATTGGTTAATCAGGTCTTAGTGTTTGCAACTTGAGCTCTTCATAAGAGGTAATCGAACAATTGGCCAGGTAAGCAGGTGGGAGGCTCCCCTTACTCAGAGAGTAAGGTCCTAATTAAGTAACCACCTTTCATGCTTTCCTAGACACCAATTAGATCAATTAATCTAATATGACTTGCTCATGTCGGTTCACTTTCGACTTGATTGAGGAGGTTTTAGTTTAGGTCTCATTGGGTTTGCTACATCACATGTAAGCCTATCTACTCGACTCTCATTCACATCACATGCAAACGGCACATTGCAGGCAGTTATAATCGCAGCAATAATTAAAGCTAAACTTTAAATAGGTGATGATCATGGATTCTAATTAGGTCATATTACAAGCACATGCACGTCAATCGATCAACTTGTCTTTAACTCTTGAATTGGTTCCAAGCCTCCTTGCCTCGATCCTTGACCAACTCTTGATCCAATCGCCATCAACCGCTTAGACCCCTGCTCATCTCATGCATCATCTTCGACTTGATCGTTGACGTACATCACATCACAGAAATACAACCAGATATAAAATAAAAATAAAAATAAATTACATCTCCCTTTTAGGAGGCACGCAGGCCTCTCAAAATATTAAATAAGATGCATGCAAGCATCTGAAAAATTACATGACATTACAGATCACATCGCAGGTCATTACATTTGATACCAAAAGGGTTTGAATCCTATGATCATCACCACATGCAGCAATTATAATTTTCAGATCTGAAAACTAATTGATTATCTTATGACATAGGTTGCTGATCATGCTAATCATGATTCTAAACTTTGTAATCCCATTAACAATGCAATTAGAATCATCTTTTTATCACATAAAAATCAGCATGCAAAAATCAGCACCCTAGAAAAAATCTGCATGCAGAAAATTTTCAGCATGCATGATCATTCAATTTTCAGATCTAATAAGCCTATTAATCCCGGAGTGCTGGTTAGGCCAAGGCCAAGAGAACCCTTCAGATACCGTAAGATGCGTTTTACAGCCCGGAGAAGTACGGTGGCGAATAATCCTTACCTTAATCTACGATGCCTAGGCTCTGATACCACTGTTGGGAACCCCGCCCATGCCGCTGATAATTCAAAAAAAATCAGATGGCAGCGGAAGAGGCATGTGCGGGATCGACGTTCATCTCATGAACGTTGTTTCATGAACCGTTCGTAGATAGATAAGGATTAAAAACTTTTTAAACTAATTTGAAGATCAGATCTTCACCTTGTGCGGATAGATGATCACCGCAAATCTGAGTTCGTGGTTTTAGGAAGAGGGTTCGCTTAAAGCCGTTCAAGTGTCCGGCCTCTACGGGTATCCACACGAAGCAGAGATCCGATCAAAGCTCTCCAGTCTTCCCGGGGTGCTAGCTCCCTTGCAAAGACTTCTTTTGATGGCTGATTTCCTCCCTTTCAATCAACCCTTGATTGTGCTTGGGAGGAGGAAGAAGAAGGATGAAACTTGAAGATGAATCAAAGCCCTTGCAGCCTACTTCCTTTTCCCTGCATTGGAAGGAGGAAGAGAGGAGGAGGAGGCCGCCAATGGCTTCTTCTTTTCTTCCCTTTGCTTGCGGCTGAACCAAGGAAGGGAGAGGGGTGGCCACGGCACAAAGGAAGAGGGCTTCAATCCTTCTAGGGCGCCGGCCCCTTGTTCCTCTTTTAAACCCATCTAGGGCTCCTACAATTTAGGAGCCCTAGAGTTATTTCCTAAGAGGGGGCGCCGGCCCCCTCTCTTCATGCCGCACCAAGGAAGCAAAAAGGGAGGGGCTTGCGCCCCTCCCTCTTGGTAAACCCTAATCCACATTTAGTAGGGTTTGGAATGCCCTAATGTGGTCAAGCCCTAATCCAATTAGGCTTAGCCCTCCCTCCCTCTTGGTAAACCCTAATCCACATTTAGTAGGGTTTGGAATGCCCTAATGTGGTCAAGCCCTAATCCAATTAGGCTTAGCCCAAGGGTGAACCAATTTGGATCCAATCTAGGTAAGTCCTAATCTAATTAGAACTTAAATCAATTTTGACTCAATTGAACTATTCAATCCTAATCCAATTAGGAGTCTTATTGATTCATTAGATTAATAATCCTAATCCTAATCCTAATCCTAATCCTCGTTTTTCTCGTACTGTACGTAGATGACATTCTCCTAATAGGGAATGATATTCCCATGCTAATCTCGGTTAAGGTCTGGTTGTCAAAAGAATTCTCCATGAAAGACCTTGGGGAAGCATCCTATATTTTGGGAATAAAGGTCTATAGAGATAGATCTAAAAGGATGCTTGGCATGTCACAGAAAATGTACATAGAGGAGGTGCTGAAGAGGTTCAGCATGGAAAACTCCAAAAGGGGTCTCTTACCCCTTAGGCATGGGATTCATCTCTCCAAGAAGATGTGCCCCAACACATCTGAAGAGATTCAACGCATGAGCAAGATTCCTTATGCATCGGCAATAGGAAGCCTCATGTATGCCATGCTATGTACACGACCTGATATAGCTCTTGCTGTGAGTATCACAAGCAGATATCAGTCGAATCCAGGTGAAGAACACTGGATAGCTGTGAAGAACAGTCTTAAGTACTTGAGAAGAACTAAGGACATGTTCTTGGTCTTTGGGAGAAGATCAGAGTTGAAGGTAGAAGGATGCACACATATTGATGATAGAAAGTCTACATCAGAATATGTGCAATTGTGGTTCAGTAAATTGGAAGAGTTCCAAACAACCGATCATTATAGATTCTACCTTAGAAGCTGAATGTTAAGCCGTATCTAAGGGTGCAGTGGAAACCTTCTGATTAAAAGTTAATTGCAGAGTTAGGTGTAATGTCATTAGATGTCATAACACTTTACTGTGATAACATTGGCACCATAGCACTAGCTATGAAGCCATGGTCTCATCAGAAGTCCAAGCACATAGAGCGGCGCTTCCATTTCATACGCGACTATGATGTAGAGGTGCAGAGAGTAGACTCCGCGGATAACGTGGCAGACCCGTTCACTAAGCAGCTGAGTCAGCAAAAGACTGAAGCCCACCTTGAGAAGATGGGCCTAAGATATATGACCAATTGGCTTTAGTGCAAGTGGGAGATTCTTAGATGTATGCCCTAGAAGCCAATTTGGCTGACATATTGTTGATTCTAGGGACATAATTTTGTACTTGACTATTTATTATTGAATAAATAAAAGGCATCTTTTCATTCATATTATTTATGTGTCTATCAATCGTCCAAGGAATTAATAAGATGATGATACATATTCCCAAGAGTTGAGAATTTGAGCCATGTATCATTGGTGATTAATTTCTAAATGCTCCTGATCAATGGATCATCACGAGGACGGTAATCGATCCGATCAGTGCACAGATCACTTTTCTTCTGGATGGACGAGACTTGAGTCCACAGTGTAGGGACACTGAAGTGATAGTGCAGGTGCTTGTTAGAGAACAAGGGTACTGAGCGTGACCAAGACAAGAAGTCACTTGGATGTCTATCCACTCGTCAGTGACTTGCTTGATGTTGCAGTAGTGTGACTGGTCCTTTGACCTGCAGTGCTTCGGCTACTCACAGTGAGGTTATTGTAGTTTGACTGCACACATACATGGTCTCTAGCCATATAGGTCCATGCAGTGTAGATTGGCTGCAGTAGGTTCACTGTAGGAGTAGGGTATGCACCTATAAGGAATCTATCGACCTTGATAGAAGAGGAGTGATCCTATGTGATTTGTTAGACTGAGTTCTAAGACCTTGGCCAGGGCAGTAATATAAAGTGGAAAAAGAGTTTTCCACTATCGAACTCGAGTCGAATAAATCTTGACATATGACAGACGATGGGGTTTGATGAGTTGTCCATGACCTCCGTCCTGTAGGGATCCACGATAGTAGGACTGTATCACACGTTAACTGCACCTAGAGGTTCATCATTCCATTCTGCTGGGTAGCCACTACATGCTGCTAGGTGTCACTGGTGGATGGTGGGACTCACAGGGATTATCTCGATGATCGATAAATCCTAATGAGTTGAGTTGGAATCGTTCCAACCCATTGAAAGGAGTTTTCAATGATATTGAGATAGAGATCACAATATATCTCACTACCAGTCAGAATAGAACCTATGGGGTCACACACACTAGAAGTATTGACCGATCCGATGGTTGAAATCGTGATTAGAAATCACAAGAAATCAATTTGATTGATAAGAAGTTGAAGAAGGAACAAAGGGAATTAATTAATTGGACTTAAACACAAATCCTACTTCGGGTAGGATTCCTAGAGTCCTAATTGGATTAGGACTGGGAATCCTAGTTGGAGTAGGACTGGGATTTCTATTTGGAATAGAATTCCTACAATCCTAATGAGATTAGAAATTTTGAATTGGATTCCTACTTGGAGTAGGATTCCTAGAAATCCTAATTAGATTAGGACTTCGGATTCAAATAAAGTCCTAATTGGATTAGGACTAAAATTAAATACATCCTAATTAGATTAGGATTCCTTATGTCTAAATTAATTATTAATCTAATGAATCAACATGACTCCTAATTGGATTAGGATTGAAGAGTTCAATTGAGTCATGATTCATTCAAGTCCTAATTGGATTAGGACTAGCATAGATTGAACCCAATTTGGTTAAGCCTAATTGGATTAGGACTTAACCACATTAGGGCATCCAAATCCTTACCTAATGAGGATTAGGGCAACCATGAAGGAGGGGCACACGCCCCTCCTCCTTTCATTTTGCTTGGTGCAGCAACAAGAGGGGCCGGCGCCCCTCTTGGAATTATTTCAAGGGAGCTCCTAAAAGTTAGGAGCTCCACTTGTTATTTAAAGAGGGCTTCATGGGGGCTGACCTAAGAGAAGAGAAGGCTTCTTCCTTGCTGCCGTACGCCCCCCTCTTGCTCCTCCTTTGGTTCAGCCGCCATCAGCAAAGGGAAAAGAAGAGGAGGCTTCTCCCTCCTCTTGGTCTTCTTCCTTGGCTTCAACGCGTGTGAAGAGAAGAAGGCTGCGAAGGGCTTTGATCTTCTTCCTCTTCTTCATCCTTCTTCTTCCTCCTCTCAAGTGCAATCAAGAGTTGATTGAAAGAGAGGACATCAGCCATCAAAGCTATCTCTGCAAGGGAGCTAGCACCCCGGTGAGATAGAGAGCTTGGATCGGATCCTGCTTCGTGTGGATACCCGTAGAGGCCGGACGTTTGAACGGCTTCAAGCGAACCCTCTTCCAAAACCACGAATTCAGATTTGCGGTGATCATCTACCCGCGCAAGGTGAAGATTTGATCTTCCTAATAGTTTTAAAAGTTTTAATTCTTACCTAATTACGAAAGGTCTCGAAACAATATTCATGCGATGAACGTCGATCCCGCACATGCCTCTTCCGCTGCCACCTGATTTAATTTTTGAAATATCAGCGGCATGGGCGGGTTCCCAACAGTGGTATTAGAGCCTAGGCTTCGTAGATTAAGGTAAGAATTAAATATCTAAAGGCTTATTGGATCTGAAAATTGAATGGTCATGCATGCTGAAAAATTCTGCATGCAGATTTTTCAGGGGTGCTGATTTTTTTGCATGCTGATTTTTATGTGATAAAAAGATGATTCTAAATGCATTGTTAATGGGATTACAAAGTTTAGAATCATGATTAGCATGATCAGCGACCTATGTCATGATACAATAAGTTAGTTTTCAGATCTGAAAATTATAATTGTTGCATACGGTGATGATCATAGGATTCAAACCCTTTTGGTATCAAATGTAATGACCTGCGATGTGATCTGCGATGTCATGTAATTTTTCAGATGCTTGCATGCATCTTGTTTGATGTTTTGAGAGGCCTGCGTGCCTCCTAAAAGGAGATGTAAATTATTTTTATTTTTATTTTACATCTGGTTATATTTCTGTGATGTGATGTACATCAACGATCAAGTTGAAGCAAAGGCATGAGATGAAAGGTGATCTAAGCGGTTGATGGCGATGGGATCAAGAGTTGATCAAGGATCGAATCAAGGAGGCTTGGAACCAATTCAAGAGTCGAAGACCACTTGATCGATTGATGTGCATGTGCTTGTAATACGACCTAATTAGAATCCATGATCATCACCTAGTTAAAGTTTAGCTTTAATTTGATGCTGCGATTATAACTGCCTGTGATGTGCCGTTTGCATGTGATGTGAATGCGAGTCGGGTAGATAGGTTTACATGTGATGTAGCAAACCCAATTGAGACCTAAATTAAAACCTCCTCAATCAAGTCGAGAGTGAACCGACATGAGCAAGTCATATTAGATTAATTGATCTAATTGGTGTCTAGGAAAGCATGAAAGGTGGTTACTTAATTAGGACCTTACTCACTGAGTAAGGGGAGCCTCCCACCTGCTTACCTGGCCAATTGTTCGATTACCTCTTATGAAGGGCTCAAGTTGCAAACACTAAGACCTGATTAACTAATATTAAGTCAATAGGTCTTCCACTGTAGTAGAGCTGCTAAGGCCTTTCTGATGTTGATTTGTCTCGGCTGGACACAGTGGTCAAGTTGCATCGGGGGGCTGGACCTCTCTATAGACATGAGATGTTGTAGGGTAAAGGTGGGGTTGGGCACCAATAACTGTTAGGTGAGGACCCAATGACGACTTTATTCCTACGGTTATACGGTGGGTCTGACTTAACTAAGAAATGGGACCAATAACTGTTAGGTGAGGTCTTCATGGCTTAGAGACCAAGTTACACTGCAACATGCTTGAGAAGCATTGTACAAGAGTTGTACACTCATCCATCTATGTGTCACCAATAACTGTTAGGTGAGGTGGCATGTAAATTGGTGGGACCGCAGTACCCACTAGAAATCCTAGTCGTGTGGGATTTCCGTTTCCCTACCAGGGGAGTGTGAGGGATTCGAGAAAATAGTGGGAGTTACATTTGTTCTAAAAGACCTTAGAATAGATTAGGATCAAGTACAAAAGTCTAACTAGAATCTTTACTCTCTGCAGATACAATGTCAGCTTCAAACCCTTTGACCCCTATTCTTAAGACCAACTGATTGACCGGAACCAATTACAAAGACTGGCTTAGAAATCTCAAAATAGTTTTGGACTGTGAGAACATAGGCTACATACTCGATTCAGATATCCCCACACTACCAACACGTCCTACTGATGTTCAGCGTGAGATGCATAAAAAGTGGTTGGATGATGACATTAGAGTAAAATGCTATATGATGGCATCCATGTCTAATGAACTCCAATGCCAGCATGAAAATATAAAGACTGCTAGGGACATACTGGCACACCTGCAAGAGTTGTATGGTGAGCAGAGTCGCACAGCTCGTTTTGAAGTGTCCAAGAGGCTTTTCAAAGCGAAGATGCGCGAGGGGCAGTCTGTCCATGATCACGGTCTGACCATGATCAAGGACCTAGAGGAGCTTGAGAAGCTCGGTATGGACATGCACAAGGAATTGCAAGTGGATTTGATCCTACAGTCACTTTCTGATTCATTTGGTCAGTTTATAGTAAACTACCACATGAATAAGATTGAATGCACTAAGACTGAACTAATCAACATGTTGGTAACTGCTGAGGGAGCCTTGAAAGGTTCAAGGGGCAATGTCCTTACTGCTGAGTTGACTTCTGGTTCCAAGAGAAAGTCTACTTGGAAGAAAAAGAAGCCTGCTAAGAAGCAGAAGAAAGACAAGAAGCAAAAGAAGGAAGTTCAAAAGAAAAAGGCTAACGACAAAGGAAAATGTTTCCACTGCAATGTCGAAGGCCACTGGAAGAGAAACTGTCCTTCATACCTTGAGAGCCTAAAGAACAAGAAAGGTGACATACCTTCAGAAGGTATAGACTTGCTCATAATTGAAACTAATCTAACGGTTTCTTCTACTTCTAGTTGGGTTATAGATTCTGGTTCTAGTGCTCATCTGTGCACTACCATGCAGGGTCTAAAAGAAAGTAGAAGGCTGGCGGAAGGTGCGGTAACCCTTCGGGTTGGCAACGGGGCAAAAGTTGCTGCTGTGGCTGTGGGCACCTACCATCTGCGACTACCGTCTGGATTTAGTTTAATACTTAGAGACTGCTATTATGTACCTGTTGCTAGCAGAAATTTGATTTCTGTTTCATGTCTAGCACAGGAAGGTCATGTTTTTACATTTGACAAAGACTGCTGTTCTATTTATTTGAGAAATAAAATAGTCGCACATGGTTTCATGATTGACAGTCTCTATCATTTACATATGGATGTATCTGTGAATGTTACCGAGCAAGATGTGAGTGCCAAAGGATCCAAAAGATCCAGAGATGAGATAAACCAAAGATATTTGTGGCACCTCAGGCTTGGCCATATTGGAGAGGACAGAATGAACAAAATGGATAAAGATGGGCTTTTAGGCTCATTGACTTCCGAGTCATATCCAGTTTGCGAGTCCTGTCTTCAAGAAAAAATGGCAAGACTGCCCTTTGTAGGACATGGAGAGAGGACCACTGAATTACTTGCCCTAGTATATACAGATGTATGTGGCCCATTCGATGTGCTAGCCAGGGGACGTTATTCTTACTTCATTACCTTTACCGATGATTACTCACGGTATGGGTATGTGTATCTTATGAGACACAAGTCTGAGTCTTTTGAAAAGTTCAAAGAGTTCAAGAATGAAGTAGAAAAACAAACTGGAAAACCTCTTAAGGCTCTTCGATCAGATCGAGGAGGAGAATACCTTAGTGGGGAATTTCGGGACTATCTCAAAGAAAACGGCATAGTCTCACAATGGACACCTCCGGGTACACCTCAACTCAACGAGGTGTCAGAGAGGAGGAATCGGACCCTGTTGGACATGGTCAGGTCCATGATAAGCTTCACTGATTTACCTATGTTCCTTTGGGGAGATACCTTACTCACAGCGATTTATTTATTGAATAGAGTTCCCTCTAAATCCGTTCCTACCACACCGTATGAGATATGGCATGATAAGAAACCAAGTCTGGGTCATCTCAAGATTTGGGGATGTCCGGCCCATGTCAAGAGACTACAGGCGGACAAGTTAGAGGCTAGGACCATAAGTGCTCGTTTTATAGGATATCCTAAAGAGTCATTAGGATACAACTTTTACGTCTCAGAGGATCACAATGTGTTTGTGAGCCGTCATGCCATCTTCTTGGAAAATCAGTTTATCCTTGATAGAGGCAGTGGGAGGAAAATTGAGCTTGAAGAGAAAGTCTCTGAAAAGCAACGAGTCATGGATCCTATTGAACCCATTCATACAGAGCCAGTACACGATGTCCCTCGACCACCTCGTAGATCTAGTAGGGTCTCCCATCCTCCCGATAGATACTTAGGTATACTAGAAGAGGATACCGAGGAAATGTTCCTGGTGGGAGATAGGGATCACATACAGGATCCCAAAACCTACAACGAGGCGATATCTGATGTCGATTCCGAGAAATGGCTGGAAGCTATGAAGTCAGAGTTAGACTCCATGCGTTCCAACCAAGTCTGGACCTTAGTAGATCCACCAGAAGGTATTGTACCTATTGGATGCAAATGGATCTACAAAAGGAAGATAGGTTCGGATGGAGAGGTAGAGACCTATAAGGCAAGGCTTGTGGCGAAAGGGTATAGTCAGCGCGAAGGCATTGACTATTAGGAGACCTTTTCACCTGTTGCCATGCTAAAATCCATCCGAACATTGCTTGCCATTGCAGCATTTCATGATTATGAAATTTGGCAGATGGATGTGAAAACTGCTTTCCTGAATGGATATCTTGATGAAGATATCTATATGGAACAGCCTTTGAGTTTCACTTCCAGTGATGGAGATCACAAGGTCTGCAAGCTGCAAAGGTCCATCTATGGACTAAAGCAAGCATCTCGGAGTTGGAACACTCGTTTCGATGACGCAATCAAAACGTTTGATTTCATCAAAAACGAAGAGAAACCGTGTGTTTACAAAAAGGTTAGTGGGAGTGCTGTCGTTTTTCTCGTACTGTACGTAGATGACATTCTCCTAATAGGGAATGATATTCCCATGCTAACCTCGGTTAAGGTCTGGTTGTCAAAAGAATTCTCCATGAAAGACCTTGGGGAAGCATCCTATATTTTGGGAATAAAGGTCTATAGAGATAGATCTAAAAGGATGCTTGGCATGTCACAGAAAATGTACATAGAGGAGGTGCTGAAGAGGTTCAGCATGGAAAACTCCAAAAGGGGTCTCTTACCCCTTAGGCATGGGATTCATCTCTCCAAGAAGATGTGCCCCAACACATCTGAAGAGATTCAACGCATGAGCAAGATTCCTTATGCATCGGCAATAGGAAGCCTCATGTATGCCATGCTATGTACACGACCTGATATAGCTCTTGCTGTGAGTGTCACAAGCAGATATCAGTCGAATCCAGGTGAAGAACACTGGATAGCTGTGAAGAACAGTCTTAAGTACTTGAGAAGAACTAAGGACATGTTCTTGGTCTTTGGGAGAAGATCAGAGTTGAAGGTAGAAGGATGCACACATATTGATGATAGAAAGTCTACATCAGAATATGTGCAATTGTGGTTCAGTAAATTGGAAGAGTTCCAAACAACCGATCATTATAGATTCTACCTTAGAAGCTGAATGTTAAGCCGTATCTAAGGGTGCAGTGGAAACCTTCTGATTAAAAGTTAATTGCAGAGTTAGGTGTAATGTCATTAGATGTCATAACACTTTACTGTGATAACATTGGCACCATAGCACTAGCTATGAAGCCATGGTCTCATCAGAAGTCCAAGCACATAGAGCGGCGCTTCCATTTCATACGCGACTATGATGTAGAGGTGCAGAGATTAGACTCCGCGGATAACGTGGCAGACCCGTTCACTAAGCAGCTGAGTCAGCAAAAGACTGAAGCCCACCTTGAGAAGATGGGCCTAAGATATATGACCAATTGGCTTTAGTGCAAGTGGGAGATTGTTAGATGTATGCCCTAGAAGCCAATTTGGCTGACACATTGTTGATTCTAGGGACATAATTTTATACTTGACTGTTTATTATTGAATAAATAAAAGGCATCTTTTCATTCATATTATTTATGTGTCTATGAATCGTCCAAGGAATTAATAAGATGATGATACATATTCCCAAGAGTTGAGAATTTGAGCCATGTATCATTGGTGATTAATTTCTAAATGCTCCTGATCAATGGATCATCACGGGGACGGTGATCGATCCGATCAGTGCACAGATCACTTTTCTTCTGGATGGACGAGACTTGAGTCCACAGTGTAGGGACACTGAAGTGATAGTGCAGGTGCTTGTTAGAGAACAAGGGTACTGAGCGTGACCAAGACAAGAAGTCACTTGGATGTCTATCCACTCGTCAGTGACTTGCTTGATGTTGCAGTAGTGTGACTGGTCCTTTGACCTGCGGTGCTTCGGCTACTCACAGTGAGGTTATTGTAGTTTGACTGCACACATACATAGTCTCTAGCCATATGGGTCCATGCAGTGTAGATTGGCTGCAGTAGGTTCACTGTAGGAGTAGGGTATGCACCTATAAGGAATCTATCGACCTTGATAGAAGAGGAGTGATCCTATGTGATTTGTTAGACTGAGTTCTAAGACCTTGGCCAGGGCAGTAATATAAAGTGGAAAAAGAGTTTTCCACTATCGAACTCGAGTCGAATAAATCTTGACATATGACAGACGATGGGGTTTGACGAGTTGTCCATGACCTCCGTCCTGTAGAGATCCACGATAGTAGGACTGTATCACACGTTAACTGCACCTAGAGGTTCATCATTCCATTCTGCTGGGTAGCCACTACATGCTGCTAGGTGTCACTGGTGGATGGTGGGACTCACAGGGATTATCTCGATGATCGATAAACCCTAATGAGTTGAGTTGGAATCGTTCCAACCCATTGAAAGGAGTTTTCAATGATATTGAGATAGAGATCACAATATATCTCACTACCAGTCAGAATAGAACCTATGGGGTCACACACACTAGAAGTATTGACCGATCCGATGGTTGAAATCGTGATTAGAAATCACAAGAAATCAATTTGATTGATAAGAAGTTGAAGAAGGAACAAAGGGAATTAATTAATTGGACTTAAACACAAATCCTACTTCGGGTAGGATTCCTAGAGTCCTAATTGGATTAGGACTGGGAATCCTAGTTGGAGTAGGACTGGGATTCCTATTTGGAATAGGATTCCTACAATCCTAATGAGATTAGGAATTTTGAATTGGATTCCTACTTGGAGTAGGATTCCTAGAAATCCTAATTAGATTAGGACTTCGGATTCAAATAAAGTCCTAATTGGATTAGGACTAAAATTAAATACATCCTAATTAGATTAGGATTCCTTAAGTCTAAATTAATTATTAATCTAATGAATCAACATGACTCCTAATTGGATTAGGATTGAAGAGTTCAATTGAGTCATGATTCATTCAAGTCCTAATTGGATTAGGACTAGCATAGATTGAACCCAATTTGGTTAAGCCTAATTGGATTAGGACTTAACCACATTAGGGCATCCAAATCCTTACCTAATGAGGATTAGGGCAACCATGAAGGAGGGGCACACGCCCCTCCTCCTTTCATTTTGCTTGGTGCGGCAACAAGAGGGGCCGGCGCCCCTCTTGGAATTATTTCAAGGGAGCTCCTAAAAGTTAGGAGCTCCACTTGTTATTTAAAGAGGGCTTCATGGGGGCTGACCTAAGAGAAGAGAAGGCTTCTTCCTTGCTGCCGTACGCCCCCCTCTTGCTCCTCCTTTGGTTCAGCCGCCATCAGCAAAGGGAAAAGAAGAGGAGGCTTCTCCCTCCTCTTGGTCTTCTTCCTTGGCTTCAACGCGTGTGAAGAGAAGAAGGCTGCGAAGGGCTTTGATCTTCTTCCTCTTCTTCATCCTTCTTCTTCCTCCTCTCAAGTGCAATCAAGAGTTGATTGAAAGAGAGGACATCAGCCATCAAAGCTATCTCTGCAAGGGAGCTAGCACCCCGGTGAGATAGAGAGCTTGGATCGGATCCTGCTTCGTGTGGATACCCATAGAGGCCGGACGTTTGAACGGCTTCAAGCGAACCCTCTTCCAAAACCACGAATTCAGATTTGCGGTGATCATCTACCCGCGCAAGGTGAAGATTTGATCTTCCTAATAGTTTTAAAAGTTTTAATTCTTACCTAATTACGAAAGGTCTCGAAACAACGTTCATGCGATGAACGTCGATCCCGCACATGCCTCTTCCGCTGCCACCTGATTTAATTTTTGAAATATCAGCGGCATGGGCAGGTTCCCAACAGTAGGAATCCCAGTCCTACTCTAAATAGGATTCCCAGTCCTAATCCAATTAGGACTCTAGGAATCCTACTCCAAGTAGGATTTGTGTTTTAAGTCCAATTAATCAATTCCCATTCCTTCTTCAACTTCTTATCAATCGAATTGATTACTCGTGATTCATAATCACTTTTTCAACCATCGGATCGGTCAATACTTCTAGTGTGTGTGACCCCATAGGTTCTATTCTGACTGGTAGTGAGATATATTGTGATCTCTATCACAATATCATTGAAAACTCCTTTCAATGGATTGGAACGATTCCAACTCTACTCATTAGGGTTTATCGATCATCGAGATAATCCCTGTGAGTCCCACCATCCACCAGTGACACCTAGCAGCATGTAGTGGCTACCCAGTAGAATAGAATGATGAACCTCTAGGTGGAGCTATCATGTGATACAGTCCTACTATCGTGGATCCCTACAGGACGGAGGTCATGGATAACTCGTCAAACTCCTTTCGTCTGTCATATGTCAAGATTTATTCGACTCGAGTTCGTTAGTGGAAAACTCTTTCTCCACTTTATATTACTGCCCTGGCCAAGGTCTTAGAACTCAGTCTAACAAATCACATAGGATCACTCCTCTTCTATCAAGGTCGATAGATTCCATGTAAGTGCATACCCTACTCCTACAGTGAACTTAATGCAGCCAATCTACACTACAAGGACCCATATGACTAGAGACCATGTATACGTGTAGTCAAACTACAATAACCTCACTGTGAGTAGCTGAAGCACCGCAGGTCAAAGGACCAGTCATACTACTGCAACATCAAGCAAGTCACTGACGAGTGGATAGACATCCAAGTGACTTCTTGTCTTGGTCACGCTCAGTACCCTTGTTCTCTAACAAGCACCTGCACTATCACTTCAGTGTCCCTACACTATGGACTCAAGTCTCGTCCATCCTATAAGAAAGTGATCTGTGCACTGATCGGATCGATCACCGTCCTCGTGATGATCCATTGATCAGGAGCATTTAGAAATTAATCACCAATGATACATGGCTCAAATTCTCAACTCTTGAGAATATGCATCATCATCTTATTAATTTTTTGGACGATTCATAGACACATAAATAATATGAATGAAAAGATGCCTTTTATTCATTCAATAATAAATAGTCAAGTACAAAATTATGTCCCTAGAATTAACAATGTGTCAGCCAGATTGGCTTCTAGGGCATACATCTAACACAATCTAGCCATTTTTTTTTTAAGACAGGACTCGCAAACCGGATATGACTCGAAAGTTAATGAGCCGAGAAGCCCATATTTATCCATTTTGTTCATTCTGTCCTCTCCAATATGGCCAAGTCTGAGGTGCCACAAATATTTTTGGTTTATCTCATCCCTGGATCTCTTGGATCCTTTGGCACTCACTTCTTGCTCAGACACATTTACAGATACATCCATATGCAAATGATAGAGACTGTCAATCATAAAATCACATGTGACTATTTTATTTTTGAAATAAATAGAACAACAGTCTTTGCCAAATGTAAAAACATGACCTTCCTGTGCTAGACATAAAACAGAAATCAAATTTCTGCTAGCAGCAGGTACATAATAACAGTCTCTAAGTAATAAACTAAAATCAGACGGTAGTCGCAGAGAGTAGGTGCCACAGCCACAGCAGCAACTTTTGCCATGTTGCCAATCCGAAGGGTTACCGCACCTTCCGCCAGCCTTCTACTTTCCTTTAGACCCTGCATAGTAGTGCACAATTGAGCACTAGAACCAGAATCTATAACCCAACATGAAGTAGAGAAAACTGTAAGGTTAGTTTCAATCACGAGCAAGTCTAACATACCTTTTGAAGGTGTGTCTGCCATTTTGTTCTTCAGGTTCTCGAGGTATGAAGGACAGTTCCTCCTCCAGTGGCCATCAACATTACAGTCGAAACATTTTCCTTTGTCATTAGCCTTTTTCTTTTGAACTTCCTTCTTTGACTTCTTGTCTTTCTTCTGCTTCTTAGCAGGCTTCCTTTTCTTCCAAGTAGACTTTCTCTTGGAACCAGAAGTCAACTCAGCAGCAAGGACATTGCCCCTTAAACCTTTCAAGGCTCCCTCAGCAGTTACTAACATGTTTAACAGTTCAGTCTTAGTGCATTCAATCTTATTCATGTGGTAGTTTACTAAAAACTGTCCAAATGAATCAGGAAGGGATTGAAGGATCAGATCTACTTGCAATTCCTTGTGCATGTTCATACCGAGCTTCTCAAGCTCCTCTAGGTCCTTGATCATAGTCAGACCATGATCATGGACAGACTGCCCCACGTGCATCTTTGCTTTGAAGAGCCTGTTGGACAATTTAAAACGAGCTGTGCGACTCTGCTCACTATACAACTCTTGCAGGTGTGCCAGTATGTCCCTAGCAGTCTTCATATTCTCATCCTGGCATTGGAGTTCATTGGACATGGATGCCATGATGTAGCACTTGACCCTAATGTCATCGTCTGTCCACTTTTCATGCATCGCACGCTGATCAGCAGTCGGATGTGCTGGTAATGTGGGGATATCATTGTCGAGCACATAACCTATTTTCTCGCAACTCAAAACAATTTTGAGATTTCTAAGCCAGTCTTTGTAATTGGTACCGGTCAGTCTGTTGGTCTCAGGAATACGGGTCAAAGGGTTGGAGGCTGACATTGTGATCTGCAGAGAGTAAAAATTCTAGTTAGATTTTTGTACTTGATCCTAATTTGTTCTAGGATCTTTTAGAACAAATGTACCTCCCACTATTTTTTCGAATTCTTCACACTCCCTTAGTAGAAAAATAGAAATCCTACACGACTAGAATTTCTAGTAGGTACTGCGGTCCCACCGATTTATATGCCACCTCACATAACAGTTATTGATGACACATAAATGGATGAGTGTACAACTCTTGTACAATGCTTCTCAAGCATGTTGCAGTGCTACTTGGTCTCTAAGTCATGTAGACCTCACCTAACAGTTATTGGTCCCATTCCTTAGTTAAGTCAGACCCACGTATAACCGTAGAAATAAAGTTGTCATTAGGTCCTCACCTAACAGTTATTGGTGCCCAACCCCATCTTTATCCCTACAACATCACATGTCTATAGAGAAGTCCAGCCCCACGATGCAACTTGTCCACTGTGTCCAGCCGAGACAAGTCAACACCAGAAAGACCTTAGCAGCTCTAATACGGTGGAAGACCTATGGACTTAATATTGGTTAATCATGTCTTAGTGTTTGCAACTTGAGCTCTTCATAAGAGGTAATCGAATAATTGGCTAGGTAAGCAGGTGGGAGGCTCTCCTTACTCAGAGAGTAAGGTCCTAATTAAGTAACCACCTTTCATGCTTTCCTAGACACCAATTAGATCAATTAATCTAATATGACTTGCTCATATTGGTTCACTCTCGACTTGATTGAGGAGGTTTTAGTTTAGGTCTCATTGGAATTGCTCTACTAGTTTGCGTCATATGTAAGCCTATCTACCTGATAGTTAATTTTAAAGACCACGCAATAGCACGTATCTAGTAGAATAGTGATTACGGGTATCGATCCACAGGAATTGGGTTACAATTGTTTTCTTAAAAATAAAAATATTTAAAAGGAAGAGTTTGTGAAGACTACTAAACTAAAGTTAATAAGAAATGCAATTAAAATGATATCAGTTTTGGAAAACCTAGGGTAAGGAATTCACCACTAACATCGGAATAAGGGTTATTTGTATTTTAATTTATTCTTGGATTAACATGCAAATTGGCTACAAGCTTAATAAGCATTTAAATAGAAATTCACAAAAGTAATTTGGGAATAATCCATCTTCAGTTGGCATGAAATGTCTATCCTAAACTAATGTGGCAGGATACTGCATCTTCCTTAAGCATGGACTATCTTATTTTTACTTAGTGATCATGAAGAACAGTTGTATAAACCTCATATTTAAAATCACAGAAATTAAATATGAGATGAAATAAATTATTCGTTAAGAGCAAAATAAAGTTTATACAACTCTAAGAATAAAAATCAAAAATACAAAACCCTTAGCCCTTTGTTAGGGCTGCATCCGGCCCTAGTGAGGAGATCAGCTCTGCATGGAGAATTGAACAACCGCAGCAGTGGAGAAGACTTCCATCGCAACCAGCTCTTCTTTCTTTCTTCCTCTGGCGACTTCCATCGAAGAACTCTCTCTCAACACTTCATTTTTTCTATATGGGAAGTTATTCCCAGAATACCCAAAAGTTTTCTCTCTCTTTTTTTTTTATTTTTGTGGGAACTTGGCCTGAGAGAGATATGTGGAACCCCCCTCGGTGGGAATGAATCCTCCTCTGTTCACCCTGGGGCCTTTTATAGGCTGCAACTTCTCTCTTCTTTTCCTATTTCACTTCAAGATAAGGATGGATCGAAGTCGTTGGCTGCATGCAGGGATTCGTGGGCTACTGTGGTTCGGATCTTGATACAAAGAAGCTTGGCTGCGGACGTTGAAGGCTGCAGATTCATTGCAGAAGGCTGGGTGTTTGTGGTGTTGTAACTTATCCCGTTGATGTCAATCCAGGGAATGATGGAGCCGAGCTTCTGGATTCTCGCGGACACTGGGCATGATCCGGAAGAGGCCTATGCGAAGATTGTTGATGTGGATGCAGGGATATGCTTGGAGTTGAGCAGCTGGACACGGGGATGATGTATACGGTTTGTTTCAAAGCAGGGGAGGATGCATTTGAATGCCGTGAAGCTCGAAAAGATGAAGCCAAATCGCAGATGATTCGGGATGCTTACTGGCTGGAAATAGGGGATGATGAACGCATGAGGATGAAGATAAGATGAGCTAGGAGCAGATCTTTGGATGATGCGGATGGATGGATTACGTCCGTGGATGAGGTGCTAGGATCGGAACTGGGAGCTGATCCAGAAATAGGGGAGATGAATATGCTGGGATCCTGTTCCGTGAAGCTTGGATGAAGTGTTTGATTCGGACGGGAAGAAGCCAAATCGTGGGATGATTGCGGAGCTGATGCTGGGACGAATCCGGATGGATAAGCTGATACTCTGTTCCGAAAGGAGAAAAGATCGGAAGCTGGCTGGGTGTTGTTGGTTTTGATCGTGGGATCCATGGACAAGATGAGAGCTGGGAGATCCGTGATAAGGATGAGTTTGCTGGGAAGAACGCAGAGAAGGAAGATGACGTGCCTGATGCTGGGGTTCGGAGAAGAATGCAGACATGGGAATTTGAGAAGATCTCGGAGGAAGATGGGACACTGGGATCGGGAAGAGATCCTGAGTTCGGTGATGAAGACGGGATGCTAAGATTTGTTGAATTTGTTTCGCTGAGGGAATTTATCGGAAGCTGGGATATGAGGTTGGAACTTATCCTGTGGGTGGTGAAGTTAATCCAGAATGTTGGGAGAAAGCGTGGGGTTCTTTGGACGGGCACAGGGGATCCTATGCGAGTGTGAAGTAAGGGAGATGACTCGTAGATGAGAATGACGTGGCTTGTTTGGTTTGAAGATCCTAATTTGGCTTGGCTGGAAAGATGGAAATTGAACTGTTTGAAGCAGGGGAATTAATCCTATTCGGCTGGTAACATGGTTCGAATGTGTGGGAAATTAGGTGACTAAGATATGACGCAGGGAAGTTTTGTTGAGCCAAATGTGGGAAAGAAACAAGGGAGTTGGCTAAATTAGAATCTGAGAGGGTCTTGATTTGCGGGGTCATGCAATTTGGGTTCAGAGACCATCCTAAATTAATTTGACTTGACCTGCATATATTAGATTCGATCAATAAAAATAATCAAACTTGAATTATTTCTAATTAAAATGCAATGATGAAGGGGAATGAATTTTCTTATGTTTAAATTTAAAATATATGCGTAAAAATAATGATAAGTGCTATGAGTAAGATATTAATTCATGCATTATTTAGCACTTATCACACCCCCAAACCTACATTTTGCTAGTCCTCGAGCAGAATAAAAACTAACTCACTTTCGCAGGAATCGTGATTGCATTTAACGTATGCAATAAGGCTTTAAACCCCTAGGTGGCCCTAGTGGACGAGTTTTGTCTCGTGAGGATTTCCGGCTCAGATACCCACAAACTGTTGTCTCTACCCAAAGAATTTATTTTATTGTTTTATAAAATCTAATTTCAAATGCATAAGTGCTAATAATTTCAAAAACACATAAAGTTTTAATTACTAAGTCAGCCCAAAGGCTAGGTCAAAATGCAATTCAAGTTGAGGTCATTATGTTTCCGTTAGGGAGTTGTAAGGCTTATTTATACTCGGGTGCTTGGTGATATCTGGACCGTACACAAGCTAAGGCTTTAGATCCTCCAAAATACTGCTAAAGCTAGTAGTTTCCAAGCATTGGTCAATAAGACCTAATCACTGATTCAAAATCATCCTATCTTGCAGGATTTCGAGAGTTGTGGATGTTTACTTTAATACCTCATGGGCTTTATCTGTAATATTCCAGTTTACTCAAATTTTTACAACGACGGTTTTCACACTATCGTCTTTTTCAAGGTCAATATTATTTTTTCTTTTTCTTTTTTCTTTTTTTATTTACTATTATTTTTTTATTTGTTATTATGCACTTTTACTCTTGTAATGATTCCTCCGTGTAGCGAGCATTC
This sequence comes from Phoenix dactylifera, assembly GCF_051530095.1. Lineage (NCBI taxonomy): Eukaryota > Viridiplantae > Streptophyta > Magnoliopsida > Arecales > Arecaceae > Phoenix > Phoenix dactylifera. Next base: position 17,120,974 of record NC_143195.1, read on the forward strand.
AGTCAACAACTCTCACACCAGATGGCATAAGGTGTTAGGCATCAAGATTTTCCTACGGACCTATGCTCGGGTTCCTCATACAAGCCCGCTGACCTTTGATAATAGGTAGCCCTTTTCGATGTACCTGACTAACTTCACTCTTTTTTTTTCTTTTTTTTCTTTTTTTGAGATAAAATAGTGAATTAGATAGGTATGATTCATCAGGACTCAAGGTTGCTACCAGACTTAACAACATAATGTTGAACCTAACCCTTAGAAGTGCAGACCATGTGTGTTGTGAAATTTCAAAGTAAAAATTATCTTACAACTCACTAAAAGAACTAAAAAAAACTCAAATTGACCTACTCCTGACTAGTCATTGGGCTTTATAGATTTTATATACTTTGTGTGTTTATCATTTCAGCACTAAATCATAGAAATTAGGATTTTTTTTTTGAAAAATTATTCAAAAATGCGAAAATATGAAAAATTTCTTCAAAAATTCGAAGCCTATACCCCCAACCTAGTTCAGACATTATTCTCAATATTTTTTTTAATTATTATTATTTTTTTATTTTTTTTAAATAATATTATATTATTATTTTTTATTTTTATTATTTTTATTTTTATTTTTATTTTGGACGAAAATATGATGCATATGGAGGATAGAAGCATTGTACCTTAGTTGCATCAGTAATATGAGGACTCCTGAAAGAAAATACGACAAGAAAATGTGCAAAAATAACCTATAAAAATTGGATTGCCTTCCAACAAGCGCTAAGTTTAACGTCTTCAGCCAGATGCAGTACATCCATAATTATATCATACCGGGCTCATGCCGAGTTTTTCAAGAAAGAAAATTTGTGGGAAACTGATTTTCGGGCAAGAAGTTGATTGCTTCTATGGCCTTGTCTATATCAAAGTCAAAATGGGCCAAGCATGTTTTCAGAGGGTCATCTGCCAAAATATAGAAAAGGGTTTCTTCTACAAGATTATCCATTTTGTTTATTAGAGAGCACTGAACTTCCTTTGCGGGTTGATCAGAGGCACGAAATATATTTAACTTGACCTTCATATTCCCAAAAGATATATTCATCACCCCAGTTCTACAATTTATACTCGCATTGGCTGTAGCTAAAAAGGGACGACCTAGAATCATAGGGATTTGTTTCTTAAGATTAGGCACAGGTTCCATATCAAGGACGATAAAATCGACTGAAAAATAGAATTTGTCTACCTTGACTAAGACATCTTCAATTGTTCCTCGTGGTATTTTTACAGATCGATCAGCCAATTGAAGGGATACCGAGGTTGGTTTTAACTCACCTAACCCAAGTTTCTCATAAACTGAGTAAGATAAAAGGTTGATACTTGCCCCTAGATCTAAGAGTGCTCGATCAATGAAATTATTTCCTAAGACACAGGAGATGGTGGGAGCACCAGGATCTTTGAATTTCGGAGGGGTGTTGTGTTGAAGAATGGAACTCACTTGCTCAGTTAGGAAGATCTTTTTAGGCACATGTGTCCTGGATTTTCGCTTTTGAGTACAAAGGTCTTTGAGAAATTTGGCATTGGAGGGAACTTGTCTAATAGCATCAAGAAGCGGGAGGTTAATTTTGACTTGTTTGAAAACCTCTATCATCTCCTCTAGTGAAATTCCTTTCTTGCCAAAGGGAGTGGGTGCATTAAGTGCTTCAGGAAATGGGGCCTTTGGGATGTGAGTTTTGGCAGACTGTGGACTAGCGGAAGAAGAAGAAGGTTTTAGATTTTCTTTTGACACATTTCTATCCTCTTCTTCACCTTTCTTATTGTTATCCTCCCCAATCTTATTGTCTACTATACGTCCACTCCGTAGGGTAGTCAAAGCATTGGCTTGTTCATGATGAATTGTATTTAGTTGATTTTCTTGAACCATGTATTGTCCCCTAGGATTACTCACTGGTTGGCTTGGAAGCTTTCCTTCCTCTCGCTTGTTCAGTGCATTAGCTAGTTGCCCCATTTGGGATTCTAGCTTGGCGATAGATTGCGTGTGAGAAATCACCAATTGTGTAATGGTTTCCAAACCTTCAAGGGAGGTTAACACTTTCTCCTCAAAGGCTGTGTTTCTATGGGGTGGAGGAGGAGTGTGTTGAAATTGAGTCGAAGGACAGTAGGGATGAATATTTTGTGGGGTTTGAAAATTCTGAGGGTTTTGAAAATTTTGGGAGTGGGGTTGGGCAGTATTCGAAGCTTGCTGCTTCCAAGAAAAATTTGGATGGTTACGCCATCCCGGATTGTAAGTGGTAGAATATGGATCATTACCCGGTCGGGATTGTATTTGGGCAGCATTTACTTGTTCTTGCACAAATTCAGGGAATTGAACTGCCGAAGGACATTCATGAATAGGGTGAGACGGGCTAGAGCAAAGAGCACAACTTGTGCTTGGGAAAAGTTTGGAAGCTGTTCTCTAGACATTAGCTAGTACAACTTGCGGGATAGTGCATCTACTTTGTCAGATAGACCTATGGACTGGCTAACTTCATATATGGTCCCTTTTTTTTGAGAACTAGGGGGTGCTTGACGAGCGGAGGAGGCATGGTGGAGGAAATTTTCATTAAGGTTTTCAAACAACTGCCATGCCTCATGCTCACTCTTAAGCATGATAGTTCCCCCACAAGAAGCATCAACCATTTGACGATTTCGTTCAGACAATCCATCATAAAAGCATTTTACTAATTGCCACTTGGGTATTTGATGATGCATGCATTTTCGAAGTAAATCTCTAAATTTCTCCCAGGTTTCATGAAATTCTTTCCCGTCAGATTGGGAGAAGCTCGTGATCGCACGCCTAAATTGGTTTGTTCTTCCTATGGAAAAATATTTTTTTAGAAATTCATGTTGCATTTGGGCCCATAAAAGAATGGAATTAGCTTCTAATGAATGGAGCCACTGCTTAGCTCTATCCTTAAGGGAGAAAGGAAACAACCTAAGTTTCAGAGCATCATCAGTGAAGTTTTGAATTTTGACAGTAGTGCAGATCTCAAGAAACTCATCTAAATGTTTGTATGGGTCTTCATTGTTAAGTCCATAAAAAGAGGGAAGCATTTGGATGACACTAGACTTAATCTCAAATTGTGCAGCAGCAATGGTATCAGGTAGTCGAATACAAGATGGAGAGGTATAAATGGAAGGAGTGAAGTACTCCTTTAATAGCTTGGGTTGTTCTTCAGCCATCTTGGCAGGTGGTGTAGATCCTATGGTTCTATAGGAGCGAATTTCGGCTCGAAGAGCCCTAATAGAATGCTCTATTTTTGAATCAAAAGGTACTAATTCAGGAGACCTGGAACGACACCCTCGCATACACTAATACGTGTTGGATCAGTCAAGTAAGTCAAGCATGCATTAAAGGAAAAACACATCAAATCCTTGTGTTTACCCTAAAATCACTAGACAGCTCCTAACTTGTTTGAAGAGGGCACCTAAGCCTCCAATCCGGTCTAATGAACTGAGTTGACCAAGTAAGCTCCCAAGTAAGTGGGGGGGTCACGATGCGTTGCAAAGGTCCCACTTAAAAATCACTTGCCTTGAACAGATGAACTGTCTCCCTTGGGACAAAGCTTGCCTAGACATCAACTGAGCCACTGAGCGAAATTGGTGCAACTTTCGATGATCTTCGTCCTATTGAGCTCGAATGTCCCTAGGGCCAATGTCTAATTGATTTTAGTTAACGTGATAGCTATGTGAAAATTGATTCACCTAATTTGGGCAAGAATCTGGTGATGAAATCCAGTTCTTATCTTGTTGGGGTGATTGCCCTTACTATGTGCGGATTAATTGGTGTATGTGTATCAAGCATGAATTCATACTTTTGCTGAAATTAAAATCAAACAATCACCACAAAATTTCAAGCAAATTGAAAATCAATTTAAATAAGAAAGGTTTAGAGGTTACCAAAAAAAAATTTTCCAGCAATTTTTTTATGTTTAAGGCTAACCTCTACAGCATTCCTTTTCCAGTAGTTCCCTTTTGATCGTCCCAAATTTTCTCTTCGATTTCTGATCAAATAAAAATCAAAAATTAGTAAGAGAGAGAAAGGAGATAAGAAAAGTAACGAAAATAGAAAATATTTTTATTTTATTTTAGATATATATATTTTTTTGAAAGTTTTTTTTTCTTTTTTTATGAAAAGAAAAACAACTATACTAACAATCTCCGGCAACGGCGCCAAAAATTGATAGTCAATTTTAAAGACCACGCAATAGCACGTATCTGGTAGAATAGTGATTACGGGTATCGATCCACAGGGATTGAGGTACAGTTGTTTTCTTAAAAATAAAATTATTTAAAAGGAAGAGTTTGTGAAGACTACTAAACTAAGCAAGTTAATAAGAAATTCAATTAAAATGATATCAGTTTTGGAAAACCTAGGGCAAGAAATTCACCACTAACATCGGAACAAGGGTTATTTGTATTTTAATTTATTCTTGGATTAACATGCAAATTGGCTACAAGCTTAATAAGCATTTAAATAGAAATTCACAAAAGTAATTTGGAAATAATCCTTCTTCAGTTGGCATGAAATGTCTACCCTAAACTAATGTGGCAGGACACTGCATCTTCCTTAAGCATGGACTATCTTATTTTTACTTAGTGATCATGAAGAACAGTTGTATAAACGTCATATTTAAAATCACAGAAATTAAATATGAGATGAAATAAATTATTCGTTAAGAGCAAAATAAAGTTTATACAACTCTAAGAATAAAAATCAAAAATACAAAACCCTTAGCCCTTTGTTAGGGCTGCATCCGGCCCTAGTGAGGAGATCAGCTCTACATGGAGAATTGAACAACCGCAGCAGTGGAGAAGACTTCCATCGCAACTAGCTCTTCTTTCTTTCTTCCTCTGGCGACTTCCATCGAAGAACTCCCTCTCAACACTTCATTTTTTCTATATGGGAAGTTATTTCCAGAATACCCAAAAGTTTTCTCTCTCTTTTTTTTTATTTTTGTGGGAACTTGGCCTGAGAGAGATATGTGGAACCCCCCTCGGTGGGAATGAATCCTCCTCTGTTCACCCTAGGGCCTTTTATAGGCTGCAACTTCTCTCTTCTTTTCCTATTTCACTTCAAGATAAGGATGGATCGAAGTCGTTGGCTGCATGCAGGGATTCGTGGGCTACTGTGGTTCGGATCTTGATACAAAGAAGCTTGGCTGCGGACGTTGAAGGCTGCAGATTCGTTGTAGAAGGCTGGGTGTTTGTGGTGTTGTAACTTATCCCGTTGATGTCAATCCAGGGAATGAAGGAGCCGAGCTTCTGGATTCTCGCGGACACTAGGCATGATCTGGAAGAGGCCTATGTGGAGATTGTTGACGTGGATGCAGGGAGATGCTTGGAGTTGAGCAGCTGGACACGGGGATGATGTGTACGGTCTGTTTCAAAGCAGGGGAGGATGCATTTGAACACCGTGAAGCTCGGGAAGATGAAGCCAAATCGCAGATGATTCGGGATGCTTACTGGCTGGAAACAGGGGATGATGAATGGCATGAGGATGAAGATAAGATGAGCTGGGAGCAGATCTTTGGATCATGCGGACGGATGGATTATGTCCGTGGATGAGGTGCTGGGAACGGAACTGGGAGCTGATCCAGAAACAAGGGAGATGAATATGCTGGGATTCTGTTCCGTGAAGCTTGGATGAAGTGTTTGATTCGGACGGGAAGAAGCCAAATCGTGGGATGATTGCGGAGCTGATGCTGGGACGAATCCGGATGGATAAGCTGATACTCTGTTCCGAAAGGAGAAAAGATCGGAAGCTGGCTGGGTGTTGTTGGTTTTGATCGTGGGATCCATGGACAAGATGAGAGCTGGGAGATCCATGATAAGGATGAGTTCGCTGGGAAGAACGCGGAGAAGGAAGATGACGTGCCCGATGAAGGGTTCTAGCATGCTATAATGGGCAGCGGAAGCTCGGAATTTTAAAATTTCTTGATAAAGTTTCTTAACATAAAACCCTTATAAGCCAAGATCACCTTAATGGAAGCAATCAAATAATATAATATAAATGCAGAAATAGAAGAATACCTCTAACGCTAATTCAATGTGCAGAATTTCCACTAGGTGCCCAAATGTTCACCCTCCAACGTTGATCCACACGAAAACTTGATTTAAGTCTTAAGCTCCAAAGACTTTGATCCTTAATGCAGAATTCTTCAAAGAACTCTAATGGCTTGCTTTTCTTTCTTTCTATTTTTCTTTAACCTTCTAAAATCACTTCTAATCCTTTTGTCCTAAAGAAGACCACCTTGTCTTGGCTTAGGACACACTAGAAGCAATGCTAAAAAGAAAGAAACTAATGTAAGAAAGAAAGAAGAGAGGAGTGGGGAGGAGTTGGAATGATGAAACCCATGGAGTGCTAGCCTATTTATAATAGGTGTAGGGATGCATCTCCAAGGGATGCATCCCATCCACACATCCTCTCATGAAAGGGCATCATCTAAAGGGCCATATCAAATAAGAGGAGGTGCAGATCAAGTGAGGAGGTGTATCAAATGATATGTCCTTTCATGTGGTGGCATATTTTGACCAAGTCAACATCACATGCTAATCACATGTCCATCATGCCTCATCTCTTGATCTTTCATGATGATGATCCAAGGGCTCCAATGCAAGGCGCCATTCACTTGACCCATTATGTCTTCATCCAATGGTGGGATTAAGATCCAATGGTCAATTATGATAGCCATCCTCTAACCCAATCCAATTGGGTTAATCCAACTCTCCATTATGTCTTCATCCAACGGTAGATCAAGATCTAACGGTCTAGATTGATTGATTTATTAAATCTAATCCAGTTAGACTCAAACCAAGCCAATTAGGTGTCAACTCTTGGCTAACCCATATTAGAACATAATCTAATCAAATTAGATCAATTAAGAATCGGATTCGAATCCAATTCGAATCAAGAGCTAAGGGTTTGCAATACCTGCTAGGATGTCTATCTTGCAAATATGATCTAATCCAATTAGACCCTTAATAAGTTTTCTTGTGTGTGACCCATTGGGTTCCATACTTAGCCAGCAATAGGTGTGAGTGTGAGTTGACCCAACTTGATTAGAACTCTTCTAATCGATTTAAGTCCAAACTACGCGAACTCGAACTTAATAATTAGAATACTTTCTAATTGGTGATCGAATTAAACTCTTTAATTCGATCAAACCTATAAGACAAGATTGACGTCTAGTAACGTGTCATGTCTATCCGAAAAATATGGAATTTGGTAGAAATACCAAAAATACCCTTCAGTGGCAAGTTACCGTGCAATTCAATCTTTTAAACAAACTGCATCCCGAATATGTATATGAGTATGAATATATGTCAAACTCAATTTTATATTCATATATTTCTCTATCTTCTAATGATAATTCGAATAATGAAACATTAGAAACTCTTTCTAATTTTCATTGTGCTTTGATCAAAGGCTTTCTGAATTATCATATGATTAGAATAAATAGGATGCGATCTTCTCTTACTAGAAGTGATTAATTCTTTGTTGACCTACTCATAACCTTCGTACACAATCCACCATATCTAGAAGACCTCGTACATAACTTATTATCATGAATGAGTGGAAACCAAAATATGGATTTATGTGCACAAGATACTATGGTGATCTCAGGTCAAAGGATTAGTTGCACAACTCCCACTAAGAGAATCATCTTTTGACATGTAAGTAAGACTTCATAAGATTTCTCTTTGTAGGTCAATTCAGTGAACTCATTTCTCTAATGAGCACCCACATCTTTGTATTAGTGTCTCCACACAAGTGATTGTGAGATCAATCACCCTCTGCATCGAGCATGCATAAGATGTGCCAGTCTTTTCGGTAAACATTGATCCCCGACTCAGTGTACCAATGACTGAAAATATTTAAGATTAGGATTTTAGGATTTTAGGTCTCACTAGTATGATCTCATCATAGCCTCAAAAGCATTGCCTTAATCTAAGGGGTTCATCACAAATATAATCAACAGCATATGATGAAACACAATGCCTTTATTTATATTAAATATCATGTACATGATTTGGAAAATCAAAAGAAAATCCTTCACAATACATATTGCAATTCGCTTGTAGGGCATCTACTCTTTCAATCTCCCACTTGCACTAAAGCCAATCGCCCTTATATTTCATCCCCATACAATCGAGGTGGCGATCGAACTGCTGTTGTGGTAGAGCTTTAGTGAACGGGTCTGCTAAGTTGTTCTTTATGTCTACTCGTTCAATGACTATGTCTTGTCTCTCGACGATCTCTCGAACGAGGTGGAAGCGTCTTAGAATGTGCTTGGATTTGTGATGAGACCTTGGTTTCTTTGCTTGAACAACAGCTCCAGTGTTGTCACAATAAACTGGAACTGGTCCAGCAATCTCAGGAACTACTCCCAACTTAGAGATGAACTTCTTCATCCAGACAGCTTCCTTAGCAGCTTCACTTACAGCGATGTATTCTGCCTCAGTAGTTGAGTCAGCTACAGTTTGCTGCTTGGAACTCTTCCAGCTCACTGCACCACCATTTAGGATAAAGACATACCCTGAAGTGGACTTGCTATCATCTGGGTCTGATTGAAAACTGGAATCAGAAAATTCTTCTAGTTTCAAATCAGATCCTCCATAAACTAGAAAAATATCTTTAGTCCTTCTTAAATACTTAAGAATATTTTTCACAACTATCCAATGATTCTCTCCTGGATTAGCCTGGAATCTGCTTGTTATGCCTAAGGCATAAGCAACATCAGGCCTAGTACATAGCATAGCATACATAATTGATCCTACTGCCGAAGCATAGGGAATAGAATTCATTCTATTCCTCTCTTCAGATGTCTTAGGAGACATCTTCTTAGAGAGACGTATGCCATGACTCCTAGGTAAGTAGCCTCTTTTACTTCCTTCCATGCTGAATCTTTTCAGCACACGATCTATGTACTTAAACTGGGACAAGCCTACATCCTTTTAGATCTATCCCTATAGATCTTTATACCAAGTATATAGGATGCTTCTCCCAAGTCTTTCATGGAAAAGCTTTTTGATAGCCAAGTCTTGACCGATTGTAACATTGGAATATCATTTCCAATGATTAATATGTCATCTACATACAATATTAAGAAGACAACGACACTCCCACTAGTCTTCTTGTACACACATGGTTCATCCACATTTTTGATAAAACCAAACTCTTTGACTGTTGTATCAAAACGGATGTTCCAACTCTTCGATGCTTGCTTTAATCCATAAATGGATCTCTTAAGCTTGCATACTTGATTTGCTCTCCCACTTGAGACAAATCCTTCTGGCTGTGTCATGTAAACCTCTTCCTCAAGATAACCATTAAGGAAGGCGGTTTTGACATCCATCTACCAAATTTCATAATCATAGTATGCAGCTATTGCAAACAAAATCCGAATAGATTTAAGCATGGCAACTGGTGAAAAAGTTTCATCATAGTCAATTCCTTGCTTTTGCCTGAATTGCCACCAATCTAGCCTTGTAGGTTTCTACTTGGCCATCTGCTCCAATCTTCTTCTTATAGACCCATTTACAACCTATAGGGTTTACACCTTCTGGTGCATCAACCAAAGTCCATACTTGGTTGGTATACATAGAGTCTATTTCGGATTTCATAGCTTCTAACCATTTGTTAGAGTCATTACTCATGATAGCTTCCGAATAGGTCAGAGGATCATCATTTTCAATGATGTGGGCTTCATCATTCTCAATGATAAACCCATACCTCTTAGGTGCATTTCACACTCTATATGACCTTTGAAGAGGAGATGTGTGTTATGGTTGTACTTCATCAATGGGTACATCTGGTTGAGGAATATCTTGTGTTTCCATTTGTAGGTCTTGAACTTCTTCAAGTTCAATTCTCCTATCCTTGCCTTTTTCTAAGATAAACTCTTGCTCTAAGAAAGTGGCATGTCTACCTATAAAGACCTTTTGTTCAGTAGGATGATAGAAGATGTATCCTATACTATCTTTAGGATAACCTACAAAAATACATTTATTTAATCTAGCACTTAGCTTATGTCCAAAATTTCTTTTGACATAAGCTTTACAACCCCATATCTTAAGATACTTAAGATTAGGCTTCTTTCCTCTCCATATCTCATATAGAGTACTAGATACAGATTTTGATGGTACCCTATTTAATATAAGTGCAGCAGTTTCTAGGGCAAAACCCCAGAAGGAAATAGGAAGATCTGTAAAGCACATCATGGACCGTACTATATCTAATAGAGTACGATTCCTCCGTTCAGCTACACCATTTAATTGTGGCATATACGAAGGTGTCCATTCAGAGAGAATGCCCTTTTCTTTAAGATGATTTAAAAACTCACTAGAAAGGTATTCACCTCCTCGATCAGATCAAAGGATTTTAATACATTTTTCAGTTTGTTTTTCAACCATATTTTGATACTCTTTAAATTTATCAAAGGCTTCGGATTTATGTTTCATAAGATACACATATCCGAACCTTGATAAATCATCAGTAAATGTGATGAAATAAAAGTATCCACCTCTAGCAGGAGTTGTCATAGGACCACATACATCTGTATGCACAAGTCCTAATAACTCTCTTGCCCTTTCTCCATGTCCAATGAATGGAGACTTAGTCATTTTACCCATAAGACAAGATTCACAAGTTTCTAATGATTCATAATCATAAGGATCAAAAAACTCTTCTTTGTACAACTTGATTCTTGATTCGCTTATGTGACCAAGTCGGCAATGCCAAAGAAAAGTATTATTTACTTCTTCTCTCTTTCTTTTATTGCTTTTATTAATATGAAAGACATTGTCATTGAGTAATGGAACAAGAAGACCATTTTCCATAATGCCATTGCAATAGACTTTATTAGAAATAAAAATTGAGCAACCATTGCTCTTTATATCAATTTCATATCCTTTCTTTAACAACAAAGGAACGGAAATTACATTTCTAATAATTTTGGGCATATAATAACAATCTTCTAATTCCAGGAGCTCTCCCGAAGGCAACTCCAAATGGTAGGTTCCAACAGCTTCAACCTGAATGGACTCTCCTCTATTGCCATACAGCTCGAAGTCACCTTTCTTCAAAATTCTAATTTTCTGTAGTCCATTCAAAAATTTGCAAATATGAGAACCACAGTCGGTATCCAATACCCATGAATTTGAATTTGAAGAACTTAATGATAAGTTGGTATGTAACATAAACATACCTTTCGATGCAACTCTTGCATCGGTCTTCATACTTGCAAGAAAACTCTTGCAATTTCTCTTCCAGTGGCCTTCCTTGCCGCAGTGGAAATAGGTAATGGGTTTGGAGTTTTTCTTTCCTTTCTTCTTCTTGATCTTGCTACTATTAGGGTTCAACTTTTTCTTAAAACCCTTATTGCCTGATTTCTTCCTTGAGCCCCTATCAAAAAGAAGGATCGGACCCTTTTCCTTTTTGATATGGGTTTCAGCTGTTTTTAACATATTTAACAGCTCAGGCAGTGAGACATTCAGCTTGTTCATGTGAAAATTCACAACAAACTGAGAGAATGATTCAGGTAGTGATTACAGGATCAAATCCTGACTGAGCTCACTATCCATAGCAAAATCTAATTGACTTAATCTGGTGATCAAGTCTATAACCATAAGACAATGGTTTTGCACGGACGTTCCTTCATTCATTCTAGCACGGAACAATTGCTTAGATATCTCATATCTAGCTGTCTACTCTGCTCTTCATACAACTCTTTTAAATTAAGAAGTATGGATTGAGTGTCCATGTTCTCATGTTGTCTCTGTAGCTCATTGCTCATAGAGGCAAGAATGATACATTTGACAGTTAAACTGTCATTCTTCCACATCTTATGTGTGGCTACCTCCTCTTCTGTAGCATCATCCCCTAGATCTCCAAGATCAGGGGTTTCAAGAATATAGGAAATTTTCTCCCGAGTGAGTACAATCTTAAGATTCCTCAACCAGTCTAAATAGTTTGGACCGGTCAACTTGTTGGCATCCAAGATGCCTCTTAGTGATAGTGAAGATGCCATTTAATTCAGAATTAATTCTACATAAGCAAAGAATAAAACTATCACAAACAAACCAATCATGATGACATATATACAATTAGACAAGGACTTTATCCAATTGTTACTCCCACTATTTTATCAAATATCATAGCCCTCTCCTATGATAAACGAGAAAATCTAATTTTTCTTAGTAGGGTTGAGATCCTAATTCATCATAAAAGCCTTGTAGTTGCACAACAAACCTTTATGAGTTCAAAGGTAAAAAACTCTTTCCAATTGCATCTCATGCAATTCTCAACTTTATCCTATCATCTTAAAACACTTATAGCCTTGTGGTGGCACAACAAACTATAATGTTTTAGTTAAGTCAAACCCTTCATTTCCATATAGTCATATTCAAATAATATTGCCCTTGTGGTTGCACAACAAAGCAACATATTAAAATATGCCATAAGCATCTCTATGCACTAAGACAGTATAACATCAGTCCTCATTGCAAGTCTTGTAGTTGCACAACAAACTAGCATGGATCTTGACATAATAATGTCGAGGCATGAAGGAAGGATATCAGTAGTGTTTTATCAACATTAAGCTTATCCATAATAGGCAGTCAAACAATTGGTCAGGTAAGCAGGTGGGAGGCTCCCCTTACTCAGAGAGTAAGGTTCTAATTAAGTAACCACCTTTAGTGCTTTCCTTAGACACCAATTAGATTAATTGTTCTAGAATGGCTCAGCTCAAAGTTTTTTAACACTATGACTTAATATAATATTATTGAGGGCTTATTGGTCTCATGCACATTCTATAATTATAACATATTGAACATATGTTTTTGTATATGCTATAACAAATTATATATCTATCTCATAGCATATATAAATTATAACCAACTATCATGCATCATAGCTATCTCATAGCATGTATAAACTATTACCAATTAACTAAATCAATTAACATATCTTCATATGAAAATTCATATCATGAAATTTATAACATAATACTATCTCATAGCATATATACATCATGGCTATCTCATAGCATGTACAAATTATTACCAATTGATTGGATCAATTAATATGCTTCAACATATCTTCTTATAAAAAATTCATATCATGACATTTTATTATATATCATATCATATATGAATCAAATAATTCAGCATTTCTCTAAATATATGACATTACTATCTCATAGTAATTTAACAATCACACATCATGCATAATCACTTGATTGAACCAATTAAGGGTGGCTCTGATACCACTGAAGGGTTCTAGCATGCTATAATGGGCAGCAGAAGCTAGGAATTTTAAAAATTTCTTAATAAAGTTCCTTAACATAAAACTCTTATAAGCCAAGATCACCTTAATGGAAACAATCAAATAATATAATATAAATGCAGAAATAGAAGAATACCTCTAACGCTAATCCAATGTGCAGAATTTCCACTAGGTGCCCAAGTGTTCACCCTCCAACGTTGATCCACACGAAAACTTGATTTAAGTCTTAAGCTCCAAAGACTTTGATCCTTAATGCAGAATTCTTCTAAAGAACTCTAATGGCTTGCTTTTCTTTCTTTCTATTTTTTTTTAACCTTCTAAAATCACTTCTAATCCTTTTGTCCTAAAGAAGACCACCTTGTCTTGGCTTAGGACACACTAGAAGCAATGCTAGAAAGAAAGAAACTAATGTAAGAAAGAAAGAAGAGAGGAGTGGGGTGGAGTTGGAATGATGAAACCCATGGAGTGCTAGCCTATTTATAATAGGTGTAGGGATGCATCTCCAAGGGATGCATCCCATCCACACATCCTCTCATGAAAGGGCATCATCTAAAGGGCTATATCAAATAAGAGGAGGTGCAGATCAAGTGAGGAGGTGTATCAAATGATATGTCCTTTCATGTGGTGGCATATTTTGACCAAGTCAACATCACATGCTAATCACATGTCCATCACGCCTCACCTCTTGATCTTTCATGATGATGATCCAAGGGCTCCAATGCAAGGCGCCATTCACTTGACCCATTATGTCTTCATCCAATGGTGGGATTAAGATCCAATGGTCAATTATGATAGCCATCCTCTAACCCAATCCAATTGGGTTATACCAACTCTCCATTATGTCTTCATCCAATGGTAGATCAAGATCTAACGGTCTAAATTGAATGATTTATTAAATCTAATCCAATTAGACTCAAACCAAGCCAATTAGGTGCCAACTCTTGGCTAACCCATATTAGAATATGATCTAATCAAATTAGATCAATTAAGAATTGGATTCGAATCCAATTCGAATCAAGAGCTAAGGGTTTGCAACACCTGCTAGGATGTCTATCTTGCAAACATAATCTAGTCCAATTTGATCCTTAATAAGTTTTCTTGTGTGTGACCCATTGGGTTCCATACTTAGCCAGCAATAGGTGTGAGTGTGAGTTGACCCAACTTGATTAGAACTCTTCTAATCGATTTAAGTCCAAACTGCGCGAACCCGAACTTAACAATTAGAATCCTTTCTAATTGGTGATCAAATTAAACTTTTTAATTCGATCAAACCTATAAGACAAGATTGACGTCTAGCAACGTGTCATGTCTACCCGAAAAATATGGAATTTGATGGAAATACCAAAAATACCCTTCAGTGGCAAATTACCGTGCAATTCAATCCTTTAAACAAACTGCATCCCGAATATGTATATGAGTATGAATATATGTCAAACTCAATTTCATATTCATATATTTCTCTATCTTCTAATGATAATTCGAATAATGAAACATTAGAAACTCTTTCTAATTTTCATTGTGCTTTGATCAAAGGCTTTCTGAATTATCATATGATTAGAGTAAATAGGATGCGATCTTCTCTTACTAGAAGTGATTAATTCCTTGTTGACCTACTCATAACCTTCGTACACAATCCACCATATCCGGAAGACCTCGTACATAACTTATTATTATGAATGAGTGGAAACCAAAATATGGATTTATGTGCACAAGATACTATGGTGATCTCAGGTCAAAGGATCAGTTGCACAACTCCCACTACGATAATCATCTTTTGACATGTAAGTAAGACTTCATAAGATTTCTCTTTGTAGGTCAATTCAGTGAACTCATTTATCTAATGAGCATCCACATCTTTGTATTAGTGTCTCCACACAAGTGATTGTGAGATCAATCACCCTCTGCATCGAGCATACGTAAGATGTGCCAGTCTTTCTGGTAAACATTGATCCCCGACTCAGTGTACCAATGACTGAAAATATTTAAGATTAGGGTTTTAGGATTTTAGGTCTCACTAGTATGATCTCATTATAGCCTCAAAATCATTGCCTTAATCTAAGAGGTTCATCACAAATATAATCAACAACATATGATGAAACACAATGCCTTTATTTATATTAAATGTTATGTACATGATTTGAAAAATCAAAAGAAAATCCTTCACAATACATATTGCGATTGGCTTGTAGGGCATCTACTCTTTCACCCGATGCTGGGGTTCGGAGAAGAATGCAGACATGGGAATTTGAGAAGATCTCGGAGGAAGATGGGACACTGGGACCGGGAAGAGATCCTAAGTTCGGTGATGAAGACGGGATGCTAAGATTTGTTGAATTTGTTTCACTGAGGGAAGATATCGGGAGCTGGGATTTGAGGTTGGAACTTATCCTGTGGGTGGTGAAGTTAATCCGAAACGTTGGGAGAAAGCGTGGGGTTCTTTGGACGGGCACAGGGGATCCTATGCGAGTGTGAAGTAAGGGAGATGACTCGTAGATGAGGATGACGTGGCTTGTTTGGTTTGAAGATCCTAATTTGGCTTGGCTGGAAAGTTGGAAATTGAACTGTTTGAAGCAGGGGAATTAATCCTATTCGGATGGTAAGATGGTTCGAATGTGTGGGAAATTAGGTGACTAAGATATGACGTAGGGAAGTTTTGTTGAGCCAAATGTGGGAAAGAAACAAGGGAGTTGGCTAAATCAGAATCTGAGAGGGTCTTGATTTGCGGGGTAATGCGATTTGGATTCAGAGACCATCCTAAATCAATTTGACTTGACCTGCATACATTAGATTCAATCAATAAAAATAATCAAACTTGAATTATTTCTAATTAAAATGCAATGATGAAGGGGAATGAATTTTTTATGTTTAAATTTAAAATATATGCATAAAAATAATGATAAGTGCTATGAGTAAGATATTAATTCATGCATTATTTAGCACTTATCACTACCCCACTCACATTCGCATCACTTGCAAATGGTACATCGTAGGCAGTTATAATCGCAGCAATAAATAAAGCTAAACTTTAAATAGGTGATGATCATGGATTCTAATTAGGTCATATTACAAGCACATGCACGTCAATCGATCAGTTGGTCTTCAATTCTTGAATTGGTTTCGAGCCTCCTTGATTCGATCCCTGATCAACTCTTAATCCAATCGCCATCAACCGCTCAGATCGCCGTTCATCTCATGTACTGTCTTCGACTTGATCGTTGACGTACATTACATCACAGAAATACAACCAGATATAAAATAATAAATTACATCCCCTTTTAGGAGGCTCGTAGGCCTCTCAAAACATCAAATAAGATGCATGCAAGCATCTAAAAAATTACATGACATTACAAATCACATCGTAGGTCATAACATTTGATACCAAAATGGTTTGAATCCTATGATTATCACCGCATGTAACAATTATAATTTTCAGATCTGAAATCTAATTGATTATCTTATGACATGGGTTGCTGATCATGCTAAACATGATTCTAAACTTTGTAATCCCATTAACAATGCAATTAGAATCATCAATTTATCACATAAAAATCAGCATGCAAAAATCAGCAATCCTGAAAAATCTGTGAGGATGATAGTGTTATTTTGATGATTAACACAACCATTGAGAAAATATCTAATTAAGTACTACAAGTTAACATGATACATCATTACTGAATTTGACACTCTCGATATATTAGAAGAATGAGATCAAGATGTCTTTCAATGATTAATAATGAGATAAAATTTGTGATAGAAAAGGGATGTAAATTTTAAATTCTAATTCAGCAAAGTTTCAAGTGAAACGTACTCTTAAGGGCAAAATAGTAATTTTTATTGTTAAGAGTATGTAGTACTACTATGGCATACATTCAAAATTGCTTGAAGTATATTTCATTGATTGTATGGATGAGTCTAACCTTAAGATGCAGCAAAGTGTGGAATGAGTCGACCCCAACAAAGGTGGAGTCGACCCTGGCACATTATGGAACCATCAGGCACACCTCTGCGAAAATGGCACAGATGAATAGTAGTGGAGTCGACCCCAAGTATGCTTGAGTCGACCCCAGCTTCAAGTCTCAAGAAAACAAGTCTCTAAAATTTACTGAGAGGGCCGACCCCAACTTTCCTTGAGCCGACCCCAGATGGAGCCGACCTTAGGAATGCTTGAGTCGACCCCAATGGAGTCGACCCCAACTAAATATGAGTCGATCCCAAGGCTATGTCGTTCAAAACTGTGTCTCTGAAATTCCTGAGAGGGTCGACCCCAATGGAACTTGAGTCGACCCCACTGTAGCTTGAGTCGACCCCAAAAAGAGTTGAGTCGATCCTAGTGAAAAACAGCTGAAATACAAGATTTTGTGATCCCTGAGAGGGTCGACCCTACTGTAGCAGGAGTCGACCCCAGTGAAAGTTGGATCGACCCCACTGGAAGTTGAGTCGATCCCAAGTCTGATGAACAGTAGTTTGAGTCAACCCTAGAAAAGTTTGGGTCGATTCCAGCACGGGCAGAAGCATAACGGCTAGTTATGCAGAAGTACCTTTTGACCTCCCAATGGCTAGTAACGGATAGTTTTTCAAATCTAACCAATGGAAGTAACCTAAACATGTGGAGAAGTATTTATAATGATACTATTCATCAGAACAAGTAATCTTGTGCATGAAAATCAAAGTTCACTCAAGAAAGATAAAGCCCTAGTATTCTTCATCAAGGTGCTTCATTCAAGAGTTAAAAGGAAGTGGTTGAGCAGATCAAAAGAGGCATTAAGAGCTCCACCAACCCTTGAAGAGTGAAGCATTCCTTGACAAAGAAGAGAAGAACCATATCAAAGCGATAACTATATTCTAACTCTTCTTTGTAGCTTATATTTGTTATATCTGCTCATCTAGGAGTTTCAACCTTCTTCTTCTTCTTAAAATCTTGTAAGGTTTGTTGGTGAGCCCGTAAAACCAACGGTGTAGGTTTGTTGGTGAATTCGTAAAACCAACGGTGAAGGTTTGTTGGTGAGCCCGTAAAACCAATATAGATTTTTGGTGATCCCGAAAAACCAAGTGTAAAGGTTTTTGGATTGTGAGCCCAAAAAACAATCCAACTGTAATCTGCAAGATTATAGTGAATTCCCAAGGGGTCGCTTGGAGAGTAGATGTAGGTGCATAGGAGAGCACCGAACCACTATACTTCTTGTTGTTTGTATTGTGTATTGTTCTAAATCACTCACTCATCAATTAACATAATTAAGGAATCGAAAATTAACAAAAACCAATTCAGCCCTCCCTCTTGGCTTGTCACCTTGGGCAAAATGTGGTATCAGAGCAAGGTGCTCTCATAGTATTTGTTGATCTTACGATCAAGAGTCAAAGATCATGACAACCCAAGTAGGATGTTCTATTAGCGAGGGACAAACCACAAATAGACCACCCTTATTTAATGGCACTAATTATACTTATTGGAAAGCTAGGATGAAGATATTCATTCAAGCACTAGACTATGACATGTGGAACATCGTAACTAGGGGGCCACACACACCCACAGTTAGTATAGAGGGCACAATCATTCCTAAGCCTGAAATGGATTGGAATAAGAGTGATAGAAGACTTGCACAATTAAATGCTAAAGCAATTAATGTACTTTACTGCTCACTAGATATAAGTGAATTTAATAGAATATCCACATGTATCTCCGCTAAAGAAATTTGGGATAAACTAGAGGTCACACATGGAGGAACTAATCAAGTCAAAGAGTCAAAAAAATATATATTAGTACGTAAGTATGAATTGTTTAAAATGAAATCCACTGAGTCCATAACTGAAATGTTCACTCGATTCGCTGAAATCATAAATAGACTAAAGAGTTTGGGAAAGTCTTATGCTAACTCTGAACTAGTGCAAAAAATTCTCAGGTCTCTACTAAGAGTTTAGGAGGCCAAAGTAACTGCAATACAAGAAGCAAAGGATCTCAATACACTGCAATTGGAAGAACTTCTAAGATCACTCATGACCTATGAGCTGACTATGAAACAAAACTCAGAAGAGGAGGTTAAGAAAAGGAAGATCATTGCCTTGAAATCCACAGCTCCAAAGTAGGAAACTGCATCAGAGGTGTCCGATGATGAGGAGGAATATGATGAAGAAGGAATGGCAATGCTTGCAAGAAAATTCAAAAAATTCATGAAAGGTAAAAAGAAATTTCATAAAAGAAAACCTTTCGTAAGAGGTAACTCAAGCCGAAAAAAGGGAAAAGAAAAAGAAAAAGAAAAAGAAGTGTCAATATGTTATGAGTGTAACAAGCCTGGGCACTTCAAGATAGATTGCCCGAAATTGAAATGGATGGCAAGAAAACTTAAAAAGAGGAACCTCATGGCTGAATGGAGTGAAAGCGAGGAGTCAAGTTCGGAAGAGGAAGATCAACAAGAGACGGCCCAAATCTGCTACATGGCCAATGATGATGAGGAGTGTCTTACAGCTAATAAGAGGGATAAACGATGGTATCTAGATAGCGGCTGTTCAAGACACATGACCGGTGACATATAATAATTTATCACTTTGGAATCTAAGGAGGGTAGAGTGGTAACCTATGTAGACAATGGAAAAAGACTTATCATTGAAAAGGGTAAAATCTATATTATTCTATCCACATTTATAGAAAATATTTTATTAGTTGATGGTCTGAAACATAACTTGCTTAGCATAAGTCAATTTTGTGATAAAGGTCTTAAAATCACATGTGAAGCTTCAGTATGCATAATTACAAATCCAAAAGATAATAGCATTGTACTTATGGGACACAGGTATGAAAATATTTATATGGTAGATCTTCATGATTTAGGCAAGAAAAATGGATTATGCTTAATTACTAATAAAGAAAAGAAAAGTAAAACAAGTTGGCTTTGGCACCGTAGACTAGGACATGCTAGTATGGACTTAATATCAAAACTAGTCAAGAAGGATCTGATAAAAGATGTGCCGAAATTAATTTTTGAAAAAGACAAAATCTGTGGACCATGCTCATTGGGAAAGCAAACAAAATCATCCATCATTTGAACTCATACACATGGATATATTTGGGCCTACTAGAACTGCAAGTCTGGGAGAAAAAAAGTATGGACTAGTCATAGTAGATGATTTCTCAAGATACACATGGGTTTCATTTCTTGCACATAAGAGTGAAGCATTTCAGCATTCTTGAAATATTATAAAAATATCATAACTGAAAAGAAGCTCACCTTAATTGCAATTCGAAGTGATCATGGAACTGAATTTGAAAATCAACACTTTGAAGAATTTTGTAATGAAATTGGTATCTTCCATCAATTTTCAGCACCTAGAACGCCTCAACAAAATGGGATTGTTGAAAGGAAAAATAGGACCTTGGCAGAGATGGCACGCACGATGTTGTGTGAGTCAAATCTTCCAAAGTACTTTTGGGCTGAAGCTGTAAGTACTGCTTGCCATATTTTAAATCGTATTTTAATAAGACCTATAACCAAGAAAACTTCTTATGAACTTTGGAAGAATAGGAAGCCAACTGCTAAATATCTTAGAGTATTTGGATGTAGATGTTTTATTTTAAACAATGGCAAGAAGGATCTAAGTAAATTTGATGCCAAGTCAGATGAAGGTATCTTTTTAGGATACTATACATCTAGCAGGGCATACAGAGTATTCAACAAAAGAACACTTGTAGTTGAAGAGTCAATTCATATCATTTTTGATGAGTGTGATAGCGAGTCTCCTAGAAGAGAAAATACTTCTGATGATGATGCAGGAATTCTTGAGTTCGAAAAATTGAATCTTAATGACGTACCAAATCAAGATAAAAAAGATGATCATGTACCATCACACTCTCAAGACTTGCAAAAGGGATGGAGGTACGCACATGGGCATCCTAAAGACTTAATCATTGGTGATCCATCTCAAGGGATAAGAACTCGATCCTCTCTTAGAAATATAAATGACTATCTTGCTTTTGTTTTACAAATAGAACCTAAGAATTATGAAGAAGCTGAAAAAGACGTAAGTTGGATAAATGCTATGCAAGAAGAATTAAATCAATTCAAAAGAAACAATGTATGGACATTAACTGAGAGACCAAAGCATAATTCTGTAATTGGAACAAAATGGGTCTTTAGAAATAAATTAGATGAAAATGGGGTAGTTATAAGAAATAAAGCTAGACTTGTAGCTAAGGGATACAATCAAGAAGAAGGGATAGATTTTGAGAAAATACTTGCTTCTGTAGCCAGATTAGAAGCTATTAGATTACTTCTAGCTTTTGCATGCTTCATGGATTTCAAATTATATCAAATGGATGTAAAAAGTGCCTTCTTAAATGGTTATATAGAGGAAGAAGTATATGTAGGGCAACCTCTTTGTTTTGAGAATTATGAATTGCCAAATCATGTATTTAGATTACATAAAGCATTATATGGATTGAAACAAGCACCTAGGGCTTGGTATGATCGATTAAGCAAATTTTTGCTAAATAATAATTTTAGTAGAAAAAATGTAGATAAAACACTCTTTCTCAAAAGAAAAGACAAAAAATTCCTAGTAGTACAAATATATGTAGATGACATAATCTTTGGTGCCATTAATGATAATTTTTGCAAAGAGTTTGCTAAATTAATGCAAGAAGAATTCGAGATGAGTATGATGGGAGAACTAAATTTCTTTCTTGGATTACAAATCAAGCAAACTAAGGAAGGCATCTTTATTCATCAAACTAAGTACACAAAGGAAATACTAAAGACGTTTGGGAATGAAAATCATAAGAGGATAGGCACTCCTATGAACCCCACTAGTAAACTAGACAAAGATGAAAAAGAAAAAAGTATAGTGATGCAAAAATAAAATTGTTCTCCCAAGTGCAGGAGAATCGCACAAGTAGTAAATTCTCGGGAGTCCGAGGTCGAATCCTCAGGGAACAAAAAGTATATGAGATTATTTAATATAATTTTAGATTAATTAATTTAATAAATTTGTGGATTAAAATTATGTTTTGATTTTCAGAAATTAAAATGCAGAGAATAATAAACACAATTCAATGAAATAAAAATGGTAGGGATCTGGAATCCCCCTTGATGATATTGCATCCAAGGAATAAACTCTATGGTTCTTGATTTAAGATTTAATGTAGGATAGATCTAATCATGGTATATGTTTCATGAACATATGAACTCAATTTCTAAGCATTCGTCGTGCTTTCTACGTCTACGACGAATCAAATACTAAAGCAATCCATATATCAATAATCATAATCCATTTAAGAACTATCTACGAAATAACTATGCATGGATCAAAAACATATCAGTAAATATAATTCATTCAAGGCAAAAGTTTAGAGTTTACTTCAAAGAGCAATACATCAAAGGTTCATCCATCTCCCTCCCTAGGACTTCAGCCACTCATTGAAAACTTTAATCCCTCTTTCATTTTCTTTCTTTCCCCTTTTTTTTTCTTTTCTTTTCGGAAACAGGGCCTCCCCTGTTTCCTTTTTCTTTTCGGATGGCAGAGGCCCCCTCCCCCACCGAGAGAGACCTTATATATCCCCCTTGATGGATCTCTCATGCCAGCTGCAGGATACCTGGATGCGGAAGAGGAAGCTCGGACGTGGACGGCTGGATGAGGGATCGACGCTCGGATGAGAGCTGATCGCGGAAATCCCGGGATGCTGATCATCTTCGAACGCGGAGGGACGGCTGGAATGCGGAGATGCTCGCGCGGAAGCTTGGTCGCCGATGCTGAAATCACGGGATGCCGACCTACACGCGGACGGATGAGGGAGCTGGGATCACGGACGCCTGCAGGATCTGGGAAGGGCTGAAGCGTGGAGATGCTGGCGAACGGAAGAGCTGGGAGCTGAACGCGGGAGATTCGCAAACGGACGCGATGGAGAGATTCGCGGATGACTGCTGAATCATATCCAGAGAAGATTGCACGCGGGAGAAGCGGAAGGAAGCTGAGATCTTTGCTGGAATCTTGGATGCGGACGGCTGGTCGCAGGAGGATCGGACTGCTGGCGCTTGGATGGACGGGATGCGGACGTGGAAGCTTCACGGGTGGATCACGATCACGGAGCTGGGAGGCAGACGTGTGGACGGGAGGTTGCTTGGACTGATCTCGGATGCTGGATGGGGGATTCGCGGATGAGGCAAACTGGGATGAAGTCGGGACTTGGATGGTGTGCTGGAGCTTGAAGCTTGGATGTGGCTGCACCTAGTTGGCTAATGCTCCTTCTAGTGTGCAACTGGGACCGACCCCATGTGGTTGACTAATCACCTACTATGATGCATCTTTTTGAACCCAATGTGCATTTTAACTTTGATTTCCGATCACCTGCACCCCACAAAAATATAATATTAATACAACACTTCTATCATTATTTGTTAGCAATAATACTAATTTAAGTGATGTGTAGATCGCACTTTTGTGCTCTCATCACACCCCCCAACTAGCTTATTGCTAGTCTCTAGCAATTAATGAGCAAATAATAAAATGGGAGTACAAAAGGTGTGGTTTAACCTTTGACTTTTTATTGAAGCTAAAGACATAAAACTAAGATATGTACTCACTTTCGTAGGAATCACGATTGCACTTAGCACGTGCAACAAGCCGTTAAACCCCTAGGTTACCCTAGTGGACGAGTGTTGTCTCGTGAGGGTTTTCAGGGATGTTACCCACAAACATCATGAATTATATGACATGAGATTTTAATAAAAATAAACCCTAAGCTAATACACATGTAATTAATTGACAAATATTTTCAAGTATGGCAACTGTCAAAATAAGGAATATAAAAGTGTAGTGTGCATCAAACCGCATGACTTTCTCAGAGTACTAATACCTCCACCACAACAGGGCACCGCCTGAGTTTTAGGTGCACTACTCAAGTTCACAAGTGTTTTCTACAATTTATTAGAACCTGATCCATCAAATTTTCAGAATATCACATGTTGTCTAAATTTGTCAAGAATGGTTCGCATGTAAAGAAAGAGCTATCAATCTCAACTAAACAATCCGGGTACACAAAGGTCCAATACAATGGAGTCAAACCAGCCATTACCACATGTCACTAGGTTCAGCCTAACCAACTCATTCATGCTTATTTTTATTTCATTTCATATATTATTTTTTTTCTTTTTTTCAATACACATGACAACTACAGCTATCCAACCCCATTAGGCTCTAGTAAGGTCCATGTAGCGAGCTTTCAGTCAATGACCCCCGATCCAGTTGGCTCAAGACATTAGGTGAAACACCCCTCGGACTTAATTACTCGAACCAGACTACGCCACGAGGCCAGACTTGTCATCATAAGTATTATTTTTTTATATATATATATATGCAAGAAAAGAGATGGTAGACTGAACCATATAGATATTCTTATTATATATGTGACTGCATCGTGACTATAGGTCAGCCAAGGTCGGATCATAAGGCACCTAAGTAATCTAGTCGGGATATTCAACCTCTATCTTTATGTGAAAACCAAATCATGAACCTTATGGTACGAACAAGGATACTCGTACTTCTTTTACGGATAAGGCTAACAAAAATGCAGTTAACAAATGTGAACTCCTGAGGCTTTCCTATTGTCATTAAGTACACGTGTGGGGATCTAATAATAGGTCTCTGATCAATCATAGTATGCATGTGTTCCTTGCCTTAATAGTTGCACAAACTCAATATGAAAATACATGTGCATTTGCTCAGAAAAGAAAGTAATAGAATAAATCAAATGCAAAAACAAGTTTTTTTTTTTGTTTTTTTTTTTTTTTGATCAAAATATTTCCCTCCCCCCAACTTAAACATTGCATTGTCCTCAATGTAAAAAAAAATGCAAGAAAATTATATATGAGAGACAATAGAGAAAATAATAGAGAGAAGAAGAATACCTTGAGCTGTTGATTTTTAGAAAAGAAGACCTACAAAATAAGAAGAAAACTAGAAATAAAAGAAAAAAAAATTTAATTCTAACTAATATATACATACCTTGGCCGTCATGCTCAGTCATAAGAAGGCTCCTCCAAGGGAAAGGAGTCCTCTTCATCTGCAAAATTCTCAAGAAAAGGTTTTAGTCTATGTCCATTTACCTTAAAAATTTTACCATCCTGTGGATTCTCAATTTCAACTGCCCCGTGTGGAAAAACAGTTTTTACAATGAAAGGACCTGTCCATCTTGATCTTAACTTTCCAGGAAACAGATGTAAGCGAGAGTCATAACAAAGAACTTTTTGTGCAGGTTCAAAAGATTTTCTTAGAATTGATTTATCATGCCTAATTTGCATTCGTTCTTTACAGAGTCTAGCATTGTCATACGCATCCCGACGAATTTCATTCAATTCACTTAATTGTAATTTTCTAGCGAAACCAGCATCTGACAATTCAAAGTTTAATTTCCTAATGGCCCAATACGATTTATGCTCTATTTCAACAGGTAGATGACATGCTTTTCCATAGACTAGCCGATACGGGGACATACCAAGAATAGTTTTATAAGCAGTACGGTAAGCCCACAATGCGTCAGAAAGTTTTAAAGACCAGTCTTTACGTGATGGATTCACCGTTTTCTCTAAAATTCGTTTGATCTCCCGATTGGCTAACTCTACTTGGCCACTAGTCTGCGAGTGATAAGGAATTGCAATTCTATGGGTGATACCGTATTTTCGTAACAGGATCTCAAAAGGTTTATTACAAAAATGTTTTCCCCCATCACTAATTATAACCTTGGGCATCCCAAACCGTGAAAAAATATTTTCTTTAAGAAATTTCAAAACAGGTTTGTGATCATTAGTTCTACAAGCAACAGCTTCTACCCATTTTGACACATACTCAACACCAACTAAAATATACTCATATCCAAAAGACGGTGGAAATGGGCCCATAAAATCGATGCCCCACATGTCAAAAATTTCAATAGCAGTAATGGGCTGAAGAGGCATCATTTGCCTACGAGTTATACTTCCAACACGTTGACATGGGTCACATGTCCTACAAAACTTGTGGGCATCTTTAAATAGTGTAGGCCAATAAAAACCACATTGTAACACCTTAGCTGCTGTTTTCTTAGATGCAAAGTGTCCTCCGCAAGCACTGGCATGACAAAAAGAGAGTACACTTTGTATCTCATGATCCAGAATGCATCTTCTAAAGATTTGATCATTGCAATACTTGAACAAATAGGGGGCATCATAATAATAACTTCTTACTTCACGCAAGAAATTATTCTTATCATTCGATCCCCAATGCTCCGGCATCCGGTTTGTGACAAGAAAGTTTACAATATCAGCATACCATGGCATAGTAGAAAGTGCAAACAATTGCTCTTCAGAAAACGAGTCCTTGATGAGCAACTGTGGCACCAAATCATGAACAACTAGCCGTGATAGATGGTCAGCAACCACATTCTCTACTCCCTTTTTATCTTTGATAGTGATGTCAAATTCTTGGAGTAGAAGTATCCATCGTATTAAGCGTGGTTTGGCCTCTTTCTTATCTAGCAAATATTTTAGCGCTGCATGATCCGTAAAGATAACAATAGGAGCACCAAGGATATAAGAGCGAAATTTGTCTAATGCAAATACTACTGCAAGCAATTCCTTCTCGGTGGTGGTGTAATTCATTTGAGCATCGTTTAAAGTTTTGCTTGCATAGTAAATGACATATGGCTTATTATCCTTGCGTTGTCCCAGGACAGCTCCTATCGCATAGTCGCTAGCATCGCACATGATCTCAAAAGGTAATGACCAATCGGGTGGTCGCACGATGGGTGCAGTGCTAAGCATAGACTTCAGCTTTTCGAATGCATCATGACAGGTTTCAGTCCAATCAAATGGTGTATCAAGGGATAGGAGGTTACATAATGGTCGAGCTATGACACTAAAGTCCTTGATGAACCTCCTATAAAATCCTGCGTGACCCAAAAATAATCTAACATCTCTAACCGTCTTGGGTGCAGGTAGCTTGGCGATTAAATCAATCTTAGCTCTATCAACTTCCATGCCCTTCGATGAAACAATATGTCCTAGGACAATTCCCTTTGGCACCATGAAGTGGCATTTCTCCCAATTCAGTATCAGATTCTTTTCTATACACCGAGCTAAGACAGCTTGTAAATGTAACAAACAATCATCAAAAGAATCGCCAAAAATAGAGAAATCATCCATAAACACTTCTAAAAATTTCTCATTCATGTCTTCAAAAATACTGAGCATGCATCTTTGGAATGTTGCAGGTGCATTACACAACCCGAATGGCATCCGACGAAAAGCGAATGTGCCAAAAGGACAAGTGAAGGTAGTCTTCTCTTGATCTTCTGGTGAAATCTCGATTTGGTAGTATCCGGAATAGCCATCGAGAAAACAATAGAAATTGTGTCCTGCAACTCTTTCTAAAACTTGGTCTAGGAAGGGTAGGGGAAAGTGATCTTTCCTAGTGACCAAATTCAATTTTCGGTAGTCAACACACATGCGCCAACTCGTCGGAACACGAGTTGGAACTAGTTCACCCTGCTCATTTTTGACTACCGTCAGACCCGACTTCTTAGGAACGACTTGAGTAGGACTTACCCATTTACTGTCGGAAATTGGGTAAATAATACCCACATCAAGCAACTTGAGGACTTCTGCTTTAACCACATCTCTCATCGTAGGATTCAACCTGCGTTGCATTTGCCTTGTGGTTTTGGCATTGTCCTCCAAATATATCCGGTGTGTGCAAATTAAAGGGCTAATCCCCTTCAAGTCTGCAATAGACCACCCTAAAGCTCCTCTATGATTCTTTAGAACACCAAGTAATTTTCTTTCTTGAGCATGATCAAGATCAGATGAGATGATTATAGGAAAAGTGTCATCGGATCCAAGAAAGGCATACTTGAGTTCCTTCGGTAAAGGTTTCAACTCGAGCTTAGGTGCTTGTTCATGGGATGGTACTATCTTTGCTCCTCGAGATAGCAAATGTTCAAATTCCTCTATTCTCGGTCTCCACCCATTGACCATCATGACATCCGAGTTATCTAAAATAGGTGGGACCGTATCATCAGCAGTACCTTCAGAACACCAATCTATCAAACCATTGTTGGCCGATTCAGTAAATGTTTCTTTTAACAAATAATCTTCCGCAATGGTTTCAACCCATTCAACTTCTTTATTTTATTCATGTTCACTGGGTTGTTTGCCTATACTAAAGACGTTCAGTTTCAAAGTCATATTTCCAAAAGAAAGCTTCATGACACCATTCCTACAATTGATCAATGCATTAGAAGTTGCAAGGAATGGACGTCCTAAGATAACCGGAATCTGAGATGGTGAATTGGAAGCCGGATGTGTGTCCAGTACGATAAAGTCAACAGGAAAATAGAACTTGTCTACTTGGACCAACACATCTTCGATAATTCCTCTAGGGACCTTCACTGACCTGTCAGCTAATTGTAAGGTGACAGTTGTTGGCTTCAACTCACCCAAACCGAGTTGCTCATATACCGTATATGGCAACAAGTTCACACTCGCTCCTAAATCTAGCAATGCTCGCTCAATCCTAAAATTGCCAATGATGCACGAGATAGTTGGGCAACCTGGATCTTTATATTTAGGGAGAATGTTATGCTGTAAAATTGCACTCACATTTTCAGCCAGAAATGCCTTCTTCTTGACATTTAATCGACGCTTGACAGTGCACAAATCTTTCAAAAATTTTGCATATGAAGGCACTTGTTTGATTGCATCAAGAAGAGGTACATTGATTTTTACTTGCTTAAAAAGCTCAAGAATTTTAGAGTTTGGTTCAAGCTTTTGCAAGGGCTTTAATCTTTGTGGAAATGGTGCAGGAAAAGGACATTCAATTTTTTCAGTAGATGTTGGTGCTTCATTTTCTTCATTATCCTTTTCTTTTGTCTTGGGAGGGTCAGAATCAGGTATGACTTGTGTTTGTTCTGGGACTGGTCGGTCAATAACCTTTCCACTTCGCAAAGTTATTATACTCTTTGCTTGTTCTTTATGCGAAGTTGAAGATGATGCATTGCTACCGCCATAGACTTGAGGATTAGGTTGTGGTTGAGCTGGTAGCTTACCTTTCTCTTGAGCACTTAAAGCAGTGGTCAGCGTTGTCAGTTGATTTCTTAAGTCATCATTGATTTTAGCTTGACCTTGCATGAAAGATTGCAAAGTTTCTTCGAGACTGGGTTTTTGAGGGGGTGCGTGTGCATAATGAGGTTGCGGTGGAGGAGGAGTTGGGTTATATACTTGTTGAGGTTGGTCATTCCTCTACCTGAAATTTGGATGGTTCTTCCATCCAGGGTTGTAAGTACCCGAAAAAGGATTATTAAAAGATTTTTGATATGTATTCATAACATTCACTACAAGAAAATACACTTTCAGCGACCACTTTCAGCGACTACATGAATCGTGGTCGCGGCAAATAAGGCTATTTGCGACCAACATCCTTATTAGTTACTGAATGATTGTCCTACACCGACGAAATGGATATTTGGTCGCGGAAAAGCAAAACCAAGTTGGCAGGGTGGAGGTAAAAGTTTGGCGACTAACGTTTGGTCGCGGATAATAAGGCTATCTGCGACCACCATCCTTGTTAGTTACGGAATAATTATCCTACACCGACGAACTGCATATTTGGTCGCGGAAAAGCAAAACCAAGTTGGCGGGTGGCGGTAAAACTTTGGGCGACTAACGTTTGGTCACGGAAAAGAAGGCTATCTGCGACCAACATCCTTATTAGTTACGGAATAAATATCTTACACCGACGAAATGCATATTTAGTCGCGGAAAAGCAAAACTAAGTTGGCACGAGTCCAATATTTCGCGCGGGCTGGAGGTAAAACTTTTGGCGACTAAATTTTGGTCCTTAAAGTTCACCTCCAACGACTAAAAAAAATTTAGTCTAGAAAAACTTTTACGAATCTAATTTTGGTCCTTAAAGTTCCCATAAAATCGAACGATGTTGTGCTAGCCCCTGTAAAATGCTAATTTCTAAGTTCAAAAAAAGAAAAAACTGCTTATTTTCAAACGGTGCCATTTGACATCTTAATTCACTTAGGCATGCATATTCTTGTCTCTTCGGCTAAATCTCAATCCTACAACTTTTCTTCGTACTTAAATTCTTTTTATTATTATTATTATAATATAATTGTAAAAGCTCGAGCTCGATGCTTGACTCCTTATCAAATAAATATATGGATCGACAGGATACGCGACATGAGGACGTGGCAGGAACGAAAATTCGTTTAAAAATATATAGAATTCTTGGACATCCTACGGGCAGGATCGAAAATCCGCTCCAAAATAAATTTGCACGCATCCTTTTTAGTTACTAAATGATTGTTTTACATCAATTAAATGCATATTTGATCGTAGAAAATCAAAACCAAGTTGGCGCGAGTCCAGTATTTCGTGCGGGCTGGAGGTAAAAGTTTTGGCGACTAAATTTTGGTTCCTAAAGGTTCATCTATAGCGACTAAACCAATTTAGTCGCGAAAAGTATGAATGCAGGGAAACCAAATAAAAAAAAACCTAATTCCCTATTCTTCTCCTTTTCACCCGCACGTCGCCTTCACCTTGCCTTCACCCGCACGTCTGCACGTCGGCATCGCCCGTTCGCCGGTTCGCCCGTTCAGTCATCCCTTCGGCGTCGGCGTCCCAAGGTACGTTCTCTTCTCGATTTTAATTTAGCAGAGGCCGGGAGGGAGAGGGAGAGGGAGAGGGAAAGGGAGAGGTGGCCGGAGGTCGTCGGGAAATTAGGAGGCCAGCCGGGAGAGGATTTGATAAGCTGGGAGAGAAACAGAGGCCGGGAGGGAGAGGGAGAGGGAGAGGTGGCCGGGGGTCGTCGGGGGTCGTCGGGAACCAGTGGAGGCGAGCCGGGAGAAGAAGAAACCCTTTTATTTAGCAGAGGCCGGGAGGGAGAGGGAGAGGGAGCGGTGGCCGGGGGTCCTCGGGGGTTCTCCTCCTTCGCCGCCGCCGCCGCCACCGGGGAATTTGGAGGCGAGGCGAGAGAAGAAGAAACCGACGAGGGCTTCTCCTCCTTCGCCGCCGCCGCATCCACCGCGGAGGGTTCTCCTCCTTCGCCGCCGCCGCCGCCACCGGGGAGGAGATTTGGGGCGAGGTCCTTTTCTTGGGCCGGCAGGGAGAGAGAGCGAGGAGGGATTTGGGGACGGTGGTTTTGTTTTGGGTGGAGAGAAACAGAGGGGAGAAAGATAAGGGAGTGTCGATGTTTTGGTCTTGGTTTTCCTTCCCTCATGTTACTCCGATCCAGCTGGGCCATCGGGAAGAAAGATAGGGGGATTGGAGATGGACTTCTTAGAGGGTGGAGATTTTTTAAATTTTTTCTTCCCATTTCTATTTGGGTTGAATGGTTGCCGTGCTGTGGTATCAAAGGGGAGATGGGAGATGGGATTTTTTTTAAACTAAATATATTTTCATGCTCCTATTCAAGAATTATATTAAACTGAAGAGGCTTCTTTATCTTTGTTAGATTCATGCATCTTTGTTGAAATAGTATACTTGACAGCTATCTATTTTCATATCATTTTTTTAACTATTTTGTACTTATTAAAATTTATTATTATTATAATAATAAAAAAAGAAAATGTCTCATTCACTGAATTTGTCTTAGGCCTCCAAATGTATTGGGCCGTTTCTGGTTTTCTGCTGCAACTTTTTTTTGCAGGATACAAAAATAAATCTACAAACTAATCAATCTAACTTGATGAAGTACTTTGTAGGTCAGTCAAAATGGACAAGAGTTGGATGACAATAAAAAATAGAATGAAGAGTAAAGAGTATAGAGAAGGGGTGAAGTCCTTTATTGAATTTGCGGTGGCAAATTTAGGCTCAGCAAATGATATTTGGTGTCCTTGTGTCGAGTGCATGAATGACAAAAAACAAAGCATTCAAGTTGTCAAGATTCATTTAATGTTAAAAGGAATCTCGCCTTCTTACAAGACTTGGGTGCAACATGGAGAATCGGTTCACGTGCATCAATCTTGTGTTTCAAATAATGCTAACTGTGACAATGGTGGAGGTGTTGAGGATAGAATGGCTGGGGATGGCACCGATGATAGGGAAGAATTGTCTAATATGCTGGAAGATGTTTGGATGGGCGTTTTCATGAATGACGATATTGACGAATTGCCTAATAACTAGGGGAGGGAGGATGCACAGAATTTTGATAAGTTGTTCGATGATGCTCAACAACCCATTTATCCTGGTTGCAAAACTTTTACAGTATTATCATTCGTTATTAAGATGCTTCATATTAAGGTGTACAACCAGTGGAGCAATTCCTCTTTTGACATGAACATGAAGGTATACAAGGAAATTCTACCGGAGTGTGATAAGTCTGTTCCATGGACCCTTTATGAAGTCAAGAAATTTTTACGAGATTTGGGGTTGGGAGATGTGCTAATTCATGCATGCAAATATGATTGTATTCTTTTTTAGAAGGAGAATGCGAACCTGGAGAAATGCCCTATATGTGATGAGCCTAGATATAAGCTGAATGATGGTAACGGTAAGAAGATTTCTCATAAAATTTTGCGGTACTTTCCCCTGACACCGAGATTGAAGCGCTTATTTTTGTCTCCGAAAATAGCTGTAGATATGAGATGGCACAAGGAGAAGCGAGTGGATGACGAAACATTAAGACATCCGGCTGATGGGGAGGAATGGAAGAACTTTGATCGGCAACATCCTGAGTTTTCCAAGGATCCGCGGAATGTGAGGTTAGGGCTAGCCACCGATGGTTTCAATCCTTTTGGAAATATGAGCACATCGTACAGTATGTGGCCCGTTATCGTGATGCCTTATAATCTTCCACCTTGGAAGTGTATGAAAGAGCAATTTTGTATGCAATCATTGCTTATTCCCGGAAAAACGGCTCCTGGTAAAGAAATAGATGTTTACTTGAGGCCATTAATTGATGAGTTGAAAGAGCCTTGGAAGGATGGCGTGCAAACTTATGATGCCTCTAGTGGAAGTACATTTAGAATGCGTGCTGCTCTCATGTGGACCATTAATGACTTTCCTGCA
This sequence comes from Phoenix dactylifera, assembly GCF_051530095.1. NCBI lineage: Eukaryota > Viridiplantae > Streptophyta > Magnoliopsida > Arecales > Arecaceae > Phoenix > Phoenix dactylifera. The sequence goes on from NC_143195.1 coordinate 17,154,304, forward strand.
TATGGTAACATGTCTGGATGGCCAACAAAAGGTTATTTGGCTTGTCCCATTTGTAACGAAGATGCTTCATCAGAACGTTTGAGGAGTAAGATTGGCTATATGGGTGCGAGGCGTTTCTTGCCTGAGAACCACATATGGCGAAAGAGCAAGCTCTTTAATGCTAAAAGTGAGGACAGGTCAAGGCCACGAGAGTTCACGGGAGAAGAGATCTTGGAGCAAATTAATTCAGGGACATACAAGCCGTTAGGCAAGCATCCAAGCATTAATAAGAAAAGAAAAAGGGGCAAAGATGCTGACACGATTTGGGCCAAGAAAAGCATTTTGTTTGATCTTCCTTATTGGAAAACACTCAAGCTGCGTCACAACTTGGATGTCATGCACATAGAAAAGAACATTGCAGCAAATATTGTTGGGACATTACTGGGCGTAGATGGGAAATGCAAGGATACAGAAAAAGCACGCATGGATTTGGCAGATATGGGTATACGGAAGGAGTTACAGATGACTCAACTTCGAAACCAGCGATCACCGGAAGCTACTGATGAATTATGGTCATTGGCCAACGGTCCTCGTCCGATAGTCAACATATATTCAGGGTGCTTTTGTAATGGTGTCCAATTCCATACCATCGAAAATCCATGTGCTCCCCAAACGGACCAATGGGAAGCCTAGGAGGCTGGCACATGGATTGGCTTAGCTTGGAGGAGGCTGCAACCAGATGGCTTTGGGTAGGCTATAAAAGGGCCCTAACCGGATGCATGAGGAGGATTTTGGCGGAGGTCTTGTGGTAGGATTCTAGCCAAAGGAAAAGAGAGCTTAGAGGCTTGGGCGGGGCTGCTTTTGGGGCTGTTTTGAGGGTCGCCAAAGGAGCGCCGGGCCACTAGGCCCTTGGCCAAGAGGAGCTTGGCCAAGGCACGCTTGGCAGAGGCCAAGGCATGCTTGGCAGAGGCCAAGGCACGCTTGGCAGAGGCCAAGGCATGTTTGGCAGCGGCCAAAGAGAAGGCTTCCTTGCGGAAGACTTGTGAGCCAAGGGAGGGTTCCTTGGCCGACCACTTTGGGGTTCCTTGGAGGCTTCGGGAGGAAAGCTTAGGCCTAAGTGTGGGCTGAAGGGGAGTTCGAAAGAGGTGAGCTATCCTTGTACATGCGTCCACCAAATGGAGTTTTGTGAGGGTCTATTTGGGGTGTAATTTTGGGAGTCCACTTAGAGTCTTTGGGAGATTCTAAGAGGGTGGTATTCAGTCCATGTGGGCAGACCTTGGGCACTTGAAAGTGAGGGTTCCACTTACCAAAAGGGAGTGCATTCGGTCCTATTAGTGGGAGAGTGCAGTCCACGGCCAAAAGGGAGCTTTGGCCGGGCCATGTGTTGGCCGAAGAGGGGTTTTTGGGTTGGCTAAGTCTAGTGAGTCAAGGGCTTGGCTATCCTCTCGGCTTGTGAGAGGTACTTGTATATTTTGAGCAATACAAGTTCCGTTTTCCCCTATTCATTGGTGTCATGTGTGCATGGGCATTTGGCAAGGAAAGTGAGGGCATGCGGGCTTGATCCAATCCCTTAGTGCATGCAGAAGAAAACCATCTAGAGGCTAAGTATAAGCTATCTTCTAGAGGGTTGAAGGCTTACTAGGGAGTAGTATGGGATGCTCTCTAGGCCGCACACCTTGAAGGGGTGATCCAAGGCGAAAAATTGCTGATCCCATCTCCGCACTTCTAAGGGGTGTGACAGTTGGTATCAGAGAGACGAGGACATATATTAATGACACTGCATAGAGACGTGGCAATTGGAAAGTTGTCCAAAGATTCAAGCATCGAGGTATATGGGATGTGCCACAGATGAGTGATTTAGAACCCAATGATGTTGAAGAAACCATTACAAGCTGTCCACAGAAAATGCTACAATATTCACAGAAATTGGAGGCACAATATGAAATTGCATTACAAGCATGTTAAGAACGTCTTACATGTGGATCCTTATAGTCATCCATACGAACATGTGACTCAAGAGGATTGGCGCCACTTAATTGACGATGTGTGGAAAAGCAAAGAACACAAGATAACTTACATATTTAGTGCTTCAGAGTTTATAAGTAAAATATTTGATCATAATGTTTTCTTTAGATTTTTAATTTGTATTTTTTTTGAAGGTGAGATCAAAAGCTGGCAAAAAGAATAGAAAAAAGCTTGAGTACAATCATTGTTCAGGATCTCGGTCATTTGTTGCAACAATGACTATACAGGTAATATATTTTTGAGTATGTACTGGCTATATTTTTAGTGAATTGCCTGTGAAACAGTCTATGGGATAGTTTTGGCTATTGTAAAATAGATAATTTGCTGCAAGTAGATTTTTTATTCTAGTTTGCTGCATGTATATTTTTGGAATCATTTATGCAAGTAGATCTGACAGTTATTCTAGTTTTTTTATTATATAGTGGCTATATGCTAATCTAAATTACACTTTGCAGCCGGAGTTTAATGGTTCTGAAAACCTTGAATTTCCAGAATTCTATAAGAAAACTCATACCAAGAAGAACAAAGAGTGGATTGATCCTATTTGCGCCGTGAAACATGTAGGTATCTAAAATCTCAATAATAATTTAAATCACCTTATGCTTTTGCAAGATTATATATACATTTAATTCTGTTGTTACCTTTGCATTGACAGTCAAAGATGTTGAGCTTGCAAGAAGAATCTTCCCAATCCGGTGTGCAATTAACATCAGAGGAGATGTCTAGGCAGGCACTTGGAAAAAGGAAGAGATACATTCTTGGATTTGGGGATGGGCCGAAGCCCTCTTCATCTTCTTCCACACCTAGTCGTGTGTCACAAGACCATGTTGGGGAGTTACAGAAACTTAAAGCTGAGATGGAGGAGATGAAGATGGAGCGTGAGATGGAGCGTGAGGAGCTGCGGAGGCAATTGGAACAGGAGAGGAGAGAGCGTGAGGAGGAAAAGAAAGAGCGAGAGGAAGAACAGAAGCAAATTGCACATCTTACAAGTTTGGTGACAGAGTTTTTAAAGAAAAAGACTCAAACGCATAAGTCGTCTATCCATCATGATGGGGCCATGTATTCAACTGGTGGCACAAATACTCGTTGGTATATATTCTCATTTATATTACATAGGTTATTTAGAGATTTGGACCAAATTAAGCGAAATATCATTGTGAACTTATACTTGAATTTTAGTTTATTATTTTTCACATGTGGTTATTGATTGTGTATTCTTTTTTGCTTTCTCAGATACATGGTGGAGTTATGAGCATGTGAATCTAGTTTTTGGTACATGGATAGCTTTTGTTCAGTGATCATGGTGGAGTTGTCTACAAGCAGAAATCAGTTTTTTGTTTATTCATATTTTTATCTACATGATGGTTGTTTGGATGAATTGCAAGATCAGATATTTTGGAATTTTTAATTTACCTTTTGATGTGTTTGGTGATGATTATCACCTTAACATATGGTATGGATGAAACATTTCGATGAATGGTTAATAGGTTTGCTTGACTTTAGACTTATAGATGATGATATTTATAATGAATGATTATGGATTCTTCAACATTGTGTATACTTCTATTTGGATGAGCAAATGTATTGTGCAATATGGATAATGGATAGGCTGTGTTGGTTGTACAGGATTTGGAACGAGCCCAAAAATAAATATTAAGCTTATAATTTGAATTATTAATTAAATACAGGTTAATACTTTCTGCCACCAAAAAATGTTTATTGCCAATGCATTCCAATACATTCTACGACCAAACTATTGGTGGGGGAAGATAGACATTCAGTGACCATATTTTTGGTAGCGGAAGACAAACATTCCACGACCAACTATTTGGTCGGCGTGGGAATTAGCGACAACAAATTTGCTCGCTGAAAAGTTGCTTCGGCAACCAAACGTTGGTCGTTGTTGGTGTACCTTAGGTGACCACACAATATTGGTCGCCAAAACCTTTCAGTGACTAGGGTTCGGCGACGAAGAGTATTCTAGTCGCGAAAAGGTTTCGGCGACCAAATATGGTTATTCGGCGACTCGAATCTTAGTCGCTGAATATGTATTTTCTTGTAGTGATTGGCCTGATCATGCAAGACTTCCTTGAATGCGGGTATTGTGGGGCAATCAGTGGTGAGATGACCAGGCATCTCACAAATCCTACAACACTCGCTGTTATGTTCTAAGGTCTTGACGGGTTCAATCCTTCTAAGTTCAATTTCCTCTACCTTTCTAGTAAGGGCTGCCATTTTAGCCTGAATATCATCCTGAGTACTAAGGTTATAAAGGCCCCCCTGTCCAACGCTAGTAGGCTTAGGCAAAGGTTTATTCACTCTATCCCCTGTATCCCATAATTGTGCAGTCTCTGAGAGAGAATCTAAATAATCCCATGCCTCATCGGGTTGCTTTTCCAAAAATAGACCATTACACATAGTCTCTATAAATTGTTTTAATTGTGGAGACAACCCTTCGTAAAAGAAACTAATGGTTCTCCATGTTTTAAACCTGTGATGAGGACAAGAGAGAAGCAAATCTTTAAATCTCTCCCAGCATTCATAAAATGTTTCATGGTCTTTTTGTTGGAAGTTACTAATGTGCCTTTTCAAAAAGTTAGTCCTTTGTACGGAAAAGAATTTTTTCAAGAATTCTCTTTGCATATCCTGCCATGTTCCTAGCGATTTAGGTCTCAAGGAGTTCAGCCATGTTTTGGCTTTATCCTTTAAGAAAAAAGGAAACAAGGTCAATTTAAGGACATCTTCCGATACATTTGGCACTCTAAATGTGATGCTAATTTTCTCAAAATCCTTAAGGTGAAGATAAGGGTTCTCAGATTCCATTCCATGATACTTTGGCAGCAATTGAATTACTCCTGGTTTGATTTCAAAGTGTCCTACATTTTCAGGAATAATCATGCATGAAGGTTGACTAGTCCTAGTAGGGTGTAAATATTATCGAAGTGTCATAACTGGGGGTCTACCTTCATCACCATGGTGACTTCCTACATCATCAGGAAAATTTGCCATCTCAAAAGGTGTGAGATACTGCGAAGGAATTTCAAGGATGTGTCCTAAGGGATGATCTAAAGTTGTACGACTTAATCGACCGGTGTCGTCCCTATTCCACCCTAGCATACAAAGTTTCAGAGTTTATTTATTTATTTATTCTTTTAATGATCACCCTTGATCTTTTCTTAAAGTTCTTATCAATTTTAAACTAGCAACAAGGGTTAATGAGATATGATAATAATAAAATTCTGATTCTAAAAAAAAAAAAATTTAAACACAGAAAATTCAAAACAGACAGCAGCAAGGTTTCAGATTAATATAATGGTTGTAAAAGTATCGGAATGTCAATCAGACCGTTCAGACGAAAGAAACACAGGTCCTGCACCCGACGACCAAATTTGGATCCAATCAGACGGTGAATTACTTAGATATCAGAGTTTGATGCAGACTGTGCAGGGAATAAAAAAAACAGCAATAAAGATTCAATTTTTTTTTTCAAAAGAAAAATACTAACAAATCAACTAAAAATTAACTCTAAAAATATACTAATAAATCAGCCATTCCCCGGCAACGGCGCCAAAAACTTGATGCAAAAATAAAATTGTTCTCCCAAGTGCAGGAGAATCGCACAAGTAGTAAATTCTCGGGAGTCCGAGGTCGAATCCTCAGGGAACGAAAAGTATATGAGATTATTTAATATAATTTTAGATTAATTAATTTAATAAATTTGTGGATTAAAATTATGTTTTGATTTTCAAAAATTAAAATGCAGAGAATAATAAACACAATTCAATGAAATAAAAATGGTAGGGATCTGGAATCCCCCTTGATGATATTGCATCCAAGGAATAAACTCTATGGTTCTTGATTTAAGATTTAATGTAGGATAGATCTAATCATGGTATATGTTTCATGAACATATGAACTCAATTTCTAAGCATTCGTCGTGCTTTCTACGTCTACGACGAATCAAATACTAAAGCAATCCATATATCAATAATCATAATCCATTTAAGAACTATCTACGAAATAACTATGCATGGATCAAAAACATATCAGTAAATATAATTCATTCAAGGCAAAAGTTTAGAGTTTACTTCAAAGAGCAATATATCAAAGGTTCATCCATCTCCCTCCCTAGGACTTTAGCTACTCATTGAAAACTTTAATCCCTCTTTCATTTTCTTTCTTTCCCCTTTTTTTTTTCTTTTCTTTTCGGAAACAGGGCCTCCCCTGTTTCCTTTTTCTTTTCGGATGGCAGAGGCCCTCCTCTATTTTTTTTCAATGGGAAAGAATGATCCCCCCTCCCCCACCGAGAGAGACCTTATATATCCCCCTTGATGGATCTCTCATGTCAGCTGCAGGATACCTGGATGCAGAAGAGGAAGTTCGGACGTGGACGGCTGGATGAGGGATCGACGCTCGGATGAGAGCTGATCGCGGAAATCCCGGGATGCTGATCATCTTCGGACGCGGAGGGACGGCTGGAATGCGGAGATGCTCGCGCGGAAGCTTGGTTGCCGATGCTGAAATCACGGGATGCCGACCTACACGCGGACGGATGAGGGAGCTGGGATCACGGACGCCTGCGGGATCTGGGAAGGGCTGAAGCGTGGAGATGCTGGCGAACGGAAGAGCTGGGAGCTGAACGCGGGAGATTCGCAAACGGACGCGATGGAGAGATTCGCGGATGACTGCTGAATCATATGCAGAGAAGATTGCACGTGAGAGAAGCGGAAGGAAGCTGAGATCTTTGCTGGAATCTTGGATGCGGACGGCTGGTCGCAGGAGGATCGGACTGCTGGCACTTGGATGGACGGGATGCGGACGTGGAAGCTTCACGGGTGGATCACGATCACGGAGCTGGGAGGCAGACGTGTGGACGGGAGGTTGCTTGGACTGATCTCGGATGCTGGATGGGGGATTCGCGGATGAGGCAAACTGGGATGAAGTCGGGACTTGGATGGTGTGCTGGAGCTTGAAGCTTGGATGTGGCTGCACCTAGTTGGCTAATGCTCCTTCTAGTGTGCAACTGGGACCGACCCCATGTGGTTGACTAATCACCTACTATGATGCATCTTTTTGAACCCAATGTGCATTTTAACTTTGATTTCCGATCACCTGCACCCCACAAAAATATAATATTAATACAGCACTTCTATCATTATTTGTTAGCAATAATACTAATTTAAGTGATGTGTAGATCGCACTTTTGTGCTCTCATCATATAGATATGAAGCTCTATAGAGGATTAATTGGATCTTTGCTTTACCTAACTGCCAGTAGGCCAGACATAGTATTTAGTGTAGGAATATGTGCTAGATACCAATCAAATCCTAAGGAATCACGTCTAAGTGCTGTCAAAAGAATCCTTACATATTTGAGAGGAACCACAAACATAGGATTATGGCATTCTAGAGACTCCTGTACTGATTTGCTTATATATTCTGATGCTGATTTTGCTGGATGCAAATTAGATAGAAAAAGCACCAGTGGAACATGTCAATTCTTAGAAAATAACTTAGTATCATGGTTTAGCAAAAAGCAGAATTCAGTAGCATTATCAACGGCTGAGGCAGAGTATATAGCTGCCGGGAGTTGCTGTGCTCAAGTACTATGGCTCAAGCAACAACTAGAGGACTATGGAATTAAATTAGACAACATTCCTATAAATTGTGATAACACTAGTGCCATTAACCTTACCAAAAATCCGGTTCAGCACTCTAAAACCAAGCACATTGAAATAATGTATCATTTCATCAGAGATCATGTGCAAAATGAGAACATATGTATTGAGTGTTAGCATCCCTCATATGCCATGAAAATTTCGAAATAATTTTCAGATTGCAGCGGAAAAACATATGCGGGATCTGTTCATCGCATGAACGTGTTTTAAAACCTTTCGTTTGTAGATAGATTAGAATTAAATTATTTTAAACTATTTTAAAATCATTAAGAAGATCAGATCTTCACCTTGTGCGGGTAGATGGTCTCCGCAAATCTGATTTACGTGGTATTTGATCACGGCTCAGTGGAAGCCGCACACGCGTCCGGCCTCTACAGGTATCCACACGAAGTACTGACTCGATCGAAGCCTTTGGATCTCACCGGGGTGCTAGCTCCCTTGCAGAGATGGCTATGGATGGCTGAAGTCCTCTCCTTTGAATCAACCTTTGATTGGCTTGAGAGGAGGAAGAAGAAGGAAGAACCAAAGGAACAAGAACAAAGCCCTGCAGCCTTTTTCTTTTTCTTCCTTTTGGAACCAAGATGAAGAAGGAAGAGGGCGTCTTAGGCTTTTCTTTTTCTTCTCTTGATTGTGGCTCAAAGGAGGAAGATGGAGGAGGGTGCTCACGGCTGGAATGAGGAGAAAAACATCCATCTTTTTCGAAATTCCATGCTCCCTTTTAATTAGTTAAGAGATAAGGATGAGTTCCTATTTTTTAGGAACTCATCTTTATCTCTTCTTTTTGGCTAACAAGGAGGGGCGTGCGCCCCTCCTCTTTCTCCCACGCACACCCCAAGGGGAGGGGCGTGGGCCCCTCCCTCAAGTTCATTTAAATCTGCTATTTAAATAAATTAAAGGGGGTTTTAATTTGGGTCCATTGTTTGAGTCCAATCCTAGTCAAAATAGGATTTTTGTGAACCCATTTCAATTTCCTCCAATTCCTAATCCAATTAGAATTTAATTGAGCCATGACTCTATTGAACTCTTCAATCCTAATCCAATTAGGAGTCATGAAATTAATTAGATTAAAATTAAAATTAATTAGGACTTAAGAAAATTCTAATCTAATCAGGACTTGTTCAATTTTCAGCCCTAAGACAATTTGGACTTTAGAAATCCTATTCCAAATAGGATTCTAATTTAATTTGAAATCCTAATCCAATTAGGACTTCATGATTCCCACTCCAAGTAGGACTCATGATCAAGTCCAATTAATTAAATCCAATTAATTAAATTAAATTGCAATTCGATTGCAATTGTTCCTTCTTCTAGCCACTAACTCTTAGCGGGTTTTCATTTATCAATCTAATTGATTATTTGTGATTCCTAATCACATTCAACCATTGGATCGGTCAATACCTCTAATGTGTGTGATCCCATAGGTTCCATTCTGACTGGTAGTGAGATATATTATGATCTCTATCACAATATCATTGAAAACTCCTTTCAATGGGTTGAAACAATTCCAACTCAACTCACCAGGGATTATCGACCATCGAGATGATCCCTGTGAGTCTCACCATCCACCAGTGACACCTAGCAGTATGTAGTGGCCACCCAGCAGAATAGAATGATGAACCTCTAGGTGCAGCAATCGTATGATACAGTCCTTCTATCGTGGATCCCTACAGATCGGAGGTCATGAAAAACTCGTCAAACTCCGTCGTCTGTCATATGTCTAGATTTATTTGACTTGAGTTCGATAGTGAAAAACTCTTTCTCCACTTTATATTTCTGTCCTGGCCAAGGTCTTAGAACTCAGTCTAACAAATCACATAGGATCACTCCTCTTCTATCAAGGTCGATAGATTCCATGTAAGTGCATACCCTACTCCTACAGTGAACTTACTGCAGCCAATCTACACTACAAGGACCCATATGGCTAGAGACCATGTATACGTGTAGTCAAACTACAATAACCTCACTGTGAGTAGCCGAAGCACCGCAGGTCAAAGGACCAGTCATACTACTGCAACATCAAGCAAGTCACTGACGAGTGGATAGACATCCAAGTGACTTCTTGTCTTGGTCACGCTCAGTACCCTTGTTCTCTAACAAGCACCTGCACTATCACTTCAGTGTCCCTACACTGTGGACTCGAGTCTCGTCCATCCAGAAGAAAAGTGATCTGTGCACTGATCGGATCGATCACCGTCCTCGTGATGATCCATTGATCAGGAGCATTTAGAAATTAATCACCAATGATACATGGCTCAAATTCTCAACTCTTGAGAATATGTATCATCATCTTATTAATTTCTTGGACGATTCATAGACACATAAAAAATATGAATGAAAAAGATGCCCATTTATTATTCAATAATAATAAAGTCAAGTACAAATTTATGTCCTAGAAGTAATAATGTATCCGCCAGATTGGCTTCTAGGGCATACATCTAACAATCTCCCACTTGCACTAAAGCCAATTAGACATATATCTAAGTCCCATCTTCTCAAGGTGGGCTTCTGTCTTCTGCTGATTTAACTGCTTAGTGAGCGGGTCTGCCACGTTGTCCGCGGAGTCTACTCTCTGCACCTCGACATATTTCTTCTCGAGGTATTCGCGTATGAGGTGAAAGCGCCGCTCTATGTGCTTGGACTTCTGATGAGACCTTGGCTCCTTAGCAAGAGCTATGGCGCCATTATTATCGCAGTAGAGTGTGATGGCATCCGATGGCATTACATCTAGCTCTGCAATGAATTTGTTGAACCAGAAGGCTTCCTTTGCAGCTTCAGAGGCGGCGATATACTCAGCTTCCATGGTAGAATCAGCAATGATCGGTTGTTTGGAACTCTTCCAATTTACCGTACCACCATTGCACAAGAACACATATCCAGATGTAGACTTTCTATCATCAATATCAGTCATAAAGTCTGAATCTGTGTATCCTTCTACCTTTAACTCCGATGCTCCTCCAAAGACCAAGAACAAATCTTTAGTTCTTCTTAAGTACTTAAGAATGTTCTTCACAGCTGTCCAGTGCTCTTCACCTGGATTCGACTGATATCTGCTAGTGACACTCACAGCAAGGGCTATATCAGGTCGTGTACACAGCATGGCATACATGAGGCTTCCTATTGCAGAAGCATAAGGAATCCTGCTCATGCGTTGAATCTCTTCAGATGTGTTGGGGCACATCTTTTTGGAGAGATGAATCCCATGCCTAAGGGGTAATAGACCCCTCTTGGAGTTTTCCATACTGAACCTCTTCAGTACCTCCTCTATGTACATCTTTTGTGATAGGCCAAGCATCCTTTTAGATCTATCCCTATAGGCCTTTATCCCCAAAATGTAGGATGCTTCCCCAAGGTCTTTCATGGAGAACTCTTTTGATAACTAGACCTTGACCGAGGTTAGCATAGGAATATCATTTCCTATCAGGAGGATGTCATCCACGTACAGTACGAGGAACACGACAGCACTCCCACTAACCTTCTTGTAAACACACGGTTCCTCTTCGTTCTTGATGAACTCAAACGATTTGATCGCATCATTAAAACGAGTGTTCCAACTCCGAGATGCTTGCTTTAGTCCATAGATGGACCTTTGCAGCTTGCAGACCTTGTGATCACCATCACTGGAAGTGAAACCCAAAGGCTGCTCCATATAGATATCTTCATCAAGATATCCATTCAGGAAAGTAGTTTTCACATCCATCTGCCATATTTCATAATCATGAAATGCTGCAATGGCAAGCAATGTTCGAATGGATTTCAGCATGGCTACAGGTGAAAAGGTCTCCTGATAGTCAATGCCTTCGCGCTGACTATACCCTTTCGCTACTAGCCTTGCCTTATAGGTCTCTACCTTTCCATCCGAACCTATCTTCCTTTTATAGATCCATTTACATCCAATAGGTACTATACCTTCTGGTGGATCTACTAAGGTCCAGACTTGGTTGGAATACATGGAGTCTATCTCTGACTTCATGGCTTCCAGCCATTTCTCGGAATCGATATCAGATATCGCCTCGTCGTAGGTATTGGGATCCTGTACATGTTCCCTATCTCCCATGAGGAACATTTCCTCGGTGTCCTCTACTAGTATACCTAAGTATCTATCGGGAGGATGGGAGACCCTACTAGATCTACGAGGTGGAGGAGGTCCTACGTGTACTGGCTCTGTATGAATAGGTTCTATAGGATCCATGACTCGTTGCTTTTCAGAGACTCTCTCTTCAAGCTCAATTTTTCTCCCACTGCCTCTATCAAGGATAAACTATTTTTCCAGAAAGACGGCATGTCGGCTCACAAACACATTGTGATCCTCTGAGATGTAAAAATTGTATCCTAATGACTCTTTAGGATATCCAATGAAACGAGCACTTATGGTCCTAGGCTCTAACTTGTCCGCCTGTAGTCGCTTGACGTGGGCCGGACATCCCCAAATCTTGAGATGACCAAGACTCGGCTTCTTACCATGCCATATCTCATACGGTGTGGTAGGAACGGATTTAGAGAAAACTCTATTCAATAAATAAATTGCGGATTATAAGGCATCTCCCTAAAGAAACATAGGTAGATCAGTGAAGCTCATCATGGATCGGACCATATCCAATAGAGTCCGATTCCTCCTTTCTGACACCCCGTTGAGTTGAGGTGTACCCGGAGGTGTCCATTGTGAGACTATGCCATTTTCCTTGAGATAATCCCGGAATTCCCCACTAAGGTATTCTCCTCCTCGATCTGATCGAAGAACCTTAAGGGTTTTTTCAGTCTGTTTTTCTACTTCATTTCTGAACTCTTTGAACTTTTCAAAAGACTCAGATTTGTATCTCATAAGATACACATACCCATATCGTGAATAGTCATCGGTAAAGGTAATGAAGTATGAATAACGACCCCTGGCTAGCACATCGAATGGGCCACACATCAGTGTGTACCAGGGTAAGTATTTCAGTGGTCCTCTCCCCATGTCCTACAAAGGGTAATCTAGCCATTTTTTCTTGAAGACAGGACTCACAAACTGGATATGACTCGGAAGTCAATGGGCCAAGAAGCCCATCTTTCTCCATTTTGTTCATTCTGTCCTCTCCAATATGGCCAAGCCTGAGGTGCCACAAATACTTCTGGTTTATCTCATCTTTGGATCTTTTAGATCCTATGGCACTCACTACTTGCTCAGACACATTCACAGACACATCAATATGCAAGTGATAGAGACTATCAATCATGAAACCACGTGCAACTAATTTATTTCTGAAATAAATAGAACAGCAGTCTTTGTCAAAGGTCAAAACATGACCATCCTGTGCTAAACACGAAACAGAAATCAAATTCCTGCTAGCAGCAGGGACATAATAGCAGTCTCTAAGCAATAAACTAAATCCAGACGGTAATCGCAGAGGGTAGGTGCCCACAGCTACAGCAGCAACTCTTGCCCCGTTGCCAACCCGAAGGGTCACTGCACCTTCCGCCAGCCTCCTACTTTCCTTTAGACCCTGCATAGTAGTGCACAAATGAGCACTAGAACCAGAATCTATAACCCAACTAGAAGTAGAAGAAACCGTAAGATTAGTTTCAATTACGAGCAAATCTAACATACCTTCAGAAGGTGTGTCTGCCTTTTTGTTCTTCAGGCTCTCGAGGTATGAAGGGCAGTTCCTTTTCCAGTGGCCGTCGACGTTGCAGTGGAAACATTTTCCCTTGTCATTAGCCCTTTTCTTGTGAACTTTCTTCTTAGGCTTCTTGTCTTTCTTTCGCTTCTTAGCAGGCTTCTTTTTCTTCCAAGTAGACTTTCTCTTGGAACCAGAAGTCAGCTCAGCAGCCAGAACAGAGCCCCTTGAACCTTTCAAGGCCCCTTCAGCAGTTACCAACATATTCAACAATTCGGTCTTTGTGCATTCAATTTTATTCATATGGTAGTTTACTATAAACTGACCAAATGAATTAGGAAGGGATTGCAGGATCAGATCTATCTGCAGTTCCTTATGCATGGACATACCGAGCTTCTCAAGTTCCTCGAGGTCCTTGATCATAGTCAAACAGTGATCGTGGACAGACTGCCCCTCACGCATCTTTGCCTTGAAGAGCCTCTTGGACACTTCAAAGCGTGCAGTGCGGCTCTGCTCACCATACAACTCTTGCAGATGAGCCAGTATTTCCCTAGCAGTCTTTATGTTCTCATGCTGGCATTGAAGTTCGTTAGTCATGGATGCCATGATGTAGCACTTGACCCTAATGTCGTCATCAGTCCACTTCTGATGCGTCTCACGCTGATCATCAGTAGGACGTGCTGGTAGCCTAGGGATATCATTCTCGAGCACATACCCTATTTTCTCACAATTCAGAACAATTTTTAGGTTCCTAAGCCAGTCTTTATAGTTGGTTCCGGTCAGTCTGTTGGTCTCAAGGATTCGGGTCAAAGGGTTTGAAGCTGACATTGTGATCTGTAGAGAGTAAAGATTCTAGTTAGACTTTGTACTTGAACTTAATTTGTTCTAGGGACTTTTAAAACAAATATGCTCCCACTATTTTCTCGAATCCCTCATACTCCCCTGATGTAGAAACGAAAACCCTACGCGACTAGGATTTCTAGTGGGTACTGCGGTCTCACCGATTTACATGCCGCCTCACCTAACAGTTATTGGTGACATATAAATGGATGAGTGTACAACTCTTGTACAATGCTTCTCAAGCATATTGCAGTGTTACTTGGTCTCTAAGTGATGAAGACCTCACCTAACAGTTATTGGTCCCATTACTTAGTTAAGTCAGACCCACCGTATAACCGCGGAAATAAAGTCGTCATTGGGTCCTCACCTAACAGTTATTGGTGCCCAACCCCACCTTTACCCCACAACATCTCATGTCTAATAGAGAGGTCCAATCCCCCGATGCAACTTGCCCACTGTGTCCAGCCGAGACAAATCAACGCCGGAAGACCTTAGCAACTCTACTACGGTGGAAGACCTATGGACTTAATATTGCATAATCAAGTCTTAGTGTTTGCAACTTGAGTTCTTCATAAGAGGTAATCGAACAATTGGCCAGGTAAGCAGGTGGGAGGCTCCCCTTACTCAGAGAGTAAGGTCCTAATTAAGTAACCACCTTATAGGCTTGCCTAGACACCAATTAGATCAATTAATCTAATATGACTAACTCATGTTGGTTCACCCTCGACTGATTAGGGAGGTTTCGATTTAGGTCTCACTCGATCGCGTATTCACATCTCATGCAAATATAAGTCTACCCGCATAATCATAAGCATTAAACATCCAGGCATTTATCAAAAATAAAATTAAATGGTGATGATCATGGATCCAAGATGGGGTCATTTTACAAGCACATGCACGTCAATTGGTTTGATCGTCTTCAACTCTTGACTCGATCTTGATCCTCTAGGTCCAATTGTGATCAACTCCTTGATCCATCTTCAATCAACCCTTGATCTTGATCCGCGCATGTTGAGCTTGTTGATGTACATATCGATCAACCATCGACGTGCAACACACATCACAGTTTACATCCCAGATTGCTTTAAAAATTAAATAAAAATAAAAATAAAATTACAACCCTTTTCATTGAGACACGCAGGTCTCTAATACATGAATTTAAGATGCACGCAGGCATCTGAAAATTAAAACTACATGCATCATAGAACATCACAGAACATTGCAGAACATTTCAGCACATTCAAAGGGTCCATCCATGATCATCACCATACGCATCACATGCATAAAAATTATTTTTAGATCTGTAATTTAATTGATTATTCCATCTCATGACTTGCTGATCATGCTAGATTTGACTCTAAATATTTGTAATCACATTATCAAAGCTTTAGAATCATTAATCTAAGCATCTAAAAATTAGTATGCAGAAAAATCAACAAGCTGAAAATTCTGCATACATAAATTTCAGCAAGCCTAATCCCTTAAATTTCAGATCTAAAATGCCTTGAAAAATTTAATTCTAATCTTAATCTACATAACCTAGATTAGAATTAAATTTTTTACTGCTTGCTTCGGTCGAGATCCAGATTCTGAGAGTAGTGATCGAGAGCCTGATTCTGACGTTCGTGAGCGTGACCCAGACCTTCGTGATCCATATACGCCATAAGCAAAGCAATTTTAAACTATTTTAAAATCATTAAGAATATCAGATCTTCACCTTGTGCGGGTAGATGGTCTCCGCAAATCTGATTTACGTGGTATTTGATCAAGGCTCAGTGGAAGCCGCACACGCGTCCGGCCTCTACAGGTATCCACACGAAGTACTGAGTCGATCGAAGCCTTTGGATCTCACCGGGGTGCTAGCTCCCTTGTAGAGATGGCTATGGATGGCTGAAGTCCTCTCCTTTGAATCAACCTTTGATTGGCTTGAGAGGAGGAAGAAGAAGGAAGAACCAAAGGAACAAGAACAAAGCCCTGCAGCCTTTTTCTTTTTCTTCCTTTTGGAACCAAGATGAAGAAGGAAGAGGGCGTCTTAGGCTTTTCTTTTTCTTCTCTTGATTGTGGCTCAAAGGAGGAAGATGGAGGAGGGTGCTCACGGCTGGAATGAGGAGAAAAACATCCATCTTTTTCGAAATTCCATGCTCCCTTTTAATTAGTTAAGAGATAAGGATGAGTTCCTATTTTTTAGGAACTCATCTTTATCTCTTCTTTTTGGCTAACAAGGAGGGGCGTGCGCCCCTCCTCTTTCTCCCACGCACACCCCAAGGGGAGGGGCGTGGGCCCCTCCCTCAAGTTCATTTAAATCTGCTATTTAAATAAATTAAAGGGGGTTTTAATTTGGGTCCATTGTTTGAGTCCAATCCTAGTCAAAATAGGATTTTTGTGAACCCATTTCAATTTCCTCCAATTCCTAATCCAATTAGAATTTAATTGAGCCATGACTCTATTGAACTCTTCAATCCTAGTCCAATTAGGAGTCATGAAATTAATTAGATTAAAATTAAAATTAATTAGGACTTAAGAAAATTCTAATCTAATCAGGACTTGTTCAATTTTCAGCCCTAAGACAATTTGGACTTTAGAAATCCTATTCCAAATAGGATTCTAATTTAATTTGAAATCCTAATCCAATTAGGACTCCATGATTCCCACTCCAAGTAGGACTCATGATCAAGTCCAATTAATTAAATCCAATTAATTAAATTAAATTGCAATTCGATTGCAATTGTTCCTTCTTCTAGCCACTAACTCTTAGCGGGTTTTCATTTATCAATCTAATTGATTATTTGTGATTCCTAATCACATTCAACCATTGGATCGGTCAATACCTCTAATGTGTGTGATCCCATAGGTTCCATTCTGACTGGTAGTGAGATATATTATGATCTCTATCACAATATCATTGAAAACTCCTTTCAATGGGTTGAAACAATTCCAACTCAACTCACCAGGGATTATCGACCATCGAGATGATCCCTGTGAGTCTCACCATCCACCAGTGACACCTAGCAGTATGTAGTGGCCACCCAGCAGAATAGAATGATGAACCTCTAGGTGCAGCAATCGTATGATACAGTCCTTCTATCGTGGATCCCTACAGATCGGAGGTCATGAAAAACTCGTCAAACCCCGTCGTCTGTCATATATCTAGATTTATTTGACTTGAGTTCGATAGTGAAAAACTCTTTCTCCACTTTATATTTCTGCCCTGGCCAAGGTCTTAGAACTCAGTCTAACAAATCACATAGGATCACTCCTCTTCTATCAAGGTCGATAGATTCCATGTAAGTGCATACCCTACTCCTACAGTGAACTTACTGCAGCCAATCTACACTACAAGGACCCATATGGCTAGAGACCATGTATACGTGTAGTCAAACTACAATAACCTCACTGTGAGTAGCCGAAGCACCGCAGGTCAAAGGACCAGTCATACTACTGCAACATCAAGCAAGTCACTGACGAGTGGATAGACATCCAAGTGACTTCTTGTCTTGGTCACGCTCAGTACCCTTGTTCTCTAACAAGCACCTGCACTATCACTTCAGTGTCCCTACACTGTGGACTCGAGTCTCGTCCATCCAGAAGAAAAGTGATCTGTGCACTGATCGGATCGATCACCGTCCTCGTGATGATCCATTGATCAGGAGCATTTAGAAATTAATCACCAATGATACATGGCTCAAATTCTCAACTCTTGAGAATATGTATCATCATCTTATTAATTTCTTGGACGATTCATAGACACATAAAAAATATGAATGAAAAAGATGCCCATTTATTATTCAATAATAATAAAGTCAAGTACAAATTTATGTCCTAGAAGTAATAATGTGTCCGCCAGATTGGCTTCTAGGGCATACATCTAACATTGAGCACGTATGTACTGAGAAACAATTAGCTGACATATTCACAAAACCTTTAAGTGAAGATAGATTTTGCATGCTTAGGAGGGAATTAGGCATATGTGATCCCTTTGATTGAGAGGAAATGGAAGGAACAAGTTGCCTCATGATACTCCTCTCTTATTTTGAAAATTCCATAAAACATGAGTAAAATTATTCATCTCTAGATTTCTTACTCACATATAAATGTCCCACAAAGATTTGGCAAGGATCGGAAGAAAGGAAGAATTTTAAAAAAAAAAAAAATTGGGCTGAACTGGGGCCGACCCGAGCCAGAATGGGGTCGACCCCACGTTGAGTCGACCCTAGCAGAAACTGGTGTCGACCCAACGACGGGACCCCACTTTTAAAAGGGGGACCCGTGAGCTATTCTAGGGCACTGTCTCATCTTGTCCTCTTTCTAAAACCCTATTTTCCACTCTCCAATCTCTTCCAATCATCTCCAAACAGTAGAAGATTGCTTCCCCAAGCCGTTGGATCAAGACCTAAGGAAGCATTTGGTGAAAATGGGACCCAAGCGAGCCGTTGCTAAGAGCTTCGGGAGAGTTACACGGCCTACCCTCATAGATAGACATGCTAGAGATTCTTCTACAGTGCCCCCACAAGGTGAGACACGTGTAGAGCCTTCTCCTCCTCCCTCCCCTTCAGTTCAACTTGCAAAATATGCGGGGAGACCAGTTACCACGGGGAGAAGGATCCACTCCAAATTTTTGGATCAAGAAGGGTTCCGTTTGGGGGATTGCATCCGAAGGCAAGGATGGGAGTATCTTTGCTCCCTAGATTTGGTGACCTATCCGGGCTTGGTTCGTGAGTTCTACGCCTTCCTAAAAGTTGGACCGGAAGGGCTTGTGTCTGAAGTCCGAGGAGTAAGGGTTAGGGTCTCGGAAGAAAGCTTGAGTGAGTTGCTTCATCTCCCTTGCGAAGGTGCAGCTTCAGAAAGACCGGAAAGCAAGTTAAGAGCTCTACAATTGATCTTTGAGAGAGATGATTTTGATTACTCCGAAACTGTGATAGCTAGCTCTCTATCAGCTGAGATGAGGTTGTTGCACAACTTCATAGGTCGGATTTTGTTTCCTAAGAGTGGGAGATTTGATCACATATCTGAGCGAGATTTGGTCATTATGGAGCACGTTATTCAGGGCATTCCCCTGAACCTCCCAGCTATGATGATCAGGCACATGAGAGAGGCTATATGTAAATCGAGAGTTTCTCTGCCCTATGGTATGATACTCACCCTGGTCTTTCAACAGCATGACATATCTGTGGAGGGAGAGATCTCCAGGCATCTATTATTCACTGACACTTACACTGCACGGTTCCTAGTTCGCATGGGTTATGAGAAGGTGAACGGGCAATGGGTGCGTGCAGGAGCAGGGATACATGCACAGGAGGGTGATGCACCAGAGGTTCGAGACCCCATACCTAAGGTTGAGGTACCTGAGGATCATCCTACGGCACCTTCAGAGGCTGGCCCGTCGTCATCCGTACCCACGGGGTGCACAGAGGAGTTTTGGAGTAGGATGACTGAGCTTGTGTCAGCTCAGGTGAGGACTCTCTCTAATGGATTGACGAGCAGGATGGACATTATGACTGCTGAGATTAGAGACCTCAGAGAGCAGGTGGGAGCATTATAGAGAGAGAGAGAGGCTCATGGTCCATCTGTGCTCCGAGCAGCTGAGTCGGAGGTTTCGGCATAGAGTCATCCAGCTTAGCGAGGTCTACGCCAGATTCAGTCCCATCAGGCTCGACCTCCCCTCGCCACTTATACTAGAAGGATGAGGACTAGATCACAGCCCTTAGATATCCCCTTAGGCTGATGTTAGCATTATGATTAGTGCCTAGGATTTATCTAGCTCTCATATGTATTTTGCTTTGTTGATGTACTTTGCACTTTGATTGAAGAACATTGTATTTTTGGCATTAATGTACTACAATGTTCCATTTTGATCAATAAAACTTGAATGTTTATTATTTACTGCCTCTACTTATCTATTGCCATACACTTGTTTGATGATAACAAAAAGGGGGAGAAGTAAGGAAAGAAATAAGTTGCAATAAGTTGACAAATAAGTTTGAAAATTATAGTAGGAGATAATATTCACTTAAGGGGGCGCAATATGTAACAATAAAAATTTTTAAAGTCTAAATTTTTAATCAAAATTTCAGAATTTGGCACATACCTCTCATGCCTCGATACATAACCTGAAACTCTTGCTTTATCTCAAATTTTTGAAGTTTCATTCTTAACCAAATATAAAAGAAAGGGGGAGAAAATCAAAAATTCTAATTGGCAATATTTGGATGAAAAAGGAGGAGACTTCACTTTTAAATTTGAAAAGCTGAAATTCAGCAACTTGAGCTCTTCTAAAACAAATTTTCTAATTTTAAGATAAGTATCAATCTGCTCATACTCAATATTTTGTAATCATCAAAAAGGGGGAGATTGAGGATGATAGTGTTATTTTGATGATTAACACAACCATTGAGAAAATATCTAATTAAGTACTACAAGTTAACATGATACATCATTACTGAGTTCGACACTCTCGATACATTAGAAGAATGAGATCAAGATGTCTTTCAATGATTAATAATGAGACAAAATTTATGATAGAAAAGGGATAGTGAATTCTGTGGAGTGATTGACTATATTCCTATTTGATTTTGATGAGCTCAAAGCATTTGAGTATATTTCATGTTGTACTAATGAATTCAATCTAGTGTTTCAGGCAAATATATGTGAATTTATCTTTAAGAGCATCGAGCTTTTTGTTCAAAGTCATTTGGCTAAGTGTTGAACTCAATTAAGCCAAAGTCTGAAGCTCGAGTTGACTCCGGAAGATTACGAGTCGACTCCAAGTGTTTCAGAGGTTCTGGCACAAGCTTGAGTCGACTTCGATACACTACAAGTCGACTCCGACTGAGAACAGACAGAAGAACAGAAAGATAAATTTTAGACCCTGTCACCAAGTCGACTCCGACGATTTCAAGTCGACTCTGATGCTTGCCGAGTCGACTCCTGATAGTTTCGAGTCGACTCCAAGGAGTAACAGACAGAAAGATAGAGAAGTGTTTTCTAGACCCTGTTACCAAGTTGACTCCAGAAGGATTCGAGTTGACTGCAACATTTGGCTAGTCGACTCCTAAACATGCAAGAGTCGACTCTCAGAGGAAAGCAGACTGAAAGGCAGAAAACCAAACAAAGTTACTCTATGAATGAGTCGACTCCGAGAATACGAGAGTCGACCCCAAGTCAGCCGAGTTGAGGATGATAGTGGTATTTTGATGATTAATACAATGATTAAGAGTATATTACAAGTTAATTCGATACATCATTAATAAGTCCGTCACTCTCGATACATTAGTATAATGAGATTAAGATGTATTTCAATGATTATTAATGAGATAAAATTTGCGATAGGAAAGGGATAGTGAATTCTAAATTCTAATTCGGCAAAGTTTCAAGTGAAACATACTCTTAAGTGGACAATAGTAATTTTCATTGTTTGGAGTATGTAGCACGTGACATATATTCAAAATTGTTTAAAGTTTATTTCATTGATTATATGGATGAATCTAACCTTAAGTTGCAGCAAAGTGTGGATTGAGTCGACCCCAAGATTGATTGAGTCGACCCCAAGATTGATTGAGTTGACCCCGGCACATCAAGAAACCATCTGGCACACTTCTGCAAAAATGGCACGGATGAACAGTACTTGGGTCGACCCAAGCAAAGGATGAGTCGACCCAATCCTCAAGCCTCAAGAAAACAGTTCTCTGGAAATCCTGATAGGATCGACCCACATGAAACTTGACTCGACCCAAACTTGAGTCGACCCCAAGTTAACATGAGTCGACCCAAAGGCAATGACATTCAAAAATAGGTTCTCTGGAAACCCTGAGAGGGTCGACCCAAGTGGAAGTTGAGTCGACCCAACTGAACCTTGAGTCGACCCAAAAAGTGTTGAGTCGACCCAAGTGAAAGAAGGCTGAAATACAAGGTTCTGTGGTTTCTGAGAGGGTCGACCCCAATGTTGCTTGAGTCGACCCAAGTAAAAGTTGGGTCGACCCCAGTAAAAGTTGAGTCGACCCAAGCACGGGCAGAAGCATAACGGCTAGTTCTGCAGAAGTACTTTCAGACCTCCCAACAGTGAGTAACGGCTAGTTTTTGAATTCTAACCATTGGGGCTTGTCCAATGGATGAAGGAAACTATTTAAAGTGACACTATTCATCAGAGAAAACATCCTTTTGCAAAATATCAAAGCTTACACAAGAAAGACAAGTGCCCTAATCTTCTTCATCCAAGTGCTTCATTCAAGAGTTAAAAGGAAGTGGTTGAGCAGATTCCAAGAGATATTAAGAGCTCCATCCACCTTTGAAGAGTGAAGCATTCCTGACAAAGAAGAGAGAAGTTTCATCAAGCGATAACTATTCTTTAAACTCTTCTTTGTAGCTTATAAATGTTATATTTGCTCATCTAGGAGTTTCAACATTCTTCTTTCTTTTTAATCACCTTGTAAAGGTTTGTTGGTGAGCCCGTAAAACCAACGGTGTAGGTTTATTGGTGAACTCGTAAAACCAATTGTGAAGGTTCGTTGGTGAGCTCGTAAAACCAACATAGGTTCTTGGTGATCCCGGAAAACCAAAGTGTAAAGATTTTTGGATTGTGAGCCCGAAAAACAATCCAACTGTAATCCGCGGGATTATAGTAAATTTCCAAGGGGTCGCTTGGGGAGTGGACGTAGGTACTTAGGAGAGCACCGAACCACTATACTTCTTGTGTGTTTGTATTGTGCATTGTTCTAATTTCACTCACTCATCAATTGACTAAAGTAAGATAGTAAAAATCAAGAGAAACCAATTCACCCCCCCTCTTGGCTTGTCACCTTGGGCAACAAGTGGTATCAGAGCGAGGTGCTCATATAGTATTTGTTGATCTCACAATCAAGAGACAAAGATCATGACAACCCAAGTGGGATGTTCTATGAGTGAGGGGCAATCCACAAATAGACCTCCTCTATTTAATGGCACTTTACACATACTGGAAAGCTAGAATGAGGATATTCATTCAAGCTCTAGACTATGAATTGTGGTATATTATAACTAGAGGACCTCACACACCCACAATTAGTATAGAGGGCACTATCATTCCCAAACCAGAAATGGATTGGAATGAGAATGATAGAAGACTAGCACAATTAAATGCTAAAGCAATAAATGTACTTTACTGTTCACTAGATGTAAGTGAATTCAATAGAATATCTACATGCATCTCCGCAAAAAAAATTTGGGATAAACTTGAGGTCACACATGAAGGAGCTAATCAAGTTAAGGAGTCAAAAATAAACTTATTAGTACATAAGTATGAGTTGTTTAAAATGGAATCCACTGAGTTCATAACTAAAATGTTTACTCGTTTTACGAAAATTATAAATGGGCTAAAGAGTCTAGGAAAGTCTTATACTAACTCTGATTTGGCGCGAAAAATTCTCAGGTCTCTACCAAGAGTTTGGGAGGCCAAGATAACCGCAATTCAAGAAGCAAAGGACCTCAATACACTGCAATTGGAGAAACTTCTAGGATCACTCATGACCCATTAGTTGACCATGAGGCAAAATTTAGAAGATGAGGTCAAGAGAAGAAAGACCATTGCCCTAAAGTCTACCACTCCAAAACAAGAAACTGAATCGGAAGAATCGGATGATGATGATGAATTTGATGAAGAAGGAATGGCTATGCTTGGAAGAAAATTCAGAAAATTTATGAGAGGTAAGAAGAGATTTCATAAAAAGAAACTCTTCTTCAAAGGTAGCTCAAGCAAAGAAAAGGGTAAGGACAAAGAGAAAGAAAAGGAAACACCAATTTGTTATGAGTGTAACAAGTTCTGGCATTTCAAGATAGATTGCCCGGGATTAAAGTGGATTGCAAGAAAACTTAAGAAGAAGAACTTCATGGCTGAATGGAATGAAAGTGAGGAGTCAAGTTTGGAAGAGGAAGATCATCAAGAGACGGCCCAAATTTGCCATATGGCCAATGACGATGAGGTAGATTCTGAACTTGAATGTGATTTTACTGTTGATGAATTACATGATGCATTTTTAGAACTCATGGAAGAACACAAAAAACTGATCAATAAAAATAAAGTTCTAAAAGAAGAAAATCAATCTTTTATCAAAGATAAGCTGAAACTATCTAATAACTATGAAACATTAAGTAGGAGACTCACAAATAAAACCAAGAATCTAATTGCTGAAAATGTCAAGTTAAAAGAAGATGCTGAAAAATATAAATCCTTAGTAGACAAGTTTACACTTAGCTCAACCAAATTAAATATGATTATTGATAGTTAAAAAGCTGTATATGATAAAGCTGGATTAGGATATAAAACAAATAGAAAACAAAAATACTTAAAGAACATATTTGTAAAAGCTAAAAATGAAAATATAACTTGTCATTGTTGCAATAAATTCGGACATAAAGCATATGAATGTAACTATAGATCTAGCTACAACAAATTGAGTGATAATTATAAGCTTAAATCCAAGAAAGTTTGGGTTCCAAAAGGAACATCAAGTACTAACCCTAAAGGACCCAACATAGTTTGGGTACCTAAAGCTCATTCTTGATCTTGATTGCAGGGGTGTCTTGCAGCTAATAAGGTGGATAAACGATGGTATCTAGATAGCAGCTGTTCAAGACACATGACCGGTGACGTAGACCAATTTGTCACCTTGGAGTCTAAGAAGGGTAGAGTAGTAACCTATGGAGACAATGGAAAAGGGTATATCATTGGAAAGGGTAAAATTTTTATTACTCCATCTACCTTCATAGAAAATGTCTTATTAGTTAATGGTTTGAAACATAACCTACTTAGCATAAGTCAATTTTGTGATAAAGGGTTTAAAGTCACATTTGAAGCATCAGTATGCATAATCACAAATCCTAAAGATAATAGCATTGTACTTATAGGACAAAGGCAAAGAAATATTTACATGGTAGATCTTCATGAATTAGGCAAGAAAAATGGATTATGTTTAATTACTAATGAAGAAAAGAAAAATGAAACAAGTTGGCTTTGGCATCGTAGACTAGGACATGCTAGTATGGATTTAATATCAAAGCTAGTCAAGAAGGAATTAATAAAAGATGTACCAAAATTGATCTTTGAAAAGGACAAAATTTGTGGACCATGCTCATTAGGAAAACAAACAAAATCATCCTTCAAATCAAAGAATATAGTATCAACAACTAGGCCTTTTGAACTCATACATATGGATCTATTTGGACCCACTAGAACTGCGAGTCTAGGAGGGAAGAAGTATGAACTAGTTATAGTAGATGATTTTTCAAGATATACATGGGTTTCATTTTTGGCACATAAGAATGAAGCATTTTGAGCATTCTTAAAATATTATAATAATATTATAAATGAAAAGAAGCTCACCTTAATAGCAATTCGAAGTGATCATGGAACTGAATTTGAAAATCAACACTTTGAAGAATTTTGTAATGAAAATGGTATCTCACATCAATTTTCAGCACCTAGAACGCCTCAACAAATGGGGTTGTTGAAAGGAAAAATAGGACCTTGGCAGAAATGGCACGCACGATGTTGTGCGAGTCAAATCTTCCAAAGTACTTTTGGGCTGAAGCTATAAGCACTGTTTGTCATATTCTAAATCGGGTTTTAATACGACCTATAACCAAGAAAACTCCTTATGAACTTTGGAAGAATAAGAAACCAACCGCTAAATATCTTAGAGTGTTTGGATGTAGATATTTCATTTTAAACAATGGCAAGGAGGATCTAAGTAAATTTGATGCCAAGTCAGATGAAGGTATCTTCTTAGGATACTCCACATCTAGCAGGGCATACAGAGTGTTTAATAAAAGAACTCTTGTAGTCGAAGAGTCAGTTAATATCATATTTGATGAGTCTGATAGTGAGTCTTCTAGGAAAGAAGATATCCTTGATGATGATGCAGGAATTATTAACTTTGAAAAATTGAATCTTGATGACGTGCCAAATCAAGATAAGAAAAATGATCGCGTGCCACCACAATCTCAAGATCTGCCAAAGGAATGGAGGTATGCATATGGACATCCTAAAGACTTAATCATTGGTGATCCATTTCAAGGGGTAAGAACTCGATCCTCTCTAAGAAATTTAAATGATTATCTTGCTTTTGTTTCACAGTTGAACCTAAGACTTATGAAGAAGCTGAAAAAGATACCAATTGGATAAATGCTATGCAAGAAGAATTAAATCAATTCAAAAGAAGTAATGTATGGACATTAACTGAGAGACCAAAGCATAACTCTGTAATTGGAACAAAATGGATCTTTAGAAATAAATTAGATGAAAATGGGATAGTTATAAGAAATAAAGCTAGACTTGTAGCTAAGGGATACAATCAAGAAGAAGGGATAGATTTTGAGGAAACATTTGCTCCCGTAGCTAGATTAGAGGCTATTAGATTACTTCTAGCTTTTGCATGTTTCATCGATTTCAAATTGTATCAAATGGATGTAAAAAGTGCCTTCTTATAGAGGAAGAAGTATATGTAGAGCAACCTCTTGGTATTGAGAATCATGAATTGCCAAATCATGTGTTTAGACTACATAAGGCATTATATGGATTGAAGCAAGCACCTAGGGCTTGGTATGATCGACTAAGCAAATTTCTACTAAATAATGACTTCAGTAGAGAAAATGTAGATAAAACACTTTTTCTCAAAAGAAAAGACAAAAATCTGCTAGTGGTACAAATATATGTAGATGACATAATCTTTGGTGCCACTAATGATAATCTTTGCAAAGAGTTTGCTAATTTAATGCATGGAGAATTCGAGATGAGTTTGATGGGAGAACTAAGTTTCTTTCTCGGATTACAAAGCAAGCAAACCAAAGAAGGTATTTTCATTCATCAAACTAAGTATACAAAGGAAATATTAAAGAAGTTTGGGAATGAAAATCACAAGGGAATAGGCACCCCAATGAATCCCACTAGTAAGCTAGACAAAGATGAGAAAGGAAAAAGTATAGATATGAAGCTTTATAGAGGCTAATTGGATCTTTGCTCTACCTTACTGCTAGTAGACCAGACATAGTGTTTAGTGTGGGAATATGTGCTAGATACCAATCAGATCCTAAGGAGTCACATTTAAGTGCTGTTAAAAGAATCCTTAGATATTTAAGAGGAACTACAAATATAGGATTATGGTACTCAAGAGACTCCTGTCTAAATTTGCTTGCCTACTCAGATGCAGATTTTGTTGGATGCAAATTAGATAGGAAGAGCACTAGTGGAACATGTCAATTTTTAGGAAATAACTTAGTATCATGGTTTAGCAAAAAGCAGAATTCAGTAGCACTGTCAACGGCTGAAGCTGAATATATAGCCGTCGGGAGTTGTTGTGCTCAAGTACTATGGCTTAAGCAACAACTAGAGGACTATGGAGTTAAACTAGATAACATTCCTATAAAGTGTGACAATACTAGTGCCATCTCAACCTTACTAAAAATTCGGTTCAACACTCTAAAGCCAAACACATTGAAATAAGATATCATTTTATTAGAGATCATGTGCAAAATGGAAACATATGTATTGAGCATGTATGTACTGAGAAACAATTAGCTGACATATTCACAAAACCTTTGAGTGAAGATAGATTTTGCATGCTTAGGAGGGAATTAGGCATATGTGATCCTTTTGATTGAGGAGATATAAAAAGGAGCAAGCTGTCTCATGATACTCTCCTTCCATTTCTAAAAACCCATGAAACATTAGTCAAACTAGTCATCTATAGATTCCTTACTCATGTATCATTGTCCCAGTAAGAATTTATAAGGATTGGAAGAAAGAAAAATTTTTAAAAGGGAAAAGGAAGAGAAAGAAAAATTTCTGAACTAGGGTCGACCCAACCCAGAATGGGGTCGACCCAACGTTGAGTCGACCCAAGAAAAATCTAGGGTCGACCCAATGACGGGACCCCACTGTTAAAAGGGGGACCCGTGAGCAATCTAGGGCACTGTTTTCACTTTGTCCTCTTCGAAAAACCCTATTCTCCACTCTCAAATCTCTTCCAATCATCTCCAAACAGTAGAAGGAAGCTTCCCCAAGCCGTTAGATCAAGATCTTGAAGAAATGGGACCCAAGAAAGCCGTAGCCAAGCGATCCAGGAGGGTTTCACGGACCACCCGTGTTGAAAGAGATGCTACAGAGCCTTCTATAGTGTCTCCACAAGGTGAGACACGTGTAGAGCCTCCTCCTCCTCCCTCCCCTTCAGTCCAACTTGCGAAATTTGCGGGAAGACCGGTTACCACGGGAAGAAGGATCCACTCCGAGTTTTTGGATCAAGAAGGGTTTCGGTTGGGTGATTGGATCCGAAGGCAAGGATGGGAGTATCTTTGCTCCCCAGATGTGGTGATCTACCCAGGATTGGTTCGTGAGTTCTATGCCTTCCTGAAAACTGGAATGGGAGGGCTTATATCTGAAGTCCGAGGAGTGAGGGTTAGGGTTTCCGAAGAAAGTTTAAGTAAGTTGCTTCATCTCCCCTGCGAAGGAGCAACTCCAGAAAAGTCCGAAAATAAGTTGAGAGCCTTGCAGTTGATTCTTGAGAATGAAGACTTTGATTATTCAGAAAATGTAATAGCAAGCTCTCTTTCAGCTGAAATGAGGTTGTTGCACAACTTCATAGGTCGGATTTTATTTCCGAAAAGTGGAAGATTTGATCTCATTTCTGAGCGAGACCTGGTCGTCATGGAGCACATTATTCAGGGCATTCCCCTGAACCTCCCAGCTATGATACTTAGGCAGATGAGAAAGGTCATATGCAATTCGAAAGTCTCCCTACCTTATGGTATGATACTCACCCTGATCTTCCGACAGCATGACATATCAGTAGAGGGAGAGATCTCCAGGCATCTACTATTCACTGACATATACACTGCACGATCCCTTATTCGCATGGGTTATGAGAAGGTGAACGGACAGTGGGTACGTGCAGGAGCTGGAATTCAGGGTGATGCACCAGAGGGTGATGCACCAGAGATTGGAGACCCCATCCCTGAGGATGAGGAGCCTACGGATCATCCTACAGCACCTTTAGAGGCTGGACCTTCGTCATCTGTTCCTGCGGGATACACAGATGAGTTTTGGAGTAGGATGACTGAGCTTATGTCAGCTCAGGCGAGGACTATCACTGATGGACTGACGAGCAGATTGGATATTATGACTGCTGAGATTAGCGATCTTAGAGAGCAGGTAGGAGCTCTACGGAGAGAGAGAGAGAGGTTCATGGACCATCTGTGCCTCAGGCAGCTGAGTCAGAGATTTCGGCACAGAGTCATCCAGCTCACCGAGCTCCATGCTAGACTCAGTCCCATCAGGCTCGACCTCCCCTCGCCACTTATGCTAAGAGGATGAGGACTAGATCACAGCCATTAGATACCCTCTAGGCTGATATTAGCATTATGATTAGAGCCTAAGATATGTATCTAGTTCTCATATGTATTTTGTGTTGATCATTTACTTTGTACTTTGATTGAGGAACATTGTATTTATTTTGTTTTGGCATTATTGTACTACAATGTTCCATTTTGATCAATGAAACTGAAATGTTTGTTAATTATTGTGTCTACTTATCTATTCCCATGCACCTATTTGATGATAACAAAAAGGGGGAGAAGCAAGGAAAGAGAAATAAGTTGACAAAAAAGTTGAAAATTATAATAGGAAAGGGTATACATTTAAGGGGGAGCAATTTGTAATAATGAAAATGTTAAAGTCTAACATTTAAATAGAATTTCAGAATTTGGCACATACTTCTCATACCTCGATGCATAATCTGAAATTCTTTTAGTATCTCAAATTTTTGAAGTGTCATCTTTAATCAAGTATAAAAGAAAGGGGGAGAAGATCAAAAGTTCAAATTGGCAATATTTGGATGAAATAGGGGGAGACTTCACTCTCATATTTGAAAAATTGAAATTCAGCAACTTAAGCCCTTCTAAAACTAATTTTAAGATAAGTATCAATTTGATCATACTCAATATTTTGTAATCATCAAAAAAGAGAAAATTAAGGATGATAGTGGTATTTTGATGATTAATACAATGATTAAGAGTATGTTATAAGTTAATTCGATACATCATTAATAAGTCCGTCACTCTCGATACATTAGTATAATGAGATTAAGATGTATTTCAATGATTATTAATGAGATAAAATTTGCGATAGGAAAGGGATAGTGAATTCTAAATTCTAATTCGGCAAAGTTTCAAGTGAAACATACTCTTAAGTGGACAATAGTAATTTTCATTGTTTGGAATATGTAGCACTACCCTGACATATATTCAAAATTGTTTAAAGTTTATTTCATTGATTATATGGATGAATCTAACCTTAAGTTGCAGCAAAGTGTGGATTGAGTCGACCCCAAGATTGATTGAGTCGATCCCGGCACATCAAGAAACCATCTGGCACACTTCTGCAAAAATGGCACGGATGAACAGTACTTGGGTCGACCCAAGCAAAGGATGAGTCGACCCAATCCTCAAGCCTCAAAAAAACAGTTCTCTGGAAACCCTGAGAGGGTCGACCCAAATGAAACTTGAGTCGACCCAAACTTGAGTCGACCCCAAGTTAACATGAGTCGACCCAAAGGCAATGACATTCAAAAATAGGTTCTCTGGAAACCCTGAGAGGGTCGACCCAAGTGGAAGTTGAGTCGACCCAACTAAATCTTGAGTCGACCCAAAAAGTGTTGAGTCGACCCAAGTGAAGGAAGGCTGAAATACATGGTTATGTGGTTTCTGAGAGGGTCGACGCCAATGTTGCTTGAGTCGACCTAAGTAAAAGTTGGGTCGACCCCAGTAAAAGTTGAGTCGACCCAAGCACGGGCAGAAGCATAATGGCTAGTTCTGCAGAAGTACTTTCAGACCTCCTAACAGTGAGTAACGGCTAGTTTTTGAATTCTAACCATTGGGGCTTGTCCAATGGATGAAGAAAACTATTTAAAGTGACACTATTCATCAGAGAAAACATCCTTTTGCAAAATATCAAAGCTTACACAAGAAAGACAAGTGCCCTAATCTTCTTCATCCAAGTGCTTCATTCAAGAGTCAAAAGAAAGTGGTTGAGCAGATTCCAAGAGATATTAAGAGCTCCATCCACCTTTGAAGAGTGAAGCATTCCTGACAAAGAAGAGAGAAGTTTCATCAAGCGATAACTATTCCCTAAACCATAGTCTGCCGTACCGGTCCGTACCGGCCGGTACGGGCCGGTACATACCGGTCCGGCCTGGGACCGGTATCGGATCAGCGTAAAATCCGGTACCGGTAATTTATTGTTGAAGGACCGGTACGCCACCGGTTCGGACTGGTACGGGAGTGGTTCGGACCGGTACGGACCGGTACGGGACCGATTTCGTACCGGTCCGGCCGCCACCGGTACGCCGACCGGTACCGATACGGCGGACCTTGCTCTAAACTCTTCTTTGTAGCTTATAAATGTTATATTTGCTTATATAGGAGTTTCAATATTCTTCTTTCTTTTTAATCACCTTGTAAAGGTTTGTTGGTGAGCCTGTAAAACCAACGGTGTAGGTTTATTGGTGAATCCGTAAGACCAATTGTGAAGGTTCGTTGGTGAGCCCGTAAAACTAACATAGGTTCTTGGTGATCCCGAAAAACCAAAGTGTAAAGGTTTTTGGATTGTGAGCCCGGAAAACAATCCAACTGTAATCCGCGGAATTATAGTGAATTTTCAAAGGGTCGCTTGGGGAGTAGACGTAGGTGCTTAGGAGAGCACCGAACCACTATACTTCTTGTGTGTTTGTATTGTGCATTGTTCTAATTTCACTCACTCATCAATTGACTAAAGTAAGATAGTAAAAATTAAGAGAAACCAATTTACCCCCCCTCCTTTGCTTGTCACCTTGGGCAACACGAGTCGACCCCAACAAAGTGCGAGTCGACTCCGAGGCAGTTCAACTCAAAAGACAGAGGATCAGTTTTCGGGCTCTGAGAGCCGAGTCAACTCCAAGATAATCCGAGTCGACTCCGAGGCAGTTCAACTCGCAAGACAGAGGATCAATTTTCAGGCTCTGAGAGCCGAGTCGACTCCAATATGATCCGAGTCGACTCGAGAGAGAAATGCAAAAAAATAGATCTCTGGAATCCTGAGAATGAGCCATCTCCAAAAGTGCCGAGTCATCTCCGGATATTGGCGAGTCGACTCCAGGTTTGGTCCGAGTCGACTCCAGAATGAGACATCACTTTAATTCAAATTCTGAACAGTGGGCGAGTCATCTCCAGTAAAGCATGAGTCGATTCCAGCAACAGCCGAGTCGACTCCAGATTGAGCGAGTCGACTCCAACCCCAACGGATACATTGTCAGGAAGTGCAGACTGTGCAGAATGGCCACAAATCAGTGTCTAACGGCTATTTTTCAAAGAGGACTGCTTAAATAGCTAGAGTGAACAGTAGTAGATATTAAAAGAGTTACTCCATCTGTGCATTAAGTGTTTTCCAACTATCAAGAGTCTATGGAGAGAAAAGACAAGCAAAAGAAGGAAGAAACGCATTCAATACATTCCTAGAAGTCTTCCTTTCGCATTCAAGGCTCTTCCTCTGACATCAAATCTTCAGTGCACTCAAAGAGGAGACTCAGAGTTCGAGAAGCCCTTTTCTTCTCTTCCAAAATCTGTTTGAGGGCTTCTAACTTTACTCTATTTATATTGATTCATATTTGCTTGTTAAGAAGCTTTCCTTGTATCTTTTTCCAAACTGTTTTCTTACTTGATTCAATCAGGAAATTGAATCAAGGGGTGTAAGGTTTGTTGGTGAGCCGAAGTTAAAACCAACGGTGTAAGGGTTCGATTGTGATCCCAGAAAAACAATCGGGTGGTTCTAGTCGGTGAGCCTGTGAAAACTGACCGAGTTCGTTGTGATCTCGCGAAAACAACAAGTTGGGTTGTAAACTTGTAAAACAACCGGCTGTAATCCAAGAGATTATAGTGAACTCCCAAGTGAAGCTTGGAGAGTGGACGTAGGAGCAAGGGTTAGCTCCGAACCACTATAAACTGGTTTGTGTTTGTATTGGATGTTGTCCTCTCTCTCTCTCTTCATTCACTTCATCTAGTAACTTAACTAATTTGCTTGCATTAGATTTAGTTAATTACTAATCATAGTTTTTAATTGGTCGAGAATTAATCCAAACCCAATTCACCCCCCCTATTGGGTTGTCTTCTTGGGCAACAAGTGGTATCAGAGCCGGAGCTCTTATATTAAAAGAGTAAAAGATCAAAATGACAACCCCTTTTGGATCTTCTCTTAGTGAGGGGCAATTGTTAGATGTATGCCCTAGAAGCCAATTTGGCTGACACATTGTTGATTCTAGGGACATAATTTTGTACTTGACTATTTATTATTGAATAAATAAAAGGCATTTTTTCATTCATATTGTTTATGTGTCTATGAATCGTCCAAGAAATTAATAAGATGATGATACATATTCTCAAGAGTTGAGAATTTGAGCCATGTATCATTGGTGATTAATTTCTAAATGCTCTTGATCAATGGATCATCACGAGGACGGTGATCGATCCGATCAGTGCACAGATCACTTTCCTTCTGGATGGACGAGACTTGAGTCCACAGTGTAGGGACACTGAAGTGATAGTGCAGGTGCTTGTTAGAGAACAAGGGTACTGAGCGTGACCAAGACAAGAAGTCACTTGGATGTCTATCCACTCGTCAGTGACTTGCTTGATGTTGCAGTAGTGTGACTGGTCCTTTGACCTGCGGTGCTTCGGCTACTCACAGTGAGGTTATTGTAGTTTGACTGCACACATACATGGTCTCTAGCCATATGGGTCCATGCAGTGTAGATTGGCTGCAGTAGGTTCACTGTAGGAGTAGGGTATGCACCTATAAGGAATCTATCGACCTTGATAGAAAAGGAGTGATCCTATGTGATTTGTTAGACTGAGTTCTAAGACCTTGGCCAAGGCAGTAATATAAAGTGAAAAAGAGTTTTCCACTATCGAACTCAAGTCGAACAAATCTTGACATATGACAGACGATGGGGTTTGACGAGTTGTCCATGACCTCCGTCCTGTAGGGATCCACGATAGTAGGACTGTATCACACGTTAACTGCACCTAGAGGTTCATCATTCCATTCTGCTGGGTAGCCACTACATGCTGCTAGGTGTCACTGGTGGATGGTGGGACTCATAGGGATCATCTTGATGATCGATAAACCCTAATGAGTTGAGTTGGAATCGTTCCAACCCATTGAAAGGAGTTTTCAATGATATAGTGACAGAGATCACAATATATCTCACTACCAGTCAGAATAGAACCTATGGGGTCACACACACTAGAAGTATTGACCGATCCGATGGTTGAAATCGTGATTAGGAATCACAAGAAATCAATTTGATTGATAAGAAGTTGAAGAAGGAACAAAGGGAATTAATTAATTGGACTTAAACACAAATCCTACTTCGGGTAGGATTCCTAGAGTCCTAATTGGATTAGGACTAGGAATCCTAGTTGGAGTAGGACTGGGATTCCTATTTGGAATAGGATTCCTACAATCCTAATGAGATTAGGAATTTTGAATTGGATTCCTACTTGGAGTAGGATTCCTAGAAATCCTAATTGGATTAGGACTTCGGATTCAAATGGAGTCCTAATTGGATTAGGACTAAAATTAAACAAATCCTAATTGGATTAGGATTCCTTAAGTCTAAATTAATTAATAATCTAATGAATCAACATGACTCCTAATTGGATTAGGATTGAAGAGTTCAATTGAGTCATGGTTCATTCAAGTCCTAATTGGATTAGGACTAGCGTAGATTGAACCCAATATGGTCAATCCTAATTAGATTAGGACTTAACCATAAGAGAGGCACCCAATCCTCTTTGGAAGAGGATTAGGGCAACACAAGAAGGAGGGATCACGCCCCTCCTCCTCTCCTTGTGTGCGGCATGAAGAGAGGGGCCGGCGCCCCCCTTCCCTCTTTGGAAGATTGTCTTGGAGCTCCTAATTGTTAGGAGCTCCACTCCTTATAAAAGGAGGACTAGGGCCGGCCCCAAGGTAGAAGAGCCCTCTTCCTCCAAGCCGTGGCCACCCTCTCCCTCTCCACCCTTGGTTCAGCCGCCATCAGCAAAGGAAAAGAAGAGGAGGCATCTCCCTCCTCTTGGTCTTCTTCCTTGGCTTCAGCGCGTGTGAAGAGAAGAAGGCTGCGAAGGGATTTGATCTTCTTCTTCTTCTTCAAGATCCTTCTTCTTCCTCCTCTCTAGTGCAATCAAGAGTTGATTGAAAGAGAGGACATCAGCCATCAAAGCTATCTTTGTAAGGGAGCTAGCACCCCGGTGAGATAGAGAGCTTGGATCGGATCCTGCTTCGTGTGGATACCCGTAGAGGCCGGACGTTTGAACGGCTTCAAGCGAACCCTCTTCCAAAACTACGAATTCAGATTTGCGGTGATCATCTACCCGCGCAAGGTGAAGATTTGATCTTCCTAATAGTTTTAAAAGTTTTAATTCTTACCTAATTACGAAAGGTCTCGAAACAACGTTCATGCGATGAACGTCGAACCCGTGCATGCCGATTCCGCTGCCATCTGAAAAATTTTTGAAATATCAGCGGCATGGGCGGGTTCCCAACAGTGGTATCAGAGCCTAGGCTTCGTAGATTAAGGTAAGAATTAAATATCTAAAGGCATATTAGATCTGAAAATTGAATGATCATGCATGCTAAAAAATTCTGCATGCAGATTTTTCAGGAGTGCTGATTTTTTTGTTAGATGTATGCCCTAGAAGCCAATTTGGCTGACACATAGTTGATTCTAGGGACATAATTTTGTACTTGACTGTTTATTATTGAATAAATAAAAGGCATCTTTTCATTCATATTATTTATGTGTCTATGAATCGTCCAAGGAATTAATAAGATGATGATACATATTCTCAAGAGTTGAGAATTTGAGCCATGTATCATTGGTGATTAATTTCTAAATGCTCCTGATCAGTGGATCATCACGAGGACGGTGATCGATCCGATCAGTGCACAGATCACTTTCCTTCTGGATGGACGAGACTTGAGTCCACAGTGTAGGGACACTGAAGTGATAGTGCAGGTGCTTGTTAGAGAACAAGGGTACTGAGCGTGACCAAGACAAGAAGTCACTTGGATGTCTATCCACTCGTCAGTGACTTGCTTGATGTTGCAGTAGTGTGACTGGTCCTTTGACCTGCGGTGCTTCGGCTACTCACAGTGAGGTTATTGTAGTTTGACTGCACACATACATGGTCTCTAGCCATATGGGTCCATGCAGTGTAGATTGGCTGCAGTAAGTTCACTGTAGGAGTAGGGTATGCACCTATAAGGAATCTATCGACCTTGATAGAAGAGGAGTGATCCTATGTGATTTGTTAGACTGAGTTCTAAGACCTTGGCCAGGGCAGTAATATAAAGTGGAAAAAGAGTTTTCCACTATCGAACTCAAGTCGAATAAATCTTGACATATGACAGACGATGGGGTTTGACGAGTTGTCCATGACCTCCGTCCTGTAGGGATCCACGATAGTAGGACTGTATCACATGTTAACTGCACCTAGAGGTTCATCATTCCATTCTGCTGGGTAGCCACTACATGCTGCTAGGTGTCACTGGCGGATGGTGGGACTCATAGGGATTATCTTGATGATCGATAAACCCTAACGAGTTGAGTTGGAATCGTTCCAACCCATTGAAAAGAGTTTTCAATGATATTGTGATAGAGATCATAATATATCTCACTACCAGTCAGAATAGAACCTATGGGGTCACACACACTAGAAGTATTGACCGATCCGATGGTTGAAATCGTGATTAGGAATCACAAGTAATCAATTTGATTGATAAGAAGTTGAAGAAGGAACAAAGGGAATTAATTAATTGGACTTAAACACAAATCCTACTTCGGGTAGGATTCCTAGAGTCCTAATTGGATTAGGACTGGGAATCCTAGTTAGAGTAGGACTGGGATTCCTACTTGGAATAGGATTCCTACAATCCTAATGAGATTAGGAATTTTGAATCAAAATTGGATTCCTACTTGGAGTAGGATTCCTAGAGTCCTAATCGGATTAGGACTTCGGATTCAAATAGAGTCCTAATTGGATTAGGACTAAAATCAAATATGTCCTAATTTGGATTAGAATTTCTTAAGTCGCAATTAATTATTAATCTAATGAATCAATAAGACTCCTAATTGGATTAGGATTGAAGAGTTCAATTAAGTCAAAATTGATTTAAGTTCTAATTGGATTAGGACTTACCTAGATTGGATCCTAATTGGTTCACCCTTGGGCTAAGCCTAATTGGATTAGGGCTTGACCACATTAGGGCTTTTCAACCCTACTTAATGTGGATTAGGGTTTACCATGAGGAAGGGGATATGCCCCTCCCTTTTCCATGTGGAGAAGGGAGAAGAGAACCCCTCTTAGGAAATAACTCTATGGCTCCTAGATTGTAGGAGCCCTAGATGGTTATAAAAAGGGGCAAAGGGGGCCGGCGCCCTAGATGAGCTCTCCCTCTCCTCTTCCATCACGTGGCCACCCCTCTCCCTTCCTTGGTTCAGCCGCCATCAGCAAGGGGAAAAGAAGAAGAGGCGTGCACCTCTCCTTGGCCTCCTTCCTTGGTTCCAACGCAGGGAAGAAAAGAAGGCTGCGTGGGGATTCTTCTTCTATCTCTTCTTCATCCTTCTTCTTCCTCCTCTCAAGCACAATCAAGGGTTGATTGAAAGAGAGGAAATCAGCCATCAAAAGAAGTCTTTGCAAGGGAGCTAGCACCCCGGAAAGACAAGAGAGCTTTGATCGGATCACTGCTTCGTGTGGATACCCGTAGAGGCCGGGCACTTGAACGGCTTCAAGCGAACCTTCATCCTAGACCATGAACTTCAGTTTGCGGTGATCATCTACCCGCACAAGGTGAAGATCTGATCTTCCTAAAGGTTTAAAAAGTTTTAATTCTTATCTAATTACGAAAGGTTCATAAAACAACGTTCATGCGATGAACGTCGATCCCGTGCATGCCGATTCCGCTGCCATCTGAAAAATTATTTGAAATATCAGCGGCGTGTGCGGGTTCCCAACAGTGGTATCAGAGCCTAGGCTTCGTAGATTAAGGTAAGAATTAATTATCTAAAGGCTTATTAGATCTGAAAATTGAATGATCATGCATGCTGAAAATTTCTGCATGCAGATTTTTCAGGGGTGCTGATTTTTGCATGCTGATTTTTATGTGATAAAATGATGATTCTAATTGCGTTGTTAATGAGATTACAAAGTTTAGAATCATGATTAGCATGATCAGCAATCTATGTCATGATATAATCAGTTAGTTTTCAGATCTGAAAATTATAATTGTTGCATATGGTGATGATCATAGGATTCAAACCCTTTTGGTATCAAATGTAATGACCTGCGATGTGATCTGCGATGTCATGTAATTTTTCAGATGCTTGCATGCATCTTATTTGATATTTTGAGAGGCCTGCATGCCTCCTAAATGGGAGATGTAATTTATTTTTATTTTATTTTATATCTGGTTGTATTTCTGTGATGTGATGTACGTCAACGATCAAGTCGAAGACGATGCATGAGATGAACAGGGGTCTAAGCGGTTGATGGCGATTGGATCAAGAGTTGGTCAAGGATCGAATCAAGGAGGCTTGGAACCAATTCAAGAGTTGAAGACCACTTGATCGATTGATGTGCATGTGCTTGTAATACGACCTAATTAGAATCCATGATCATCACCTATTTAAAGTTTAGCTTTAATTTGATGCTGCGATTAAAAATGCCTGTGATGTGCCGTTTGCATGTGATGTGAATGCGAGTCGGGTAGATAGGTTTACATGTGATGTAACAAACCCAATTGAGACCTAAATCAAAACCTCCTCAATCAAGTCGAGAGTGAACCGACATGAGCAAGTCATATTAGATTAATTGATCTAATTGGTGTCTAGGAAAGCATAAAAGGTGGTTACTTAATTAGGACCTTACTCTCTGAGTAAGGGGAGCCTCCCACCTGCTTACCTGGCCAATTGTTCGATTACCTCTTATGAAGGGCTCAAGTTGCAAACACTAAGACCTGATTAACCAATATTAAGTCAATAGGTCTTCCACTGTAGTAGAGCTGCTAAGGCCTTTCTGATGTTGATTTGTCTCGGCTGGACACAGTGGTCAAGTTGCATCGGGGGGCTGGACCTCTCTATAGACATGAGATGTTGTAGGGTAAAGGTGGGGTTGGGCACCAATAACTGTTAGGTGAGGACCCAATGACGACTTTATTCCTACGGTTATACGGTGGGTCTGACTTAACTAAGAAATGGGACCAATAACTGTTAGGTGAGGTCTTCATGGCTTAGAGACCAAGTTACACTGCACCATGCTTGAGAAGCATTGTACAAGAGTTGTACACTCATCCATCTATGTGTCACCAATAACTGTTAGGTGAGGTGGCATGTAAATCGGTGGGACCGCAGTACCCACTAGAAATCCTAGTCGTGTGGGATTTCCGTTTCCCTACCAGGGGAGTGTGAGGGATTCGAGAAAATAGTGGGAGTTATATTTGTTCTAAAAGACCTTAGAACAGATTAGGATCAAGTACAAAAGTCTAACTAGAATCTTTACTCTCTGCAGATACAATGTCAGCTTCAAACCCTTTGACCCGTATTCTTGAGACCAACCGACTGACCGGAACCAATTACAAAGACTGGCTTAGAAATCTCAAAATTGTTTTGGACTGTGAGAAAATAGGCTACATACTCGATTCAGATATCCCCACACTACCAACACGTCCTACTGATGTTCAGCGTGAGATGCATAAAAAGTGGTTGGATGATGACATTAGAGTAAAATGCTATATGATGGCATCCATGTCTAAATGAACTCCAATGCCAGCATGAAAATATGAAGACTGCTAGGGACATACTGGCACACCTGCAAGAGTTGTATGGTGAGCAGAGTCGCACAGCTCGTTTTGAAGTGTCCAAGAGGCTCTTCAAGACGAAGATGCGCGAAGGGCAGTCTGTCCATGATCACGGTCTGACTATGATCAAGGATCTAGAGGAGCTTGAGAAGCTTGGTATGGACATGCACAAGGAATTACAAGTGGATTTGATCCTACAGTCACTTCCTGATTCATTTGGTCAGTTTATAGTAAACTACCACATGAATAAGATTGAATGCACTAAGACTGAACTAATCAACATGTTGGTAACTACCTTAGGGACCTTGAAGAAGTTCAAGGGGCATCGTTTTCACTGTCGAGTTGGTTTCTACTTCCAAGAGAGAGTCTACCTGGAAGAGAAGAAGCCTGCGACGAAGCAGTAAGGAAGTTCCAAGAAAAAGGCCAATTGCAAGGAAAAGTGTTTCTATTGCATCATGGATGGCCATTGGAAGAGGAACTGTCCTACATACATGGGAAGCATAAAGAACATGAAGGGTGACCGACCTTCAGAAGGTATGTCAGATATGCTCAGGATACTTAGGACTGTTACCTATTGCTAGCAGAAATTTGATTTCTGTATTTTATTTAGCATAGAAAGATTTTTATTTATTTGAAAAATTAAATTGCTTCAACATGGTTTTAAGATTGATAGTCTCTATCACATACATATGGATGTATCTGTGAATATATCTGAGCAAACAGTGAATACCATAGGATCTAATAGATCCAAAAATGAGATAAATCTAAAGTATTTAAGGCACCTCAGGCTTGGCCATATAGGAGAAGACAGAATAAACAAATTGGAGAAACATGAGCTTTTGGGCTCATTGACTTTCGAGTCATATTTGATTTGTGAATTCTGCCTTCAAGGAAAGATGGCCAAATTATCCTTTGTAGGACACAGGGAGGTCCACTGAAATACTTACCCTAGTACACACTGATATGTGTGGCCCATTCGATGTGCAGGCTAGGGGTTGTATTTTTTTACTTCATTTTACCGATGATTACTCACGATATGGATATGTGTATGAGACACAAATATGAAACTTTTGAAAGGTTCAAAGAGTTTAAATCTGAAGTAGAAAAATATATAGAAAAACTCACT
The DNA here is from genome assembly GCF_051530095.1 of Phoenix dactylifera. Lineage (NCBI taxonomy): Eukaryota > Viridiplantae > Streptophyta > Magnoliopsida > Arecales > Arecaceae > Phoenix > Phoenix dactylifera. The sequence goes on from NC_143195.1 coordinate 17,195,448, forward strand.
AAGATTCTTCGATCAGATCGAAGAGGTAAATACCTTAGTGGAGAGTTCCGTGATTATCTCAAGGAGAATGGGATAGTTTTATAATGGACTCCTCCTGGTACACCTCAGTTCAACGAAGTGTCGGAGAGGAGGAATCGGACTCTATTGGATATGGTCCGATCCATGATGAGCTTCACTGATTTACCCTTGTTTCTTTAGATAGATGCCCTATTTTTAGCTATTTACTTATTGAATAGAATTCCCTCTAAAGTCCGTTCCTACCACACCATATGAGATATGACATGGTAAGAAACCAAGTCTTGGTCATCTCAAGATTTGGGGATGTCCGGCCCACGTCAAAAGACTACAGGCGGACAAACTAGAGGCTAGGACCATAAGTGCTCGTCTTATAGGATATCCTAAAGAGTCATTAGGATACAATTTTTACGTCTCAGAGGATCACAATGTGTTTGTGAGCCGTCATGCCATCTTCTTGGAAAACCAGTTTATCCTTGATAGAGGCAGTGGGAGGAAAATTGAGCTTGAAGAGAAAGTCTCTGAAAAGCAACGAGTCATGGATCCTATCGAACCCATTAATACAGAGCCAGTACACGATGTCCCTCAACCACCTCGCAGATCAAGTAGGGTCTCCCATCCTCCCGATAGATACTTAGGTATACTAGAAGAGGATACCGAGAAAATGTTCCTAGTGGGAGATAGGGATCACACGCAGGATCCCAAAACCTACGACGAGGCGATATCTGATATCGATTCCGAGAAATAATTGGAGTTAGACTCTATGCATTCCAACCAAGTTTGGACCTTAGTAGATCCACCAGAAGGTATTGTACCTATTGGATGCAAATGGATCTACAAAAGGAAGATAGGTTCGGATGGAGAGGTAGAGACCTATAAGGCAAAGCTTGTGGCGAAAGGGTATAGTCAGCGTGAGGGCATTGACTATCAGGAGACCTTTTCACCTGTAGCCATGCTGAAATCCATCCGAACATTGCTTACCATTGCAGCATTTCATGATTATGAAATCTGGCAGATGGATGTGAAAACAGCTTTCCTGAATGGATATCTTGATGAAGACATCTATATGGAACAACCTTTAGGTTTCACTTCCAGTGATGGAGATCACAAGGTCTGCAAGCTGCAAAGGTCCATCTATGGACTAAAGCAAGCATCTCGAAGTTGGAACACTCGTTTCAATGACGCAATCAAAACGTTTGATTTCATCAAAAACGAAGAGGAACCGTGTGTTTACAAAAGGGTTAGTGGGAGCGCTGTCGTATTTCTCGTACTGTACGTGGACGACATCCTCCTGGTAGGGAATGATATTCCCATGCTAACCTCGGTCAAGGTCAGGTTGTCAAAAAGGTTCTCCATGAAAGACCTTGGGGAAGCATCCTATATTTTGGAAATAAAGGTCTATAGAGATAGATCTAAAAGGATGCTAGGCCTATCACAGAAGATGTACATAGAGGAAGTACTGAAAAGGTTCAGCATGGAAAACTCTAAAAGGGGTCTCTTACCCCTAAGGCATGGAATTAATCTCTCTAAGAAGATGTGCCCCAACACATCTGAAGAGATTCAACGCATGAGCAAGATCCTCTATGCATCAGCAATAGGGAGCCTCATGTATGCCATGCTATGTACATGATTTGATATAGTACATGCTGTGAATGTCACAAGCAGATATCAGTCGGATCCAGGCAAGAAGCACTGGATAGCTGTGAAAGAACAGTCTTAAGTACTTGAGAAGCACTAAGGACATGTTCTTGGTCTTTGGGAGAAGATCAGAGTTGAAGGTAGAAGGATGCACACATATTGATAATAGAAAGTCTACATCAGAATATGTGCAATTGTGGTTCAGTAAATTGGAAGAGTTCCAAACAACCGATCATTATAGATTCTACCTTAGAAGCTGAATGTTAAGCCGTATCTAAGGGTGCAGTGGAAACCTTCTGATTAAAAGTTAATTGCAGAGTTAGGTGTAATGTCATTAGATGCCATAACACTTTACTGCGATAACATTGGCACCATAGCACAAGCTATGGAGCCATGGTCTCATCAGAAATCCAAGCACATAGAGCGGCGCTTCCATTTCATACGCGACTATGATGTAGAGGTGCAGAGAGTAGACTCCGCGGATAACGTGGCAGACCCGTTCACTAAGCAGCTGAGTCAGCAAAAGACTGAAGCCCACCTTGAGAAGATGGGCCTAAGATATATGACCAATTTGCTTTAGTGCAAGTGGGAGATTGTTAGATGTATGCCCTAGAAGCCAATTTGGCTGACACATTGTTGATTCTAGGGACATAATTTTGTACTTGACTGTTTATTATTGAATAAATAAAAGGCATCTTTTCATTCATATTATTTATGTGTCTATGAATCGTCCAAGGAATTAATAAGATGATGATACATATTCTCAAGAGTTGAGAATTTGAGCCATGTATCATTGGTGATTAATTTCTAAATGCTCCTGATCAGTGGATCATCACGAGGACGGTGATCGATTCGATCAGTGCACAGATCACTTTCCTTCTGGATGGACGAGACTTGAGTCCACAGTGTAGGGACACTGAAGTGATAGTGCAGGTGCTTGTTAGAGAACAAGGGTACTGAGCGTGACCAAGACAAGAAGTCACTTGGATGTCTATCCACTCGTCAGTGACTTGCTTGATGTTGCAGTAGTGTGACTGGTCCTTTGACCTGCGGTGCTTCGGCTACTCACAGTGAGGTTATTGTAGTTTGACTGCACACATACATAGTCTCTAGCCATATGGGTCCATGCAGTGTAGATTGGCTGCAGTAAGTTCACTGTAGGAGTAGGGTATGCACCTATAAGGAATCTATCGACCTTGATAGAAGAGGAGTGATCCTATGTGATTTGTTAGACTGAGTTCTAAGACCTTGGCCAGGGCAGTAATATAAAGTGGAAAAAGAGTTTTCCACTATCGAACTCAAGTCGAATAAATCTTGACATATGACAGACGATGGGGTTTGACGAGTTGTCCATGACCTCCGTCCTGTAGGGATCCACGATAGTAGGACTGTATCACATGTTAACTGCACCTAGAGGTTCATCATTCCATTCTACTAGGTAGCCACTACATGCTGCTAGGTGTCACTGGTGGATGGTGGGACTCATAGGGATTATCTTGATGATCGATAAACCCTAACGAGTTGAGTTGGAATCGTTCCAACCCATTGAAAGGAGTTTTCAATGATATTGTGATAGAGATCATAATATATCTCACTACCAGTCAGAATAGAACCTATGGGGTCACACACACTAGAAGTATTGACCGATCCGATGGTTGAAATCGTGATTAGGAATCACAAGTAATCAATTTGATTGATAAGAAGTTAAAGAAGGAACAAAGGGAATTAATTAATTGGACTTAAACACAAATCCTACTTCGGGTAGGATTCCTAGAGTCCTAATTGGATTAGGACTGGGAATCCTAGTTGGAGTAGGACTGGGATTCCTACTTGGAATAGGATTCCTACAATCCTAATGAGATTAGGAATTTTGAATCAAAATTGGATTCCTACTTGGAGTAGGATTCCTAGAGTCCTAATCGGATTAGGACTTCGGATTCAAATAGAGTCCTAATTGGATTAGGACTAAAATCAAATATGTCCTAATTTGGATTAGAATTTCTTAAGTCACAATTAATTATTAATCTAATGAATCAATAAGACACCTAATTGGATTAGGATTGAAGAGTTCAATTAAGTCAAAATTGATTTAAGTTCTAATTGGATTAAGACTTACCTAGATTGGATCCTAATTGGTTCACCCTTGGGCTAAGCCCAATTGGATTAGGGCTTGACCACATTAGGGCTTTTCAACCCTACTTAATGTGGATTAGGGTTTACCATGAGGAAGGGGATATGCCCCTCCCTTTTCCATGTGGAGAAGGGAGAAGAGAAACCCTCTTAGGAAATAACTCTAGGGCTCCTAGATTGTAGGAGCCCTAGATGGTTATAAAAAGGGGCAAAGGGGGCCGGCGCCCTAGATGAGCTCTCCCTCTCCTCTTCCATCACGTGGCCACCCCTCTCCCTTCCTTGGTTTAGCCGCCATCAGCAAGGGGAAAAGAAGAAGAGGCGTGCACCTCTCCTTGGCCTCCTTCCTTGGTTCCAACGCAGGGAAGAAAAGAAGGCTGCGTGGGGATTCTTCTTCTTCCTCTTCTTCATCCTTCTTCTTCCTCCTCTCAAGCACAATCAAGGGTTGATTGAAAGAGAGGAAATCAGCCATCAAAAGAAGTCTTTGCAAGGGAGCTAGCACCCCGGGAAGACAAGAGAGCTTTGATCGGATCACTGCTTCGTGTGGATACCCGTAGAGGCCGGGCACTTGAACGGCTTCAAGCGAACCTTCATCCTAGACCACGAACTTCAGTTTGCGGTGATCATCTACCCGCACAAGGTGAAGATCTGATCTTCCTAAAGGTTTAAAAAGTTTTAATTCTTATCTAATTACGAAAGGTTCATAAAACAACGTTCATGCGATGAACGTCGATCCCGTGCATGCCGATTCCGCTGCCATCTGAAAAATTATTTGAAATATCAGCGGCGTGTGCGGGTTCCCAACATTTTTGCATGCTGATTTTTATGTGATAAAAAGATGATTCTAAATGCATTGTTAATGGGATTACAAAGTTTAGAATCATGATTAGCATGATCAGCGACCTATGTCATGATACAATCAGTTAGTTTTCAGATCTGAAAATTATAATTGTTGCATACGGTGATGATCATAGGATTCAAACCCTTTTGGTATCAAATGTAATGACCTGCGATGTGATCTGCGATGTCATGTAATTTTTCAGATGCTTGCATGCATCTTGTTTGATGTTTTGAGAGGCCTGCGTGCCTCCTAAAAGGAGATGTAAATTATTTTTATTTTTATTTTACATCTGGTTGTATTTCTGTGATGTGATGTACATCAACGATCAAGTTGAAGCAAAGGCATGAGATGAAAGGTGATCTAAGCGGTTGATGGCGATGGGATCAAGAGTTGATCAAGGATCGAATCAAGGAGGCTTGGAACCAATTCAAGAGTTGAAGACCACTTGATCGATTGATGTGCATGTGCTTGTAATACGACCTAATTAGAATCCATGATCATCACCTAGTTAAAGTTTAGCTTTAATTTGATGCTGCGATTATAACTGCCTGTGATGTGCCGTTTGCATGTGATGTAAATGCGAGTCGGGTAGATAGGTTTACATGTGATGTAGCAAACCCAATTGAGACCTAAATCAAAACCTCCTCAATCAAGTCGAGAGTGAACCGACATGAGCAAGTCATATTAGATTAATTGATCTAATTGGTGTCTAGGAAAGCATGAAAGGTGGTTACTTAATTAGGACCTTACTCTCTGAGTAAGGGGAGCCTCCCACCTGCTTACCTGGCCAATTGTTCGATTACCTCTTATGAAGGGCTCAAGTTGCAAACACTAAGACCTGATTAACCAATATTAAGTCAATAGGTCTTCCACTGTAGTAGAGCTGCTAAGGCCTTTCTGATGTTGATTTGTCTCGGCTGGACACAGTGGTCAAGTTGCATCGGGGGGCTGGACCTCTCTATAGACATGAGATGTTGTAGGGTAAAGGTGGGGTTGGGCACCAATAACTGTTAGGTGAGGATCCAATGACGACTTTATTCCTACGGTTATACGGTGGGTCTGACTTAACTAAGAAATGGGACCAATAACTGTTAGGTGAGGTCTTCATGGCTTAGAGACCAAGTTACACTGCAACATGCTTGAGAAGCATTGTACAAGAGTTGTACACTCATCCATCTATGTGTCACCAATAACTGTTAGGTGAGGTGGCATGTAAATCGGTGGGACCGCAGTACCCACTAGAAACCCTAGTCGTGTGGTATTTCCGTTTCTCTACCAGGGGAGTGTGAGGGATTCGAGAAAATAGTGGGAGTTACATTTGTTCTAAAAGACCTTAGAACAGATTAGGATCAAGTACAAAAGTCTAACTAGAATCTTTACTCTCTGCAGATACAATGTCAGCTTCAAACCCTTTGACCCGTATTCTTGAGACCAACCGACTGACCGGAACCAATTACAAAGACTGGCTTAGAAATCTCAAAATAGTTTTGGACTGTGAGAAGATAGGCTACATACTCGATTCAGATATCCCCACACTACCAGCACGTCCTACTGATGTTCAGCGTGAAATGCATAAAAAGTGGTTGGATGATGACATTAGATTAAAATGCTATATGATGGCATCCATGTCTAATGAACTCCAATGCCAGCATGAAAATATAAAGACTGCTAGGGACATACTGGCACACCTGCAAGAGTTGTATGGTGAGCAGAGTCGCACAGCTCGTTTTGAAGTGTCCAAGAGGCTTTTCAAAGCGAAGATGCGCGAGGGGCAGTCTGTCCATGATCACGGTCTGACCATGATCAAGGACCTAGAGGAGCTTGAGAAGCTCGGTATGGACATGCACAAGGAATTACAAGTGGATTTGATCCTACAGTCACTTCCTGATTCATTTGGTCAGTTTATAGTAAACTACCACATGAATAAGATTGAATGCACTAAGACTGAACTAATCAACATGTTGGTAACTGCTGAGAGAGCCTTGAAAGGTTCAAGGGGCAATGTCCTTGCTGCTGAGTTGACTTCTGGTTCCAAGAGAAAATCTACTTGGAAGAAAAAGAAGCCTGCTAAGAAGCAGAAGAAAGACAAGAAGCCAAAGAAGGAAGTTCAAAAGAAAAAGGCTAACGACAAAGGAAAATGTTTCCACTGCAATGTCGAAGGCCACTGGAAGAGAAACTGTCCTTCATACCTCGAGAGCCTGAAGAACAAGAAAGGTGACACACCTTCAGAAGGTATAGACTTGCTCATAATTGAAACTAATCTAACGGTTTCTTCTACTTCTAGTTGGGTTATAGATTCTGGTTCTAGTGCTCATCTGTGCACTACCATGCAGGGTCTAAAGGAAAGTAGAAGGCTGGCGGAAGGTGCGGTAACCCTTAGGGTTGGCAACGGGGCAAAAGTTGCTGCTGTGGCTGTGGGCACCTACCATCTGCGACTACCGTCTGGATTTAGTTTAATATTTAGAGACTGCTATTATGTACCTGTTGCTAGCAGAAATTTGATTTCTGTTTCATGTCTAGCACAGGAAGGTCATGTTTTTACATTTGACAAAGACTGCTGTTCTATTTATTTAAGAAATAAAATAGTCGCACGTGGTTTCATGATCGACAGTCTCTATCATTTACATATGGATGTATCTGTGAATGTTACCGAGCAAGATATGAGTGCCAAAGGATCTAAAAGATCCAGAGATGAGATAAACCAAAGATATTTGTGGCACCTCAGACTTGGCCATATTGGAGAGGATAGGATGAACAAAATGGATAAAGATGGGCTTCTCGGCTCATTGACTTCCGAGTCATATCCAGTTTGCGAGTCCTGTCTTCAAGGAAAAATGGCTAGACTGTCCTTTGTAGGACATGGGGAGAGGACCACTGAAATACTTACCCTAGTACATACAGATGTATGTGGCCCATTCGATGTGCTAGCCAGGGGACGTTATTCTTACTTCATTACCTTTACCGATGATTATTCACGGTATGGGTATGTGTATCTTATGAGACACAAGTCTGAATCTTTTGAAAAGTTCAAAGAGTTCAAGAATGAAGTAGAAAAACAAACTGGAAAACCTCTTAAGGCTCTTCGATCAGATCGAGGAGGAGAATACCTTAGTGGGGAATTCCGGGACTATCTCAAGAAAAACGGCATAGTCTCACAATGGACACCTCCGGGTACACCTCAACTCAACGGGGTGTCAGAGAGGAGGAATCGGACCCTGTTGGACATGGTCAGGTCCATGATGAGCTTCACTGATTTACCTATGTTCCTTTGGGGAGATGCCTTACTCACAGCGATTTATTTATTGAATAGAGTTCCCTCTAAATCCGTTCCTACCACACTGTATGAGATATGGCATGGTAAGAAACCAAGTCTGGGTCATCTCAAGATTTGGGGATGTCCGGCCCATGTCAAGAGACTACAGGCGGACAAGTTAGAGGCTAGGACCATAAGTGCTCGTTTTATAGGATATCCTAAAGAGTCATTAGGATACAATTTTTACGTCTCAGAGGATCACAATGTGTTTGTGAGCCGTCATGCCATCTTCTTGGAAAATCAGTTTATCCTTGATAGAGGCAGTGGGAGGAAAATTAAGCTTGAAGAGAAAATCTCTGAAAAGCAACGAGTCATGGATCCTATTGAACCCATTCATACAGAGCCAGTACACGATGTCCCTCGACCACCTCGTAGATCTAGTAGGGTCTCCCATCCTCCCGATAGATACTTAGGTATACTAGAAGAGGATACCGAGGAAATGTTCCTGGTGGGAGATAGGGATCACATACAGGATCCCAAAACCTACAACGAGGCGATATCTGATGTCGATTCCGAGAAATGGCTGGAAGCTATGAAATCAGAGTTAGACTCCATGCGTTCCAACCAAGTCTGGACCTTAGTAGATCCACCAGAAGGTATTGTACTTATTGGATGCAAATGGATCTACAAAAGGAAGATAGGTTCGGATGGAGAGGTAGAGACCTATAAGGCAAGGCTTGTGGCGAAAGGGTATAGTCAGCGCGAAGGCATTGACTATCAGGAGACCTTTTCACCTGTTGCCATGCTAAAATCCATCCGAACATTGCTTGCCATTGCAGCATTTCATGATTATGAAATTTGGCAGATGGATGTGAAAACTGCTTTCCTGAATGGATATCTTGATGAAGATATCTATATGGAACAGCCTTTGGGTTTCACTTCCAGTGATGGAGATCACAAGGTCTGCAAGCTGCAAAGGTCCATCTATGGACTAAAGCAAGCATCTCGGAGTTGGAACACTCGTTTCGATGACGCAATCAAAACGTTTGATTTCATCAAAAACGAAGAGGAACCGTGTGTTTACAAAAAGGTTAGTGGGAGTGCTGTCGTTTTTCTCGTACTGTACGTAGATGACATTCTCCTAATAGGGAATGATATTCCCATGCTAACCTCGGTTAAGGTCTGGTTGTCAAAAGAATTCTCCATGAAAGACCTTGGGGAAGCATCCTATATTTTGGGAATAAAGGTCTATAGAGATAGATCTAAAAGGATGCTTGGCCTGTCACAGAAAATGTACATAGAGGAGGTGCTGAAGAGGTTCAGCATGGAAAACTTCAAGAGGGGTCTCTTACCCCTAAGGCATGGAATTCATCTCTCCAAGAAGATGTGCCCCAACACATCTGAAGAGATTCAACGCATGAGCAAGATTCCTTATGCATCGGCAATAGGAAGCCTCATGTATGCCATGCTATGTACACGACCTGATATAGCTCTTGCTGTGAGTGTCACAAGCAGATATCAGTCGAATCCAGGTGAAGAACACTGGACAGCTGTGAAGAATATTCTTAAGTACTTGAGAAGAACTAAAGATTTATTCTTGATTTTTGGAGGATCATCAGAGTTAAAGGTAGAAGGGTACACAGATTCAGACTTCATGACTGATGTCGATGACAGGAAGTCAACATCTGGATACGTATTCTTGTGCAATGGTGGTGCGGTGAATTGGAAGAGTTCTAAACAACCGATCATTGCTGATTCTACTATGGAAGCTGAATATATCGCCGCCTCTGAAGCTGCTAAGGAAGGCTTCTGGTTTAAGAAATTCATTGCAGAGTTGGATGTGATGACATCAGATGCCATAACACTCTACTGCGATAATAATGGCGCCATAGCCCTTGCTAAGGAGCCAAGGTCTCATCAGAAGTCTAAGCATATAGAGCGGCGCTTTCACCTCATACGCGACTATGTGGAGAAGAAATATGTAGAGGTGCAGAGAGTAGACTCCGCGGATAAAGTGGCAGACCCGTTCACTAAGCAGCTGAGTCAGCAAAAGACTGAAGCCCACCTTGAGAAGATGGGCCTAAGATATATGACCAATTGGCTTTAGTGCAAGTGGGAGATTGTTAGATGTATGCCCTAGAAGCCAATTTGGCTGACACATTGTTGATTCTAGGGACATAATTTTGTACTTGACTATTTATTATTGAATAAATAAAAGGCATCTTTTCATTCATATTGTTTATGTGTCTATGAATCGTCCAAGAAATTAATAAGATGATGATACATATTCTCAAGAGTTGAGAATTTGAGCCATGTATCATTGGTGATTAATTTCTAAATGCTCCTGATCAATGGATCATCACGAGGACGGTGATCGATCCGATCAGTGCACAGATCACTTTCCTTCTGGATGGACGAGACTTGAGTCCACAGTGTAGGGACACTGAAGTGATAGTGCAGGTGCTTGTTAGAGAACAAGGGTACTGAGCGTGACCAAGACAAGAAGTCACTTGGATGTCTATCCACTCGTCAGTGACTTGCTTGATGTTGCAGTAGTGTGACTGGTCCTTTGACCTGCGGTGCTTCGGCTACTCACAGTGAGGTTATTGTAGTTTGACTGCACACATACATGGTCTCTAGCCATATGGGTCCATGCAGTGTAGATTGGCTGCAGTAGGTTCACTGTAGGAGTAGGGTATGCACCTATAAGGAATCTATCGACCTTGATAGAAAAGGAGTGATCCTATGTGATTTGTTAGACTGAGTTCTAAGACCTTGGCCAAGGCAGTAATATAAAGTGAAAAAGAGTTTTCCACTATCGAACTCAAGTCGAACAAATCTTGACATATGACAGACGATGGGGTTTGACAGTTGTCCATGACCTCCGTCCTGTAGGGATCAACGATAGTAGGACTGTATCACACGTTAACTGCACCTAGAGGTTCATCATTCCATTCTGCTGGGTAGCCACTACATGCTGCTAGGTGTCACTGGTGGATGGTGGGACTCATAGGGATCATCTTGATGATCGATAAACCCTAATGAGTTGAGTTGGAATCGTTCCAACCCATTGAAAGGAGTTTTCAATGATATAGTGATAGAGATCACAATATATCTCACTACCAGTCAGAATAGAACCTATGGGGTCACACACACTAAAAGTATTGACCGATCCGATGGTTGAAATCGTGATTAGGAATCACAAGAAATCAATTTGATTGATAAGAAGTTGAAGAAGGAACAAAGGGAATTAATTAATTGGACTTAAACACAAATCCTACTTCGGGTAGGATTCCTAGAGTCCTAATTGGATTAGGACTAGGAATCCTAGTTGGAGTAGGACTGCGATTCCTATTTGGAATAGGATTCCTACAATCCTAATGAGATTAGAAATTTTGAATTGGATTCCTACTTGGAGTAGGATTCCTAGAAATCCTAATTGGATTAGGACTTCGGATTCAAATGGAGTCCTAATTGGATTAGAACTAAAATTAAACAAATCCTAATTGGATTAGGATTCCTTAAGTCTAAATTAATTAATAATCTAATGAATCAACATGACTCCTAATTGGATTAGGATTGAAGAGTTCAATTGAGTCATGGTTCATTCAAGTCCTAATTGGACTAGGACTAGCGTAGATTGAACCCAATATGGTCAATCCTAATTAGATTAGGACTTAACCATAAGAGAGGCACCCAATCCTCTTTGGAAGAGGATTAGGGCAACACAAGAAGGAGGGATCACGCCCCTCCTCCTCTCCTTGTGTGCGGCATGAAGAGAGGGGCCGGCGCCCCCCTTCCCTCTTTGGAAGATTGTCTTGGAGCTCCTAATTGTTAGGAGCTCCACTCCTTATAAAAGGAGGACTAGGGCCGGCCCCAAGGTAGAAGAGCCCTCTACCTCCAAGCCGTGGCCACCCTCTCCCTCTCCACCCTTGGTTCAGCCGCCATCAGCAAAGGAAAAGAAGAGGAGGCGTCTCCCTCCTCTTGGTCTTCTTCCTTGGCTTCAGCGCGTGTGAAGAGAAGAAGGCTGCGAAGGGATTTGATCTTCTTCTTCTTCTTCAAGATCCTTCTTCTTCCTCCTCTCTAGTGCAATCAAGAGTTGATTGAAAGAGAGGACATCAGCCATCAAAGCTATCTTTGCAAGGGAGCTAGCACCCCGGTGAGATAGAGAGCTTGGATCGGATCCTGCTTCGTGTGGATACCCGTAGAGGCCGGACGTTTGAACGGCTTCAAGCGAACCCTCTTCCAAAACCACGAATTCAGATTTGCGGTGATCATCTACCCGCGCAAGGTGAAGATTTGATCTTCCTAATAGTTTTAAAAGTTTTAATTCTTACCTAATTACGAAAGGTCTCGAAACAACGTTCATGCGATGAACGTCGAACCCGTGCATGCCGATTCCGCTGCCATCTGAAAAATTTTTGAAATATCAGCGGCATGGGCGGGTTCCCAACAGCAATCCCCCAATAGACCTCCATTCTTCAATGGAACCAACTACACCTATTGGAAGGCTAGGATGAGGATATTTATCCAAGCCCAAGACTATGATGTTTGGAGCATCATAGTTAATGGACCATACATTCCTTCTATTTATGTAGATAACATTACTATACCCAAGTTTGAAAAAGATTGGGATGACAATGATAGAAGGAAGGCACAACTAAATGCCAAAGCAATGAATGTACTTTATTGTGCCTTAGACCATAATGAATTCAATAGAATCTCTACTTTCAATTCTGCAAAAGAGATATGGGACAGACTTGAAGTGACCCACGAGGGCACGAATCAAGTCAAGGAATCCAAAATAAACATGCTAGTTCATAAGTATGAACTATTTAAAATGGAATCTAATAAAACTATCACTTGCATGTTTACTAGATTTACTCATATTGTCAATGGCCTAAAAAGCCTTGGCAAAAGTAATACTAACAGTGACCTTGTCAGGAAAGTTCTTAGATCTTTACCAAGGTCATGGGAAGCCAAGGTAACGGCGATCCAAGAAGCCAAAAGCTTGAACAAGCTGGCACTCGAGGAGCTCCTTAGTCCTTGATGACACATGAGCTCACAATGAAGCAACACAGTGAAGAAGAGTCCTCCTACAAAAAAAAGGTAATTGCCCTTAAGTCTACTTCTTCTAACAAGGATCCCTCTTGCAGTAGCAGCAGTGAAGAAGAAGACAATGAGGGAGATGAAGATGAGGCTCTTCTCGTGCGAAAATTCAGAAAATTCATCAACCGGAAGAAGTCTTTTCATCAGAGGAGAGGTTCCTCAAGTTTCTACAACAAGGACAAAGGTAAGGAAAGGGAAATTGAGGGAATTGGTTGCTATGAATGCAAGAAGTCGGGACATTTCAGAATCGACTGTCCCTTGCTGAAGAAGGGCAGCAAATACAAGAAGAAGAAAGTTCTTGTCTCCACCTTGACAGACTCCGATCAATCATCATCATCATCGGATATGGAACAAGAGGAAAAAGCAATTTTTTGCTTCATGGCAAATGATAATGAGGTAATATCTGAAACATATTGAGATTTTACCTTTGATGAATTATATGATGCTTTTAATGAACTAATGGATGAATATAAGACAATAAATCTTAAAAATAAAAAATTAAAACTAACTAATCAATCTTACACTCATAAGTACGATAAATTAATTAAGGACAAGGACTCTATCATCAAAGAAAACATAGAACTTAAAACAAGCAACCAATTGCTAACTCAAAAAGCTAATACCTTAATTAAAGATAACGAAAGACTAACTAAGGAAGTTTCAGAACTTAAAAACAGTAACCAAACTATAAAAGATAATCTTACAAAAGACTTAAACTTACTAAAAACAGAAAAACTGAAAATAACAAAAGAACTTGAAAAATAAAAACCTATTGTAGAAAAGTTTACATATAGTTCTGAAAAATTGGAGATGATTCTTAATAGTCAACGAGCTGTGTTTAATAGAGCTGGTTTAGGGTATAAACCTAAGAATAAGCAAAAGTTTCTTAAAATTTTTTTTGTAAAAGCTGGGAAAAGTAAAACTAAAAATATAACCTATTTTTGCTGTGGAAAAGTAGGACATAAAGCTAATGTGTGTGACCATAGGAAAATAGAAGCTAAAAGAAAAATTAAAAAGATTTGGGTTCCAAAAGGAACCAACGTAGCTAACCTTGAAGGACCTAAGAAAATTTGGGTACCTAAAATTGTATGATTTCCTTGTGTAGGAGTGTCTTGCAGCCAAGGTCGACAAAAACTATTGGTACTCGGATAGTGGCTACTCAAGACACATGATGGGTGACAAGGAGCAATTCTTCACCCTAGAGCCTAAAAAGGGAGGTGCTGTGACTTTTGGAGACGATAACCAAGGTCACATCATTAGCATAGGTAAAGTACAAATCACCTCTTCAACCTTCATTGATAATGTACGATTTGTAGATGATCTTAAGCATAACTTACTTAGCGTTAGTCAATTATGTGATAGAGGTTTTGATGTTCTGTTTAAGCCATCTCTATGCATCATAACCAACTCAATTGACAATAGCTTAGTATTCAAAGGAATAAGACGTGGCAATGTTTATGTAGTAGATCTTGAAGATCTCGCCAATAATAGCCGTTGCCAAGTAGCTAGTGATTCTAAAGTCAATAATGCAAGTTGGTTATGGCACCGTAAATTAGGTCATGCAAGTATGGATACAATATCAAAATTAGTTAAAAGAGATTCTGTGATTGGTTTGCCAAAGCTAAAATTTGAGAAAAATAAAATTTGTGAAGCATGTCAATATGGCAAACAATCTAGAAGTTCCTTTAAATTCATAAATTGTGTCTCTACTACTAGACCCCTTGAACTACTCCACATAGATCTTTTTGGACCAACTAGAACCACAAGCCTTGGTGGAAACAAGTATGGCCTTGTCATTGTAGATGATTTTTCTAGATACACATGGGTCATGTTTTTAGCTCATAAAGATGAAGCATTTTCAGTATTTAAGAAATTTCATAAGGAAGTAACTAACTCAAGAAATGCTTCAGTTATAGCTATTAGGAGTGATCATGGAATGAAATTTGAAATCATCTATTTGATGAATTTTGTAGTAAAAAAGGAAATAACTCATAATTTCTCTGCACCTAGGACACCACAACAAAATGGAGTGGTAGAAAGAAAGAATAGAACCCTAGAGAAAATGGCTAGGACCATGTTGTGTGAAAGTAACCTCCCAAAGTATTTTTGGAGAGAAGCCATTAACACATCATGTCATATATTAAATAGAGTTCTATTAAGACCAATTATAAAGAAAACACCTTACGAACTTTGGAGAGAAAGAAAGCCCAAAGTAAACTACTTTCATGTTTTTGGGTGTAGGTGTTTCATTCATAATAATGGCAAAGATAACTTAGACAAATTTGATTCCAAATCTGATGAAGGTATCTTTTTGGAATATTCTACATCAAGTAAAACTTATAGAGTCTTCAACAAAAGAACCCTTGTTATTGAAGAGTCTATACATGTTGTTTTTGATGATACTAATGATGTCTCTTCTAGCAAGAGAGTAGCTCTTGATGATGATGCAGGGATATTTGAGGAAAAGATGAATGACATGACATTACAAGAAAATGAACCGAAACAGATTGGAGACACATCAACAAACCAAGAAGTAATTGTTGATCATGGGCTTACAAAGGCTTGGAGGTATGCTCATGGTCACCCTAAAGAATTAATCTTAGATGATTCATCTCAATCTGTTAGAACTAGAGCCTCTCTTAGGAACTTAAATAATCATCTTGCATTTGTTTCACATTTAGAACCTAAAAACATATAAGAAGCTGAAAGTGATGTAAATTGGATAAATGCTATGCAAGAGGAACTTAACCAATTTACAAGAAATAAAGTATGGAACTTAGTTGAAAGACCCACTGAATACTCAATAATAGGAACTAAATGGATATACAAAAATAAACTTGATGCAAATGGAATTGTGATTAGGAACAAGGCTAGACTAGTAGCAAAGGGCTATAATCAAGAAGAATGTATAGATTTTGATGAGACTTTTGCTCCTGTAGCTAGACTTGAGGTAATTAGATTGTTACTAGCATTTGCATGCAATAAAGATTTCAAATTATTTCAAATGGATGTAAAAAGTGCCTTCTTGAATGGGTATATTAATGAGGAGGTTTATGTAGAACAACCTTCTAGTGTTGAGAATCATCAATACTCCAATCATGTTTATAAACTAAACAAAGCACTTTATGGTCTAAAACAAGCTCCTAGAGCATGGTATGAAAGACTTAGCAAATTTCTATTAGACCATGAATTTTCTAGAGGAAATATTGATACAACTCTATTTTTGAAAAAGGAAAACAAAAATATGTTGGTAGTGCAGATTTATGTAGATGATATTATTTTCGGTGCTACTAACAATCGCCTTTGCGAAGAGTTTGCTGAGTTAATGCAGAGTGAATTTGAGATGAGCATGATGGGAGAATTGAACTACTTCCTCGGACTTCAAATCAAACAATCCAAGAAAGGGATTTTCATCAATCAAGCTAAATACATCAAGGAAATGCTAAAGAAGTTTGACATGGATGGAAATAAGTCAATTAGCACCCCCATGAGCTCATCATGCAAACTAAACAAAGATGAAACAGGTAAATCAGTAGATCAAAAGCTGTATAGAGGTATGATAGGATGTTTACTATATCTTACAACAAGTAGACCTGATATTATATTTAGTGTATGCATGTGTGCTAGATATCAATCTAATCCTAAGGAATCACACCTAATTGCAGTTAAGAGAATTTTTAAATATCTCATAGGAACAAAAAATATAGGTCTATGATATTCTAAAGAATCAAGCATAAATTTAATAGGGTACACTGATTCAGACTTCGCTGGTTGTAAACTTGATCGAAAAAGCACCAGCGGGTCTTGTCAATTTTTAGGAGAAAATCTAATTTCATGGTTTAGTAAGAAACAAAACTCGGTTGCACTATCTACGGCTGAAGCCGAATATGTTGCTGCCGGGAGTTGTTGTGCTCAAATTTTATGGATCAAGCAACAACTTGAAGATTATGGCATTAAAAAAAATAAGATTCCCATAAATTGTGATAATACAAGTGCCATAAACTTAACTAAAAATCCAATTCGACACTCAAGAACTAAACATATTGAGATAAGACATCACTTCATAAGAGATCATGTGTTAAATGGTGATGTAATGCTTGAATTTGTTTGCACTGATGATCAACTTGCTGACATCTTCACAAAATCCTTGAGTGAAGATCGATTTTGTATTCTTAAAAGAGGGTTAGGAGTGATTGATCCATTCTTGTGATACTCCCTTATAATTCATTGATTCTGATGATTAGCTTATATTGGATATAGGATTTTACGTCTATGGTCATCAAATCATTCCTTAAGTTATAAAGATTCCCATATCTCTCTCCTTTGGCACGGAATTAACTGAGTTCTTTGGTTATGTGCCAAAGTTCGAGTCGACTCGAATAGATTTTAGAGTCGGCTCGTGGGCGAGTCGACTCGTGAATATTTAGGAGTCGACTCGAGGTCGAGTCGACTCGCGACATACCAGAGTCGACTCGAGGCTGGAAATCCAGTTTTTAACCCTAATCGAAACGTTTATTCTTCACTTCTATTTTCGGTCGCCACTGTTCCAAAACCCTAGAGTCGTCTCCGACCTCGTCTCCGACCCCTTTTAGGTCCTTTTTCTCGAGTTTTTTCCCATTTCTCTTATCCATCCCTCGGTTTTTAGGTCAAAATGCCTAGGAAAGCCGTTGTCCCGAGCTGGAAGAGACCTCTCTCCGCAAGCGGCACCAAGCGACGGTCCAAGGCCCAAAACGAACCCGTGAGGCCACCACCTCCGGTTCCTTCCCCGCCTAGGCCGGTTCCCTCGCGTCCGTGCGCCGGAGGGCAGTCTCTACCTGGAGGAAAATCAATTTTGACTTCCTCTCCCGGGAAGGGTTCACCCTAGGGCATCATCTTAGGGCTCAAGGGTTAGAGTTCTTCTGTTCTTTAGACCTCTCTACCTACCCAAGGTTAGTTAGGAAATTTTATGGGACTGTAGCCCGAGGTAGTGGTGGTATCCAGGGAACCATAGTGGGTGTCCCTGTTTTTATCTCGGAGGACTTCATTGCTCGAATCCTCCATCTCTCCCGAGAGGAGATTTTTTCCACTCATCCCCATGATAGGACTGAGGCCCTTACGGCCATCTTAGGGAGCCCACCTCAATCCCCAATAGAGGAGGTATTTGCAAATCAGCTTTCAGCTGAAATGCGGCTCCTCCTAAGTATCATTTCTAGGACTCTCTTTCCCAAAACTGGTAGGTTTGACTTCATCTTCGAGAGAGACCTAGCATTGATGTTCCACATTCTTCAAGACACTCCCATCAACTTTTCCAATCTCATCTACAAATATATCTGTGAACCCCTAGATAAACCTAGGTTGAGTCTTCCTTATGGCATACTATTCACACTCTTCTTTAGGGAATTAGAGGTCCCTATCCCTGAGGGGGAACCCTCTCGTTCACTTCGAAATACTGATCACATGGGTGAGGGGACTCTCCATAGAATGGGGTTCCATAAAGTCGAAAATGTTTGGGTTAGGAAAACATCTTCATCCACACCATCCGACCCTACCACTCATCACTCACCTAGTCCTAATCATGACCAGGACCACTATACAGCTCCTCCCACTTTTTCTTCCACTTCTGGTCCTTCATTCCCATCTACTTCTGCTAGACCATCTACAGCTCCACCACCTCAGCAACCTTTAGAAGTCCGGATCAGCACTGAGCAGCTCCGGGAGATGAGACAGGAGATTGTGAGGGAGCTGAGAGATGATTTATTGAGATAGCTCCGAGGTCCACTGAGTGCTCCCTCCTCTGATGTTGTTCCCTCCTTAGCAGCCGTGTCCAAGATGGTAGCAGACCTGAAGGAGGAAATCTACAACATAAGGAGCCTAGTCCAAGCTCAATACTAGAATCTTAGCAACGTAAAGGATGACACGAGGAAGATGCGAGATAGCATCAAAAACGAGCTAGGTAGCCAGAGTCAGGGTGCAGAAAGGCTAGCAAATGCCTTGATCTCCAAACTTGACACCCTCCAAGAAAGTGTGACCCAGCTCACTTCGATACAGTCTAGGGCCACCTCGGAGATCATCGAACAGCTAGGGAACGTCTCTGAGGGGATAAGCTTGGTCATCAAACATACCAGACTGAGTACGGAAGCGACATCCTCCACTACAAAGAAACCCTAGTGTATTTTTTTATGATGTACAGTCCCTTGAGGACTTTTTTGTTATATAATCACACTTGTACTCAAATTTGACTTTAATACAATGAGTAGAAATTTTCTTTCAAAACTGTGCAATTTGAGTTCTTAGTGGATTCGATACCTCGAGGCTCATTATCTCTCTGTTGGGGCTCCTCAAGGAGTAATCTCTAGAATCTATTCAAGGAATATTCGAAGATTAGTTGAATCATACTCAAGAACAAATTGACAAATTTTTCCTCTAAAAGTAAGAATTTAAGCTCAAAAGCTTCAAGACATTAAAAGAAAATTCAGAGAACCTAAACAAAATTAAATGCATATGTTGAGAGGGAGAATCTGAAATCTTAAGAAAGCAAATTCATTAAACACATATAAGCCAAACAATTGATTGCATGATATGAAGGCTTATATAATTCCAAATGAAAGGAAGAGCTTTAATTTCAGGATTTACTGATTCATACCTTTCAATTTTGGATAAATTAAATGACTAGACATTCGAATTTATTTCAAAACTTTACTAAAAATCACCTCTTGGTTGAGCAATTCACTTTACAAATACTCAATATTTTGTCATCGTCAAAAAGGAGGAGATTGTGGAGTGATTGACTATACCCCTATTTGATTTTGATGAGCTCAAAGCATTTGAGTATATTTTATATTGTACTAATGAATTCAATCTAGTGTTTCAGGCAAATATATGTGAATTTATCTTTAAGAGCATCGAGCTTTTTGTTCAAAGTCATTTGGCTAAGTGTTGAACTCAATTAAGCCAAAGTTTGAAGCTCGAGTCGACTCCGGAAGATTACGAGTCGACTCCAAGTATTTCAGAGGTTCTGGCACAAGCTCGAGTCGACTCCGGTACACTACGAGTCGACTCCGACTGAGAATAGACAGAAGGACAGAAAGATAAATTTCAGACCCTGTCATCGAGTCGACTCCGACGATTTCTAGTCGACTCCGATGCTTGCCGAGTCGACTCCCGACAGTTTCAAGTCGACTCCAAGGAGTAACAGACAGAAAGACAGAGAAGTGTTTTCTAGACCTTGTTACCGAGTCGACTCTAGAAGGATTCGAGTCGAGTCCAACGTTTGCGAATCGACTCCTAAACATGCAAGAGTCGACTCTCAAAGGAAAGCAGACTGAAAGGCAGAAACCAAACAAAGTGACTCTGTGAACGAGTTGACTCCGAGAATACGAGAGTCGACCCCAAGTCAGCCGAGTCGACCCCAACAAAGTGCGAGTCGACTCCGAGGCAGTTCAACTCGAAAGACAAAGGATCAGTTTTCGGGCTCTGAGAGCCAAGTGGACTCCAAGATAATCCGAGTCGACTTCGAGGCAGTTCAACTCGAAAGACAGAGGATCAGTTTTCGGGCTCTAAGAGCTGAGTCGACTCCAAGATGATCCGAGTCGACTCGAGAGAGAAATGCAGAACAATAGACTTTGGAATTCTGAGAACGAGCCGTCTCCAAAAGTGCCGAGTCATCTTCGGATATTGGCAAGTCGACTCCAGGTTTGGTCCGAGTCGACTCCAGGATGAGACAGCACTTTAATTCAAATCCTGAACAGTGGACGAGTCGTCTCCAGTAAAGCATGAGTCGACTCCAGCAACAGCCAAGTCGACTCCAGATCGAGCGAGTCGACTCCGACCCCAACGACATTGTCAGGAAGTGCAGACTGTGCAGAATGGCCACAAATCAGTGTCTAACGGCTATTTTTCAAGGGAGACTGCTTAAATAGCTAGAGTGAACACTAGTAGACATTAAGAGAGTTACTTCATCTGTGCATTAAGTGTTTTCCAACTACCAAGAGTCTATAGAGAGAAAAGATAAGCAAAAGAAGGAAGAAACGTATTCAATACATTCCTAGAAGTCTTCCCTTCGCATTCAAGGCCCTTCCTCTGTTGCCCAGATAGACAACCCAAGAGGGGGGGTGAATTGGGTTTTAAAATAATTTTGCAATTAAAACGTTTGTGGATGACTAATTAATACTTTTGCAAGATGATTAATTAGTTGCTATGTGCTGTGAGTGAAATGAGAGTGAGAGAGAGAGACACAAGCAATCACAAACACAATGTTTATAGTGGTTCGGAGCTAACCCTTGCTCCTACGTCCACTCCCCAAGTCTCACTTGGAAATTCACTATAACCCCTTGGATTACAGCCGGTTGTTTTACAAGCTCACAACCCAACTTGTTGTTTTACGAGCTCACAACGAACTCGGTCGGTTTTTCCAGGCTCACCGACTAGAACCACCCCGATTGTTTTCCCGGAATCACAATCGAACCCTTACACGTTGGTTTTACCCTCGGCTCACCAACCAACCTCTACACTCTTGATTCAATCCCCTGATTGAATCAAGCAAAGACAAGATGGAAAGAACAAGGACAAACAGAAAAACAGAGCTTCTAAAAAACAGATATACAGCAATATAAACTAGAGAGAAGTTAAGAGCCCTCAAACACGTTTGAGTTGGAGTAGAGTAGGGCTTCTTGAACTGTGAGTCTCCTCTTGAATGTCTGGTCGACTTGAAGGCAGGAGGAGACTTCTTTAAATGCTGGGAAGAGGTAGCTGGATGGAGTTAATGGCGCTCTTCCTTCTTTTCTGTTGAAAACTAGTTGGCAGAGATAGGATGCTTGATTTCTTTGAGTGGAATGGTGCTTCTCTGCCTTGCTACAGTCCTCTGTGGCTATTTAAGCCATCCCCCACGGAAACTAGCCGTTAGACACCTTTTTCTGCCCGTTCTGCACACTCTGCACATTCTGACAATATGTCCGTTGGGGTCGGAGTCGACTCGCGTGATCTGGAGTCGACTCGGCTGTAGCGGGAGTCGACTCATGCTTTTCTGGAGTCGGCTCGGCAACTGTTCCGGATTTGAATTAAAGTGACCTCCGCGACTGGGAGTCGACTCGACTTAACCCGGAGTCGACTCGCCAACTTCTGGAGCTGTCTTGCCATTTTCGGAGTCGGCTCATCCCATGAAGTCCATGGAGCTAATTTTTCAACTTGGCCCACTCGAGTCGACTCGACAATCCTGCGAGTCGACTCGGCGCTCAGAGCCCGAACTCCCGATCTTCTGTCTTTTGGCTCGTCCAGTCTTGGAGTCGACTCGAACTGTTCCGGAGTCGACTCGGCTCTCAGTTTCCGAAACACAGCCTTCTGCCTTTTTAATATAGCGCTGCCTTGGAGTTGACTCGAGCTGTCTGGGAGTCGACTCGGCTCCCAGAGACAATAATTCGGTCTTCTGTCTTTTTGGGGTCGCGCTGTCTCGGAGTCGACTCGCGCATTGCGGGAGTCGACTCGGATCTCAGAGTTCGAAAACTGCTCTCTGACTTTTGCCTTGTGTATCACTGAGAGTCGACCTGCCAACCATCGGAGTCGACTCGCGTTCCACAGGAGTCGACTCGAATCTCAGGGTCGAAAATTGCTCTCTGACTTTTCTGTCTGTAACTCCTTGGAGTCGACTCATACTACTCCGAAGTCGACTCGGTAATCATCGGAGTCGACTCACGCACTTCAGGAGTCGACTCGCTGACAGGTTTTGAGTTGAGTCTTTCTGTTCGTCTGTCAGTTCTCAGTCGGAGTCGATTCGTAATGATCCGGAGTCGACTCGAGCCCGTGCCAGTGATTCTGATACGCTTGGAGTCGACTCGTAATATCCCGGAGTCGACTCGAGTCTCAGACTTTGGTTCAAACTGACTTCTTAACTTATCCAAAATATCTTGAACCAAGTCTAGAAACACTTAGACAAGATTTTCACTGAAACACTCAATTGAATTCATTAGTAAACAAAAGATATACTCAAATGCTTTGAGCTCATCAAAATCAAATAGGATTTTAATCAATCACTCCACAATCTCCCCCTTTTTGATGATGACAAAACATTGAGTTTATGTAAAGTGAATTGCTCAATAAACAAGAAAATGAAATCTATAAATGAATTCAAGTGTCTGGTTTTTTAATTTATCCAAACTTGAAAGGTGTGAAACAATAAATTTTGGAGTTAAAGCTCCCCCTTTCATTTGGAATTATATAAGCCTTCATGTCATGCACTCAATTGTTTGGCTTATATATATTTAATGATTTGACTTTCTTAAAAATTCAGATTCTCCTCCTCAACATATGCATTCTACTTTGTTTTGATTCTCTGAATTTCCTTTTAATGTATTGAAGTTTTTGAACTGAAATTTTTGGTTTTTAGAGGGAAAATCTGTCAATTTGTTCTTGAGTAGGATTCAACTAATCTCCGAATATCCCTTGAATAGATTCTGGAGATTACTCCATTAGGAGCCCCAACAGAGAGATAATGAGCCTCGAGGTATCAAATCCACTAAGAACAAATTATGTTTTAATTTTTGATTTCTTTTATGTTGATTCCATTTACATATCTATTAAATATTTCTCCCCCTTTTTGTCATCGTATCAAAAAGGAAGTGAGTATAACACTCAATCATTTAGAGAGCAAATTGCACAAAATTGAAGAGAATATGTCTACTCATTGTATTGATGTGTATGTAAATACATTTGTGAATACAATAAGTAAAGCAAAAAGAATACATGTCAAAATACAAAAAGATATCTAAGGCTTCCTCGAGGAGGATGCGGCTCCCCGGGGCATGCGCTCTGCAAGTAGTGTGACTGCATTGGTGACGTGCTCGAGCTGTCGGATAATGGCCGAGGTGGCCCTGCTATGTGTCGTATCGAGCTCGGTCACCGACTGCCGAAGTGTGTCAAGCTTGGCGATGAGCACATTCGCCAAGCGCTCGGCCCCCTGGGTAGTGGTTCCCATGTCGTGTCGCATGTCATCGCGCATCTTTCGAGTGGTGCTCGTGACATCGCTCATACTGGAGAACTGGGCCTGAATCAAGCTCCTGACGTTGTAGATCTCTTCTCGCACATGGGCCGTCATCTCAGTCACGGCTGACAGGGAAGGGACCAACGCTGAAGAAGGTGCAGGAGAGGGAGCAGTCACTGTACCTCGGAGCTCCCTAAACAGGTCGTCCCGGAGATCTCTAACTATCTCCTGCCGCAACTCCCGGAGCTGCTCAGGAGAGATCCGGACCTCCATGGGCTGAGTAGGTGGAGCTGAGGAGGAGGGTCCGGCAGAGGTGGTGGGAGCAGAGGTGGAGGGAAAGGTAGGATAGTCTGAGTCTGGGTCAGGACTGGGGGAATGTCTGGTGGTATGTGTGGAGGTGGATGATTTCCTAACCCAGGTTCCCTCGACCTTCCGAAACCCCATCCTGTGTAGGGTTCCCGGACGCATGTGATCTGTCCATCGCAATGCGCGAGAGGGTTCCCCCTCAGGAATGGGAATCTCGGCCTCCCTAAACAGAAGAGTGAACATCATGCCATAGGGGAGGGTGAGCCTAGGTCTATCTAGTGGCTCACATAGGTATCTATACATCATCTTGGGAAAGTTGATTGGGGTGTCCTGGAGGATGTAGAACATAAGAGCTAGGTCTCTCTCAGATACAAAATCGAAGCGGCCAGTCTTCAGAAAGAGGGACCTAGAGATGATACTCAAGAGGAGCCGCATCTCAACTGAAAGTGAGCTAGCGGACACCTCATCTAAGGGGGACTGAGGTGGATGTCCTAGAATGGCCGTAAGGGCCTCAGTCCTATCCTCGGGGTGTGTGGGAGCCACCCCTACTTGTGGAAGATGGAGGACCTGAGCAATGATATCCTCCGAAATGAACAATGGGACACCGGCTACCGTGCCCTCGATACCCCCATCGCCCCTATGTACAGTACCGTAGAACTCCCTAACTAGGCCAGGGTATGTGGGAAGATCTAGGGAACAAAAATACTCTAAGCCCTGGGCCCGCAGTCTCTCTCCTATAGTAAAGCCCTCCCGGGAGAGATAGTTGAAATCGACGTATCTCCCGGTGGAGACCGCCTTTCCGGCGCACGGCCTCGAGGGAACCTCCCTTGGCGGGAAACGAGCCGGAGGTTGTGGCCTCGCGGGATCGTTCCGAGCCTTAGAACGCCGCTCGGCACCGGTCGCGGGTTAGGGTCTCTTCCGGACAACGGCTTTACGAGGCATTTTGACCTAGGGAAGAGGAAGGAACCTAAAGAAGCGAGGAAGATGGACGGAAAAAACCTTAAGGTCGGCCGGAGACGCTCTAGGAGTCGGCTCTAGGACTTGTGAACAGTGGCGGCGGTGAATAGAAGTGTTGAGTAAACGATGAAGTTAGGGTTAAAAAATCGGATCCCGACTGCGAGTCGACTCCTCTGAGTCGCGAGTCGACTCCAAAGTATGCGCGAGTCGACTCTCCTTATGCGCCTATTGACCTCGAGTTGACTCCCGCTGTATGCGAGTCGACTCCCCGTTATGAGCCGACTCTGAAACTTGCTCGAGTCGTCTCGAACTCTGGCACGCACCTAAAAATCATGCTATGTTCGTGCCGAATGAGGGAAAATCACTAAGTTATGATCTGATTTGATGATCATTGTAAAGAAACTCTAAATTAGCCACAATCTAATCATCAAAATCAATGAACTAGTGGAAAATACCACTAGGATGGATCAATCACTCCCAATCCCCTCCTAAGCACACTAAATCTCTCTTCACTTAAGGGTTTTGTAAAAATGTCAGCTAATTGATCATCAGTACAAACAAATTGAAGTGTCACATCACCATTCAGTACATGATCTCTTATGAAGTGATGTCTTATCTCAATATGTTTAGTTCTTGAATGCTGAATTGGATTTTTAGTTAGGTTAATGGCATTTGTATTATCACAATTAATGAGAATTTTATCTTGTTTAATGCCATAGTCTTCCAATTGTTGTTTGATCCACAAGATTTGAGCACAACAACTCCCGGCTGCAACATATTCAGCTTCAGCAGTAGATAATGCAACCGAGTTTTGTTTCTTGCTAAACCATGAGATTAAGTTTTCTCCTAGGAATTGACATGACCCGCTGGTGCTTTTTCTATCAAGTTTACATCCAGCAAAGTCTGAATCTGTATATCCTATTAAGTTTAGGCTAGATTCTTTAGAATACCATAACCCTATATTCTTTGTTCCTATTAGGTATTTAAAGATTCTCTTGACTGCAATTAGATGAGATTCCTTAGGATTAGACTGATATCTAGCACACATGCAAACACTAAACATGATATCAGGTCTACTTGCAGTAAGATACAATAAAGATCCTATCATACCTCTATATAGTTTCTGATCTACAGATTTACCTGATTCATCTTGGTCTAATTTGCATGATGAGCTCATGGGGGTGCTGATTGACTTGTTCCCCTCCATATCAAACTTCTTAAGCATCTCCTTGATGTATTTAGCTTGATTGATGAAGATGCCTTCTTCAGATTGTTTGATTTGAAGCCCGAGGAAATAATTCAGCTCTCCCATCATGCTCATTTCAAATTCACTCTGCATCAAGTCAGCAAATTCTTCGCAGAGGCGATTGTTAGTAGCACCGAAAATAATATCATCAACATAAATCTGCACTAACAACATATCTTTGTTTTTCTTCTTTAGAAACAATGTTGTATCTACATTACCCCTAGAAAACTCATGTTCTAATAGGAATTTGCTAAGCCTCTCATACCATGCTCTAGGTGCTTGTTTCAAACCATAAAGTGCCTTGTTCAATTTATATACATGATTAGGGTATTGATGATTTTCAAAACCAGGAGGTTGTTCTACATATACCTCCTCATTAATATACCCATTTAAGAATGCACTTTTTACATCCATTTGAAATAATTTGAAGTCCTTAGAGCATGCAAATGCTAGTAAAAGTCTAATTGCCTCAAGTCTAGCTACAGGAGCAAAGGTTTCATCAAAATCTATACCTTCTTCTTGATTATAACCCTTTGCTACTAGTCTAGCCTTATTCCTTATTACAATTCCATTTTCATCAAGTTTATTTTTATAAATCCATTTGGTACCTATAATTGAATATTCAGTAGGTCTTTCAACTAGATTCCATACTTTGTTTCTAGTAAATTGGTTTAATTCTTCTTGCATTGCATTTATCCAATTTACATCTTTTTCAGCTTCTTCTATGTGTTTGGGCTCAAAATATGACACGAAAGCTAGATGATTGTTTAAGTTCCTAAGAGATGCTCTAGTCCTAACAGGTTGAGATGGATCATCTAGAATTAATTCCTTAGGATGCCCGTGAGCAAACCTCCAAGCCTTAGTCAGCCCATGATCCATAATAGCCTCTTGGCTTGATGATGCATTTCCAATTAATTTTTGATTATCATCTTGTAATGTCATCTCATCTATCTTCTCTTCAAGAATTTCACCATCATCATCAAAATTAACTCTCTTGCTAGAAGAGATATTACTAAAATCATCAAAAACAACATGTATGGATTCTTCTATAACTAGGGTTCTTTTACTAAAGATTCTATAGGCTTTACTAGTTGTGGAGTACCCCAAGAATATACCCTTATCAGATTTAGAGTCAAATTTTCCTAGATTATCTTTCCCATTATTATGAACAAAATATCTACATCCAAAAATATGAAAATAGTTCACTTTTGGTTTTCTGTTTTTCTAAAGTTCATAAGGTGTTTTCTTTATGATGGGTCTTAATAAAACTCTATTTAATATATGACAAGAAGTATTGACGGCTTCTCCCCAAAAGTACTTAGGGAGGTTACTTTCACACAACATAGTTCTAGCCATTTCCTCTAGAGTTCTATTTTTTCTCTCCACAACTCCATTTTGTTGTGGTGTCCTAGGTGCAGAAAAATTGTGTGTTATCCCCTTTTTACTACAAAACTCATCAAATAAATGATTTTCAAATTCGGTACCATGGTCACTTCTAATAGCTATTACTGAAGTATCTCTAGCATTTGTTACTTCTTTATGAAATTTCTTGAAAATTGAAAATGCTTGATCCTTATGGCCTAAGAACATGACCCAAGTATATCTAGAATAATCATCTACGATAACTAGACCATATTTATTTCCACCTAGACTTGTGGTTCTAGTTGGTCTGAATAGGTCCATGTGTAGTAGTTCTAGAGGTCTAGAGGTAGAGACACAATTTATAGATTTAAAGGAGTTCCTTGATTGTTTGCCAAATTGACATGCTTCACATATTTTATTCTTTTCAAACTTTAATTTTGGCAAACCTATCACAGAATCTCTTTTAACTAGTTTAGATATGGTGTCCATGCTTGCATGACCTAACTTACGGTGCCATAACCAACTAGCATCATTATCCTTAGTTTCATTAACAACTAAACATGGGTTGTGTTTGGCAAGATCCTCAAGGTCTACAACATACACATTTCCACGTCTTATTCCTTTAAAAACTAAACTATTGTCATTTGGGTTTGTTATGATGCATAGTGATGGTTTAAACATAACATTATAACCTCTATCACATAATTGACTAATGCTTAATAAATTATGCTTAAGACCATCAACATATCGAACATTATCAATAAAAGTTGAAGGGGTAATTTGTACTTTACCTATACCAATGATGTGACCTTGGTTATTGTCTCCAAAAGTCACAACACCTCCCTTCTTAGCTTCAAGGGTGAAGAATTGATCCTTGTCATCCGTCATGTGTCTTGAGCAGCCACTATCCAAGTACCAACAATTTTTGTCGACCTTGGCTGCAAGACACTCCTACACAAGCAAATTATATAATCTTAGGTACCCAAGTTTTCTTGGGTCCTTCATGGTTAGTAATGTTGGTTCCTTTTGGAACCCAAACCCTCTTAATTTTTTTTTTAGTTTTCTCTTTCCTATAATTACACACATTTGCTTTATGTCCTAAAGTTCCACAACAAAAGCAGGTTATTTTCTTAGTTTTACTTTCCCCTACTTTAACAAAGAAGTTACTAAGAAGTTTTTGCTTATGTTTAGGTTTATACCCTAAACCCGCTCTATTGAATACCGCTCGTTGACTATTAAGTATCATATTCAATTTTTCAGAACTATATGTAAATTTTTCAACCAAGGGTTTGTATTTTTCAAGTTCTTTAGTTAGTGTTTGTTTTTCTGCTTTTAGATCATTTAGTTCTTTTGTGAGACTCTCATTTATATGTTTATTGTTTTTGGGTTCTAATGTTTCTTTGTTCAGCCTTTCATTTTCTTTAGTTAAGGTATTATTCTTTTGTATCAAGATTTGGTTGCTTGTTTTAAGTTCTGCATTTTCTTTGATAAGAACATCTTTATCCTTAACTAATGAATCATACATACGGAGATGAGTTTGGTTAGTTACTTTTAGTTCTTTGTTTTTAACGTTTATTGTTTTGTATTCATCCATTAATTCATTGAAAGCATCATATAATTCATCGAAAGTAAAATCTAAATGTGGTGCGGATGTTACCTCATTTTCATTGGCCATGAAGCAGAAATTGGCCTTTTCTCCTTGTTCCTCATCCGATGATGATGATGATGTGTCGGAGTCCGATAGGGTGGTGACAAGGGCTTTCTTCTTCTTGTACTTGCTCCCCTTCTTCAGTAAAGGACACTCAGCTCTGATGTGTCCCGGCTTCTTGCACTCATAACATCCAATCCCCTCATTTTCCCTTTCCTTACCTTTATCCTTTCGATAGAAATTTGAGGGGCCTCTCCTTTGATGAAAGGATTTCTTTTGGTTGATGAATCTTCTGAACTTACGTACGAGAAGAGCCTCATCATCCTCTCCCTCGTGATCTTCTTCTTCACTGCTGCTACTGCAAGACAAGTCTTTGTTAGATGATGTAGATTTGAGAGCTATTACCTTTTTCTTATGGGAGGACTCTTCTTCGCTGTGTTGCTTCATTGTTAGCTCGTGCGTCATTAGGGATCCAAGAAGCTCCTCAAGTGGTAGCTTGTTCAAGTCCTTGGCTTCTTGGATTGCCGTCACCTTGGCTTCCCATGACCTTGGTAGACAGCGAAGAATCTTCCTGACAAGATCACTGTTAGTATAGTTTTGCCAAGGCTTTTTAGGCCATTGACAATGTCAGTAAATCTAGTGAACATGCAAGTGATTGTTTCATTAGACTCCATCTTAAATAGTTCATACTTATGAACCAATATGTTTATTTTGGATTCTTTGACTTGATTCGTGCCCTCATGGGTCACTTCAAGTCTATCCCAAATCTCTTTTGCAGAATTGCAAGTAGAGACTCTATTGAATTCATTCCTATCTAATGCACAGTAAAGCACATTCATTGCTTTGGAATTGAGTTGTGCCTTTCTCATGTCATGGTCATCCCAATCCTTTTCGAGTTTGGGTACAGTGACACCCTCTACATAGATGGATGGGATGTATGGTCCATTTACTACAATGGTCCACATCTCATAGTCTTGGGCTTAGATAAATATTTTCATCCTAGCCTTCCAATATGAGTAGTCGGATCCATTAAAGAATGGGGGTCTTTGGGTGGACTGACCCTCAATATGGGAAGATCCAAATGGGGTTGTCATTTTGATCTTTTACTCTTAGGGTAGAAGAGTTTAGGCTCTGATACCACTTGTTGCCCAGATAGATAACCCAAGAGGGGGGGTGAATTGGGTTTTAAAATAATTTTGTAATTAAAACGTTTGTGGATGACTAATTAATACTTTTGCAAGATGATTAATTAGTTGCTATGTGCTGTGAGTGAAATAAGAGTAAGAGAGAGAGACACAAGCAATCACAAACACAATGTTTATAGTGGTTAGGAGCTAACCCTTGCTCCTACGTCCACTCCCCAAGTCTCACTTGAGAATTCACTATAACCCCTTGGATTACAGCCGGTTGTTTTACAAGCTCACAACCCAACTTGTTGTTTTACGAGCTCACAACGAACTCGGTCGGTTTTCCCAGGCTCACCGACTAGAACCACCCCGACTGTTTTTCCGGGATCACAATCGAACCCTTACACGTTGGTTTCACCCTCGGCTCACCAACCAACCTCTACACTCTTGATTCAATCCCCTGATTGAATCAAGCAAAGACAAGATGGAAAGAACAAGGACAAACAGAAAAACAGAGCTTCTAAAAAACAGATATACAGCAATATAAACTAGAGAGAAGTTAAGAGCCCTCAAACACGTTTGAGTTGGAGTAGAGTAGGGCTTCTTGAACTGTGAGTCTCCTCTTGAATGTCTGGTCGACTTGAAGGCAGGAGGAGACTTCTTTAAATGCTGGAAAGAGGTAGCTGGATGGAGTTAATGGCGCTCTTCCTTCTTTTCTGTTGAAAACCAGTTGGCAGAGATAGGATGCTTGATTTCTTTGAGTGGAATGGTGCTTCTCTGCCTTGCTACAGTCCTCTGTGGCTATTTAAGCCATCCCCCACGGAAACTAGTCGTTAGACACCTTTTTCTGCCCGTTCTGCACACTCTGCACATCCTGACAATATGTCCGTTGGGGTCGGAGTCGACTCGCGCGATCTGGAGTCGACTCGGCTGTAGCGGGAGTCGACTCATGCTTTTCTGGAGTCGGCTCGGCAACTGTTCCGGATTTGAATTAAAGTGACCTCCGCGACTGGGAGTCGACTCGACTTAACCCGGAGTCGACTCGCCAACTTCTGGAGCTGTCTTGCCATTTTCGGAGTCGGCTCATCCCATGAAGTCCATGGAGCTAATTTTTCAACTTGGCCCACTCGAGTCGACTCGACAATCCTGGGAGTCGACTCGGCGCTCAGAGCCCGAACTCCCGATCTTCTGTCTTTTGGCTCGTCCAGTCTTGGAGTCGACTCGAACTGTTCCAGAGTCGACTCGGCTCTCAGTTTCCGAAACACAGCCTTCTGCCTTTTTGATGTAGCGCTGCCTTGGAGTCGACTCGAGCTGTCTGGGAGTTGACTCGGCTCCCAAAGACAATAATTCGGTCTTCTGTCTTTTTGGGGTCGCGCTGTCTCGGAGTCGACTCGCGCATTGCGGGAGTCGACTCGGATCTCAGAGTCCGAAAACTGCTCTCTGACTTTTGCCTTGTGTACCACTGAGAGTCGACCTGCCAACCATCGGAGTCGACTCGCGTTCCACAGGAGTCGACTCGAATCTCAGGGTCGAAAATCGCTCTCTGACTTTTCTGTCTGTAACTCCTTAGAGTCGACTCATACTACTCCGGAGTCGACTCGATAATCATCGGAGTCGACTCACGCACTTCAGGAGTCGACTCGCTGACAGGTTTTGAGTTGAGTCTTTCTGTTCGTCTGTCAGTTCTCAGTCGGAGTCGACTCGTAATGATCCGGAGTCGACTCGAGCCCATGCCAGTGATTCTGATACGCTTGGAGTCGACACGTAATATCCCGGAGTCGACTCGAGTCTCAGACTTTGGTTCAAACTGACTTCTTAACTTATCCAAAATATCTTGAACCAAGTCTAGAAACACTTAGACAAGATTTTCACTGAAACACTCAATTGAATTCATTAGTAAACAAAAGATATACTCAAATGCTTTGAGCTCATCAAAATCAAATAGGGTTTTAATCAATCACTCCACATCCTCTAACATCAAATCTTCAGTGCACTCAAAGAGGAGACTCAGAGTTCGAGAAGCCCTTTTCTTCCTTTTTCAAAATCTGTTTGAGGGCTTCTAACTTTACTCTATTCATATTGATTCATATTTGCTTGTTAAGAAGCTTTCCTTGTATCTTTTTCCAAACTGTTTTCTTACTTAATACAATCAGGGGATTGAATCAAGGGGTGTAAGGTTTGTTGGTGAGCCGAAGTTAAAACTAATGGTGTAAGGATTCGATTGTGATCCCGAAAAA
Organism: Phoenix dactylifera; assembly: GCF_051530095.1. Taxonomy (NCBI): domain Eukaryota; kingdom Viridiplantae; phylum Streptophyta; class Magnoliopsida; order Arecales; family Arecaceae; genus Phoenix; species Phoenix dactylifera. The sequence continues at coordinate 17,228,265 of NC_143195.1, forward strand.
AAAATCGGGTGGTTCTAGTCGGTGAGCCTGTGAAAACCGACCGAGTTCATTGTGATCTCGCGAAAACAACAAGTTGGGTTGTGAACTTGTAAAACAACCGGCTGTAATCCAAGAAATTATAGTGAACTCCCAAGTGAAGCTTGGGGAGTGGACATAGGAGCAAGGGTTAGCTCCGAACCACTATAAACTGGTTTGTATTTGTATTGGCTGCTGTCCTCTCTCTCTCTCTTCATTCACTTCATCTAGTAACTTAACTAATTTGCTTGCATTAGATTTAGTTAATTACTAATCATAGTTTTTAATTGGTCGAGAATTAATCCAAACCTAATTCACCCCCCCTCTTGGGTTGTCTTCTTAGGCAACAAATTCTAAATTCTAATTCAACAAAGTTTCAAGTGAAACGTACTCTTAAGGGCAAAATAGTAATTTTCATTGTTAAGAGTATGTAGCACTACCATGGCATACATTCAAAATTGCTTAAAGTATATTTCATTGATTGTATGGATGAGTCTAACCTTAAGATGCAGCAAAGTGTAGAATGAGTCGACCCCAACAAAGGTGGAGTCGATCCTGGCACATCATGGAACCATCAGGCACACCTCTGTGAAAATGGCATGGATGAACAGTAGTGGAGTCGACCCCAAGTATGCTTGAGTCTACCCCAGCTTCAAGCCTCAAGAAAATAAGTCTCTGAAATTTACTGAGAGGGTCGACCCCAACTTTTCTTGAGCCGACCCCAGATGGAGCCAACCCCAGGAATGCTTGAGTCGACCCCAATGGAGTCAACCCCAACTAAACATGAGTCGACCCCAAGGCTATGTCGTTCAAAACTATCTCTGGAATCTCTGAGAGGGTCGACCTCAATGGAACTTGAGTCGACCCCACTGTAGCTTGAGTCGACCCCAAAAAGAGTTGAGTCGACCCTAGTGAAAAACAGCTGAAATACAAGGTTCTGTGATCTCTGAGAGGGTCGACCCCACTGTAGCAGGAGTCGACCCCACTGGAAGTTGGGTCGACCCCACTGGAAGTTGAGTCGACCCCAAGTCTGTTGAACAGTGGTTTGAGTCGACCCCAGAAAAGTTTGGGTCGATCCCAGCACGGGCAGAAGCATAACGGCTAGTTATGCAGAAGTACTTTTTGACCTTCCAATGGCTAGTAATGGATAGTTTTTCAAATCTAACCAATGGGGAGTAACCTAAACATGTGGAAAAGTATTTATAATGACACTATTCATCGGAACAAGTAATCTTGTGCATGAAAATCAAAGTTCACTCAAGAAAGACAAAGCCCTAGTATTCTTCATCAAAGTGCTTCATTCAAGAGTTAAAAGGAAGTGGTTGAGCAGATCAAAAGAGGCATTAAGAGCTCCACCAACCCTTGAAGAGTGAAGCATTCCTTAACAAAGAAGAGAAGAACCATATCAAAGCGATAACTATATTCTAACTCTTCTTTGTAGCTTATATTTATTATAGCACCTCCTTCTTCTTCTTCTTAAAATCTTGTAAGATTTATTGGTGAGCCCGTAAAACCAACGGTATAGGTTTGTTGGTGAACCCGTAAAACCAACGGTGAAGGTTTGTTGGTGAGCCCGTAAAACCAATATAGGTTTTTGGTGATCCCAAAAAACCAAATGTAAAGATTTTTGGATTGTGAGCCCGGAAAACAATCCAACTGTAATCTGCGATATTATAGTGAATTTCCAAGGGGTCGCTTGGAGAGTGGACGTAGGTGCATAGGAGAGCACCGAACCACTATACTTCTTGTTGTTTGTATTGTGTATTATTCTAAATCACTCATTCATCAATTAACATAATTAAGAAATCAAAAATTAACAAAAACCAATTCACCCCTCCCTCTTGGCTTATCACCTTGGGCAAAAAGTGGTATCAGAGCAAGGTGCTCTCATAGTATTTGTTGATCTTACGATCAAGAGTCAAAGATCATGACAACCCAAGTAGGATGTTCTATTAGCGAGGGACAATCCACAAATAGACCATCCTTGTTTAATGGCACTAATTATACTTATTGGAAAGTTAGGATGAGGATATTCATTCAAGCACTAGATTATGACATGTGGAACATCGTAACTAGGGGGCCACACACACCCACAGTTAGTATAGAGGGCACAATCATTTCTAAGCCTGAAATGGATTGGAATGAGAGTGATAGAAGACTTGCACAATTAAATGCTAAAGCAATTAATGTACTTTACTGCTCACTAGATATAAGTGAATTTAATAGAATATCCATATGTATCTCCGCTAAAGAAATTTGGGATAAACTAGAGGTCACACATGAAGGAACTAATCAAGTCAAAGAGTCAAAAATAAATATATTAGTACATAAGTATGAATTGTTTAAAATGGAATCCACTGAGTCCATAACTGAAATGTTCACTCGATTCACTAAAATCATAAATGTACTAAAGAGTTTGGAAAAGTCTTATGCTAACTTTGAACTAGTGCGAAAAATTTTTAGGTCTCTACCAAGAGTTTGGGAGGCCAAAGTAACTGCAATACAAGAAGCAAAGGATCTCAATACACTGCAATTGGAAGAACTTCTAGGATCACTCATGACCTATGAGCTGACTATGAAACAAAACTCAGAAGAGGAGGTTAAGAAAAGGAAGACCATTGCCTTGAAATCCACAGCTCCAAAGCAGAAAACTGCATCAGAGGAGTCCGATGATGAGGAGGAATATGATGAAGAAGGAATGGCAATGCTTGAAAGAAATTTAGAAAATTCATGAAAAGTAAAAAGAAATTCCATAAAAGAAAACCTTTCATAAGAGGTAACTCAAGCCGGGAAAAGGGAAATGAAAAAGAAAAGGAAAAAGAAGTGCCAAAATGCTATGAGTGTAACAAGCCTGGACACTTCAAGATAGATTGTCCGGAATTGAAATGGATGGCAAGAAAACTTAAAAAGAGGAACCTCATGGCTGAATGAGTGAAAGCGAGGAGTCAAGTTCGGAAGAGGAAGATCAACAAGAGACGGCCCAAATCTGCTACATGGCCAATGATGATGAGGGTGGAGGAGGGATAAACGATGGTATCTAGATAGCGGCTATTCAAGACACATGACCGGTGACATATAACAATTTGTCACTTTGGAATCTAAGGAGGGTGGAGTGGTAACCTATGGAGACAATGGAAAAGGACTTATCATTGAAAAGGGTAAAATCTATATTATTCTATCCATATTTATAGAAAATATTTTATTAGTTGATGGTCTGAAATATAACTTTCTTAGCATAAGTCAATTTTGTGATAAAGGTCTTAAAGTCACATTTGAAGCTTCAGTATGCATAATTACAAATCCAAAAGATAATAGCATTGTACTTATGGGATATAGGCATGGAAATATTTATATGGTAAATCTTTATGATTTAGGCAAGAAAAATGGATTATGCTTAATTACTAATGAAGAAAGAAAAAGTGAAACAAGTTGGCTTTGGCATCGTAGACTAGGACATGCTAGTATGGACTTAATATCAAAACTAATCAAGAAGGATCTGATAAAAGTTGTGCCGAAATTAATTTTTGAAAAAGATAAAATCTGTGGACCATGCTCATTGGGAGAGCAAACAAAATCATCCTTCAAATCAAAGAATATAGTATCAACCACTAGGCCCTTTGAACTCATACACATGGATCTATTTGGGCCTACTAGAACTGCAAGTCTAGGAGTAAAGAGGTATGGACTAGTCATAGTAGATGATTTCTCAAGATACACATGGGTTTCATTTCTTGCACATAAGAGTGAAGCATTTTCAGCATTCTTGAAATATTATAAAAACATCATAACTGAAAAGAAGCTCACCTTAATTGCAATTCGAAGTGATCATAGAACTAAATTTGAAAATCAACACTTTGAAGAATTTTGTAATGAAAATGGTATCTCCCATCAATTCTCAGCACCTAGAACGCCTCAACAAAATAGGGTTGTTGAAAGGAAAAATAGGACCTTGGCAGAGATGGCACGCACGATGTTGTGTGAGTCAAATCTTCCAAAGTACTTTTGGGCTAAACCTGTAAGTACTGCTTGCTATATTTTAAATCGTATTTTAATAAGACCTATAACCAAGAAAACTCCTTATGAACTTTAGAAGAATAGGAAGCCAACTACTAAATATCTTAGAGTATTTGGATGTAGATGTTTCATTTTAAACAATGGTAAGGAGGATCTAAGTAAATTTGATGCCAAGTCAGATGAAGGTATCTTTTTAGGATACAATACATCTAGCAGGGCATACAGAGTATTCAACAAAAGAACACTTGTAGTTGAAGAGTCAATTCATATCATTTTTGATGAGTCTGATAGCGAGTCTCCTAGGAGAGAAAATACTTCTGATGATGATGCAGGAATTCTTGAGTTCGAAAAATTGAATCTTAATGACGTACCAAATCAAGATAAAGAAGATGATCATGTACCATCACACTCTCAAGACTTGCAAAAGGGATGGAGGTATGCACATGGGCATCCTAAAGACTTAATCATTGGTGATCCATCTCAAGGGATAAAAACTCAATCCTCTCTTAGAAATATAAATGACTATCTTGCTTTTGTTTCACAAATAGAACCTAAGAATTATAAAGAAGCTGAAAAAGACGTAAATTGGATAAATACTATGCAAGAAGAATTAAATCAATTCGAAAGAAGCAATGTATGGACATTAACTGAGAGACCAAAGCAAAATTCTGTAATTGGAATAAAATGGATCTTTAGAAATAAATTAGATGAAAATGGGGTTCATAGTCAACTTTAAAGACCACGCAATAGCACGTATCTGGTAGGATAGTGATTACGGATATCGATCCACAGGGATTGGGGTATAGTTGTTTTCCTAAAAATATTTGAAAAAGGAAATTTGTGAAGACTATTAAACTAAGTAATTTTAATAAGAAATGCAATTAAAATGATATCAGTTTGAGGGAACCTAGGGCATGGAATTCACCACTAACATCGGAACAAGGGTTAATTGTATTTTAATTTATTCTTGGATTAACATGCAAATTGGCTACAAGCCTAATAAGCATTCGAATAAAATTTCACAAAAGTAATTTAGGTCTTCAGTTGGCATGAAATGTCTACCCTAAACTAATGTGGCAGGACACTGCATCTTTCCTAAGCATGGACTATCTTATATTTACTTAGTGATCATGAAGAACGGTTGTATAAACGTCATATTTAAAATCACAGAAATTAAATATGAAATGAAATAAAATATTCATTAGGAGCAAAATAAAGTTTATACAACTCCAGGAATAGAAAATTAAAATATAAAACCCGTGTCCCTTTGTTAGGGCTGCATCCAGCCCTAGTGAGGAGATTAGCCTTCCATGTAGTGGTGGACGGCAGCAGCACTGTAGTGAACTTCCATCACGACTACTTCCATCTCTTCGACGTCTTCTCTCTCGTTCTCTCTCTCTGACTTTTTTGGAAACTCAGCTAGAGGAAGAAGCTCGCTGATCCTTCCATCCGAAGAATGCCCCCTCTGGTTTCCATGAAGAGCCTTTTATAGACTGCATACCTCCCCCTCTCTCCCCTGTTCCAAGTTGAGATAAAGATGGATCAACGGCTGCGGGATAGAGTCGATATCTTTTGATCCTTTGACGATGGGATAAGGATGGAGGCTGAACAGGGGAGTTGATCCGGAATGCTGGGACTTGGCTGAGATTTGTTCGGGATGCTATCATGGCTGGCAGCAGGATGGGTCGAATGAGGATGAGAAGAAATCTTATCCATGGGAGATAAGCATGGCAGGAGATGAAGATGCTCGATGTTGGGAGTAGCTGGATTCGGCTGATAACAGGGAGATGAGATCTTGATACTTGGTTGGAATAAGTATGTAATCCGAGACGCAGGGGATTTGATGAGTTCATGGGATGAAGTAGATCACAAATGCGATCCGGAGGGAGGCTGGGAGCGTGAACAGAGGAGATAAGCTGGGAGTGGTTTCTGGGATGTGACGTTCACGGAGGAGAATATCATGGAAGAGACGTTGGGAGGATCAACGTGGACGTGAGACTGGATACGAGCTGGGATTTAGAGCTTGTGGATGCTGGGAATGAGAGGAAGAAACCCACGCTTCTTCAATGTGGAAGAGAAGTAGACGCGGAGAAGGCTCGGATGCTGTTGGATGGAGCTGATCCGACTGAGATGCATTCGTGAATGGGAGGAAACAACAGATTCGTGAGCGTGAAGGGATCCATGGACGAGGAAGTTTGGATTTGGCTGATGTTGCCCAGATAGACAACCCAAGAGGGGGGGGGGTGAATTGGGTTTTTAAAATAATTTGGCTAATTAAAACTTTGTGGATGATTAATTAAAAACTATAGCAAGTTATTTAATTAAAGCCTAGTGCTGTGAGTAATGTGCGGGGAAGAAGATGAGAGACAATGCACTACAAACACAAAGTTTTATAGTGGTTCGGAGCTAACCCTTGCTCCTACGTCCACTCCCCAAGTCTCACTTGGGAATTTCACTATAACCCCCTTGGATTACAGCCGGTTGTTTTGCAATCTCACAACCAAACTTGTTGTTTTACGAGCTCACAACGAACTCGGTCGGTTTTTCCAGGCTCACCGACTAGAACCAACCCCGATTGTTTTCCCGGGCTCACAATCAAACCCTTACACACGTTGGTTTTAACTTGGCTCACCAACCAACCTTAAACCCCTTGATTCAATCCCCCGATTGAATCAAGTAAATACAAGAGATAGAAGAAAACAGAAAA